>NC_138905.1:197779743-198491109 GCF_965231255.1 Vanellus vanellus | reverse complement strand
TGCAACTCACTAAAACCTCCATGAACAGCCCTCAACCAGCAATCTCACAGCTCCTGCCATCAGCTCCCACTCTTTCCGACTTCCCTTCTTTACTGTCTGTAGACACAAGCCCCAAGAATGACAAGTCTTCCACTCATTATTACCCTCAGGGCTTTGTTTCATAAATAAGCAGAACAACGGGGATCTAGGACTGGCTCAGGCTGGAGGACAGCTCTGAGGGTCAGACCTAAATATAAGCCAGAGAAGTACAAGGACCAAGCAGGAAAAGAGAGGGCCAGCGTTAGTAACACCAGATCTGACATATGCTGCTGAACCAGTGTACCGAACCACAGGAACTAATCACATACATAGCATCCCCTACACATGCCATTGCCTTGCAGACTCAGAATAACAGACAATTTGCAACAGTCTCTTCTCCCCAGTAATCCTTCTCAGTAAGCAGAAAGCCCTTGTGTTGTGACTAGTTATTCCCAAAACAAGCGTCAATCCATCCCACAACAAAAGCAAGATAATTTTATTTTCTGTTTGCAGAAACGCTCAGCAACCTCCCCCATCCTTTTGCTTTTTAGCTGTAAGCAAAGCCTACACTAGGCTCACTTCTGGTCCATCAGCCAGGCCAGATCAGCCCTGTATCCTTCCCATTACCCCACTTGCAGCTCGTTCTCTCACTTTGAATTTCTCCCACTCCAGCCCTGACTATGCCCAGCTGCAAGTGTAAGTAGCTAAATCATCACAAAGCTAAATCATCGCTTGTATCAGCCACCTCCCTCCTTGCTTCCTTGCACCATCCAGCCCACACGTTGCAGTCTGAGTGAGAGATAGTTGGCACACACAGAAGAAAAGTCCAAGGACTGCTTTCCTCCATAAAGTGTTGAAGAATGGATTTAAATCCAGCTGGCGGCTGGTGACAAGTGGTGTGCCTCAGGGCTCAGTGTTGGGACCATTTCTGTTTAACGTCTTTACTGATGATCTCGATAAGGACATAGGGTGTATCATCAGCAAGTTCGCAGATGACACCAAGTTAAGCAGGAGTGTTGATTCCCAGGAGGATAGGGAAGCTCTACAGAGAGACTTAGATAGATTGGATCATTGGGCCAACATCAATGGTGTGAGTTTCAACAAGGGCAAGTACCAGGTCCTGCACTCGGGCCGCAATAACCCCATGCAGCTCTACAGGCTTGGGGAAGTGTGCCTGGAAAGCTGCCTGGCAGAAAGAGACCTGGGGGTTCTAATTGACAAGCGGCTGAATATGAGCCGACAGTGTGCCCAGGTGGCCAAGAAAGCCAACGGCATCCTGGCTTGTATTAGAAATAGCGTGGCCAGCAGAAGCAGGGAGGTGATTGTGCCCCTGTACTCAGCACTGGTGAGGCCACACCTCGAGTATCGTGTCCAGTTTTGGGCATCTCAATACAAGAGAGATATCGAGGTGCTGGAGCAAGTGCAGAGGAGGGCAACGAAGCTGGTGAAGGGCCTAGCAAATAAATCATATGAAGAGCGGTTGAAGGAGCTGGGACTGTTTAGTCTGAGGAGGAGGAGGAGGCTGAGGGGAGACCTCATCACTCTCTACAACTATTTGAAAGGACACCGTAGAGAGGTTGGTGCTGGTCTCTTCTCACAGGTAATTAATGACAGAACAAGAGGGAATGGCTTCAAGTTCCAACAGGGTAGATTTAGACTGAACATTAGGAAAGAATTTTTCACAGAAAGAGTGGTCAGGCATTGGAATAGACTGCCCAGGGAGGTGGTTGAGTCACCATCCCTGGATATGTTTAAGAGACGTTTAGATGTGGTGTTGCGGGATATGGTGTAGAGGAGAACTTTGTAGAGTAGGGTAGATGGTTGGACTCGATGATCCCAAGGGTCTCTTCCAACCTAGACAATTCTATGATTCTATGAATGGCCACCATAATCCTACGCAGAGCGGTCTGTTAAGCACTTCTGCTTCTGTCAATATACCCTATATGCTTGCTCACATGTACAGACTGACCTATAGAAAGTATTATAAAGTCAACAAGCTATGACTGAGTAAATACAATAGAATTATTATTTAATGTAAAGCCCCCATACATGTCCAGCTGTTTCTTTCGCTGCATTTTACATGAATCATTATGAGAGGATTTAATGAACAAATTGCTGATCTCTGCCTTTTTAGTCTTCTGCTACAGGCATCCACACACATTACAGCTGCAGACATACATAACTACAGCTTGTGATTTACTCAAACACTAAATAAATTCCCACCTTCCAAGGTCTTCTGATCCCTTTGAAAAAATCAGGCATCCACATTGGAAGAACGACAGCTTCTCTTAATAATTTCTTGGCTTCTTCCAAATCCGCTATGTCATCCCTGTGCAAGAAGAAACCTGTATAAGATTCCCATACAATGATATTTCTTCTATTTTTATATAAGAAAAATGAAAAAGCTTTTCACTTAGTACCATCCCTTTTAGCATGCCAGTATATGCCTCATGAGACCACTCCTATAATCCTGTGACCTAAAATTGAATCTACTTTTGGAAGGTAGGGAAAAAATTATTTTCAAATGAAGCTACGCAGAGCTGCTTAATTAAAAATTGTTTTGGACAATGTGAACACCAAAGCAGTATCTTTAAAGTTCTCTGGAGTGTACTTTCATTTCAGCAGTACCTGTAATGGATGTACTGCATATAATATCAGTTAGCAACAAAAGCTTAACTGTAATCAAATTAATAAACTGTTAAAACCAAAAGATCTTGTTTTGCTTTTCTGTAGAAGACTATCATGGCTCCTTGTTTTAAGAGTTAGAAGAAGGATAATGTCTTTCCTTCTCCACACTAGCAAAATCACTTGAATTGAGAAAGTCCTCATACCAATGAATGCTTGGATTCCTTGATACAATGTCCCTTTCAAGAGCTTCAACCAAGTCTTTGTCGTAACCTGCTCCATCAAATTTTGGAATTTCCCCATCACCAACTTCCTGGGGTATTTTCTTTCCCTAGAAGTAAAAGTCATACAGGCTCATAAGGACATTACCCTTTGAACATATCCTTTACTAGCAATATACAGCAATATTGTTTGGTTCACCTCTGTAGAAGCCACAAGAAGGTATCAAGCTTTAACACAGCTATCTCAGCATCACAATGGCCAGCAAAACCAATGTGTTTGCACCCTACACTCCACAGAGTCCCCAAACACCTGTGTTTGCTTCCACCACAACAGCACCATGTTTCCTTTGTAGATGCAGCTCACAGTGATAAAACCCCAACAGAGCTTATTACGTAGCACGGTTGGTTGGTTGGTTGGTTGGTTTTAAAGCAAACCAAATTCTCTTAATAGTGCTAAAGCATGCTTTAGACAACTGACACTACAAAGATAGGCTGCAAAGATGAACAAGGGAGTAGAGCACCTCTCTTATGAGGAAAGGCTGAGAAACCTGTGTCTGTCTAGCCTGGAGAAGAGACGACTGAGAGGGAATCTCATCAATGCTTATAAATATCTAAAGGGCGGGTGTCAAGAAGATGGGGCCAGACTCTTTCAGTGGGGCCCAGCAACAGGACAAGGGGCAACAGGCACAAACTGGAACACAGAAAATGGAACATGAGGAAAAACTTCTTTACTTTGAGGGTGGCAGAGCACTGGAACAGGCTGCCCAGAGAGGTTGTGGAGTCTCCTTCTCTGGAGATATTCAAAACCCGCCTGGATGCCTTCGTGTCCATCCTGCTCTAGGTGAACCTGCTCTGGCAGGGGGGTTGGACTAGATGATCTCTGAAGGTCCCTTCCAACCCCTACCAGCCTCTGATTCTGTGACATGCTTCCTGGCCAGCCAAAGGCACAAATGCAGAAACAGCCTCACAAAGCAGGCTGCGTCATGACTTAATGCTACATTAACTCCCGGCTGAAGACCAGAGCATCCAAAGCGTATGTTGGTGATGCTACACCTGCCACACTACCTGCCAGAGCTAAACAGCTGGCACCCCATCATCACTGAAAAGGAACACAAAAGCTGTTATACCCACTGTCTTTGATGGAGGAAAATCAGGAAGATACTCTCCCCTTATTTAATTAAAGCCTTCCTGTCCAGCAATTTCTCCTTTCCTCAACTGCAAACAATCTATTTCCCTCCTATCATTCACCGGCCAGCCCCATAAACAGTTAAAATGCTTTTAAAAGGTCATATTTATTTAAGGGCTGCACCGAAAGCTCCCAAGTCACCCTGGCTTCTTTGAACAATAATTTCTGCAGCATGCCGATGCTCATTCAGCGACCAAGCCACACACTGCCTCTTTCCTAAACGGCCCAAAGTTTCTGGTTAATGCTTCCACAGTGCCGTTAAGCTTACGGGGGTGAAGTAACATTTTCCCTTTGAAGGATCAGGGCTCACCCTCCTCCTCTCCCACTTCAGAAGGAAACCGCTTCCCCTCCCGGCTCAACGGCAGTGTTTGGCGGTGCCTGAAAAGCAGCTGCGCTGTTTTAACGAAGGAGGCTGAGTAGGGAGCTACTTTAGGACTCTTAACTCAGCTTCTGAACACTATGAGCAGCAAGTTAGAGAGTCCCAGCTGGCTGGACAAAAGCAGCCTAGGCAAAGGCAGGCTGAGAGGCAGCTGGAGACACACAAATAACCTCGCAGTGGAAAAAGAAAAAGGTAGCGATTATACCCCTCCCAGTTGCCGTTTGCCCACGAGGCCTGTGAGGGAGCAGTTTATCTTCCCACTATTTTTATTGCTTGCTTCCAAGTGAACTCTGCGTTGTTTAGTACTCCCAGACCAGTTTTTTTTTTTGCAATGGAAATGAAGCTGAAAGTTGTGTTTAGACAAAAGGCTAGTGTCAAAAATGTAACAGCCTGGCATAAAAAGGAAATGGAGAAAAAAGCCCTGTAGAGATTGGGAGATATCAGGAGAGAGAAAACGAAATCGAAATGTAACTGTAAAAAAACAAAGAAGGTGAAAAAAATGACAATGAAATGAAAGGTATCTGCAGTCTTTGTTACACACTTCTATCCCTCTGCAATGGACTGGTTTTCCTCTTTGTAGAAGAATTCTACACGTCTCAAAACAAATGGGATGTGCTGGGTTTATTTTTTTCTGGGTGAAACGGAGGTAAGGCAGGCTTTACAAAGCAGAAGCCGGGGCGGGTGGCTGCAGCACACGGTGGCAGAGGCTGAAGCGGCGGCTGAAGCCCGGGTGCCCGAGCCCGGCTGGCAGCTCTGGGCGCAGCCCGTTCGCTGGGAACCCGCTGCTCAGGCAACGGGGGCGACATCGGGCCCGGGTGTGACGCAGCTCAAAGAAGCGAAAACCAAACAAACAAACAAACAAAAAAAAAAGAAAAAAAAAAAAAAAGGAAAGAAAAGGGGGAAAAGAAAGGCCCGGCGGTTCGGAGGGCGGCGCGGCCACGGGGCGGCAGCACGGCGGGGCCGGGCGGGGCCCGCGGCGGCGGCTCCTCCGCCACCGGGGGGCGGCGCATCCCCGCGCCGGACCGAGCCCCCGGACCCCGCTGCCTCCTACTGCGGCACTGACTTCTCCTGGGACAGAGATTTTTTCTGCTCCCTGCGGCACGGCTCGCCAACAGATGGAGAAGGGCGGCCAGCTGGGAGACGGGGGAGTCCTGCGTCCAGCTCTGGAGACCCCCAACGTAAGAAGGACATGGATCTGTTGGAGCGGGTCCAAAGAGGGGCCACGGAGATGATCCGAGGGCTGGAGCGCCCCTCCTATGACAACAGGCTGACAGAGTTGGGCTTGTTCAGCCTGGAGAACAGAAGGCTCCGGGGAGACCTTATTGCAGCTTTCCAGTATGTCTTGGTTTGAGGTAAAACAGGACAAATTTTGTTCAGTAACTTTAATTTTTAGTTGGGCCTCTTCTGACTACTGAAATTAACAGCGTATTCATAGAATCACAGAATGGTTTAGGTTGGAAAGGACCTTGAAGATCATCGAGTTCCAACCCCCCTGCCATAGGCAGGGACACCTCTCACTAGACCAGGTTGCCCAAGGCCACATCCAGCCTGGCCTTGAACACCTCCAGGGATGGGGCCTCAGCAACCTCTCTGGGCGGCCCAGTTCGCTCTCAGAATGATAAGACCTATGTCTATAGCTGATGCCAAGGGGAATGGTATGCAGAGAGTCTCTCGCTTACACTTACTGCTATAACACCCAAAGGCAGTGAACTCTGGTATGTGCCCCATTGGAGGGTTGGAAGCAGAAAAGCATAGAGTGGTCCCACCTGTGGGGAGGAGCAGACAGGACAGGTGACCAAAAACTGACCAACGGGGTATTCCATCCCATCTGCATGATGCTCAGTATAAAAGCTTTGGGATCAGAGGGTCAGGTCTCTTTCTTCAATGGCTGGTGTCTGAGGAGGACTCTGTTCATCTGCCTGTGATCCCGATCCTGAATCCAGGTCTGTAATCCAGTTCCCGTCTATCACTGAGTCCAGTCTGGGGCATCCCCAGTGCCAGCCGGCGATGTGACTGTCATCGCAGGAGCTTGATATGGTTTTGTATATATTTCATTATTTCCTTTTTATTTTATTATTAATATTTCATTAAAGTAGTTTAGTTCCTTCTAAACGCATATACGTGTCTCTCTCCTGCCACTCTCTTTGAAGAGATTTGGGGGGGGGGCATCTGTCGGTCACTCAAGTGGTCGCTTCGGCCCAAACCACGACACAGTACCTAAAGGGGGCCTACAGGAAAGATGGGGAGGGACTCTTTATCAGGGACTGTAGTAAAAGGACCAGGGATAAAGTTTTTAAACTGAAAGAGGGTAGATTTTTATTAGATATTAGGAAGAAATTCTTTATGATGAGGGTGCTGAGACACTGGGACAGGTTGCCCAGAAAAGCTGTGGAGGTGTTTAAAGCCAGGTTGGATGGGGCTTTGAGTAACCTGGTCTGGTGGAAGGTGTCCCTGCCCATGGCAGGGGGGGTGGAACTAGGTGGTCTTTAAGGTCCCTTCCAACCCAAACTATTCTATGTGCTTTCAGCATCACCTTGGCTATCATTTTAGTGCTACTGAATGTTTCAGGTTTCTTTTTTTTCCAGTTCCAGAATTAACACAAAATGTTAAGTATTTACAGTTTTCATATGTAACAAAATTATTAATGTTGATCCCAAATTGGTCACACATGCAATCCTCAGTCAGCAGGTGAGTGCAGACTAGAAAAAAATAATTTTAAAATTGTTACCTGAATCCAGGCTGCAAGACTAAGCATAATTCTTCCTGTCATATCCTCATCTCTTCTTGTGGAATTACTTTCCCAAAAGAGCTTTAAATAAAGCTGCTGCAATGGTTTCTCGCTAAGAACACATATGCCAACATCCAGGGCTGCAAGAGCCTGCTCACACCAATTCCCTGTGGCAATCCCATCATGTAACCTTCTCCTCAGCCAACCAAGTTCTGACTTACATTCAGAAATTTTCTGGGCTTTCCATCAAGGAGAGCTGTCAGACCTGTACTAACCCACTGGAACAAAAACCTTATTACCAAAATGAATGTATTTCTACTCTTGTACTAAGTTCCTGCATTAGTTTCAGCAGTTGTCTCATTGATGTGTCCACCACCTGATGTACGTGCAACATGCGTGTGCTCTGCCTTCATTTACCAAACCAAGGAAGTCTCCTCTTGGAACACAAGCTGAATACATTACCTGTTCATTTTGGCAACCCTTTTTTTTTTTCTGCCTTATTCTAATATAAACATATCTTTCTTGAGCACCCTTGTAGAAAGGTACACAAAATACTCCAGCTGCAGTGTCAACAGGGCCTCCCTAATGGCATGCTAATGGCATGGGTATCTCTTCTCTCTGATGGTAACACCTTAATAAACTGGGCCTAGGATTTCATTTACATTCATTTCCATGGCTATATCATACTGCCACCTTACACTCAACCTCAAACAGATCAGTCATGTAGGATAAGCTTGGTGGCTGCAGTGACCAGAGCTGGGTCCTGAAGACATCTTGCTTTCCTGCAGGCTCTTTCCACTACACGTAAACACCAAACAACAACTTCTAGATGCACTCTCCACCCCTTGCTGCCAAAGCCAAAGGGGACACCAGGCTGCACCTCACTCTGGCAGCCAGCCTTTCCTATCGCCGCTAGGAAAAGGTGATGTGCCAAATGAAAGTTCAGCCTTATCCAATTTCTGCTATGTCCAAATCTTTCTGTTGAGCTCCACTGTTCTGGGAGCTCCACTGTTGAGCTCCCAGCTTCCAGTAGAAATGCTTGTTGTAGTCTCCAAGAACACGGCCTGCTGCTCCGTGCCACTGAACGTTATCCCATTTCTATGACTCTAACACAGTCATCCAATTCATAGAATCATAGAATGGTTTAGGTTAGAAAGGACCTTGAAGATCATCGAGTTCCAACCCCCCTGCCATAGGCAGGGACACCTCCCACTAGACCAGGTTGCCCACGACCAGCCTGGCCTTGAACACCTCCAGGAATGGGGCCTCAACAACTTCTCTGGGCAACCTGTTCCAGTGCCTCACCACCCTCAAAGTGAAAAAATTCTTCCTAATGTTTAATCTAAACCTGCCTTCTTCCAGTTTAAAGCCATTCCCCCTCGTCCTGTAACTACACACCCTTGGACAAAGTCCTTCCCCAGCTCTCCTGTAGGCCCCCTTTAGGTACTGGAAAGCCACAATAAGATCTCGGAGCCTTCTCTTCTCCAGGCTGAACAGTCACAACTCTCTCAGCCTCTCCTCATAGGAGAGGTGCTCCAGCCCTTGGATCATCCTCATGGCTCTCCTCTGGACACACTCCAGCAGGTCCATGTCCTTCTTATGTTGGGGACTCCAGAGCTGGATGCAGTACTCCAGGTGGGGTCTCACGAGAGTGGAGTAGAGGGGCAGAATCACCTCCTTTGACCTGCTGGCCACACTTCTTTTGATGGTTGTTCCCAAATTGGTGTAATCAGCAAATTTAATTAGAAAATGCCTCTTTTTTATGCCAGGGTCATTAATTTAAATATAAAACAAAAGTCAGTCTCTACTCTTGAGGAAATCCATAAATGATTTGCCAGTTGACTAATACTTTTTCTTTCAGTACCGCTCATTTACATTCCCCTTGCTGCCTAATTCCTCCCCACCTTACAATTCTTCTACACCACACACTAACGAGATTAACTAATTACTTCCCGTGTGGCATCCAGGTAGATGAATTTCTTTCTCTAAGAGTTTAAATAGAACTATACAGAAAGTGCTGGCAAGGCAACACCTTTGCTTAAGAAATCATATTTTACTTTATTCCACTTTCTGGTTAGTTCCAAGTCTTTCGCTTTTCATCCATTCTAAATTTGTTGTAAAACTGCACACTGTTTAGATAAAATTAACAACTCCAATTGCCAAGATCACTTTTCCTTTCCCCTTGTAAATACAGGCACGTCAACACAACTCACCATTCACTGAGACAACAGCAAACCAAACAAATTTAACTGGAAATCTCTGCTTCCAACCCTGCAATTTCACCTACCGGTTCTTTCAGCGTTCTGGGATAGAGATTATGCAGCCTTCCAGTCCCAATGTATGGAGGTCTATGCCTCCACCTGAATACCACTACCTCATCTCACATCCATGTTCCTATACTCTACCTTGACTTTGCTTCTGATGACACACATCAGAATAATCAAGCAACAAAATAATTTTTTTAAGTCATATCTTCATCACTGTTCACTTCACTGATATGGCAGCACAGCCCTTGGCTATTTCATATCATTCGCAATCTCTACCATCCTCACCCACTGGCAATCTAAAATAATGTAAAGAGCACTCCTAAAAAAGTGTTCTGGTGTTTAGATACGGTATTATGCAATTTCTAAAAGACATACAGTTAGCATTCATGCTGCCTCTTTGAACTACTGAACAGAAGCTAAAATTCTAGGTAATGATCCAGCAGAAGGTACCTTGAGAAAAAGTCTAATAATTTCCAGCGGAAGGAAGAAGCACTTGAAAGCAGTATTTTAGAAAAAGGAACATGTAAATATAAGGGTTTAGTGGCTAAACACCATCTGGTGGGTTGTAGTTCAAAATTATTTTATATAGCACTACAAAAGGTCATTTTACAGGTATAGTCAGGTTAAAACACCTTATCCCAAGATGGTTATGGTCAGAATGAAAAGATGATATGGTCTGGGGAGGAGAAATGGTGTAAAGTGAGACAAAACATCTCTAAACCACACATACTATAGCTGTATTTATCTTGAAAAATACCACAGATAAATATGCGTATTGCACTGTGGTATTATAGCCGGGACAATGCACAACCTATTACACTGCAACCAACATCTTGGGAAATGGATACGGCATCCAAGTTCATTACATGTTCTAAGTAGTCCTGGCTAACCATCCAAACCCAAGAACTACAGAGCTGAAACATTTATTATGATAAAAGAGGTATCTGGTTACCTAGTTTGAAGCTTCAGTTTTGCCCTGTTATTTTTAATTGGACATGAATAGTTACCAAACGTATTTGATTCAACATACTAGGCTACAGAGGTAAGCTCCTTGTAGCTTTAGTTCAGAAACTGAAGAACATAAACACCTGCAAACTGAAATGGAAGTTAAACCTATATTCATGCCTTTGCGTAAAATATGGAAAGTTGCTTTAGCTTCTCTCACTTCCCACACTTGGCTACTTCCTCTTTCATGCAAAATTTTCTTCAAAAGAAAATCGGGGATCCCATACAAAAATTGTCAGACAACACATGAGAATTTTTAACCTGGTGTGATTTTTGCATATATACCCCAGACAAAGAAAGTAAAATAACCACCAAGGAACTAGACAAGAGTGAAAACAAGAACATGTGTTTGTATTTTCGAAGAGTACACATATTTTCCTTCTGCCACCTAGTGACCAATTTATTCAGATGAGAGTAGCGTTTAAAATGTACCATATTAAATGGAACACCTCCGTGACTCTTCCTCCACCTGAGAGCAGTAGTGTTGCTAATAGCATTATTCCCAGAGACCAGTATTGTACAAATCATGTTGTGGGCTCCTTATAGTAAAGCCCTATGACGCTCATCACCAGAAAGCTTTCAGAGCAGAGTTCACCCTCATTAGAGTTAAGACTTTGAAGGCTGCCTCACACAAGCACATCTGGTGAACCTGTCACACACCATGACTCCAGTTCCTGGGGTAGCTAGCAGAACTGTAAATAATTTCACAGATCTTCACAAGGTTTTTATAGCTTGAAGGATGCACACTTGTTATTTTAAATCTTACTGATCCAGGGTAGAAAGATTTCTAAAATGATTAAACTTGATCCATGCAGTCACTCAGTGGCACTGCTGAAAACGTGCCTGGCGCTACCTACTGATGATAATAAGGGCTGGGATTACTTAACACTTTTCCTGCGAATCAGAAAAGCAATTTGTGATGGAAAAAGCATATCTTTGAGCCCTTTCTGCGCTGTGAAGAAGCAACCTGTAATAGAAAGGCCACGAAGGGACTAACCAAATTAATTCGGAAGAAAACTGGCCTAAATATTTTCTTATTCATCTATCCAGATCTGTACGATACTGTCTGCCCCCATAGGAAGGGTCTTCTCATATCTCTGTCTGTCAGGAAAGTAAAGCCACTGCAGTACACTCTCTGCTTATATCATTTATACTACAGATTCCTTGGGTTTCTAGCACTGACTCCACAGTTAAATTTAAAAATGCAAGTGTCTCAGAAACAGCAATTTGCACACATTTTTTTCAGCCACAAAATAGCCCTGCCTTTGACATCACTACTTGGTAGTGAATCGCTGTTTCTCCTTTTCTTTCACTTCAGCACTGCCTCTTTTTCATGGGTCTTCAGAGGAAAGAATCTACAACTTATTCTAATTTATTTCATTGTTTTTATTTTTAAAACAAAGCCTTTCCAAGAAGCATCTTCCTAAACACTGTAATAAATACAAATCCCTTTGCATAAACTAAAGAAAATGAAAGTTGCTAAGAGTTTGCTTTTACTACTATTACTCACATAATTTTCAAAAATGTAACTTCAAATAATTTAGGACGGATTTACCTAGCATCAATGCATTTACAGAACTGTCCTGGACTTCTAGGGACACCTAAATTTTACTATGGTATGGCAGAGGCAATGGTACTGTGGAACTCCATTCATAATGCGTGAAGTCTAGAGAAAGGCACTGGTCTGACTTTTGCACTTTTTGCATGGAAATCTTTACAAGATTTGGATTCCTTTTTTTTTTTTTTTTTTTTAAAAAAAAAAAGGGTGGGGGACAAGGAGGAGAAGGGACTTTATGCCTGATTGACACTGACAGATTAGAGTCAAGCCCATGGTCTGAGTTATTAAGAACCCTCCAGCAACAGGCCACCATGCTTCCTCCCTATCAAAAAATCTTCTCAAAGCAAGACAGAGCAAACATGACAGAACTTTCCTTAATTTGGTGTCATTATTACTAAATATCCCCATGATACATGCTTTGTCCACGAGGCAAGAGGAAAGCACCAAGTTTTCTTGCATGGGAATATTGTGGCTTTTATTATAATCTGTATTAAATACCTAAACCTAAGAATGCTTCCCTTTGCCACCTGCTGCATCATAACTCCTCTCCCTCCCACGTTCTTTCCCACGTCTTACCTTGTCATCTCTTCCTCTAACTCTAGATTCCCTTTCGCGGCTGCCTGCAGACTTCTCACCCTTGGCTACTGCGTGCGCTCTGCCCGCCGGCCCGCGGGGCTGCAGTCCCGGTGATTCTTTCCTTAAAGGTTTTACTTCTCGGTTGGGACGTTTTATCTGAGGTGGAGCCCTAACAACAAGCAAGCACAACAAAAGAATGCTAAAAACAGCGAAAAAGAGCAACATTTATAAGGAAGGATTCTAGTATTCCATTAATTCCCTTAGTGCATTATTACTAAAGCTGACAAGCCCCTAAGACAAGGGGACAAGAGGAAATGGCGCCAGGGGAGGCTTAGATTGGATATTAGGAAAAATTTCTTCACTGAAAGGGTTGTCAAGCATTGGAACAGGCTGCCCAGGGAAGTGGTTGAGTCACCATCCCTGGAGGTATTTAAAAGATGTGTAGATGTGGTACTCAGGGACATGGTTTAGTGGTAACTTGGCAGTTTTAGGTTAATGGTTGGACTTGATGATCTTAAGGGTCTCTTGCAACTATAATGATTCTACGATTCTAAGTCTTCTCTCCCTATATCTGCAAATCTTGCAACATATTTCTGGTTCTGTCTGACACCCAAAGTAAGAAAAAAAATACAAAAGGAAAAAAAAAAGTTTTAACAGTGGAAAAAAAGAAAATTAACAATACTATTAGATCAGTACCCCTAACCAATCTTACAACAAACCAACGTGCATGTAACAAAAGAGGAAACAATGGAGTTAAAGTCTTTAAATTATAGTTTCCTCTGACTCCAAACCAGCAGATTATATTAGGCTAGTTCATATGCACAAGTTCTACACAACCAGATGACATTCCTGGTGTAAAAAAAAAAAAGAAAAAACAAACAAGAAAGCTGGCTAATAGCTTTGACAGGCCCCAAAACAAAGGAGGGAGAATTTTAAAACAATCCTCCTATCTCTGACTTCATTCCCCTGTGTGAAAATGTCAAAACATAAAAATTGCCTAGAAAGCAAAAGCAAACAGAGCTGAACTGCAACCACCTATCCTTGTGTGCATCACCCACGATGTCAAAGAGAACTCAGCAGTGGCATGAGGAGAAAGAATTTGGTTTTAAGACAAGGTATCACAGTCATTTTGCTCTAGGGATTGGACTTGAAATATAGAACTAAAATAAATGGCCAGGAATGTCACCCAACTTTAATTAGTGTCCCCATTGTATCTTCTATTGATTCTTGTTTTGAATAACTCAAAATGTGCTAACTCCAAAACCAGCTTCCTGGAATATGGCTTAAAAAGAGTACATACTTAAATTCAGTGCTGGATACAACTGCTACATTTTGCTTTGTATACATTTTTCGTCAAACTTAACAGCATAAAAAAGTGGCTAATTTTCCTTACTTATTTGCACAAGATCTAAATTTCAGCTTAAAAAAGCGAATGAACTATTGGGCCTTTACCTCTAAGAAAAACACAAGAATACATCTTGCACTTCAGGTAACATTACCACAAAAATTCTGATAATTTCTACCACTCACAAAAGCAATCAGCATTAATATTATTTTACACTTACATTCATACGGTTTTTTGAAATGTGAAGATCCATTTGTTTGACAATCACAAAGCACATAAATCTACAAATAAAGGGCATTTATTTCTGTTAACCAAAATCTCTCATTTTACTTTGTTCCTTTGCTTATAAGAGTATACACACATTAAAGTTCTTTGCTATTATGTTAGAAAAATGTTGGCCTAAATGTTATTCCTGTTTTTAAATTGGATTTGTTGTTTCCAACAGCCTGTGTGAAGCTCTATTAGGGTGAAAATAGGGATTTCAGAAAATGCATAAGCATCTGTTCTGAGAAAACTATTAGCTAACTGAAGTTACCTTAAAGGCGATTACAGAAGAGAAACACCATGTATAACAGAACATGTTTAGCAATAAAACTAACCAATGGATTAAACACAGGTCATATTATCTGTAGCTAGGGAGCAATTTCTGACCACCATGTCCTTCAGGATCCTTCAGTTCTAGCTCGTTACTGATTCCTCAGCCGTCAATGAATTCAACTGCTTAAATAAATTTAAATGGAAAAGTTTTCTCCATGCACATGAGAAAGGCGATTGTCACCAAAAACCCACTTGCCTCTCCAGAAGCCTCTAGTTCCAGGCACTTAGCTACTCACTCCTACCAGAATAAAGGAGTGACTTTCTTTAGAACTTCAGCAATAAATCCAACCGTAGTTTAATTACTTTCTTCCCCCAGTGAATTGTATTCATTCTTTATTACAAATGACTAAGGGGTAAATTAAATGTGATTTTCACATTACAAATGCATTCAAAGAAGAACATAAAATTATGGCAATGCAACTTTATTCCACCCACTCTGCTTGAGCCTCTCATTACCTGTGTTCAGCTGCAACAGGAGGGGGCCAAACAGTGGGATCTCTAAAAGGCTCATCTTGACAGGATACAGGGATATCTGAAGGTCTGTCCATTTTAAAACTCTCTAAAGTGTTGACAATGCTCTTAACTTGTTCATATTCTTCAACTAATTCTTGCCGGACCTTAAGAAATACATACATTATTTTAAAAGTTACAATTCAAACTTTTTTTCTTTTTTAAACCACAGAAAGTATCTGAAAATATACACTACCCATAAGAGTAGGGAATCCCAAAGCTTTCCATTCACAAACCCCAGACCTATCAGGCTGACAAGAGATCTTTAACAACAGCATAAACAATTGAACTTCTGTTGAGTTCATCTTCCTGCTTGTCAATGTCATGACCAGATGTGATTACTAACACAGGGATCACTCTTCCATAACATGTGCTGATGCTTAGATTTGTGTGCATGTTGACATGTATGCACACATATGCACACTTTTATACTAGTAAGGGTGCTGTTGGCAGACCTTTAACATATTTGCTAGTATTCTGGCATAAAATAACTTCTCTGATTACAGTCTCCAAGGTCCTAGTTACAAAACTGTCTAAATTATTAAAATATAGCATTACAAAATTAACTTTGTGAGGGGCACAACATCACCATACAGTCAAAGCACAAGCCAATTCTTTGGTGGACTGCAAAGATTAGAACAGAAAATGGGAACTTTAATACTCTATAGCATAAGTTCAAATGATAAGTAAAGTAAGTAAGTGGAGTAAAAATGAGAGGAAATTATGTCTCAGAAAGAAATCAGGTTGCAGAATTATGCAGCTGAATTTTATACCTGGAAGTTTCTACTGCCACTAGTCAGGGAATTAGAACTACTGCAATAATTTCAAGATTGTTTACTTGCTATTTGCTCATTTCAGTTTTCTTCCATGAAGCCTAGGAAAAATAAAATCTGTGCAGAAATTTGCTAAGTTTTAAGTGATATGGCTTGTTACAAGCTCAAGTTTTGTATGCTAAGGTCACTGGTTCTTTGTACGCACCAGCAGCCAAAAACTGCGCTGTACATTCTTGCTCAGAAGCATAAGCTTTCAGTGCATTAGCTTAAGATGTGCTAGGATTCACCTGAGTGCCCTTGTACTGCATCTTACCAGTCTTCCACCTATCACTCAATGATGCTTTCCATCCTGTGGGATCAACCTCCATGCTTACTTTGGTTTTTACTGGCTCGAGGGTCATAATACCTAGATGTCACCTCTTAAATGAAGTGTTGGTGCACGGCTAAAACTAATTCATGCATTGCTGTGCATGCCTGGAAATCAGTATTGGCACTCTACAGCTAGGATTACCTTAGGCCAGTGGGAATCCAGCCTGTTACAGGCTCACAGCTGGAGCTAGAGAGACATCCAGAACCCTTCCATCCACTGGAAAAGCACACAGGCTCTAAAAGCTCTCGCAAAGAAACACTACGGCAAGGGTATTTGCAGGCTGCCACCAGGCACACAACTGAGTGAGGCTACAACTAGCATACACTGCAAGGCTGAATCAAAAGCCGGGATCTGAAGTCAGCTTACAAGAAAGCCAAGGAAAGACACCAGGCACCCAGCTGTGCTCATGTCACGCATCCACGTGAAAAAGAGCTGGGAAAAATACTGCCTGGGAATGCTGCAACCAGGCTTCACTTTGTGGCAAAGAGAGGGAGGCAACTGAGGACAGTATCAACAGACGTCAACAGTGTTGCCTGAAATCCAGACTCTCTTTTGCTGTGCATACCCTGAGCAGATTCCGGAATAATTGAGAGGATCAGGACAATGGAGGTCTGCAAATCCAGCCAGTCTGCTAGGGTTATAAATATAGCAGCAGCAAATCAGGGAACTAGTACTAAACAGCATCACATCTTTATGACTGTTCTTCCTAATGGTGCTTACTGGTGAAAAGATGTGGCCACTCGCCTGAGATCTTCCTGTCTCACTGTGTGCTTAGAAGGGCACCACGTTGGGCACATGCAGGGTTCTGTGTCTTGTCAGCATGCTTGTAGAAGCATGCCTCTTCCAGCCTGATTTTCACCAGCTCATCCCATTTCTCTCTTGCACTCTTATTTCCCCTCTCAGAACAGCGTCTTTCCTCACCTACCCCACTCTACAAATTCAAAAAAAACAGCAGCAGCCCCCCACTTCTGGTGGGCCAACAGAAAGCACTATCTGACATAACTGGTGGGTAAGATCTAGATTTAGATTAGATATTAGGAAGAAATTTTTCACTTTGAGGGTGGTGAGGCACCGGTTGCCCAGAGTAGTTGTGGAAGCTCCATCCCTGGAAGTGCTCAAGGCCAGGCTGGATGGGGCTTTGAGCAACCTGGTCTAGTGGGAGGTGTCCCTGCCCATGGCAGGGGGGTTGGAACTAGATGATCTTCAAGGTCCCTTCCAACCTAAACCATTCCATGGTTCTATGAAAACCCTGTTTAAGAAGAAGAATATGTGTGACTCTCATCATCAAGATACCAGTAAGGACAGAGGCAAAGTGAAGGGGAAATCCCCAAGGTCCTGCACAGTTCTTCCAGCACTGCATTGACTTCACCAGGAGCTCTGTATGCATCTGTACAAAAGAAGCCTTAGGTATGGGAAGAACTTGATCATTTCACAGAGCAAAGCAACCTTCTTGCTTATTCCAGATGGGGTAGCTCTATCTTTCCAAAGACACAAGACATCCAGCTCAGGCAGGATTGCTCCTGCCCTGCTTTGCTCTCTCTGCTTTCTCATCACACAATCAGCAGACACATCCCCCAGCGCAAGAACTTCCAGCTGAGTTACAAATGTGATTGATTACTAACTTGGTTCCGCCAAACTGTCTAACACGCATCCCTCTAGTCCCAAAATAAATCCAGCCAAACAGCTGCTGTGAGGTACAAAGGAATGATACAGCATAAATCCTCCAGGGCACTGCTCCACGAGAGACAGCCACTTCCTACTCCAGTGCTCCAGGAATACAGACAGGATTCCTCCTATCACCCTTCCAACACATGTGGAAAAGTTGGTGGAAAACAACTTGCCAGCACTGAGGGCTGAAGTATTATCATTCAGTAAGGATGCCCAGTAAGGAGGAAGTTATCAGAAAATTGAGAGGAAGTGAGCCTTTGATGCCTTGGAAGCTGAAAAGAGACTAACAACTGCTGGCCATCTCTTGTCCAGACCTGAGCAGACCAAAGTCTGAAACATGCATCCTTACCGCTTACTCAGTACCTGGCAAACCAACCAACAAAAACTCCTGAATGTACTCAAACAACAGGACTACAAGGGAAAACCAGCTGATAAATTCCTAGAGGCCTTAAAGAAACCAAGTCAGAAGAAACAGGAGCAGAAAGAGTTTCTTGAAGCTGAGAAACAAATAACCCAAACAGGAGCCAAGAAAGGCTGTACCATAATTACAGAGGTGACTAAGCACCACCTTTGAGTGATCAGTGCTACTCTGAAGCAACCTCACAAACCTGCAAACTGGAAAATCACTGGTCTGGACTCAACCAGTCTCTTTGCCCCCCATCACACCCTTCGCTGGGGTGCCAGAGCCCTTAGGGGGCTCCAGCTCAGGTTCTAGAGAACCTGAAAAAGCTTTTATGTTATTCATGTTTAAGCAGTTTCAGGAGATGACATGGACCGAGTTAACAGCTCCCCAATGACAAAAAGGAGTATCTCTGTACTGGTTTGGGGTAAAACAGAACCAAATTTCTGTTCAGTAATTTTACTTTGCAGCTAAGCCTCTTCTAACTAACTGAACCCTCTGAAATTAACAGTGTATTGTTGAGACAATAGGTAACAGGCACAAACTTGAACATAGGAAGTTCCATCTTAACAAGAGGAGGAACTTCCTTTACTTTGAGGGTGGCAAAAACTGGAACAGGCTGCCCAGAGAAGTTGTGGAGTCTCCCACTCTGGAGACATTCCAAACCTGCCTGGATGCCATCCTGTGCAACCTGCTGTAGGTGACCCTGCTCTGGCAGGGGGGTTGGACTGGATGATCTCCAGAGGTCCCTTCCAACCCTGACCATTCTGTGATTGTGTGTGACAATTTTTGCTCTCAGAGTGATAATACCTATGTCTGTAGTTGATGTCAAGGAATGTATGCAGAGAGGCTCTTGCTTACACCTATTGCTATAACACCCAAAGGCAGTGAACTCTGGTATGTGCCCCATTGGACGGTCAGAAGCAGAAAAGCGTAGAGGGGTCCCACCTGCGGGGAGGAGTGGACAGGACAGGTGACCCAAAACTGACCAACAGGGTATTCCATCCCGTCTGCATGACGCTCAGTATAAAAGCTTTGGGATCAGAGGGTCAGGTCTCTTTCTTCAATGGCCAGGAGGATGCTGTCTGTTCGTCTGCCTTTCACCCCTATCCATGCGTTCCTGAATCCAGATCTGGAATCCAGTTCTCATTCATCACTGAGTCCAATCTGGGACTTCCCCAGTGCCAGCCAGTGAGGTGATCGTCATCCTGGGAGTTCGATACGGTTTTGTATATGTGGTATATATTTCATTATTTCCTTTTTATTATTTTATTAATATTTCATTAAAGTAATTTAGTCTTCTTTCTAAACTCGTCTCTTTTCCCTCTCTCCATCCTCTCCTTGGAGAGAGAGGTGGGGGAGAGCATCTGTCGTTTGTCTCAGTGGCCAGTCCGGCCCAAACCACAACAGTCTCGCTTCTCCTCACTCTTTCTCCCCAACCACACTTTGCCACTGCTCTTTTGGATTCAATTCTGGCATCTCAATACAGTAACCCAGCTTGGTAAAATGGCAGAAAATCAGCCTAGGAGGATAAAAAGAAAATAAAGGACACTTTTGCTGGGTTAGCAAGCTACACTGGCTCACCACCCTGTGAACAGGAAACTCCCAGGACAAAGAATGGCAGGGTGCAGAGGAGGGAGAGAAGCTGGTGCAGCTGAAGGGAAGACTAGGTGGGGAAGAGCTTGGCCTCTCTGGGCACGGCAGGATGTGAACTGGGTTCAGCTACAGTGTGAAACTGCCTGCTCCCTAGAACCACGCTCTGGTACACCAGCCGCCCCTACCAGCCACATCACCTCCTCCACAGAAGCAGCATTATGGGCATTGGGTGATGTTGGGAAGCCCCGATAAACAGCCTTTCAGCCCAGGGGGTGGCCCCACAGCTTTTTTGTGATGTTCCAGCCCTAAGGTCTTACAGTAACCAAGCAGAAAAGAGATCCTAAAATATGGGTGTAAAACACGGTGACCAAGACTTGAGTTCAGTCTTTCCTAGTGGTAGTTCCAAAAACCATTTCAGGGATTTCCCCTGTATTTCACAATCTGACAACAGTTGTACCTTTGGCATCATCAGCTTTTATTTGTTATGCTAAGAGCTTGTACTTCTACACAACTTCCCACAGCAATAAGCATAGCTATTTGTACCTTAGTAAATACAAATAATGGGGGTGGGGTGTTTAAATTATATCATGCTGGAACAAAACCAATCAAGGTTCTAGGAAAGTGTTTCCCAAACCTGAAATTACTGCTTGCAATTAGTTATTCAACAAGCTCGATTTTTAAAAAGTGAAAATAACAATTCCTTAAACCATATCCAAAATGGATGCCCTGTAACCCAGTCTGATCCCATGGAGTCAAAGTACAGCTCCCGTAATCACAGTTCTTCATGACTTACCTGCAGAATATTCCTTACTTACTCATGAAGTAATGTACGAAGTGTTAATAAAACAGGCACGAAGCAAAAACAACATAAGCACAGATCGACTGAAATGTGTTTAAAAAAAAAAAGTAAAAATCATATTTTATTCTTTAAGCAAGAATACAGTGCACCTAATCACCTGCTCCAGTGACCACGGTCAGTAAGGGTGCTTTTCTGGCTGCTCCAAGCGCTCAGAGAATGGTTGAACTTCTGCCTCTGCTCCGGCTGAGGCTTCTGTGCTCTCCGATATTGTGCAACACAGAGTGCACGGTTATAACATGCAGCAGGTTTTGCTCGACAGCCGCTGGCCTTGTCGTAAGCCAGTACTATCTCCCGGGGGCACGCTCTGCTGTCATTCTGCAGCTGCTGAACTGTCACTGAAGCAGTTCTTTCCTACAAGCCAGCTGTCTAGTAAAAAGACTGCAACAGCCAAGAAACTCTCTCAGAATAAACAGGGGGAATGTCAACACAAGTAAAGTTCACAGTAGCGGTCACGAGAGTAAACCTACCTTTTATTGTTGTTAAGTAGAAAAAGAGATGAGTTGCTTCTGATTTTGAATCTTTCCAGTCCCAGCCTGCATTTACATGGATGAATATGCCTACACGTCAGCCAAACCTCAAAGTACAACAAAGAATTAACTTTTTCTTTTTCAAATGAGCTCGGAGGCTAGGAATGAGGATAAGAATGGAGCTACACTCAGCCACCCAAGGGCAAGCTGGGAATCCCTTGGATGCAAAACAAATAAGGATCTCAAATGCAGGTCACCCTTGATATCCCCAAGCCAAGCTAGTTATCAGATGATCAATGACAACGAATTTTCCAAAGGGTCAGAGGAATTCTTATGTTGTCACACTGCCACTTTGGTGGACCCTCCAGGATGCATGTTTTGCCCTTTTGAAGTTCTGCAGGTTGTGCCAGACTAATAACACAACGCCTCTCCTTCATTTTGAAGTCCCAGAAGCAGTATTGCATCCAGTGGAACTGAGCCAGTCAGTTATTCTCAGGGGAGTAGATGGTACGTGTTCACATTCCTCCTCCTCGTAACTATCAGCACCAAGCACAAGGAACCCTTGAAATCAGGGTGCCCAGTTGCAAAGCTGAAGCTGTCTGACTGTGCAACATGAAATACAAGCCACCACACACTTGCACAGAATATCATTCTGTCCAGGCCAACCTGCAGAAATTTGAAAACAACGACACCTAAGCAAAGAGTGGTAGATCAAGAGTGTTTGGGAGTCTGACCCAAAATCCCAGCTACTTCTGGTTCACCTCTGCTCTACATTGCTCAATAAACTGCTGGAAAAATCCCGTGTAGTACACAAGGCAACAAAACAGATCCACCTGCCTTCAAATGTTCGTGTGTCATGCAATCAAATAGCTTGGCTGTGTTGTCCTTGGAGGCAGTGGTGAACATGGTCATGTCCCTGGAGGTCTGAATATCGTTGATTTGCTTGGTGTGCTCCTTGATGTTTGAAAGCTGCTCCCCTGACTTGGCACTGAACTGGTTCAGCTCTCCACTCTCATGTCCTGTTCAGGATGGAGCACCCACTGTGGAAAAGCGACCAGCTAGGGAGAACAACAGCTCATGTAACGGGTATGAGCTGGTCAGCTGTAGAACCATGGCTGTAACTGTTCTTTGAGACATTATTCATATGAACATTTCTATTTTATGAGGGAACATGTACGCAAACATCTGAAACTGAGTCCACTGCCTCAGAAGTACCAGTAGGACAAACACCCTGTTTGTGTGCTGCACACATACAGAAAGGAAGGGCAGGCATGCCTCATGCTGCCAGATCCCGTCGGTGTCGGTGTCCCAGAAATCCTTCAGGAGGTTCAAGATTGTGAATGTGCATGTAGACAGTACATCTCAGAGAAGAACTGTTTCAAGTTTCAAGTAACAGTCGTCTCCTTCAACCACTTAATCTATGTAGACAGTCACACTGTAGACTGCTCCCAACAGTAAAAGCTTTACCTACCCAGCGTCTGCTAGAGATTGCTAAACTCCACCTCCAAGAAGTACCAGTGTTATTATCCTCCTCAGATTCCTCACAGGATGGAGAAACTGAAGAACCAAAAGAACAGGCTAGCTCCATACACCAGAGAAAACAGAATTTCAGGTAAAAAACAATTGCATTCATCCTCTTAACCTTGACCTAAGGGTTGCTTTGCTTCTCGTGCCACTTGCAAGAAGCATACAGAATGGGAATCTTTTGCTTCTGCACCTTACTGAATTTTACTGAATTTAAGTAATATGTATGACATAACTCTTTCATGAGAATGACCTAAAAAGAATATCTGAATATTATTTTAATATTGTGAGTGAGTGTTTCTTGTGATCCAACTTTTGGTTTAATTTTTTTCAGAACAGGCTGTCAGACAGCTACTGAACATGACTGACAGTTTGGATGTAGCTGCTGTTGGAGCTGGAAAGCAGTGCAAACATCCAGATCACAGACTCCCTCTTAGTCTGTCTCAAGGAGTGAGAAGGCACAACAATTATTTATCAAGAGCAGGTAAGAAAGTAGGTCTACCTCTATAGGTCTTGCCAAACCATTCAGGTGCAGGTATGGAGAACCTCGGGGTTCCAGGGCTGTATCATTTTATTCCCAGTGCTACTGGTAGTCCCATAAATGAATGAGAAGACAAACAGCCTGGGGATGGAGCATTTCTTTTTTTTTTTTTTTTTCTTTTTTTTTTTTTTTTTTTTTAAATCACACTTCTTACTTTTTGGTGTTCGTCCCCGAGTCGAGACTGGCACCAGTAAAGGCAAAATGATGTTCTGACAAAGCTCATCTGCTACCGCTGTGTTGGGAAGTTTCAGAATTAACATGAGCGCACAGCGTGACAAACACTACCCCACCTGCTGCTGATCTTTCTGGGGACAGTTCTCTAAAGTATTTATGGGGCACTGTCAGGGGCCATTCTGTTTTCACCTAAAAGGGATAATTTTTGAGAAGGTGCCAACTTCAGATCCTCTGCTAAGGATTCAACTGCCTTCCCCAGGGAATAATCCTGGAAATTGTGTTAATGGTTCTTTTTTACTTGAGGCTTGTCTCCAATGTACAGCACACATTCCATGGTGCACAGGCTTCTCAGAAGCAGTTCAAGCAACACACAATATCATGAGACTTGAAGTAACCTTCACAAATTAGAAGCTGTTAAAATTTTAATGGAAGAATCCATGTCATTGGTGTAAACACTAAATACTAGAAGGGAAGGCAATGCAGTGATGCAGCTGCAGAGCAAGGAAAGCCTCATTCTCTACCTTCATGTCAGCTACAAGTTTGGCAGGAACTAGGGACACACATGGGGCATGAACACCTTGTATCAGCATGCCCTGGGGTGGGGAAGAGCTTGAATACAAATACTTGAAAGTTAGTAACTCCTGTACAATATTCATCTTATTACATTGCCAGGAAAGCTAGGCACTACCACTGCTACTTCTACATGCACATGCTTTGCAGACAAGCTCTTAATAAGCAGACTTCTACAGTTCTATGATAAACACCTACAAATAGTACTGTCACTACAAAATGACTGCTAACAGTGTTGTAGCTATCAATACACAAAATACTCTATATTAGTGTCAAATGTTAGAAGCACAAAACCGTAATCAAAGCACCTGCTGCAATAAAACGGAAAAAATGTGCTTGTTTTTAAGTGACATCATTTAAACATATGATATTTAGAAAAACTCTTCTTGAAATCATCTCTTCATCTGCTTACTGCAAAATTACATCTTTTATAGGAGCTATGTTCTTTCAAAACATAATATTTATACAACACGAGTTCTTTACTCTGGAATACACCTTTATATGGTTATCCTCCAACTTTTTTGTTTTTGATGGAACACAATTTGTACAATGAAAAATGGGACCACAAAATGTAAGGAAGACTTAAATACTGAAAGTGCTAAATGAGGCTTCTTACATTTCACCTGCGGATTACTTCCTCAGCTTCAACAGTACTCTGCTTAGCAGGGAGATGCATGTGTGCAAGACTCAGGCTAAGAGTATTACTTGGAGTTTTAGAAACCCGATCCAAAGTTACACACTGTAGCATTATAGTTCACTGCTACTCAACCATTCTAGTGATGCTAACCCATCCATTCACATCTTAGTTTACTGAACATTAGATGGACAAAAGATAAAACAGCAAAAGGAAGTCCTCAGCAAAACAGTTTTTCCGAAGTATGCAATCACACAGAAAGAGACCAGTGATTAGCCAGACATCCTACATGAAAACAACAAAAAATTTTATTAAATTAGAACAGAAGAATTCCTTTTGAACACACCAGAAAAATTATTTTCCCATAAATATCAACAAAAAATTGCAGAAGAAATGTTGTAAACTGAACTGAACTATATGTCCTCTACACCTTAAAAAGTGTGGGAAGCATAGTGTTTTTCAAATATCAAGTAAAAGAATAAAGGCGACCTTATTTCACCCTACCTGTTGCCATTTGCCCTTAATTGCTGGATCTCTGATCGACTGGCAATGTCTCTGGATTTGCTGGATGACACCCTGGTAATATACGATAGAAGAGTCATAATTCCCAAGGAGTGCATATTCTCTTCCTTTTTTGGCATTATCGCAAATCTCTGCTAAATTCATCTTCACTCAGAAATCTAAAAGAGAACATAATCATCAGAAAAATTAATTTTGCATGCTGTAGGATAATTCAGACTATGACTCTTTAGTTTTGTTTTTTCTCTTATAGCAGAATTGTGTCCGCCCCCCATTCCCATCCAGTCCCCCTCTTTTTCAACCATTTAGCTCTGGAGTATCTCTTTACTAGCCTAAGGTTTGAGATCATGAATCATAACTCTTTTATAGTGATAAAAAACCACAACTTCTTTGTCGCCTTTGGCCACAATCCTGTTAAATTAATGCAAGAAAATTAAATGCCCTGCCCACATTGAACCTAACAAGCCAAACTTTAATTCGTAGATCACCACAATATATTAGCAGCCATCAAGCCATGAATCACAAATCACACAAGGCATTAAATTGCTTTTTATACTGTTGTATTACATACATGCCTAAATATGCCAACCAGCATCAGGGAAGTCTGCACTTAGCACTTTCAAGAGCCCTCACCCTAATGAGATTATGATATGGTTGAATGACAGCTCTACTATAGACAAAGTTGAGCGCCTCATTGTGTTTAAATATTCTTTCAAAGTACTCCAGCATCCACATGCTGAATTGGATTTTTTCATTAAATTTAACATGTCACTTCGGGATTTATTGCAGAGCGAGCAATCCAAATTTAAGATTTCTTAAAACATTGATTCCCAAAGTACAACCTTCCTCTAGTCCCCAAAACAATTTAAGGTTTACAGATTTTACTAACTTTTTTATACAAGTAGTAAATTGCAGTATGACTTTAAGGCAAACCCATAGTCCAACTTTTCACAGTAACCATTCATGAAAACAATATTAAACCACACATTCAAAAGTAAGCTAGGTTTGTATTTAAGGTTCAAGATCAAAGCAGTGCCTGCCCCTTTATCTAAATGACACATGACCCAAAGTCTAGGTCCTTACCACACAAAAGAGTATCAGTTCCTTTCCTTGTCCTCTAACTCAGGCCGGGTGGGGTCCCTGACATGCACCCAGATGTAAACCTCTGGAAATCAAAAATAAAAAAAATTACGATTCATAGCTACGCCACACAGAGAGTTGCACTGACCAAGAGGGAGGAGGCCAGCTCAGGAGAGCTGTCCACTAGCTGCACTGAAGGTTTGGCAAGACCAAGGTGATGAAGAAGAAGCAGCGAAGGGGGGATACAGCCAGATGGGGAAGAGAGCAGGGCGCAGGGCCTGGCGCAGCACGTGGTTCAGGCTGCACAGCTGAAGACCGACCATGATATGGGGATGCGTGCAGTAAGAGCAGGTGGTAGCAGAGAGAAACCAGAACAGGGAGAAACAACCTTTTACATCCTAGTGAGTTATAAAAATGTTAGTAGTTTTTATAGAACAGACAAGACAAGATCAAGATGGCATTAAGGAGAATGTATCTCATGCCTTTGTATTCCCTTAGGGTTAGCAAAATTCAAACCTCTGACAATAAGTTAAACATATATCTACATGACCTTCATTCTGCCCTCCCTGAATGCTGCCTATAGGAAACACACACTCTGCTTCTCAAACTTATGGTCCTTACTGCTGCCTGCAGCTGCACAGCAGGTCTGCTCCACCACCTCTTCACTCCTGCTCCCTGCAACCAAGCCATGGAAACCTGCTACCCTCACTTAAACCCATAGGCCACACCGCTTCCACACGGCTGAAGACTTTGATGGCAAGAACACCCTGCTACCCCATGGATGGCACTCCACTGAGTGCAGTAAGACACATTGGGGCTTACTTGTCCTCGTGCTGTGCCACACATTTCAGCTTGCAGACCATTCCCATGGGCTGTTACAAACTTCTGAGCAGGAGCAGAACTAAGATGGAAAGGGCAATGACCCTAATTTCATTTTCTCTTGGTGATGATGAAGGGCAGGATACATTAATTGTTGGAGAGCTCTAGCTCTGTGACAATTAAGACCATTTAATTTTTAAATACAGAAGATGATAACCGATAGGAAAAAGCGATGTCACTTGCATTGCTTTGGAAATGGATAAAAAGATAGGAACTGAATATAGGTAACAACCCATTCAGATTTGATGAGTCAACTTATAAATGAACAAACCACCACCTGGGGCAGAATCCATTGCCCCATCTTAAAACACATCCAGGTTAGGACCTGCTACACAACCAGCTTGTCCCCATAAGGAAAATGTTCCTCAAATGTCTGGAGGTTTTCCCCACATGTAGCAAAAAAAAGAGAAAGTAAATAAAACATTTCTAAGACACTGCTGCATTCAATTCCTAGAAATCCATTAAACAGAACATGTACTTCAGCAATCTCTTGTATCTGTTTACTACAGATAGTTCCCACCCTGCAGGTGTGCGTTTAACTTCCTTTTGCCTTAAGAGGGCTGACACTCACATGCAGCTCCCCTGAGGCCCAGAAAAGTGCCCCACTCACAGGAGACAACCTCCTTGTCTCTTGTGGAAGCTAGGCAAACCCATGGGCAGGAGGCAAGGCACAGCAGCCACACAAACCCATGTTCACTTCAGAAGAGTGGTTAGCACATGGTCTTAAAACTGCAGGGGGAAATGAAACAAGAGCCTCCAATTTCCTCCAACAACCAAGAGTTCAGGGGCTTCTAGCCTCATGCTGGTGACACTAAAGCTTAAGCAAGAGCTTGATGCCTGGTGCATCATGCTGGAGAGCGTCTAAACATCAAACACTGAAACCTGGAGCATACAGGGAGGCTGGTGGATGTACACGTATGTACCAACTGAGCAGTCAATGGCTCTGAGCTAGGCTGACAAAAGCCTCTCTTGGATTCAGGCACTTCAAGTTTTACCTATCACCTACCCTACACACCAAAGCAGGTAATATGGCTCAAGAAAGTGAATATAACATCACCCATATACCCGAGACGTGTTTGAAACGGCAACTGTAGACCTCAGTCCTAAATCAGTGCACCCCCTGACCCCTAAGCAGTTCTTTGAGGCCCTAATGCAAAAAGACTGGCTATTTTAAACTAAAGGCTAAAAATAGTTTAAACAAACTACAAACAACACACATCGGCGATGGTAACATTCGTTCAGAATAGCCAAATCAAGTCAAAACAAATAATACCAAATTAAGGAAAAAATCTTTTTAGGAAGGAATTCCTTCCTGGATTCTTTTCTGGACAACCCCACTCTTCAGCACCAGAAGTGGGGAGGAAGAGGTAGCTAGAACTAGGGGGGGGGCTTTTTCATGTTACGTACCTATTTTTTATTATCTGTTCTACTTTATATTATAGAGTTCATACAACATTCCAAACATCCAAGGAAACAGAAATACAGAAGTCATAAATAGTCCTTTTGTTGTTTGGTTTTTGTTGTTCGGGGTTTTGTTTAAATATTTGTTTTTCCTACCATATCACAGCCACATCCTTTAAGTAAATACGCAGCCAGGGACAACTGTTGTCAGATACATTTAGAACAACTTGCACATTACTTGTGACACTGGCTTTTCATCCTATCATTGCATGGTCCTTTCCTGCACTAGACCATAACAGCTCCATGGCACATCAAGATATCCTTGGAGATTCCTTAGTTCACGGATCATTGACAAGAAGAGACATTACAGACATTCATGCTGGCATAGCTGCCACACATGGGGTCTCAAGTCCACTTGTTAAAAACCCTGCAGCAGCTAGGCTAAAAGGTCACAGGGGATATTAATCTCTATTCTTTGGAGCATAAGCTGAGCTGATCCCTATCTGGGGTCAGAAAAGAATTTTTCTCCCACAACTAAAGCAACGCACAATTGAGCAAGATCCAAAAGACAGTCTCTATTTTAACATTAAAGCATTATACACACACAAACATACCCACAGGCAGATACAGTCACCGTGTGAATGATGGGCAAAGGGGGACAGCTTGTTTAGCACACGACTCAAAACACGTGCAACACCAGTGGGATTGCAGGACAACTGTCCCCCTTCAGCCCATCTCCCACTTAACCTCACCCCAGTGCTACCAGAGGCAATAAATGCCCTCCCCCACAGATGGGGTCTGTAGCAGGGGTTTTTCTATTGCTTGATATTGAATATTCAACTTTGCAAATGCCAAAACAAAAAGCATCTTTGCTATCTTTCATGTCTCTCTTATGCCTATGCAATCTTTCATGTCTCTCTTATGCCTATGCATGACACAATCAGTTACACAACGGCGTCCCATTTTCTCCATGGGCACTGAACACTTGCACAGGATGGATAACACTCATTAAATGAACAGTTGCTCACTTTTGCTTTACTCTCATTACCTCAATAGTCACATCAAGCCTTATTTACTGCCTACTAATCAGACTTTTCACCAAATCAGTTGTTAATTCACTGATAGGGCTATAATAGACCTTTTTTTTCTGAACATGTGTCTTTCTCTGACCAGAATTTTATCCAGGCAGACTAAAAATTTTCCACAGCTCCCTGAGATTGCTGGGCATATGGTCTCACATCATAGCAGCTGTGCAGTATTGCTGACTGGACAGCTGAACATCTGGAAAGGACTGGACATACACAGATGAAGACCGGTTACTAATTCTGGTTCTCATTTTCTGTACATCAGACATGCAGCATGATGCCGGGCATCCTGAAATGCAATGTAAGAGACACGACTAACGTCACAAGACAGAGGGCCATGCTGTCAGGCAACATGTTCTGAAATCCAGTGCCGAGGTATGACTATACATTTCCCACTTCTACAAAACAGAGACAGAATGGCCCTCTGCCGCTGCACAACCCCAGAGCAGGTCAGTCACCACACAGCGCAAAGCAAGGAAGAGAACTCCAGTTACAAAGGTCTTGATTTTTTTATCCATTTTCATGTGCACCCGTTTCTATTACCAGAGTCTGAGCAATGAACTGAAGTTGTTCCTTTCTCAAATTCTTCTTACTGCTTGGAAGCTTTTCTTTACAATTAATCTAAACCTGCCCTTCTTAGTTTAAGGCCATATTGCTTTTGTAAGCTGGCTTTGACCAGTTCCGAACAGCTTCTTCTACCTTGATTATGTTTTCACTTAGAATAGTACAACGATCCTATTTTCCGCTTTCCCTTTAACTTTTCCAAAGTTAAAACTTGTTAAAATAAGAGACATATAACAATATGGCAATACTTTACCTGGACAAGCATAAACTGCAACAGTAACTGGAACATTATCAGAGGAAGAAAAAAGCATTTTAACCCTGCATGACATGCGATTTCTACAAGAAGCCTACAGAAGTCTATTTCTGATTGAAATACAGATTGTATTTCTTCTTCCTGTGCTTGATGTATTTTACTTGATTTTTAAGAATAAGCTATTCAAAAATGCAATTATTCAAAAAAATCTGAGTAAGTCTCGCCTACTTTATTAGGAAGATTATCCCTTTTATTTTGGAGTTGGGTGCAGAACAACTGGGCTTCATTTCTAATAATTAACTGTCCCTGTTCAGAAGCAATCACTGTTGCTGCAGACAATTATCAGGCATTACGTTCGCATGACAAAAACAACATTTTAACTGATCATTGTCAGATAAAATACAAACAAACAAAAGGCTTGCCAAGTTCCACAGCCAAATCCATCTTTCCCTGTTAACTTGGCTTGGTTTAAACTTGCAGCTGTGGTCCCATGGACTGGTGTGGAAGCTAATGATCATTACCTCACAGGATCACAACTCCTGTTAAAATATATATATATATAAAAAAGAATGTGGCACAGTTCCAGCAGATCTGGATTTAAACTACATTGAAATGGCTTCTTGAATCAAAGACGAGAAGCGAGCTACACCAGTGCTCTTTTTTTTCCTTTTGCTGTGTGCATCAGCAGCAACACGAACGGCTACAACTGCTGCAGCAGCACTGGGGGTTGCAGCAGGTAATGTCATTGGAGTGTTCATTCCCCGTTCGACGTGTCACTTCAAAGCAGCACACACACCAGATAAAACACACATACCCGTGATCCAGGAAACCCAGCACCGAGGGATCTTTCAGTTAACTGCTTTCCGTTAACTGTTTTTTGGCTTCTTTGCACTGAAACTCGGTTTTGAAACAGCAGACGTGGAGTTAATGGGGAAACGTGTATGGAAGTGGGAAGGAGAAGAAGCATGCACACAGGCCTCAAACTATTTCTGGGTGGAATCTTCTGCGAGCTAACTTGAAACAGAGTTGAATGTTACTTTAAATACAAGTGAAAAACAAAATCTTTAAACAAAATAAACATTCACCACAAGTTAACAGTAAACACAAATACATAAGAAACCACTAAACAGTTGGTCAGTGTTTTAATTAGAGATAATATATTATTGCATCAAACAGTAGCACCCTGGAGAATGAAATGGCCATTTGTGAAGTATTTGAACTACAATTTTCTGAAGAACTAGAAAGAGGAGAATCAGAGACGGCTGTGCTATTCCTAAAACTGACTGCAAAATGTATCCTTCTCCAGAGCACCTCGTGTACCAGCTTCAGGCATATCCATACAGTCACATCACCATTACTGAGGGTAACGAAGTGATCATCAGCTAGGCTGGGTAACAGGTACTAAAACAGCTAACACAAACACTATGGGGCACTCCAGGGCGTGTAACACCACACACACACACAGTTTAGACTGTGAGAGGCTCAGTGGCTTCTTCTCCATTTTAGCCCTGCTGGACCCAGGCTGGTTCCACACACCTCTCTTCTCTCCAGCATATCCAGGGCTTCTGGCATTAGTACCACACCAAACCCAAGCCAGTGTTCAGATGGCACCAGCCCTGAGGTGACCGATCCCTCCCCTGACAGGATGCGGGGCTCAGATACATGAAGGGCCTGCCTGGAGCTCAACAAAGCAGAACTCAGCCCAAATCAATAATCCCTCTCACCCTTTGTGAAGCCACTTGCTTCTCTGCACATCACGTGTGTAAGCACTTCTGGTAGAGCAAACATGCCACCAAAGGCTCCCAAGATGGGTCTGTGCAGGGCCAGCTTGGGTGCAAAGTGTTTATTAGGTCAGGCTCCGTGCCAAGAAAGGCAGTTCAACTGCTTCTGTGCCTGGCCCTGGATACAGCACAGCCACATTCCCACAGCGCCACAGCTCTCGAGCCCTGCCAGACCATAGTCAGCTCCACAAAGATTCCGTTCTGGTGCTGCTACATTCCTAACGCAGACAATCTGCAACCCAGACAGACTCTCCATGAATAATTGCAGGTTTAATGGAGTCACACATGTGTTTATAACCCTGACTCATAAGGTCAGAATTTAGGCCTGGATACTTTTCCACCTTTTGAATTCCCCTCTGAATTTCAAAGAATTTGCTCTTTAGGACTATGAATGTGTATTTTTTTAATTGGAAATTTGCTTTTTTAAATTGTTCTAAAGAATAGCATATATTCTTTAAAATATACATTTATATGCATATTGCTATTAGTTCTACAGACACCAAGTCTTCAGATTTCTCAGCTCATCCCCAGAAGAATCAGTTTCCTTTTTTTTTTTTTTTTTTTTTGCAATTATTTACACAGCAAACCAGATAAAGGCCTATTGTTGCTTCCTTGTCTTCCATTTACTTTTGTAAGTACCTTGAGATTGTGATTAGCTCAGGGCAGGATCCATTCCTCTCCAGTACCTGCTCAGAAGCCCAAGTCTCTGAGAGAAAAGCATGCTGGAAGCATGCTGCAGCAGCGATGTTCACTTCTGCAGTCTGGTAAGTACCAGGACCTGCAAGATGCCTAGGCCTGACTAGGATATGTCTGACATGGGTGGGGGGAGTGTAAAAAGAAGAAATGGAAAAAAAAGAAAAACACAAAACCTTCAGCTGCAATAAAAATCAAACATCCATTGGAAAGAAACTCATCTCTGTGACATTTGAAACGGTATTAGGAATAGACATTCAATATATCCATATTGTCCTGATATGTCCTGATGCTTGTAAGATACAGATTTTCAGGAAGAAAAAATAACTCCTTCTAATATACCAACCATAAATACGTATATTTTAAATATGATCTGAAGCAGGAACTGCAATTTTCTCTACCCCCACACGTCTATTGCAGAATATAAGATAAAGTTTAACACTGGAACTGTCATCGGAGGAACTGGAGAGGGAAAAGAGACAAATGCCCACACTGACATCATGACAGAAATATGGGCACAATACAAACAAAGCAAAATTACTTTTAAAAAGTAATGGTGTCTGTTCACGTGAAGATCCCTTAGTGCATCAAGCTCAACAGAGCCTAAGCGTGGCAGGACACATGAAACTGCAAACTATCAAGTACACTGGTTGGGGAAACTTTCCAGGGCCGCTAACTCCTGGCTCTTTTTGCCCGCTGCCTTCTGCACAGCCCTCCCCTTCCATCTGCCCGGCCGCTCCTCCTGCAGCACACCTCTCCCCGCTTCATCCATCCACCTACGTTCCCATGTGCCCCTTTCCTCGCCTTCATTCCTTCCTCCCTCAGCCTCCAGCGGAGTCCTCCATTTGTATCCCTCCAAGACACCCTCCCCCGAGGAGCCCCCCAACCGCATCCCTCCCCAGGTCTCTCCCCAGCACCCCCACTCCTGCCCCCCCCTCACCCTGCACCACACGCTCCCCCCCCCCGCAGCCATCTCCCCACCACTGCCCCCGAGCCCGGCCTGCCGCGCCCCCCCATCGCACCCTACCCCTGCTCCGCCATACTCCTCCTCCTGCGCCCACCTCCCCCCTTCAAGACACCCCACTCCCCCTCCACACTGCCCAGCGCTAAAGGGGGCACCCGTGACCCCCATCTAACAGCGCTCCGGCCCCATCGTCCCCTCAGAGGCGGCTCCGGAGAGACGCGCCGCTTCAACACCCGCCTTCAGAGCGAGCCTCCCCCTCCCCACAACGGACTCCTCTGCGGGGGGCAAAGACGGAGCACCCATCTCTTCCCCTTCCCCCCCCCCCAGGAGAGCGCGATGGGGTTTGTAGTTCCCACCCGCCGCCTCTCCCCTCAGCGCCCGGCGCCGGGCGAGGGGCGCGCAGGACTACACTTCCCAACAGTCTCCGCGGCGGCGACGGGGAGGGGGACGCCGCGCTCTGCCCTCCGCCAGCCTCTCCCACTGCTACCCCCCCCCCCCCCCCCGCCGCCGCCGCCGCCGCCGCCTCCCTCAGCGCGGCGGGACGGGCAGCGGCGGCGCGGCGGGAGGGCGGCCGTTGGGCCGAGGTCCGCGAGCCGTCCGCCCGCCCCGGGCAGCGCCGTGAGGGGCCGCCCTGTAGCCGTTACCTGGGAGAGCCGGGGTGCGTGTCCGCGGACGGGAGCGGCGCGGGGGGGGGTGGGGGGGGGCGCAGCCCTTCTGCTCTGTCAGAGCGGGGACGGGGGTGGGGGGGGAGGCACGGGGCGGGAAGGGTGGGGGGGCGTGCGCGCGCGCGCGGCGGCGACGGGCGGTTGCCATGGCGGCGGCGGCGGGGCGCGGGGAGGAGAGGGCGGTGCGGCATCCCGCTACCCCGCCCCCGCCGGCAGGCCGCTGGGCTGCCCCCGGGGCGGTGCCGGCCGGGCTGCGGCCTCTCTGCAGCCTCCTCCGCCCGACCCTGGCCGGGGGGGGGGGGAGGACGGTTAAGGGTGGGGTTTCCCCGGAGAGCTCGAACACAAAAGGAAAAAGCCCGCTGCGTGGCCCGGCGTGGGTGCTGCCTGCCCCCGCCGCCGAGCCTGCGCTCTGGCAGCCCTTGGAAGATGGTCTGTATGAAACATCCCGGGTGGAGGCAGGCGGAGAGCCTCTCCCTCTCAGCCCGCTGCAGCAGGAGCCGAAATGGCGCAGTCCCTGGCGAGGGCGGAGGGTGTGAGTGGCGGCCCAGGCTGGCTGCTGAGTGACCGCTCGGTGTCTGTGTTCCGTCTGTGTTGAGGTTTTTAGTGGATGAACACGCTCGCTCTGAATACAAACCTCATCTGCTTCCACTTCAGCTAAAGGAGTGGCTAGAAAAGGGGATGGCGTGCGTTTGTCCTCTGTGGGCATGCAGAGGGGGACTTGACACCATCTTTGCTAGCGGTTTCTATTGCTTTTATGTAACAGTAAAGAAAGGGATTTGGGGATTTGCCTCTTCCTTGGACCAGAGTGATGCCTGGTGATCACCGGTAGCTTCACAGGGTGGCACCACCCAGTTCATATGGTTTGCTGAGGGTGAATGTTACCGAGCATTTCTGAAGCGTGCGCCTAATAGAAACAACCTGGTCCCTGCGAGAGGAGCAATGCGGTTATAAACCTCTCTAAGGATGTCATTTCACAGTTAATGTGAGCCAGCCTATGTCTGTATTGCCACCAAAAGAGGCAGTCCTGCCTTCCTCTCTGATTGTAGCTGTGCTTTCCTGTTTGTTATTTACATGGCAATAGTGCTTATGTTGCCATCTGGCAAAGCAAGCCTGGGATCTGATCTGAAGGAAAGCCAGTTATGTCCCTCTGAAAAATTACCAGGTTCAGCTGGATCAAGTTCCTGAACTAGCTGACTGCAGAGCTGCCACAGGCACAAGGAAGGCAGAAGAGACACAGAGGCAGGAGCAGCCCACTGACATCCCGGCAGATCTGAGCTGTGTTTCTGCATGCAGCTGCACCACTGCAGTGAGTCCTTACTGCTGGAACTGCCTTGTGACAGCTCTGAGAATGTCCCACTGATGATGTGATGGAGCGATCTTGTGATCACTCCCGATAATGACACGGGATTTCTCCGGAAAATGTCAATTGTAGTTACCTTAAGGTAGCAGCATGAGGCTGTATCTCACAATAAGGTTCTCAGAAATGCTAACTGCCACAAGTGAAAGAGCGGGGATTGAAACTAAAAGCTCAGTATGCCTCTTAAACAATACAGCATGTGTGAATGTGTCACTCGTATATCTACAGATCTTGCTTTCCTCAAAATCATGTGGAGATTCTTATGCCTTTGTGAGTATTTTAGAACTGGGGCCAAAATCGTGATGAATTTGTAACAGCTGCAACTCGGCTTCCCCCTTTTCCAGATTTCTTCGAACTTGCCTGCCCATGACATCAATTCCTGCTGGTTTTTCACATACCCAAAGCATAGATGCTGTGCAGACCCTACACAGCTCAGTGCTTCTTGGGGAGAGCAGATCATAAGCAGCCTGCTCCCAGCACTGCCATAATATCCCTTCTCACAAGACTATATACCTTTTATCACATTAGGCAACATATTAACTGCTTTGTCCAAGTATCATATCCCCCAGATAGGAAATTGTGATGCAGAGAAGGTCATAATCTCTGTTTTTTAGTCATAATCTTTGGTCATAATCTCTGTTTGTTTGGTATGGGATGTTTTTTTCCCCCGTCCTGTTTCTTAGTAATGCTTGAGTTGAGTGGGGCAGCTTCCTAGTGGTAGAGGGTACCCGTACTGCCGCTGACCTCCCTTTGAAAAGTAGTTGCTCAACACTATAGCAATACCAGTAGCACCCTAACTGAAGGTTCCTGCTTCCACAGCAGTCCCTGGATTGGACAACACTAATGTTTCTAATCCATTTTAATACAAAATATATGACATTAAAGTCATCTTTATCAGCAGTTTAAGCTAATTTGCTGGACCTTGTAGCATGTGGGACTAGTGCATGTGTTTCATTCCACCAACTCTGCTGTAAGGCAGTGATGTCGGGCAAAGAGAAGGTAAGAAATTGCTGGGAGGGGGTGTGACATTTCAGGCCACCGAAACTTGTTCTGCTATGAGTATATATATTCTCATGGCTTACATCTTTTTATTTTTTGATAGAGGCTATAAACCTCGCAGTTTTGGATAAGACATGATGTTGGTGGGTGTCAGCGGCTGTGGTTAGGCGGGCTCCAGCTGTGCTGGTGGACGAGAGCATTACTCACCGCCAAACCCCAGAGACTTATGCCCCTTTCCAGCGATCTGCAAATCTGCCAGCAGAGCTGATTGTATGCCCTCTCTCTCTGATTTATTCTAGTCTGTTCAATCAGAAGCTGATATAAATTAATGTAACTCTTTCGCCATGAACATTTGATTTGGTTCACAAGTGTCTCTTCAGCTAGAGTAATTGCAGACACTATCAGATAAGTTTAAAGCTATGCACTCTTAGGGTCTGTGTCAGATTAACAAAACTGGTTTCTGAATTGATTTGGTTATCATTACATAAATTCTATAGACTGTGTCTAACTCAGATGGCTGGCACAGGCTTTTAGCATAAAGTAGCAGAGAGCTTAATTTGTAACCTCCTCCCACGCACAAAGTTCTGCTGGAGAAGGTTGAAAACATACGAGATGTCTATGAATTATGAACTGCCCTTTGCTTTTGTCTTCCCTTCCCCTTGCAATTATATTTAACCAGACTACAGGAATTGTTGTGCCTTCATAATAATCTTTAATGCTGACATGGAAACATAACTCTTTACCAAAGGTCTTACAGGCTACGTTCAGAAATGCTGTAATAATGGAAGGTGAAAAACAATAGGGAAGCAATAGGGGAAAAAAAGGTGCATGTTGCATATTCATGGACATTAACCTTCCAAGCGTAGTTACGCACAACTCAATAAAGGCATCAGTAGACACTGATAACACACTATGTTACAGATGTTCATACACACATAGTAATTGTTCTTCTGCTTAGGTATTTTTATGGTATGGTGTTTATCAGTGTGACACATCCACCGATTTCTGTCCTAGGAAAGAGCCTCAGAGTCTGAACCTTGAGAAATTGTGATGGAGTGGCAACACAGAAGGATTTAGTCAATATCTTTCACACAAGGTACAGCTTAAAGTGCTGCAAATTGTTAATAGGGAACAGTTCAAGGGAAAGTAGTTGATTTTCAGATGAGATTTCAGTTAAGCCAGAAAGTGAGAGTAGGAATGGACACAGGTATTTGTATTTATCTGGTCAAATGTAGGCATCCCTCTTGTAGACCTTTGCCTCAGAGTTAGCTTTCCTCTAAGTTTTTTCATGGTAGAGAGAGAGATGGGGATACAATTTCCACTTTGACCAAGGCAGACTGTGCCCTGAATGTGTTTAATTTTTTCCAGTGCTTATAGAAGACTTAGCTGATCAGCATTAATATAAGTGTTTGCACTGTAGATGCCCAAAGGTAAATGAGAAGAGTCTCACCTAATGTGTTTGTTGCGTTGTTAGAGCCACAGAAAGAGAAAGCTGTCATGGCAGTTATGACTAGGTGGATTAAAATGATGAAGAACAAGCCAATGCCAGATTAAGGGAAAATACAGGTAGAAAAGAAGACAGATCTTTGAGATGGGTTGAAGCAAGCCCATGGTAGGTCGAAGAAACCAGTTCTGCTCTGAGTCTTTGGACAGAAATTAGAAGCATTAAAAAGAACTAGCATACTGTGTTACTTTTCTGTGTATACTTAACATGCAGAAGCTTTTTGCATATGTTGGAGCATTACTCTGGAGAAGGAACAAGAAAGTAGCTTGCAGTAGTCAAAACAAAGAGAGGAAGACTTGGACAGAAAACTCAGAGAAAGTAGAGTCAGGCCCAGGGAGCTTTGTGTCAGCAACTGTTCAGTGAAAGCTGGGGCAGGGAAAAGAAAGTTTCTTCACATCATCCCATTCCTGTAGCAGACCACCAGACAGTATCAAGTGGCGAAGTTTCCTTAATGTGTCCGCTAGGGTTGACAGCTAACAAGAAATCTCCTGCAATGCACAATTAAGCAAAAGACGTTTGGCAGTATAACTCTTTCATGGTAGGGTGTGAATTTTAGGCTGGTTTGCTAAAGATGAGACACTTCTGGAGTTGCACACTGTCCCACTGCAGTAATTTTGAACCTCATTGGCCAATTTCAACTACATTTGCAAAAGGGTGGAGGTTTTGATGGTAACTGAGTTCCTTTTAGTTTTGTAGTAAGTAGCACGGTAGAAAAGATGGGCTCAGCTGGTGGCCCTGCTGAGCACAAGGTGGGCAGAATTTAGCTGTTAAAGATTTCATCTGGCAACAAGTTGCCCTGTCTGTACGCATAAAACAACCGACAGCTCCACGCTGAGTGCTGCTTGCAGCACCTACTTCTGTGCAGTTGCATTACCATGTATGACCCATAGGCAGCCGTTTTATCGAAGTGATGAGGGCTAAGTGCAAACGGATATGAAACCATAGGATAGTAGGTTTTGATAGTTTGAACCAAACAGTTACATCGGTTGAGCCTGTTAGCTCAGGCACAACCGTTAATTTTAAGTCATGCTGGTATATATTATTCTCCTTCCCCTGTAGATACTTCTGTGACTTGAAAGTGGCAGTTTCAAATAAGGGAGCTGTTGGGCAGCTTTTAGCGGACAATGTTTAGATGCCTAAACCACTAGAATAAATAAAGCACAGTCCAATACATATTAATGGCTTGCCCAGCATTTTTGATTTCTTAGGCATGTTAGTTCCAGTTCTGCAGTGTGAGATATTAGAAGATGAATTGGCTTTAACACTCCAGTCCTGTAAACACATTAATCCAGAACAGAAGATAGCTACATTTAAAGAGCGTTCTTTAACATATCGGTAATCCTCGGTAATCCTTTCCAGGACTGTCTTGAATAGTCGTTTGAATAGTGCTGTGATCGATGGCAGTGTGGTTATGTTAGAGAAAGATGCACTGAAAATTGGTGTTCTGGTGTGTGCCCAAGTATCAAGATTCTGCAGGGCAGGAGGGCAAGAGGTAAGCACACCAGAGGCTTTGCATCTGCATTGGAAGAACAACTTGTGTCATTTATTAATAACTTCGTAAACCCCTATCACTGAATGTGTAAAAAGTTCTGAGTTGGTAGAAGCAATGTAGTAAATGGCAAGATGTCATTACAGATGAAAGTTTAGCCAAAGTGCCTAACTGAAAACTTTAAAAAAATGTTTAAGGAGAGCCAGAAAGTTAAATAAGATACGCTGGTGGTCACTGTGAAGAATCTCTTTTCCCTTTCTGGTCCCCTAATGCGATTACTATAGGGAACATGCAGTGGTTTCCATGCGAACAATTTAATCTGGTTCATATTTTGAAACTAAAATTGGGAATCTTTTTTTAACTTCAAAATTTGGACTGTATTTGGATGATGTGCGTTATGTTAATGTTGTTCATTTATCTAATAAATTAGAAACATGATTGTGTCAGTAGAGGGTCAGTAGAGGGTACAAAGAACAGTATCTCGTAACAGAACAGACATTGGTATCACAGCTTTGGTTAAACATATTTTAAATTATTATAACATCCCATTCACATTCTCGGGGGGAATATTCACTGCCTACATTTAAACATCTAACTTACATGCCTAAATTAGGAGGCTTGTCTCCCTAGATGCCTTGCATAGTTGAAGGAGTGAGAGAGGCTCCTCCAGAGAGCAATTCAGACTATGTTAGTTAGGCTTCTGCTCTGAATTATCATCTGGAGGAGCCTCTTCAAGTTTGAATGCTGTTCTGTGCTATTCTTTGCAACTTTTCCTTGGCAACAAAACTAATTTAACTGGTCTTCACCCCTCAACACTTGTTCTTGCCCTCTGGTTTTGCGTATCACTCTGTCGCTTGGGCTAGTACAGCTGTTGATGTGGTGGCACTGTCAGCTGGGTTGGTGAAATCATCTGGGTTAAAAGGAACCCTGAGAAAGAAGGTGTTACTCTTAACCTAGGTCATATCTCTGATTTGGTTTATCGCATGACCCTGTAAACAGTTAAACCTGCATATCTGAGGAAGTGTTGAGATTTAGCAAGAGACAGAAACGAGTTGTTGAACTCAAGGACCTGTTTTCCAAGTGTGCCACCAAGAAAAAGATACATTCAACTTCGGCATGTAAGTTAAGGAGACCGAGTCTTGTATCTAAGCATCGTTCTGTTCAAGTACATGGTTTTTATACCATTACAGTTTCACAAATATTGTGGAAGTTTATTATGGTTTGTGTTACTGTAAGAAAAAGAAAAAAATCTAGCCTTATATCTCTGTTGTCCATGTAAAAATGGTCATAATTTAACCAAAATAACCTATAGGATTTACAAATATACCATGAAGAGGTATGCTAAACTTTATAAATAAGCCTAAAAGCAACTGCAATCAAGTTTGACACAGTGTAGATGTATCTTAAATGTCCGGTTTTATTCCTGTGGTGGAATGAGTACAATATAAACACATAGGTTCATGCAGATTATTTGAGTACTTACATTAATTGTATACAGACTTTGAAAACAGAAGTGGTTAAGACCATATATCAGAAGCATCTTAGTGTTCAATACATACTGCTGAAATAAAGCTGCTTATATTCCGAGTTAGTAGCTCTACCTGCAACTCAGCAGAGCTTTGGCTGGCTCTTGGATCTAAAAATAAAATTCTCCTTCCTGAGATACCATACACTTCAGTGATATTCTCAGTAAGAATGGCATGCAAAAGTGGAATAGATTATATTAATTGTTGTGTAGAAGCTTTCCATCCATTGCATAGGAGATTTTCATTACATTCTTCTTGCACCATATGGCATCTAAGTACAATGTGATAAAATTACTAATACAGGACAATAAATAACATTATGATTATGTGTTATGGGTGCCACCTCATACGTGCACAAGTAATTATAGTTGGAATGAATAATGGAGATTTGAGTGTTATATCTAGGAATATATTAGAAAGGACACAATTTGTCATTAGGGATGGGAATTATCTCATGTGACTTTACGGATTCAATAAGTAGGTGTCCGCACCAAGCCAGTCATCTGTGACTGCATCTGTGATCAGTGGAGAGGAACAGGCACTTCAGAAGATAAATGACCCCCCTAGCCTTAAACAAATATTTTCAGAGGAATGCATCTCAAAATCTCAAAAAAACCAGAAAATCTTCAACATCTTCCGGGGGGAAAAAAAGAGAATACATCCAGGAAAGCCTAGTCACATATTGTAACCTTTCTCAGATGAATCTCCAAGTCTATTCTCCACTTCAGTGGACAATCATCAGTAGAGAAACTTTTGATGATGTTTATTTAAGCTATTTTTGACATGTTCCAGTGATGAAAGTTTCACCATTTCTCTAGGCAGTCTATACCAATGCTTAATTTTCCTTAATCCTGGACAGTTCTCTAGTGGTTTACTGTAAATCTTGTTTGCTGCAATTTATTCCCATCGCTTGTTGTTCTAATAGACACAACAGTTTATTTCTTCCTTCTTTGCAACTACTTTTTACATATTTAAATATTCCCCCCCCAGTTTTCTCTATTCTTGACATCGTTATATCTTGACACTGAACTACTAAAGTACCAGTAAAGTGATACTCGTAGGATTTACATACAGTTAAATCTTTTGGACGAAACATAAGTGGAGTTAAGATCTTGAGACTGGAAGAGGGGAGGAGGAAGGTCTTTCTCCCTCCAGAGAGAAGTTCCTCTGACCCCTACCCTGTGGCTGACTTGACCTGTTCCTGGATGGTGTGTCCATCACACTGCAATGGAGGTCGGAAGACAAGATGACCCTGGGGCTTCCTCTTCCTTCATCATTGCTTGAATTTAGAAGGTAAACCAGACCAACATCTTCCCACCTTCCCTCACCTACCCCTTTATGGCCCCCAGAAACCTTGGTGGTCCACTGACTCCATATTGGCACTGATATTTCTTGCTGCACTCGCAGTTGCAATACCATAGTGCTGTCAGTCTGTCACTCCTGGCTAACTTCAAGTGAGCACACCTAGTTCATTCTGTCCTTCCTGATTAAGTCAGGGGGAGGAGGGGGTTAAGTGTTTGTTTGGTTGTTTCTGTCACTCTTTTATGGACACTGAATAATTCACAGCTTTCAGAAGTATGGTGCCCACACTCAGTAGTGAAAATCTGGGGACTTGTTAGGCAGTGTTTACAAGTGTAACATAGTTTTTGACTCATATATGCCTTTTTTGTTTTTCCTTGCTGTTTTCGCAGAGCTTTCATGCTTTCTAATTTCATTACAGTGATACCTTCATAATTTCCACAAAGCATTAGATAGAAATCCAGCCATTTTGTTTGTATGCATTGAAATATGCTTAAGGATCTTATAAGTTACCCTTAACACAGAACATTTCACAGGACTATACATTATACCATAAAATTATTCTTAACATGTTAATTTAAAACATATTTTTCTTTAGATTAGTTCATAAAGAGAGAGGAAGGAAGATATTTAGCTCCAGACAGGACTTGCAATAGAAATCAGTTATTTCTGTACAGTATCTTTCCTTTGAAATATCACTAAATGATTTCCAGAGAGAGGAAGAATGTAATTTAATGATCCCTTGCACAGCTCGAACACCTTTCATCAGAGCATCTCAAAGCATTTCAGACAAGCCTGAAAGCTTGTCTGTTTTTCCCCAACTATATCAGCTGGCCTAATAAAAGATACTATGTCTTCCTACACACCTTGTATTGTTTAGCACTCAAAGCGTTATCATACTTGTTTTACAGATAACTAAAAAGGGCACAAAGAATCCAGATAGTTTTATTTCAAACAATGAATCTAAGATGAACTCTGTGGGGTCCCGTTTTCACTGAGTCTCCAGGACTTGCAGAATACATGTTCTCAGATTACAGGCAGACATGTGGAGCGAAGTCTTCGTCCCACTGACATCAGTGGCAAAATTCCCATTGATCTGAATAAGGCTGAAATTGCGTCCTAGCTTTTCTAACTGCTGCCTGCCAAAATCGACTTCAGACCTGCGCATCCTTCCTGTCTTATATATCACCATTAGTAATGAAGGTTCTGCGGTCCACGCTGTGTCTGCCGTTACGTTCTCAAGAAGTGATCAAGACAAATCTAAATGAGGAATGAGAGACCCCAGCAGCAGGAGAGGTCTCTGCACAGTGAGTGTATGGTGTGTGGTTAACAGTCTCCTTGCAGTTACTGCAGATGGATCCGTCTGCCTGTTATGCATGCACTCTGTGCTGACGAAAGGAGCCGTACCAAGAGCTGTTTGAATCAGCTTGCCCTGACGTGGCTGTGTGCTCTCTTTACTCACAAGTGTCCCAGGTTGCAGGTGTGCTGCCAACACCACTGCAAAGACTGTGTCAGGTTTCTGCTATCATGTCTGACCTTTTCTAATTCAAGGACAGTCTAACTGTTTTGAGAAAATCTAGAGATCTCTTCCAGATTCATTTTTGCCTTATGAGGACTGTGGATGTGGGCACACAGCACCCAGTGCACCCAAAACAAGTGTTGTCTTAAGGAATTAAGAGTCTCAAAAAATGATCAGTAAGTCTTTCTACTATAATGTCCATGGAATATGTGGTATCATCAGAAGCCATACTTTACAACAGAAATATAAGCACTTTAAAATACAGATTAAAAAAATGGAACATGAAGGGAGAAAATGCCTGTGTTTGCAGTGTACGGGTGTCATCTTCTGCTATTAAGGATGGCTGAATGTGGTCCTGGTGCAAAAAGAGGATTTGTTTATTCTCACTCCCCATATTGTCCATTTGTCTCTTGCTACAGGGGTCTTCTCAAGCTTCATGGAGGAGCGGCCACCCAGTCTTAGTATATTCTTGATGATTTTCTAGCAAAATGCTTACTGAGTCCTCTGGCTGTTGTGCTAGACTGAGAACAGAAAGCTCAGGCTCATCTGGCTTTTGTTATATACAGCTGCCTTTCCTCTTTCATAGGTATTTCAGGTTATGGATAAGCTAGAGGAAAAAAGAGAGTTTTTCATACTGCCAGTTTCAATTTGAAGGTAAAGAACACCAAACAGCCGAGGTCTGAGAGTAAGTCCTAGGCGCACAGAAACATTTTCATGTCTTTTGGGCTGAATTAAGTGTTGGTCTTTCTATTACATCTTGTATTACGAGCTGCTTGCAAATCTTTATATCTGATCATGCTCTCATAGTGTTGGAAAACAATATGTGGGAGTTTCCATACTAGATCTTTGTGGGTTACTTGCTAGTAAACTAATTTTACATGACTCAGATTTAAATAATAAAAAGGCTTAACTCCAGTCTGAGAAGAGTTTATTGTCCACAACTGTAGCCTAGAGACAAACTCCAGCACCTTTGGGACTCAGCTGAGGCAGCAATTAGGCAGCATTTTATTGTGATGCAGTGAGTGCGCAAAAGATGAAGCTGGACTACTCTCAAGAGCTTAGAAACAAAATTGGCTTCCTGGAGAGAGAACATAAGAAATCTGGCAACCTAAAAATATTTAAAGAGCTTAGGGCTCCCAGGGGAGAATTTCAAGCTATTGAAGTGGAAAAGACTGAGCATTTGCTAAGATTGAAAAAAAAAAAAAGGGGAGGGGGTTACATGAAAAACGACAACGTGTACAGATTTTTTTTTTTTTACTGTAGCATGTTTCAAAGGGGAAAATATAATAAACCTGAAATCAATCAGTAGCACAGACTTCAATGCAGTGTTCCAAATCAAACAGCCCCAGTTTGAAAACAGGAGTCAAAAGAGATCTTTTTTTTTTCATTTCAGAATTATAAGGGATTGAGGCCAAGAAACCATTAAATGAGGTGAAAGGTCTAGGCTAGAGGGCATCTTGAGCAAGTCTAATGAAGTCATGGTTGCTTCAGCGGCCACGTTCCCAAAGGGTTTTGCTGTCTGTCACCACATCTCTCTGTTCCTTCTATGAATCTGGCTGCCTGGCCTCTGCGGTTATGTGCCAGAGCGTGCCCCACCAGGCACCCTACGAAGCCCTGCTCCTAGCAGCCCCGTAGTGTGTAGCATCCCTGTTTCAAAACAAAGCCCTATGAAATGTGATTTATCTCACCCATCATTTGACGTGTGTCGCACAGACATTTACCTGTGAGCTAGCTGTGCCTGACTCCCTGTATTGTCAGTGGGGAGCAACAGGAGTTTACAAGGCACAGTTTAGCTCAACTGAGTGTAAATTTCTATCGTATGCCAAAAGTGCCTACTTCTCTCTGACTTAAAATGGCATCCTAAGGCGAGGAACTCACAAATGGACACCTACAGTTTAAAAAGATCTACATTTGCTCAGTGAACTCTTCCCACACAACAGTGCAGACTACGGATTAGAGGTTTCTCTGCTGCGTTCAGGCTGTGCCTTCACGCAACCTGTCTCCAGGACTAAGACAAATTAGCTGAAACAGTTCAGCTTATGTCTCAACAGTAACAAGAAGGCTAGAGGGTGCAGAGTATTTACCTTATTGTAGCCTCTTCCCTTTCTTGCCACCATTCTTCTGCATTATGCTGGCAGCTCTGTCCACATCACTGCCAGGTTTGGGGGCTGAGGGGTGGCTAGCTGTAAGGATGGAGAGATGGGGGACACCACAGAACAGGAGTGGAGGAGGCTGGTGGAGGGAAGGAAGTGTGCAGAGGGAGGGAGGGCCAGGATGCTTATCGTGCTGTGGTAAGTAATAGCAGCCCAGTCTGTATCTCGGGCACCCGCAGGGCAGTGCAGTCCGCAGTCTTGGGCTCTGCGTGTGTCATGCAGCTGAGGGACAGATCCCCTGAGTTCTCCACCTGGGTCCTGGAGCAAGAGCACCTGGGGCTGCCCTGCAGGTAGGGAGCACACCGCATGGTATGACCCTGGCGTGAAATAAACCCTGCCATGCACAGCCTAACTGCGCCTCGTATTACCACCCTGCCTCAGTTGTACAGCTCCACTCATGCGATTTCCATCAAACGACAAAAGAAACCCCGAAAGATCTCAGAAGGATTTCTGCACCAAGAGGCAGGGCCGGATGACTGATCGAAGTCAAAAGTCTTGCTCTGCTCTTTTGTACCTGAGCAAACTTAATCTGCACAAAGTTTTGATGTCTCTTTTGACTTTGACAGAGCTACGCTAGTAGGTGAAACTAGTCAACGATTTTTAAATAGTCCCCTGAGGAGTACCCATTCTGTGCTGAACGTACTCAGTTCCTTCTCATAGTCCCAAGGCTTCCCTTTCATGTATTTAATGCCATAGACTTCCCATTCAGTTGCTCTGTTGCTAGTTTGGAGGCTTCTAGGCTCTCCGACTGTGATTTTCAGGGCAGACAAGGTTTGTTGCTGTTACCTTTAGTGCAGCACTGTAAGGGCCCAGTGTCAGCAAGCTGCCCAGTATTGCGGGTCTTTGTTGAGCCCTACACACAGCGATGTATATATATTGTAAAGCCATCCTGCTCATCCTGCTCTTGATTATTGCTAAATTGCTCAGAATCCATCTCTTTTGTTTGTCAGAAATTAGGCACCTCTGGCAAACAATAAACAGCCGGGAAAAAGACAGCATTATCCCCTCTGAAGCGTACCAGCGTAGCAGCCAATTTCTGGATACACCATTCACAGGCCAGAAAGCAAAGCTCTGGCTGGTGTGCGAATGTAACAGCAAACACAGCGTTCCCCAGAGAGGCTGAGCTGTAACGCGCACAGACAACGTGGAGCAGTTCTGGATGAGCAGGGTACATGCGTATCTCGGCGTGCTGCAGACAACCATGGCTCTGGTATTGTGCGGTGCAAGGCCAGATATATATTTAAGGCATTTCCTGCTTCAGCAGTGTCTGCTAGGAATATGATACACATTTCCTATACGTCCAAAAGACCTGGTGTAAATGCAGTCACATCTGTGGGAGAGTGGGAATCAGACCCTATGCCCAAGACCGGCGTGGAAGCGCTCCCCAGCCACTGCCAGTGATAAGGAGAAATGCGCACCGCAGGGCACCCCAATGGAGCTGACAAGGGGACAGCGCTGAGGACCTGCTCAAATACACCCATCCTGGACTTCACCAGTTAACCCGCTTTGTGCTGGGGATCCTGTCGCTTTGCTGAATTGATGCAGAAGAGAAAGCGTGGTGGAGGTCAGGTTCAGCAGGAGGTGGGAATGCACAGCCTGGGCTCTGAAGGGAGGTGGGTATGCCTTAAACGAATTTTGTTGCTGACAGCAGCAATCTGCAGCTTCAGAGTCGGGGCCTCACGGTAGGAATCCAGAGCCACGTGCCCTTCTACAGTACGCCCTTTGTTGCTGGAAGAGCATCCACAGACAAAGCACATTTTGCAGCAAGACTTGAAAGAAGCAGGTATAATCCTTTGTCATATTGCTAGGTGACAAGAAAATAAATGTTTTTGTGCCTACCAAGATGTGACTAGCTCGTCAGTTATGTAACCCGCTCGTTCATGCTGTTGTCATGATCTATGAGTAGTTTTTCTGACAATAGACCTTACACAGCTACTCGGCCTTCAGAAGCACTGAGGATCTGGGCTACCTTGCACTAAACATGATGCATGCCTATAGAAAGGTCGGAGAGTCTTCCATGAGCTCTGCTTGTGGCCATACATTTGATGTTCTCAGATTAGCCCAAATCTGTGGTATGTGGCTATCTAAAAACAAGCAGACTCTTTTGAAAGCCTTTTTTTTATTATTTTAACATTATGTATTTAATAAATAGTTCACCCAAAACACAGCTTATTTTATAGTAGAGACTTGATAGGGGATCAGACGTGCAAAGTGTCAGAAAGGAGTAGTTTAGGACATGCATCACACACTTTAGAAACATCAGTAGCGCTTTGTACTTCTGTTGAGATGTGCTTTGACCATCTCAAAGTGTTCTACAAACTGAAGTAGCAGTTGTGTCTCTGCTATAAGAGGTATCAGTGTTATTCCCATTACAGATAGGAAAATGACAAACAAAAGGGGCAGAGATTCATCTCTTGTCAGTGGCAGAACTGGGACTGGATTAATTTTTTGCTCTAAGCACCAGTGTTGTTTCTTAGTTGTTATCACAGCCAACCCTTAGTTGATGAATAGTGGGGCAGGAGGCAAAGTGAAGCCTAATGAGGCCAATGTTCCTCTGAAAGTAGATCAATACTTACGGAACTCAAGTAGTTGCTTTGAAATTACTACAGGTTGGGACCTCGGTAAAGTGAGGAAGATCAAGACCTGTGTATTTTGGGGAGGAAAGAGGTCCTATGGGCAAAACTCACGCAGACTAAAACCAGGCTGTAGATGGAGAACTAACTTCTGATTATGGTATCTATCTGCTCTTCATGGTATAACTGAGTTTGATAACTGGTGTTGCTTTCCTTGTTTTACAGTTATTTTATTTTATACCTGGAAACCCCAGCTAAAATGAACCTGTTGTTCAGTAGGTGCTCTGAAAATGAATGTCTGAGTCCCCGTGACATTCCTGAGCAGCAGATGGAATAAACCTAGGCAGGGAGATAGCAGAGGCAAGGGGACTTGCCTCAAGACAGAAATGAGATGGCACCACATGAAACACAGCCCAAGTCTCTTGGATCCCAGACACATCTGCCTCTCTGTAGACATCCACATGTACAGATTCACTTTCAGAATTACAGGTTCCATGAAGTAGAGGGAGAAGAAACCAAATAAGATCCCTTCCCGGGTGGAGAGGAGCCCAGATGAAGTCTTTTGAGTGCCATTCTGGTGGGGAACTGCTTTTTTAGCTTCTGTCATGTGATCCTGTTGCAGGAGCGACTTCCTCAGAGCATCCCCCTTGGCTTCCTCTCTGCCGGTCTCCTCATCCTTTGCTCCCCCTGCTCCTGGGCAGAGGCCAAGGCCGCCTGGACATGCCTTGGGGAAATAAGCTTCTCTCTGGGATGGAGGACTGCACTCTCCCTTTGGAGAAAGAGAGGGCCATGATTATTGCTCCCAGAAGAACTGGGATAGCTATTTACCCACAGCAAGAAAATGTTATTTTTGGGCAAAAGGGAGCTGTAATGTTTTCCTGTTACAGTAGTTGGCAGCATTTCTCTATAGCCCAAACAGTTCTTTCTTAATGGGATCTTTACTCATTGCTGTGTGTTTACTAGAGGGAGAGAAGTATATGAAAAATTTTGGAATTCAAACAAAATATACTGACAGTAAGATGGGTTTAAACCCTGGCAGCTTAATAGTGACCCAGAACAGCAGAGTGGGACCTAGAACCAGGAGCCTGGGCTGAGGGGAACTGGTGGCTAGGTGCAAAGAAGCGTTGTATGGACGGTGATTTTCAAACCATAGGCTATTTGGAATAGATAGAGTAAGGACATCACTTGCAGCTTTTTCTGGGTTCATCCAGATGTTTCAACTTAGTAAATTTGAGTGATGGCATGGGGAAATGGAAACCAAATGAGTTAGTTGAGACAACTGCATTTGGAGGCCAAGGTAGCTGAGTGAGTGGATCGAAGACATGGAGGTGCACTTCATGGAAATACACAGCAAGTTAGTTAGCGACCTGCCTCTCTTACAGAACTGATTATAAGCCATCCTATGACCCTGATTTTCCTCTCTCAGTAACATCTTGTTTCTCATCCTCCTTTGCTTTAAGGGAAGGGTACTGGAGAAGCTGCTGTGGGTTCACACAGGCAGAACTTGTCTTATTGTGTAGCTTCATCTTACAGTGACCATACAAACCGGACACACAAGGGAGGAACAAGCTCTGGCTTCAGGGAATGCCAGTGGCCTCTTGTTCAGCCAGTTGCCAGTGTTTGCCTCCATTTTCCCTTATCGGTGACCACTAGGTCTTCTTCTCCACAGCTCCCCATGCAGCTGCAGCGCTGGCACGTCACCAGACACCCTCCCCCAAGCCAGGCACCTACCAGAAATACACTGTCCCATCAGGAACAGCCATCAACCCTCAAATACAAGGGAAGCCACTTGATTTAGGGCATCATTTTGTTCCTTGGAGAGAGTGTTGCCCATGTTGTGGTACTGGTGGCCGACACAGCGAGCGTGTAAGCTGCTGTTGTACCCATAACCATGGTGTGGGAGGTGTTAAATGTAGTGCATGTGTTGCACTGAACACATTTGAAGGTTGAGTGCATAGCTTGGTGGTAAAATAGTAAACACCTTAGGCCTAAATACCACAGGAAAACCCCTCACTTACATGTATATCAGATGTGTTTTCCTCATGGCACCATTCTTTAACAGATGGGTGTTAAACCCCTTTTCTCTGTGTTCAAAGGAGCAGAGGAATGTTCGCGTCCCATCCCAAGGCAGCTGCCTGACCTGACCCCCCACGGCATCTGGGGAGGTTTGCAGGGTACCACCGCAGAAGCCCACAGCCTTCCTTGACTCCCGCCAGCTGAGTCCACGCTACTCTCAGAAAGGCCGGTCTTGTGCTTTCCATCTCAGCACACACACCCCATCTCCTTGGGCCAGCCCCAGCATCCACCCAGCCACTGGGCCAACAAAACTGAGCCGACTGAAAATTAACCCTACCAAAAGGAGGAAAAAAAAAAAAAAGGAATAGGGGAGGATTGTACCGAGACCAATCAGCCCCCGGCGCCGCTGACCCTACAGCCAAAGGAGCACAAGTGTCAGCAGAGAGGGGAGAGAACTGCCTTTTGGCAGGAGCTCAGCTGTAGGTCAACTTAGGCCAGTTGTGAAACTGCACATTTGCTCAGCCCCCAAGCTGCCGAGGGAGCCGGCGTGCTCACCGCCAGCCGGCCACCCAGACCTCGCTGTGGCAAGCTTCGCTGTTGGTGCGTGTGTGCTAGGGAACCGGGAACATCCTTAATGGAGTCAGGTACATCTGCAATTCGTGCCAGAGACCTTGGAAGATTTAATGCCAAGCAAGAAAGGAACAGATTCTTACTGCACTGTGCACTGCAAAAGCCCCGCAAGGGTGATTTAATGTTATCCCATGAGAGTAACTGCCTCGGGGCAGAGCTGGGTCTTGTTCTCCTCCAAAGCAGGAGGCATAAATAGTTAATAGAAGAACAAAAGAGGACAGCTATGTCGCCGTTTACACCAGGGAAAGCGAGAACACAAATTAACCTTATGGCTTGCCTTTTGAAGAACGATACAAAGTTTTGGACGTTTTTTCAGCAGTGATGGTGTCAGGCTATAAGCAAGGCAGAATTTATAGGAAGAGATAAGGCTTTTACTAGACCAGCTGACTGTGTTGTAGAAAGCAGACACCCTTGCAGACACCTTTCTTCAGGCCTGTTTCAGATTTGAAGAACTTGTGTCTCTGAAGGCATGTTTTGCCTAGGAGATAGGTTGGTCTAATAAACCTCTTTTCCACATGTCTTGCCCCACTGTGACAGGACTTAAGGCAAAAGTTTCAGCTTTTTGAAAATGAAGCTGTTTTCAGCTGGGCATCCTACCCCTGATCCAGGAAATTCAGTTCTCGCCCTTGAAACGTGAACTCATAGATCCGCATTGTTAAAGGCACGTCAGAGGCAGGACTGCAGCACAGCCGGTTACACACTGAATTAATTCTTCTCCCTTCTCTCCCCCCTACCAGGCACGGCCACACGCCATCTAGTGAAGTAACAAAAAACACTGCCTGACATAGCACGCACATGTAGGTTACATTTATTGTATTAAGCCGTGAAATGATGCCTACTGAAGAGCAAGTTATTCTTTTCAAACGCAAGTAAGTTATTTGTTTTAACGTAGGTATCCTAAGGAAAGGGCCCATCCAAGGCTTTGCTGTTACGTGAACTAGGGTACCTGTCAACCACTACCATGATGGGACAGATACAAGCAAAAGACAAGATTTACAGAAAAATTGTTTAATACATGTTCAATAACCTTGAAGGGGGCTGTAAGGTAGATGTCGGCTAAAGCATTTTCTTGGTAAAGGTAGTTGCGGTTTTAAAAGTAACTTTATCGCTCTGTAGCTGCAGCGTAGAAGTGAACGGGGCTCCTTGCACCCGAAAGCCGGATTCCTCCCACTGGTGAGGCTGCAGCCTGTGCCGAGGAGCTGAGGAATCCCTCCCGAGTCCTTCCTGCTTAGGGCTGTCGCGCTGTAGCTGCAGCCAGTGCTGCCGGAAGCACTGCTGAGCACACACCCTCCCTTTGTGCTTTATGAACCTTACAAAGGCAGCAAACACTTGCCTTTTGTCAGCGAATAAAGCGGAGAGCATAAGACGTGGGAGATTTATAGGTATAACGTCCCAGCACTCTGCACTTGGATTTACCCTCGCTCCAATCCCATTTACTTTAATAGGAATGTTGCTGCTAAACCCCTGCATGATGTGTAGAATATTTACCCCATAGGGAGCAGATAATCTGGGAAGTAACAAGGTGCCATTTCCTACTGAATGTGTTCTCTGACTATAACCACATGTTAATGGTACAATTTAGGGCCACGCTAGAGCAAAGCGTCTATTCACCACTTACCAGCACAGTTAAGCTGTGCCGCCACGTGAACTGGGAAGGTTCTGTTTGCTGTCATGCTGGTATTTGTCAGATAGGGAAAAAAAATAAATAAATTAAGATACCAAAGCCGGAACATCAGGCTTCCTTGTGTGGCTTTCTTTTCTTAGTTTTTCTTTTAATTCTCAGGGCAAAACAATTTTATTTTTGAGTCCAGCTCCAAAGTTTGTTAGATTTCTGTGAGCGCTGCAGTGGTGCTCCTCACAGGTGACCAACACAAAATGGTGTGATGGCTCTAGAGACCACATTAAGTGTGGCAGCAGGATGCTTTGTGTCAGAAATTCTGTCTTCCTTCCGAGAACGGCAAAAATGCTGCCTAGCCCTTCATTTTACCAGGATTTTGCCCATTCTGGTGTGGACATCAGTAAATTTTACTCTGTCCTCTGCAACATAAAGCAAAGACAGGAGCTGAGTTTTCCCACCATGTCGCCTACCTTGCTCAGCTTTGTATGAAGACACGTCAGCAGAGCATAGCCTGAGATCTCTGAAGGAGCCGTAACGCCCAGCAGTCCCCATGAAGCCCATCTCAGTTACTGCAGCTCCTCTCTTCCCCAGACTAAGGCTGTACTTGACTGACTCTCCTTGTCGCTGGACAAGGAGATGCATTTTTGGATGCATTAATGAGCGCGTTGGGAGGGATTAACCACAGTCCCTCACCTTGAAACGGCTTCAGCTTGATTTTTTATGGAAATGAGGGTCTGTGATTGCATGAGCAGCTGTATACATGTCTCAGTCTCTGCTTTTCTGCGTATCTGCCCTTCCCCCAGTAACTTCTGAATTCACTGACCAGTTTCAGCAATCTGTAATAGAGGACTAGCAGCCTTAAAGATAATTAAGTTGCTAAATGTTCATTAAAGTCACCAGTGAAATACAGGAGAAAGAACTTATTGTCATTTAAAATAACAATGTGGCTCAACACTTAATTGCCCCAGAGAATCCCCACTGGGGAGGATATTATGCAAACCCCTTTTTCCTCCCCACACGTATTTTAGCAGAGCAGGATCCAGCCCTAAAAACGGCAGTTTCTTTCTAGATTGTTTCTAAGGTGGGGATCCCAGATGTGTTATTCCATAGATAATTAACCACCGAGCACTAATGAATTCCTTCAGACGTGGTGCAAGGCTTTAGCAGCAAGTGTGCCGTAGCATCCTGCCGAAGGAAGCAGTTCATTCAAGACTGCAATGGGATCGCAAGCAGTGCTACCGAGACCACGAGAAATAATCTGGTGGGGCTTAGAAAAGTTCATTTTGATGTGGCATCATCATCCGAACCATTTTCAGCAGGTCTTGGCGTCAAGCTGAGCATACATGTTGTCGCTCACCCATTTTGTACTCTAACCCCATCCATTTTGTGCGTGCCGGTGCGGCAGCAGCGGCACCTCTGTCTCGGGCGGCGGAGGAGCAGCTGCGGTACCCACTTGGCCGGTTTGCAGGGAGGAATCGTCTCACTTTGCAGCCCTGCCCCGCAAACATGAGACAGAAGAGTCCCAAAGCGCAGCTTGAGCAAGTGGGTGACCCTGCTTCTTCAGGAGCCCAAAAACCCCTTGTGTCGTGACAGGGGAGGAGGTGGGGGGGATGTGACAGGCATTCCCTGCTCGTCCCTGAGCCCAGAGCTACCACTTAAAACAGACATCTGTGTAAAAAAAGGCCCCACACCTGCCAAACCACCAGCCTCAAGCTTCCTTCCTCGTTTCTTCAGGCCTCAGAATAACAAGAGCATTTGTGCAATATGTGCAGTGCGCCCTGTGGTTTTCTCTTCTCCCTGAAGACATGCTATCTAATCTCCCCGGAGCAAAAAATCAGACAGCGAGCCTTACAAGATGGGAGAGAAGACGCGAACAACGAAGCAATGCGCGCTTTGCTCAGCTGGCTTCACTTTTCAACACCAAAAAAAAAAAAAAAAAAGGAGGAAAAGCGTGGGTCAGTGTCGCAGACTTCTCCGGAGCGGCATTCGAATCTGATAAAAAGGACGAGTGCTTCATTTGCACGTATACTGCAGCCCGGCCCCCAGAGCGCTAAACTAGAAAAAAATCCGTTAACTGAAAAGTCATCTTGAATCGGAAACTCCCAAGGGTTCAGTTTTTAAACTACGGCGAGAATTTAGTGTTTTATTGCTGCTTTGCTTTTGGTTCCTGTTTTTGCTAGCGTTGAGAAACAAGGTGCCTTAGGAAGCCGCGTGGTGTGTAACACGCAGTATCAGCCTGTATACAAAGGAAGGAAGATGATGTGGCAGAACATTGTTGAGGAAAGATCCTGTTTGTACAGGGAGCTGGAGAATAGTAAACCAGAACAGAGCAGGCATGCAGAAAGACCAGAAATGAAAGGAAATCAACCCAAAACGCGCGTGAATCCTGTTTGTGTGCAAGAGCTCGCTAGAGCCGCCGAAACAATTTTAAAATCTGGTTTATTTGTCTTTTCTCAGATTTCCTATCCTGTAGTGGAGGGGAGGAGAGAGGAGAAGAGAGGGGAGACACACTTGGTTGCGCTCCCCTGCCGGTCTTTTCTCCTGTGGCGGTCCTGCAGCAGTTGGGAATGTGACTCCAGCAGCAGTTTGGTTTGCATCAAAGCTGCCAGAGCTGAGCAAAAGTTTCTTAACCGTAATTCCTAGCTGTGGTTTGTCCCAGCAGCGCTTGGTTTTAGGAACAACTTTTGAAAAGGTCCCGTCTACCTTTGTGATTTTTGGAGGTGTATAAAAAACCTTCTCTTAATTTATCTCCGTGAAATAATTAACTGATTCGATGAGCTTCAGATCCTGATAAACATTTGCCTGTTCTGCAGATGCTGCTGTTACGTGTAACAGAGGGCAAGTACTTCGCTGTGATACATGCCCATTTCAGATTACGTACTCTTTTGTTAGCCTTTTTAAAGCATAGCCACTTAAGGTCATTACACCCTCTAAATAAGTCTCTAATACGATTTTCGATAAACCCATCTTTTCAAAGTCGTATCAAACATCTTGATAACGGAGTATCTGGTCTCTGCGACAGGAGGATTAACCTGTGAGTAATCTGGGTGGTGCTGTAGCAAGTGCTGGGTTTGTTTTTTTTCTGAATTGATTCAAGGGGTTTATGGTCGAATTTAGAGACCAATACGTGCACAATGGCAAACCCCCGCGTCCAAATACAAGCATTTGTAGTTCCTTTTTGCTTGTATATAACCTTCCTGCGTTGGTGTGAGCAACTTTGATCTTTGATACAGTGACCAGCTTCCTGCAGTGGGCGGAAGAGACATTCTTAACTGTGTCTGCAAGCTGCGTCAAGAATTTATCAAAGTTGCTGACTCCTAAAATTCAGGCGAGCAACGCCACAGCACATATTATAAATGACCCTTTTCTCCTGGCCCGCTGGCTGTAAACAAGCTTGATGCAAATTTAGGCAAGGAAAGCACCATGCCAAGGTGTTTATTGATTTCTTTGTGTTGTGACTCTGGTTGTTTGGGTGGACCCCGTTAAAGCCCTCTATAAAAAGGCAATGCATGAAAATGCCTCCCTCGTGAAATTAGCAATAATTTTAATTGTAACAAGACAGAGACACTCCACTGCACATCAGAGCCTTCCTGGACCTGAGCAAAGAATAACATGATTCCTATCCCAAGGCACCCGAAACGCGGTCAGCCAGTGCTGAGGGGGGAGTGAATCACAGGCCTGGGAGAGAAGTAAGCGGTCAGGGATGTTCTTCTAAGTGTTGAGGCAAGCCTGTTTCCTCAGGTGATTTCCACAGGGAACTTGCCTGTTTTGAGCTTTTCTATGGCTCATGAGTGACATCACTGGATAATTTTGGCCATTCGAATGGCAGGTGCAATATGAGGGGGGGCAAGGGGAAAGCAAAGGGGGTTAAAATCCCTTGTTTTAGATACCTCATCTCCTGCTCCTCTGCGATGTGGCTGGCACCACTCTGTGCTGATGAGGTGGGGTGAGAGGAGCTGCTGGAGACGAGTAAAGCTTTTGAGCACGGCTGCAGCATGATGGGAGGGTGCCAGGGGCTCCACCAGCTCTCTGCCGGGTACGGTTGGGTACCATATGGCTAGGAGGTCCCCAGACACAGTTAGGTGTCATACGGTTAGGAGGTCTCAGGACTGTGAGGCTTGTGGGCAGGTATGGACTCCAGGCAGCAAGTCCTGCCTTCTCACGTGGCCCACATATGAAGTGGGAGTAGACCTGTTTATACCAGGGATGTGTTTGGGATATAGGCTCTCTCCTAGAGGTCTCATCCCATGCTGGGGACACATGGGGACATACGCCACCCCAGCACACACGCAGTCCCTTTCACCGTGAGCAGTAAATGACCCAATTCTCTACGAGGCAGCAACAGTGCTGCAAATTTTAAATCAAAAACGGCCCAGCATACTTCCCAGCCCCGAAGTGCTGATGTCTGAGTATGCTGAGTGGCATCCCAGGAGCTGTGGACACAGACTTCAGGTATCCATTGGCACCAGGGTTCGTATCTGCAGGATGTGGGTACAGGCACCTGACAGAACATCAGGGAGCGCTTGCCCAGGTCTACCTCTGCTGCTTCAGTGTTGACTAGGCACATTAAAAGCTTCATTGTGGTAAGGAATGTCCTCTTTTCTCACCATTTTGGTAGATTTGTGCAGCCTCTCTGGGTCGGTATGATGCGCGTCTGAAAAGGAAATGGGAAGGAGCTGCAAATGGAAATTTCAAGTCGTCAGCAACAGAGCAAACCCCAAGCAACTTCCCATAGCACGAGGCCGTGCATTTCAGCATCAAGTGATGGGAGGCGCTGAACTTTACAGGGAGTCTTCTGAAATCAGCAAGTGCTGGAGATACTGTGCAAGAAGTGACTTTGTCTTGGCTGTATCTGCCCCAGGAGAGGGGACAGGCTCAGCCCGGGTTCGAGCATCCCCTGGCACGGCTCTGCCCTTTGCCCCTGAGCCCTCCCTGAGACGCTGTTCCTCCGGGCTGGCCAACCTTTTTTGTTTGGGGGGTGGCTGTGGGAGGGGAGGTTGCCGTATATAAGACCTCTGCTGTGCAATTTGCTGACGGGCGAGAGAACACACCCTGGTCTGTTTTGTTCACAACATAAATCACAGTGTCAAATTTGTCTTTAGCTTCACTAGAGATGTACCAGAGAGAGTTTTGGCCTGTAATGGCATTATGCATGTCCAGCTGCCATGAAAACACATGTGAATAGAGCAGGGAAAATAATCGACGATAGGAGAGCTTAATATCTGTGTTGACTAATTTTTTCTGTACACCCATCACCCCAACTGAGAAACAGTGACCGTGAGCGATAGTGCACGGAGGAGTATTGTTACAGAATGTATGCTCGTCCCCAATTAATTAGTTTCTCACCCAAGGACTGCTGAGCGTGTTATCTCGTCCCAGGAAAGAGCCACTCCCACCAGCAATAGAATTTAACAAAAGCTACAAAGCAAATGAGTTGCCATCCTCCAAAACCCTCTTACCAAGGGGATTCTCCTTCCCCACGAGGTGTGTTTTTCAGGTGGGCACTTCTGGACTCTCGGATTACTTTGGTGGGCTGAAGGAGCTTTTGCAATACGTACGTATCTGTAAGTGGATATAAACCCGTCTGAGTTTTGCCAGAATAAAAAGTTTAGCATTGAAAGTATGCAAGTTTTGCAGACCAGTAGCGTCCCACACAGGAGGTTGTGGTGCTGGGCTGCATTAATATGGGTAAAGGCCTCCTGTGCATGTGCGAAGAGGAGTGAAAATGCGATTACCTCAGGTGGTTGCGGGTTTGTAAATGTAATTTTCTAAAGCTGTGAACTCCGACGCTAGACTTGGTGGAAGGGAAGGAGAGGGGATAATTTCCCTTGGAAAGGCTGGATAGCTGAGTGGGTATTCTCCTGAATATGCTGAAAGTAGGAGAGCGAGGGATGCTGATCGTCAGAGTGCTTCGCTGTCGGGAAAAGGACAGCGAGCATTTTCAGTCCATGGGGAGATGGATGGAGCAAGGACCATATGAGAGTATGGGAAGGTAGGAGCTCCATACAGCCTTGCTGCCGGGCTTGTTTTCTGTGCTAGTGGCCCAGGGAACTGGTAAAACTGGACTGGGACAGTAAAGGCTGTAATCCCAATTAATCATTTATAGCCTGCTCGTGTCAAGGCGGACACATCTATCCCAGCCTTCTCAGATACAGCAAACTGCTGCATTTCACAATCGTGGGAAGGGTTCGCCAGCTGTACGATCCAAACATTTTGAAGTGCAACATGGTGCATTATATTAACTTGGTTCAGACAATCGGCTTTAAACATCTGAATCTCATTTCTTGATGCTAATTCCTCTTGCTCAATCTTTATTTCAGCTGTGTGGAATTCTCAGACCTTTCTGACCCCGACTTATCATTTCCTGATGTTTTATTGCTAAGTCATTGAGGTTTCAGGGAGGCTGATGTTTCTGAAATGTGCACACCTTTGATTGTATGCACGACCGGCGTGTCAGACCAAACTTTTCATATGCTCTGTATATATCACTGTCTCTACTGCTGCGTCCTCTGCAGCTTCACCAACCGTATCTGCATGCCCCGTTGATGCAGTCCTCCTTAAAATGTGGTTATTATTTAAGGCTTTTCAAAAGCTCAGCCTCTGCACACTACAAAACTCACTCTGAGCTTACGTCCGCTCTTGTCACTCATGTACAGGTTCCATCTGTTCCCCTTTTCCTCTCCCGTTGCTGCTTGCCACATCCAGACCACATGCCGCTTATACATTGTACAATAGACATTTCTGCACACACACTTTTGAAAATGTGGCTCTTAGTGCTTTATTGTTCACATGTGTCTTCTTGCTTAAGGCAAGTTTTATCAGTAATGATTTTGTTGTTTACTGACACGTAGAATAAAATAGGGTACTGTTAAAATGTGACTGGAGGAGAGAAGGGCCTTTGATACACCAATTACACAATTTCTGCCAGCTTTCGGATCATTCCCCCCCGCCACCACTTCCCCAAATTCTGTATTTGCCCGAGGATAAAGCAAGATCCTAACATCACTTACAGCAATATAAGGGCTGCTCCGCTCTGCATGAGGCTGTTCCATGTTGGTAAGGGTTCACCAGCACCTCCTATGCTCCTGTGTCTGGTGAGGAGAGGGAATGGGACCTTCTAGCACTCCTTTCCAGCAAGGCAGCCCTAGCTTCTGCTTTAAATCTCCTTTACAGGTCTCCACTGGCACCTTTGGATAATAGCTATATTCTTCCATTTGGAAAAAAAAAAATATTCCCTACAGAAACTAGTTCTGGAAGTGAAATCAGTGCTAGGAAGGTCTATGAAGATGCTCCTCTTGCAGGTGCTGAGCTGACCTCTAGCAGCTACACCAGTGCGTGGACGGGAGCAGACCCAGAGGTATGCAATGACTAGGGAATTAACGCAGACAGGTACCCTGGGAGCCGTCTCAGGTCTTTCCCGTCACACCTTGCTCCATACCTGTGGTGAGATCGGAGTATCTGCAAACAGATCACACTGGGTGCAACTCCCAGTAATGTTCCTGGGTGTCTGCAGCGGGGATGGCACAGAGCCCTTTGCACTGGATTATTGCCACCCGGGGATTTCCCTCACCAGGAAAATCCCCAGCTGCCCAAACCCTCTGGTTTCCCACCTGGAGAAGCCCAAGATCGGCCTACGGTGCTGATAATTTCTGCTACCGGGGAAAGCAAAGGCTCCAGAAACCCACATATGGTACGAATAGACCCAGTTTCTGCCAGAGACTTGTTTTGATTTAAGCTTTCCCTGCCAAAGACGGTGTCTGCTTCTGACACAGAGACAGTCCGCTACCCCCTTCCCAAGGAGAGAGGCGAGGAGCCACGCCGCCCGGCTTGCATCCCCCATGTGCAACCAGAGGCTGCGTGCTTGGCACTCGGTCTCCTGCTCATGGCGGAGGGCACACCCTGAAGTGCTGCAGAGCTGATGGCAAGAGCCTAATTTGGGAGGGCCGCTGAATAGAAGACACGAGCACGGGAACATAAAGACCCTTCCACTTCCGTCCACGGACTACAGCCATGGCTCACAGGGTGTCTCATGGCTCCTGTTCCACCCTGTGGCTCCCATGCCACCCAGTCCCCTCTGCAAGTCAGCAAAAGTGGCAAGGAGACCCAAGGTCTCTGTCCTCTGATAAGAGGTGGGCAGGAAGAGCCAACTTTTGTTCGCACCAAAATACTCATCATTTTCAGATCCAGTACGCCGGATATTTTGTGTACCGCCCTGCACCAAAGTTTGAGGCCATTCATCTGCCAGAGGGGAGGCACGAAGGATATGAAAGAAGAGAATGGAGCAGAGCTCTTGGCAAGCTGTTGTAGATTAGAAAGGAGGCAGGTAGGAACAGAGATGAGGCAAGTGCTTAAAAGAGTTATTCAGGAGAAACACGGGCTTTAAGTGACATTTGAGTATGGGAAAGAAATCAGTACCCGTGGTTTCCATTGGTGTTCGGAGTGCTAAAAGCAGAAGTGGTTGCTGGAGTCTGAACAGGAATCTGAGGCTGAGCTCGCAGCTTCCTCCCAAATTGCATGAGAAACTATTCACTTGATTTACAGGCTCACTGGCAGAAGAGGTCTTATTTTATAGAATTTTGCTTTTTTTTTTTTTTTTTTGAAACAAATTGCTTTGTGAGCAGTGGAACTAATGGCACTTGGTTTCCTATGGATCTGTGGCCCTTGCTTCATAGTTGTCTCCCTTCTCCCCCCTCCTTCTGCAATAAAATAGCTGCAACAAGCCCAACTCTCCCCTGCCTATATGCTCTAAGACTTCTCTTTGGGCAGGGACACATATATTGGCTGACCAGCTAATGCATACACGGTCAGCCAGTGTGCACACACTCACTAGCCAGTTGGCTGCTGGCCACGTTTCTCTAAGTGAGGTCTCTATCCCTCACCCAGCCATCAATTCGCACAGAATTTAGGAAGGAAATCAATAGCTTTTGAAACTTCTACCTTTCTGTCCTAGGTGAAATCAAGGTAAAAATTATTGATGGAGCCGGACAGGCAGATTGAATCTGAACTAAAAAAGGTTCTGTTGCATTGGCTTTGGATGTACATGTAGGACGTCAGCCCAGGTTCTGGAATTCATTTCTCTCTCTCTCTTTTTCAGCTGTTTTTACCCTGGATGTGTTCTGCGATTTGTTTCCCACACACCACTGGCACAGCTGAGGGGTGAGTGAGTGGTGGGAGAGGGGAAAGGGAAATTGGGGGATGCTTATGTTGGCGCTGCTGCTGAAAGAAGTGCTCATCAAATGATAGCCTCTCAGATCTGTATCACGTGGAGTCCCACACTACCCCACAGAAAAGTTGTGAAGATAAATATATTCACAGTCTTAAAGTGCTTGCATATAGGGCAAAAAGAGCTAGGGAAATCAAAGCATCCTGTAAAAAACCCACCAGAAACAGTGGCCAGTTTTGAAATGTAACTTTTTCTGTCATAGTTCAATATCTCAATAGTGCCCACATTCCTGTGTGTACATCTCAAAATATCCCTCTGTGTAGGGTCTCCTAAGAAAAATCCTTTTTGTGGCAGCCACAGTCACTGTGCACGTCGACTCACAGGATCGATTCTAGAAACCCTGATGAGTTACTAGCCGTACAAACCTTGGGCTTGGAAGAACAGAGGTTTTATCTGGAAGATACATAGGAAAAAGCTTCTTCTTGAGCATTAATTTACAAAATGAGACCTCTAATTGCAAAGCATTTCTTTTCTTCAGTTAACTATGGATGATTATAATGTGTGAGATCTGCCTTTTCCCCCTGTGTTCTGTTTAACACTGTTTGTTAGACATGAAAGGAAAAGAGGATTAAAAGGGAGAGATGGTATCCTAAACAGCCCTTCAGGGTAGGTGGGAAAACAACAGTAACTCACTCAAACAGAACACAGGGATGCCCTTAGGAAAAGGTTTTGAAAGTGTCCTGCATTTGAAAGTTAATGAGTAAATAGATCTCAAACATTACTTTAAAGACTGACAATGCCAGCTTTAACATCTCAAGCATGCACCACAACTGAGAAGAGACAAAGGGAATTTTTAATGGGCAATAAATGGACTAATATTTTTGGATGCAAAGCTAAAAGCGGGTTAGTTCTGATGGGATGTGGGTTTGTTCTGTACTTCCTGACACAGCGGCTTTACTGTATTGGGTTTGTTTGCCTTACATTATCTTTTGATGAGGCACCACTTTTTCCTTTAAAAAGGAAAAAAAAAAAAGTGGTTATAGTAAATAATCCTCCTTTGAGCTACAGCAAATCCATTGGGTATAGAGTTTGCTGGTTTGGGGGGTTATATAGGCATGTGCCATTTCATCTCACTGCTATCCTGTGACGCCTTGCTTCTCATCTAGCTCAGGTTGCTTGGTTATCTCTGCCCCTGCAGTGCTGCAAGATCTCCTCGCACAGTCATCCCCATGCTGGTGAGGGGCTGGCGGGCAGGCAGCAACCCCCCCTTTCCACCAGCAGATAACGGCACAGGCACCGTTAGTCCTGCTGCAGGCATGTCCCCCTCGTGTCCAGTGGATCTCTGACAAGGTCCCAGCCTTGACATCTCTCTTTGGAGCAGTCCTGTACTGTCCCATACTGTTGCATTTCAAACAAAGAAACTCTCAATTTCTGTGTTCCTGGATGTCAGGCATCTTGGAGGAAAGCTGGTTATATCTAGAGCTTTTGTACAGCTTCTGTCATGGCCTCCTGACCCTTAGGGTCCTCTGCACATGGCAGTCATGAGCATTCAGTAGCTACAGTGGCTTCCACAAGCATGACTGTGCCTTTCTGGACACAGGAGGAGCCCCAGCAGGAACTTCTAAAAGCAGGTCTCCCTTTCATCACCCAGAGCTGGTTCAAGCCATAGATGAAGTCACCTCCTGAGATGGCTGACTTCCTATTTTGTTTATGCCCAGAGACAAAAATGCATGTGTCTGGTGTGAACAGCTCATCTGTGCCTCCTGCCCTCAGCTGAAGGGAAGATGCCCGACCCCTTGCCTATTCCCAGCAGCCCAAGTAGGGAAGAAGGAGCCACCACGTGAGGAGGAGGAAAGGGAAAAGGAGTGATCATGGTGGGGAAGAGGGATGGGAAGGATGTGTAGGTTGGAACGGAAATCTTGTGTTGAGGGAACTGGTATCAAGCAAGGGTTGGGAGAGGTGGGGAAGGAGAGAAACAGAGAGAGAATCCTTATTTCCAGCCAAATGCCAAATCAAATGCTATCAAAATCCCTGTACATCTGGGCATGCCTTTACCTGCCGAGAATCATTCAAAACCCCACTGATGTCCTCCAGACCCTTTACCCACCCAGGGTCCCCAAAACCATATTCCCTATTCCCAGCTGACTCTCGCTTATACTCACACCTCAGAAACGCACGGGCCGCTTCACAAACCTTTTTCCTAACCCCCATTTTCCCCCAAACTCCTCTGCCATTACCACAATGTGAAGACAGGCCTGCCTGCTCTGGCGTAAGTTGCCAGCCTAAAAAAAATAAGACAGAATCAGCTCCCTAACCTTTAGACACCCAGACCCGAGGGAGCATGTGCATGTCCCACCTTTCAGTGCTTTCTCAGTTGATAAAAACCACTTAGTTTAACTTTTCTGCTCAGTTATTATGTTCTACCTCTTCCAGAGCAAGTAAGATCCCAGTCTGCTCACACCTTCATGCCAGACCCAGCCTCTCAGAGCTACGGGTCGTGCTGGTCCTTGGGAACCTCCCACCCTTCTCCCTGCGCTCAGCCTCTCGCCATGCGACATCCCGACCTAGTGCAGCATCTGCCCTCTCTGCGGGAGAGGGGCCTGCGCTCCTGCATAGATCACTTGACTCCCCATCCCTGCAAGCTTGAATACTTCCCCAACTGGACAGAGGGACAGGCTTGGCTCCTCTGTGTCCTCTTCCTCCCTTCTCAGGGTATTTTTCAGTACGTTCCCAGTCTCATTAGCTTCTGGGTTGGTCTTCCTTGAGCTTATCCCTATCTGAGTGACAGGCTGCCAAACAGGCACATAACCTTTCAGTTGACTTCCACCAGGGAATGCAGCTTTGAGCTGATAAGGGTATGACTGAAGCCAGTTCTGCTGCCCCGTCAGTGATGACACCATGCGGGTTCAGCTCTGCTGTGCCTTCTCTTTACCCTGTGGAAGTTACCACCAGCAAAAGCAAGAACCGTGATTAGCCCGCCTTTCATACACAGATACATACCTACCTATGTACATATATACTGGCTCTACTGAATCCTGTCCAATTTCTGACATCCTTCTGAGCAACTGGAGCATGAAAGTACAGAAGGAAGAGGTTACTGAGCTGCTCTGTGTGTTTATGAGTGAGAGAGACTGCTTGCACCAGTGGCCATGTTCTTCGGTGCAGTCCCAGCCCCAGGCGCTCAGAGGACACAGCCAACTGGCGCAAGCTTCTAGCCAAGCTTGTTGTGACCCTCTTCGGAAAAACTTAAGAGTTCAGCCTTCTTCTGGCTGATAAAGTTGGTATTGTGAAGAAACCAGAAATACTAGTCCTGCTCAAGAGCTGTGCTGCGCCCCAGGCAAGAATATGAACACAGGCTTCTCCCTCCAAATAAAAGCGAAACAATGAGGTATTCTCAGCGCAACCCCAGGTGGAAGGCCCTGCTCCGTGGGGCTACACACAGTGTGTGGCTCTGAGGGCGACGAAGTGGGACTGGGGACAGGTGGAGGAAGGGAACGTAAACCCATCCCGATAAAGGGTTTGCTCATGGTGCAGAACCAAAGAGACGTTTCAGCACCCTGCCTTCCCTAGGTGAAAGTTAGGTCGTCTCGATGCCTTGTTGGATTTGACTCACCAAGAACAGCATTGCATTCAGCACAAGGTGAAACACGGGGGACAGGAACTGCATGGGCAGGTGTATGCAGACAAGCAGATGCAAAAAGTGAGTGCTCCAGTACTGTTACGGCAAGCATTGAAGAAAGAGGGAAAGTCTGAAGAGAGCTAGAAAAAAACCTCAAAATTCTCCTTACCATGCATGAGATCAAATAAAGAGCAAGGGTAAGTCTGGGACTTTCCAGTGAGAGGAGGAAGCCCCTCAAGCTAAAATCTGTGCTCCCGTTTCCCGTCCTTATCCACTGCCCAAAGACTCATGGCAAGCAGCAGTATCAAGTGTGAAACACCAACCTTAGTAGATATCAGTTTAGCAATCCCCAAATTCAAGCAAAAGCTGAATCCCATCACAGCCCAGGGGATGGCCAGTTTCCCAGCTTATTTCCTGCTCCTCTGTGCCTTGCCTTATGATAAACATGGATTCATTCTTCAGAAAAAGACACTTGGACCACACAAAACAGTACTGTTACCACTCCTGAAAAAGTACACTCTGACACCCTTTCCCTTCAGTCCCCTCACTGCAGTGCAGTGCGGGGCAAAGTCATCTCTCCAAGTGCTGGTGTCAAACTCAGATAAAAAGCTCCTGGGACTCCAGTAACTGTACTGACTGGATCTCCACTGACTGTAATGAGCATGCTGTGCTCCAGGACTCAGTGACACCTCCCAAAACCCCTGTGGATGCACAGTCAGAGACCAAAAGCCAGACCTATAATGTGCTACAGAAAAATCACAGGCGTTGCGAGTGTCTCGCATCCTGCCATAGCAGGGACTGTTTGGCAGGTATTTTAGAGTGAACACTTCTAGACCCCCAACTCTATTCCTGTCCAAAAATGGTGTGCATTTTTCCTTGGCCAGCACCCAATCTGCAGAGTTAGTGTTTTCCACACAAAAATGCCTGGTTGGTAAACTTCCAAGAAGTTCTATTTTTGATTCAATGAAGAATAGCAGCTTTCCATGGAACTTACTTTTTCTTTCCTTCTTTCCTCCTCCCCCCCACCCCCAAAACAAAAAAGTTTGCTCAAAAACCTATACATTTTCATTTTGAAATGCTACCTGGGAGCCCCATGGATGTCAGAGTTCAATTGTCCTGGTCTGCGGGAGGTTAGATGGTTTCTTTAGTAGTCCTTTTTTACCTTGAAATAATAGCGAGGGGGGTTCACCATCTTCACCTTTTCATTCATCTGTTTCTCCTTCCTCTTGAAGAGAGCGCAGTGGAGACTCTGCTGTAGACTTCTGAATTTAACACTATGCTGCTTCTCCTGAGGCCATATGATCACTCATGACCGTGAAGGATGAGTAGAGTCACAGCTGTGGAGAAGCCACTGGAATCCGCCACTCCATGCTCAGAATAAAGATCTGCTGATGGGTCCTCGCCTCAGAGCAGAAGATACACGCAGGTCTTGCAGGAAGCCTCTTACTCTCCCTCATCCGGGTTCACCTATTTCTGCATACGGGTTGTACCACAGCCTGCAAACCATGTCCTAAGCTGAAATTTGCAGGAGCGTGCCATCTCCTTACTGGCTCCCACGTTCTGATACATTTCTGTACTTTTTTTGTCCCATTCTGTGTCTCCAGAGTCCTCGGTGAGCAAGAGCTGAGCTTCTTCCAAGTCGTAATGATCTTCACTTGTTCACTCTCTCACAACAGAATCGCTTTGGCCAACAGCCAGGACTGCGCTAAGGGCCAGGCACATACACGGGCAGCTTAAAAGCACCTCAGCTTTGGGAAATCCTGCTGGGCTGTAAAAGCTGCCCACAAACCCAAATCATATCAAGCAAGGCCTGTCAGATAATTCTTTGGCACAATCCCCAAACTCGCTGAACTGCTTTTCCATACAAAGTGTTTCCAGGTGGGTTATTAGGTCCTGTATCCCTTCCATCTTGTATCCTCTTGCGGGTGAAAAAGGCATTCCTTAGAACAAGCTATTTTTAAAAGGAAAACAAATATTCTCCTTTACATTTCTGGCTCCTCTAAACCAGAAGGATACTTTGCAAGGCACAAACTGTTCCTGCCGAGTAGCGCAGGGGTCTTATCTCCCCACAGTGCCCGTGCCTGAACAGGACTTTCAGCTGGGGGGATAATTTCTATTTTCACAAGGAGATCGATGCTGGTACGACTACCAGTGTGAACAGTTACGCCAGTACAAAGTTGCCATACTCTGTTAAATCTAGTTTCCCTGCCTGTATTTTTATAGCAGCATCACTGCAGGCACGTTTGATTTGGTGCTGCTTTAATTGTACCAGAGGAGTTAAGAGGGAAGGGGTGAGCCAAGCGTGTCCCGCAACCGTGTGGGTCGGGGTGCAAGGAGACAGGAGCCCGGCTCCGTGCAGCTCTTCCAGCTTCGGGTACGCGCGCTTGGGCTGTTTTCCATGCGTGCACACGAGATTCCTCGGTAAAGCTTAGCTTTGCCGGGAAAAGCTGCATCTCCATGGGGACTTCAGGGTGTCAGACAGCAAAGCTTCGCTTGTTTTCTCTCCGGGAAGGCTGGTTTCCCTGCGATGAAAGAGGCAAGGCAGTCCGTTGGCTGACCTGCTGTTACTTCTCCCCACTGCGATGAGGATTATTGAAAACGGACCCCAAGTGTAAGACCTGCAGATCTATCGTCAGATATTGCATGAGAAAAGTGGGTAAAGAAAAGATAGGGTTATCATTTGGAAATTGTTGAAACGACTAAGTGGTCGGTTTGTCAATTTGAGTCTTTGGGGTCTCCACCACCACAGAAAATGAAAAGGGGTGGAGACAACAGTACAAACCCCAGAAGTTTCTGCGAGTTAAAACAAACTGTTTCACTTTGAGACACTTTCAGACAAGATGATTTTGACGTGTGTCTTTGGAAAAAAACACAACCAACTGTGACCAGTAAAATCGGACCAAGCGGTGAGTGATCTGGTTTTGACGCAGACCTGCCGGTGAGACCTCCCTCTCCGGGGACGCCAGCCTCACCGCTGGCTGCAGGATGCACACACCAGCCGGGAGCTCTTCCATACCACTGTTTGGAAGAGGAAGGTGTTGATGGGAGTCCTGGCAGCCGTGTGCCACCTCAGCAAGACGGCGCTCCCAGCTGCAGCGAGGTTCAAAGGGATGCACCATGGCGCAGGCGGTGCATTGGCGTGACTCAGGTTCCCCATCACGCAGCCACCCTGCACAGCCTTCCTCCCAGCATCCCTCCCCGGGACACCTCCCACTCCTGATACCGTCATCTTTTTCCCGAAGACAGCCCTGCCAAGCACCGCTGCCGGCCGCTCACGGTTCTGCCAGGCGCGGAGCCAAAGCTCCTCAGCCCACTCCAGCTCCGCTGCGTCAACGAGAGCCGGTGAGACAGTATCAAAGCTAGTCTGGGCTGCAGAACAACCTGGGGTCTGTGAAGTCCTGGAAAAACTCCGGGCACAGCCCGAAGAGCCCCGTGCTCTTGAGGGAGAGTGAAAACAAGGCAGGAGCTGTTGCAAAGATGTTTTTTTTTCCTCCCAGTGAGTAGTAGAAAGCCCCACCCAAGTTTCACTCCTCGCTCCCACTTTATATTAAAAAAAAACCCAAAACCAAACAAAAAAAAAAAATCAACATTTGCTACTGTGTGTTGTCCTTGCTGCCACATGACCCGGGCATGTGATTAAGTTGTTGATACTTGTTTTTTTAGAGGATCAAATTCATAGGTGCTGTAGAAGCCTGAGTAACTTGTCAGAGCAATTCTCTCCCCTGGCAAGTTACACAAGCTGGGGAGCTTCTCCCTGCCCCAGGGGATCCCACCTATCTCTGCCTTCTCCCTTCTCACAGGGCTCCTCCTCTCCGTCATTTCGCAAAGGCTGTACTCATTTTTAGGAAAACAGGCAGAATTCCTCTTGGCCGCACCGTGGAGCTTGGTGAGAGGCCCCGGCGATGAGGCAGTAGTTTCTTCCAGCCTTTCTTCCCAGTGGAAGTGTTGCTTAAATAAAAGGGAAGGATGAGCCTCCACTCAAAAAAAAAAAAAAAGAAAAAGAAAAAAAGAAAAGACTGGGCTTGCCAACCTGCAGCGCGCTCTGTGTTTGATTTCCGCTCGCAGTCTGCAGGGCTCTGCCTCTGAAGATGTGTTTAGTCATGTTGCGTGGCTGGACTGGATGGGGCTGTTTGCTTCAGGACTCGTGTTTATTCCCAGCTCTCCTGAATGATCTAATGTTACCCGTGCTGGGGAGCCACCGTGTTGTAATCGGGCCCCTTCCCTCCTTGTCAGGCAGGAGTTCCAGAGGATGAAGGGGACCATGGAGAGCTTTTGTAGGGAAGCAGGTCTTAGCCAGGGGACACCCTTTTACTGAAGAGGTAGAAATAACCGTGGGTCTAATTGTGGTGTCTTTCTGTGTCCAGCGTGCACTGCATTGGGCAAAGTCCGAGCTGCTTCTCACATCTCAATAATTCCTGTGAATAACGGAGGGAGCCCCTGCTTCAGTGACTGCCTTTCCTACAAGAGAAAGGGCAAGCCTTTGAGATACCCTCACAATCCTCTGCTGCTAGAGTTGGCCTGGGACCAGGCCAGCACCTGATCTCAAGTGAAGTACTCATGATCCTGAAGGCCAACCACAGGTCCATGGCTACATAGAGGCATGAATGGGAATCACTGCTGGACTGTTTGTCCTCAGCACGCTGGCGCGGAAGCACAGGAGGGGTGAAATGCCTGTGTTTACCGTGGTGGTAATTACCAACCTACCGCCTCTGTGGCTTATAGAGGCAGAAGACGACAGATACAGTGTCAACACTACTGATCTCCCCAGTTTGCCCCAAATCTACTTGTGCTTCGAAGAGATGCAATGCACACCCTTCCTGGGATTTGACTTTAATTACAAACGGTTTTTTTGTTCGCAATAGTAGGTGCCAACCTTTCTTACAGGCTTTAACTGCTCATGCATTTGTTCCTAGCAGCCTGGGGTGGCCCCTCCACTCTTTCTCCAAGACTCACGGCTGTTAGCTTTGCTGGTGGTGCTTGTACCTGCAGACACCACCACACTATGGAGACACGACATGGTTTTTGAAGTAGGGATTGGGTGTAACAGTCATACAATGATTGTGATCTCTGTCACCCCTGTACAGAAAATGTTTCTCTGCCCATCCAAGGCCACTCACTCTGCAGAAAGCAAATGCTCTCCTTGGCCATATGACGAGGATACAGACTGCTGTTGTACTCTCCCACTGCTGTATGACTTCAGCTGGGATGTTAAGCTGTGTATTTCTTGCTGGAAATAAACATACTATTTTCCTATAGGTAGGTTTTTTTGTTTCTGTCAGACGTAACGCCTGGAGGCAACAGTGGACAAAGTGCTTGCTTGTCCTCTTTCCTTGTGTTTCCCCTCTTCTGTGCTTTGCCACTCTCTTCCCTCTTCTTAGAAAGTTTTATCTTTGATCATAAGAATTTATCATCGCCTCTTTTCACACTGCCTGGATTTGAATAAGAAAGTCACAGACTCTAAAACTCACTGCAAACTCCTTGAGTTGCCCCATTCTTTAAAATAAAGTGGTGTTAGTGCTTTTCTGTTAAAAAAAAAAAATAAAAATAAAAAAATAAAAAAAAACAGATGATATTTGGAAAAGCCACCTTGCTTTTAATGGTAGTTCAGACTGTCAGAACCAGCAAATTCATTTCATTCAGCTTCTCATTTTAGTGCTTAAGTAGGTAATCAGAGAATCATAGAATTGTTTGGGTTGGAAGAGACCTTCAAAGATCATCTAGTCCACCCCCCCTCTGTGGGCAGGGACATCTTTCACTGGATCATCCACCCTGACTTTGAACATTTCCAATGATGGGGCATCCACAGCTTCTCTGGGCAACCTGTCCCAGTGTTGGGGTGCCAGTCAGCATACATCACACACCCAAAATATGTCTGTTTCTAGCTTGTTTGGTTTTGCTGTATTCTGGCCCTTTTGCTCATGGCCTCTGTGAGGACCCAGTTCCTTTTCTGGGCTCTAGAGTTCTCTCCTATGGCACGTTTGTCTGAAATTCCTTCTTCTCTCCTGAGGCTCTCAGGCAGCTCATGTCTGGTTTGCATCGGAGCTCTTGTGTCTCTGACACAGGTCAGGGTCTCTGTGCCCTATTGGTTTCTTTTTGCTGAACATGAGCCTGTGATAGTTTGTTTGTTTGTTTTTTTCTTATTCCCATGGTTGGAGGAGGTTCTGTTTTGCCAGATCACCACACCGTCGGCATGACAATGCCAATTGTCCATGTGTCCCTAAGTAATTAACTGGATAAGGTTCAGTGTGTGATATTCAGGAGTAGTCAGTATCATTCTTGGTTTTCTCGGTTCAGTATAGCTTGTTGTTGCTTGTTGAAAATTACTTTCTGCTCTTAACCATCTCGCTTCTCAAAACTCTTCTTTTTCCTTAGTGATACCAGCAGGAAACACATTTATGATGGCAGATATATATATATAGACTATATATATATGTATATATAGTCTATATATACATATATATATAGTCTATATATATATATATAGACTTTCAGTTTCAGAATAATAGACTTTCAGTTTTCCAAATGTCAACTTAAATGCTGTTTACTTTTTACATTTCAACAAAAAAAAATCTAAAATATTTTGATGTCTGTCGTTTTCTGAGAAACTCCATTAAAAAATAGTTTTCAGTTCCTCCCCATTACACTCTCTGCCAGTATTCTCTGCCAAGCAGGGTTTTTTGTCTGGCAGTGGGGGGGAACACATACATGTCTGTTTTCTTCTTAGCCTGCAAAGCTTAGGGGGCAGGCATTGCCCCAATACTTGTACAGCTGCTGAGAGCAGAAGTCTGAACCTCTTCACGAAGACCAGTTCGGCTGATTCCATTCTCCCAAAGCAACGTCCACTCACAAAAGAGAAAAGAGTACTTTTGCCACACTCAGATCTCTCCTATTTCCCCATGAAAAGTCACGCAGACTTCGAAGATGGCCACGGGAGAAGTGTCAAAGACACTCCTCGGTCGTCATCACGATTAACCTGAAGCTGTTAGCCAAAGCTGCATTTCACAAGCCCAGTGCTTTGCCATGCAGGAGGCTTTAGCTGCAGCCAGGGGTGCCGCTTTAGAGACAAGCTTCCAACAGCAAGTCTGTTGCAATAACTCTGTTGATCAAATAAAATTTCTGTTCACAGCACAGAGCCAAAAACAGTTTTTGATTGCAGCCTTGAGGGGTATTTCTTGGCTCGTGGTCGACGTTTTAAGCAATGTGTAGCTCTACAAGTCATTACCAATGTTTGAAATCTCTTCCTTCTTATTATTATCCTCGGTGATGTGGAATGAAGACTATTTACCTTCCCCTCATAGTTCATTATGATTATTAAGCCATAGGAATGAGGACATGTGCAGGAGAGTTGGATATAGCAGGCCTGATCTGGCTGTGTCAACATTATTTCCCGAAGAAGAGAGTATATTCAGAAATATGGCCAAGTTTTCCTTTTTTCTTCTCCTGACTGTATTTGTGCACAAAGATTTCAAGATTTCACAATGCCATGTTATGTATGCAGTTTGCTGAAGCAGTAATACGAGGTGTCTCATTGCCACATTACCAAGACATTTAAACAAGTCTGTTCCTTAATAATCTGTTGCCTTATACGTTCAGATTCCAGCGTCTGGTCTCACCTCTGCTTGCTATCTCATCTACCTTCTCCTCCTCACTGGATTTAGAGCTATTCTGGTTTTCCCACCTGCCCCTCCTGGGCCCTACCAGCTCCTTTAAAACAGGTCCCCAGGCCACCTCTGTGAAGTAAGAAGCCACCAAGGCTGCAGCGTAATGGGCTGGTGGTGTAAGCGCATGTAGATGTGTCCACACTGCACCCTGCAGCAGCCGTTTCCCGGCAGGCACGGCCAAGAGATGGTACCGCCACGTTCTGCTGTGCAGTGCCGTGGAGGGGTGCTGGTGAGGGTAGGTAGGAACGGCAGTATATTTGTATTGACACTGGGTTATGTGGCAGCAAAAGAGCAAAGCTTGTTCAGTTGACCCGGCTGCGCTGATCCTGGCCCTGGGAGCAGCTCGGGCTCTGCAGGCCACCTTCACTTGGTGCAGTCCTGAAGTCCTTCATGGCTTCCTAGCTACGTGGTTGGGCCCCGTTTTCAAAACACTCGTTTACTTGAGACTTCCACACACTTAGAGTGACATTCAGGCTCCTCTGTGTCTCAGTCTCTTTGGAAAATGCGAATCACTGGAGGCAGCGGGGGGTTTCTTCTCACATCTGAGGTCTGCCAGCATTAGTTCTTTTAGCCCCATTTTCAGAGGATGGGGAGATGGTAGAGGTAAAACTGCTGCTGTTGATGGCAGTGGGAACAGAATGCTCAAACTGGAATGGGTGCAGAGCCTGAACTGTCCTCTCTGTCCCAGAGCCTTTTCAATTTAGGCTTGGTGGGTCACTGGAGGAGCATGGCCACCTGATACATTTGTTCTCTGGATAGAGAGGACTGAAATTTCTTGGGCTGTTTATCTGTCTCATTTCATAAGTACTACGTCCACCTTTAAATATAAATGAGATGTCTGCATAGTCCATGTGCACTTTCATGCCATACTGTTTTTCTCCTGAAAAGCAAGATTTTTGCCTACTCTGAAGGACGTGCTTTTTTTGCTGGACACATCAATTTGCACCTTCTCCCCATTGTACATATCCTTTATCCTCTGCTTCCAGGTCACTGTGACACTACATTGGAGTCTGCAGGAGCAGGGACTGTCTCATGACTTGCTCATGTAGCACCTACAAAAATGAGGTTTTAATCTAAGCACGCATCCCTGGTACATAATATGCAATAAATTGGCATAATGAAAATGGATAAACTGGGAACGCGGCTCATTGTGGAAATAGTACCTAATATGGGAATAATTCCTAACTCCTCAGGGTTCCAGTGCTCCTTTCTGCTTTGCTCTGAGCATTCAAAAGCATGCTCACCGCAAGATGGTTTTTGTTAGGAATGATGACATTTGCTTAATTAAATTTCAAAAATATCTAAGTGGCAGCCCTACTGGGCCAGAGTCAAGAACTCTTCCATGTTTTCTGGTGCTTAGACAACGTTGTTGGGTGGTAACTAGTGAGATTTCAGTTCATAGATTTAACATCATCTTGCTGACGGCAAATACAATTTAACTCTTCATTCTAGAAGCTTTATCAATACGAATTTACCGTTATATCCTAGTTACACTACACGAGCGAAAGAGCATTAAGAAATAGGTCTATAGAAATATGCATGGCTTTTATTAATAATATAACCAGGCATTTTGTCACAGGGATTCTACTAACTTGGTTAATATTGAAGTAGTATTATTATTGTCACTGCTACGCTCCCCAAGAGCCAATACTCATAACCAGGATCATGCTGCATTGGACTCTGAACAAGCAACAAAAGGCACATGCTCCAAAAGAGATGACCGTAAGAAATAATGGACTGATACAGGCAGGATAGTGACACCAGGAGCAGGTATAGCCAAGTGTAACACATATGTGCTCACTTGAGCCTTTTCCTAGTAGCATTTGCATTCTGACCTATCCACTGCTTTAGAAAACAATACCCAAGATCTTCTCCATAGGTAGGTCAGGACTGAGTTGTCTTTTAAGCAGTAACAGATGCTCAGATACCGGTACGACCATGTTAAGCTGTGTGTGCATACAAAATGTTGTCATTTCCCAGCAGTGGGTGCTCCTCCGGCTCCAGAGCATGCGTACAACCCAGTACGTGTAGCAGCTCCCCCCAGCCCTCTTTCTAGCGGTACACGCAAGCGAGCTTTCTAATAGCAGCCCGTTCCAGTGAGTTGCAGTATTTGGTGCCGGTGCAGCCCTGAGGGAGCGAGAGTTCCTCCGTGTCATCATTCTGTGATGCCGTCTTTGCCATCCTTTTTGTCTCCGTTCACTCTGTTTTAATAACAGCCATCAGAGCTCCCACAACACCACTACTGCAAAGACCTCCCCAGGAGCATTGATCCTGTCAGTGTACCTGGGACGGTGAGCAGAGGTTGTGGGGCTGCTGTCTGCCAGGTGAGGAGAACAAATGCAGCTGCCAGGAGCAAGTCATCGTGGGCTGAATATAGTTTTCCAGGAGAAGGCTAGCACAGGCACCCGGGCTGCCGGCATGCTCTTGGGTGGAGAGAAGCCCCGAGGCAGCACTTTTGTGCCATGTCTTCACTTTGAGGTTTGGATGCGGTCTTGAGGGCATCTCAGAGCCCCCGGAGGCATTGAGGGCGGTGCTGGGGCTGTGTATGCATGTGCTGTCAAGTCAATATGGAATTCAGAAAGGAAAAGTAAAGCTTTTGGTCAAGGAAACAGCAATTAGTGGGGAAGTGTTTAAAACTGGAGAGAACAGACAGACAGAACAAGTAACCCAGATGCATCACACTGGACAAAACAAGTTGTGTATAAACAATCTCTAAAACTGTTTACAAAGTCCAAAAGAAAGAGAAAATGCAAGAGATCGGGTGTTTTTTCTGCCTGAAAGCAGAGGACATGGATGCTAGTTTTTGTGCCTGCCATCAGTGTTGGGCAGCTTGCTGCTGGTGGTGACATGGTCTGTGCCTGTGGTGCTTTGGGGCATGGGGCTCCCCATATTCTACAAACACTTCTATTAGTCATCTGGCCATTGCTGCAGTCTCTGCCGGATCCATCAGCAGAAGCATAACCAAACCCAGGCACCCACTCATTTGACTTTTCTCTTCTGCTCTTTTCCCAGTATCAAGAGCATCAGTCCTCCACTGCCCTGGAGCAATCAGTCATTAACAACAACCTTGCTACTGCCAGGGTGCTTCTCAAGCCGTTGCAGTCAAGGATACTTCTGGGAAAGACAGAAAACAAATTCGATTTTCAGCTGCTGCAAAAAGGGATGAATAACCATTTAAACCCCCTATGTTTTTATTTTTACCCACTACCCACCCAGGGCAGCACTGGAGGGGCACAGCACTGCAGAGGCTGTAGCCACTCTGTCATGATGAGTTTACTCTGCAAATAGGTCTCCTTTTCCCAAGAGAGGGGAGCTTGGCAGGGGACATCCAGAGGATGCAAGGGGCTAGCAAACAGTACAAAGATTGGAGCGTGGAGTTGCTAATCTCTGGCTAGAGAGGGTGATTGCTTTAGAGAGCCAGAGGATGCTTCATGGCTCCTCTGTTAGCAGAAAAGGAGCCTGCTGAAGTGCCTATGGAGTGGTGTGCATGGGTACGCCGCAGTGGAAGCAGTAATAAAGTCACTCTAGCCAGGAACCTCAAGCTGCTGCAAGGAGACGTGGTCCGGGTTAGCTGACGACAAGCATCAATCCCTGCAGTGATTGCCTCCTGCCCTGGGATATCTCTTCTTCTACCATTTACCTCTGAGTGAAGCAACTGGACTATCAGCACTCATGCTTAGACCATGTTCACAGGACCACAAGCCACGTTCTCCAGGAGGAGGGTGGGTTGAGGAGAGCACAACATGCTGCTGCTGGCTGTGGGAGGGGGAGGCAACATGGAGGAGGGGCTCAGATTTCTTAACCTTGACTGTTAGTTTCTTGGAAGCTGCCAGCTTATTAAACCAGCAGAGGAAACCTTGCTTGCTTTTTTGTCCCCTTTATGCATGGCTGATGACACCCATTTTAAACTACCCTCCTTAGAAAGGTAGGGGAGTATGCCAAGAAAAGAAAAACATGCGGTGGAAGAGCAGGAGGTGACGCACACAGCACTTGGCAGAGCTGCTTTGCCTTTCCCTGCTGCTGCCGAGTCACTAGAACCAGCCTCAGCTCTGGGAAAGGCAGCTTTTCAGAGCTCCCCAGTTTCCCAAGGCAAGTATAGGGTCAGCAGTCTTCTTCGTACTCCTTGCTTGTGTCCCAGCATCCTCCCCGGTGTGGAGCTCAGAGATGCTGTCTTGGGGATCCCATGACATACCTTGCAAGGCGTCCACAGTGAGGACAGGGTAGATGGTTGTCCCCACCCTTGATAGCACATTCTGTCCTACAGGAGGAGCAGAAGATGTTGGAGAATATTTGTGTCATGGGGCAATGTAGTGATACAATTGTCAGATGTCCTTTCCTGACTTGGTGCTGCTTTTCACCCAGTTTGTACGCTTCAGCTTTTGTTACAATCTTGTCCTCACAGAGCTGGGCGTACAGTCAGTTCTCTCCTTGAGGTTACGAGATTCTCTTGCTCTAAGCGGATGCATGGGACTTCAGCTTGTGCGCGTGCACATCTCCCATGTCTTCCTGGAGACCAGGCTGACCTGGTGGAGTTCAAAATTGTGGTCACTGTGGCCCCATGCAAGGTGTGGGATGGCTCCGAGAACTAATACTGACCCAAATGGGAGGGACTGTGCAGTCCAGGGTGACTGAGAGCTTGCATCTCCCCAGGAGATGGTGGTTCACAGCTGAGAAGAATCCTGCACTTGCATTTAGTTTTTGGTGAAGCCAGGTGTTTGACACAATTCCTGTTTCCAGAGCTTTCTGTTATAGAACATGACTGAACGCATGAGCAGAAGAAAAATGGCTTCAAAACCAGTTTTCTGAAATGTTTCTTTCTAAACACTGTTTCAGGACAGATCCTTAGCTAGCATCAAAGGATGTGGATCCATGGAGCTGAGAAGCACAGAAACACGGAGATCTTGGTTGGAAGGGACCTCTGAAGGCCCAGGCTTGCCTAGGTTCCCGCTTAACACAGGACTATTGCACTAGGTCAGGTCAGCCTTGGCATTGTCTAGCCAAGTCTTGAAAGCCTCCAAGGATGGCGAGTTCCCATCTCTGGGAGATGTTTTCCCTAATGTCCATTCTCATCTCTCAAGCTCCAGCCTGGGCTTATTGCCTCTCGTTTTTCCATCCTCCACTCGCCAGAGGCGTTGGGGTCCATCACTTGTGTAACTACCATTGAGGGAGGCATGATTTCCTGTTGATCTGTTAGATCTGTTGATCTGGCTCCTGTTAGATCACCCTTCTGCCACCTTGTCTCCAGACTAAACCCACCCAGCTCCCTCAACCTCTGCTCACAGCATGTGTGCTCTGCCCGCACCATCTCAATACCCTTCTTACTGGGCCTGCTCACACCCAGGGGTCCAAAGTGGCATGGTATGTTACTGGCAGCCTCCAAAGAATAACAGCTTCCCTCGCCCTGCAGACTACGCGCCTCCTCCTCAGCCTACCAGGCACTTCGTCCCATTGGCGACGCCAGCACACGCTGGGCTCAAACAAGGTGTGACCCGTAATTTGTAGCAACGTGAATAGGAGCAGAGGTTTCATGCGCTGCGCTGGAGATAGTACAGTTAGCAAGCAGTTTCAAAATCCAATTTCATAGACACAGAGATTACATTAATCTCTTTTAATAGCTAAACAATTCAGTTTTCAAGATAGGATAGAGCATGGGATATTCTTGACAAAACTGGTGCTTCAAAGCTGCCTACATCAGATTTAAAATCCTTACTCTTAAGCTCCTAACGATAGAACCGATTGTATCTTTTCAGACAGTAGCACTGCAAAACTGGCGTTTAATCTCCCCTTTTTATAACATGCTGTAGCTGCCTGGGCTTGCCTGTTGGGAAGCGAATGTAGATTGACTTTGCCTTCAAATACCATAGGAGGAAACTCACTCAGCCCTCACCAACTGATCTCGGGGGCCTGTGGAATGATAAAAGCTCAAGTTATCAAAGTATCTGTAAACTGCCTTCTGATTTCTAGCCGGAGCACCTCCCTGAATCTGGACCCTTTGATTTAAGGTGGCTGCTTTCTTTCACCATGCCTCAACAGGCAGAAGAGGGCATAGCTTTAATTCCTGTTGGCTCAGTTGCATTAGCTCAACATGACTGAAAAGCCCTCTTCACCTCCAGAAACACAGAACTGAATGTGGATCTACATTAGAAACTTCTGCCCATGTAGTAAGGACCTTGTAATATACAGAGATGTTTCCATACCACCAAAAAATATCAGTGTAAAAAGGCTTTTCTCGTTGACACTCTTTTGCTTGGAGAACCAAAATTAGCTCTCCTGGGGAAGGCACTTTGTTGGGTTAGAGTGCAAGTTTTCAGAGAATTTGCAGGTTTTGTGGTCTAGGCATATCCGTTTGGGGCTGATTTTTAGTGTTTGTGTTGTGATTTAGGACTCTGACAAATAAGCTCTAGCAAATGACGGTGAGGTGACTGAAGAGGTGACCCACCCAGCTGTTCATTACTGCGCCGCTGGCAAAGATTACTGTCCCTGCAGCAGAGTTGGCAGAACACAACATATGTCCAGGGCAGAGCTCCTCCAAATGGCATTTTAGTTGACATCTCCAAGGAGGTGGGATTAGACTAGACAAAAGACTGTGAACCAGAGGTACTGAGATGTTGTTTGTTATGGTTTATGCCCATCAAGACCAGCATTGCTGCCATGCCTCATGTCCTTACAGCTTCTGCCCTGTGTTTCTGTCCCCTCTTTGCACCAGAACTGGCAGTCGTCTAATCCTAATAGGAGGTGATTCAGGGACTTCAACCAGCCAAATGATCTCCTCATTCACCTAGAAGGAGTGTGGGGGACTAAAACACCACCAACTTTTATCAGCTTTGTCATGATACCTCTTTCTTGGGCGATGGTACAATTGTCCTCGTGTCTCAGCTCCGCTCTAGCCTTTGGTGGTAGAGTGGTATCAAGCAACAGCAGGTGATGTCTTCATCTGCTCATCTGTTTTCCACCCAAACAGTAATCTGAGGCCAGAGGGTCCCCCAACGCTCCGGTATGGCCAGCTAGCGAGGCCTCTGCTGCCAGGGAAGTTACCCCTTACCCTTCAGCTGTAACCTCCGTTCTGCTATAGGAGTAATCACTGCGGTGGGTGGCACTGCTGTCAGAAATTGAGTTGCTGTTAGCAGTTGTCTCCTTCCTCTCCCAAATCAGAGTGGGGCTAGCGGGAGTCTGCCCTTGCACCCCGGTGCCGCGGCAAGCAGGAACCGCTGCAGGAGCAAGTCAGGACTGACTCTGACCTGAGCAATATCGCCAGGCTACAACGCACAAGAGTTTTCCTCTCCCTGGCCCGTTACTGACAAGGAAAAAATCAGTGGGAAAAAGACCGGGCCTTAAATGTACAGTGAACCTTTCCCCACCCATTACCACCTAACCGATAAGCTACTCCAGGCTATCTTGTTTATGTTTATGAGTGTTTAATACCTCTCAGCATTTGCGTTTGCCTTGAAGCTACAGGCAGCTCTGTGCTGTAGTGTGCTAAATACTTGTTCCGTAAGTACAAACAGATGTTTGAAGATCAGCTTTGAAGCAAATCTTTACCCTCTAGATTCTCTCCCAAAACTCCTCAGGAACAGTATACATCACTATATTCAGAGCAAAGCCTTGAAGCGCAGGGAGAGAGGAGATACATGGGAATAGTCAGGAGTGCAGCAGGAACACATACTCACATCTCTGTTGCATAAATCCTTCACAGCAGCAGTTTGGGTATCGGAGTTTTCATAAGCAGTTCATTCACAGGGTCTCATTCCTATAAAGCAATCCCTGGTGCATGCAGGTCTTTTAGCCTTGTTTTGACTCACTAGCCAGATTCTTGTCACCCTCAAGAGCTATTGTGTGCAACCTAAATAATCCCCCTAATATAAAAAATCTCAGAATGAGCAGAGATGGTAAAACTGAGTGGTGCGCATGGATGGCTCTTCCTCACACTTATCACTTATCTGAGCTGCTCACAGGGATGGGAAGGCTTCATGAGACAGACGCAAGTCAAAAACTCAAATCACACTCAAAAGCTGCAAGATACCCCATGATACCGCATGCCGCATGCAAAGTAATGGGAAAGGTTAAACAGCCTCTGCCTCAGGCACCTCACAATTTATGTCAAGATGCAACAGAAAACCTGAGAAGGGAAAGGTAAGATGGTAGTGGTGAAACCAGCCAGGATTGTGCGGTGATTGCTGTGTGGGAGGTTGCAGCCAGGACTCTTAAACAATTTAAACCACTGTGGTATGGCTTTGGTTTTGTTTCTTCTTTTCTCACGTTTTGGGGGAGAAGAGGGTGTGTCTGGAAGTTCAGGTGCTAACTTGGGACTCAGATGTTCTACGTCCAGGTTTCTGCCTTGCCACTGACTCCCTGGGGTAAGCTGCTCCCATGCCTTCTGCCTTTGCCCCTCATTCTCCAAGGAACAGCGGCACTTCCACACCCCGGAGGCGTATGAGATTAATACTTCAAAGCCTGTGAGGCACTCACGTATGGTATGAGAGAGAACCGTGTCATGCCCTGAAGAGATTCTCCCTGTGTTACCTTTAGACTGTACGCCTTGGACAGCAAAAGGAACTCTTCAGAGCACTCAGCGTAGCTGACTTCCAAGTGCAAAGCAATGTTTGACCTGAGCTACACAGGGAACTGATGTTCCGCTGTAAATCTTTCTCATTCACTCCGCAGAATGCTTTCCCTTCACTCTGCTTCCTTTCACATCTCTCGCATTTCTTAATTAAAACATGAAAACTATTCATATCTATTTTTATAGCATTAATTTTCTTTTCCTAGTAACCACTCTTTTGTCTTCCCTGATTCCACTTAATCTGAAACTGTTCTTCCTCCCTTCCTCCTCCTCCTCATCCGTGCGCTCAGGTGGGAGCCACCCATCGCTGGGACACCTGCTAGGACCAGGCAGGCAGGTAAATCCCAGGATTTACAGGCTGGCTGGGGCTGGTCGCAGGGTATATTGCAAGAGCAGAGATTTCTTCCCTGCTCCTGCATCCTGCTCAGTGCCTGGGGGAGGCTGAGGTGAGTGGTTATTCCTCCATTCTGTGCCGTGCTCACCCTGTGCGGGAGAGGCTGGTGTGTGCTGGGCGAGGAGCCGGGGAGCAGCTTGGCTCCTGGAGGGGCTGGGGCTCTGAGACATGCTGCGTTGTGAAGCAGGAGATTCCTGGGGAGAGAAAGGGGGGGGGGGGGGGGGGAGAAAGACTGTGGGATTGCCGTGGATTCAAGCCTTTAAAAGCACTGTCTCTGCTCTCTCCTTACCTTTTTTCTTTTCTCTTTGTGCAAGGAAGGAGGTCAAGCAGCTGCAGTATTAGCATGGGACTCAGGAGACTGACTTGGTTTACAGAGTTAGTTTTCTTTGGTTTAGATCCCTGAAACGGTGTCCTCAGGGTGGGAGTCAGCAAAGCGCAAAAGCAGCAGTGGGAGGACGGGACCAGAGCCAGAGAGGAGCCTGTCCACATCTATAGCAAGAAGCGATTAGACTGACTGAGCTGTAACATGGGACTGCATCTGCCAGCTGGTGGGGCCAGATGTTTTGTCATCCTGTGCTCCTGTGCCCTCTTGTTGAGAGAAAACAGGATTTTCTTCCCTTGTAGGGGTGAAGTTTGGGATGATGAAAGAGTCTAGTAAGGACTGTAGCCATGATCACAAAAGTCCCTGTCTAGGAGCCTTGCAGCTGCTTGCTGTACCCCTCTTTACTCAACACCCCCCAAAGTGGCCTGAGTGGGAGAAAAGATGCCATTTGGGGGGACAGCTGACTGCTGTGCCTTCCCGTGAGGGTTGTGCTGCTTATATCAGTGCTGTAGGTAACAAATCTTGTCAGAGGTGGTGGACCCTGCAAGTCATTTACAGCAGACTTCCTTGAGATAGCAATGAAATCCATGGTGTTTTGTTTTCCCTCATCTTCCAACATCTGCAACCCCAGCGGAAAGAAAACAGCGTGACTCTTGCCTTGTGTTCGCAGCTGAAGCCTTATCAAGGACAGAAAAGAAGATGCACCTCTTTCTTTTTTTATCTTCTGCAGGTACAGAGTGTTTTTCTGGTGTAAATGGAGAGGCGTAGGGCTCTGTGGGAGTGATGCGCTTCTAGGGATTTATTCCATATGGTTGTGAGTGGTTCAGGGAGATAGGATGGGAAAAAAGAAACAGGCCCAAACCTTCAAATAACTCTGAAAGAAAGAAAGAGCCCAGCGGATGAGTCCTCACATCTCCTGCTTTCCCAAGAAGAATAGAAACCTTTCCAAGGGAGCTGATATTCTGCCCCGGTAAGATTCTCTGAGTTTGTTTTCACAGGAAGACCCATGCTGGGCCCAGGAAGTATCTGGCACTGGATAGGAATTTAAAGTCAAAACTAAATAGTCTTGGGTTTTGCCTTTAAATTCCTATCCAGTGCCAGTTTTCCTGGGCCCAGCATGGGTCTTCTGTGAAACACTCAGAGAATTTCGGGGCCGGGAAGGCAGCTCCCTGGCCCTGTCACCTCCGCGGCGGCTGATGAAACACAGAAGAGCTCCAGCACCCAGAGAGCCTGCATCCTGACAGATTGGCTCTCCTTTTTTTGCCCTCTCCGGCTGCGTTCAGCACAGGGTTCCCTGCTCAGTCTCACCTTTCAAGGAGGGACTGTGTCCAGTTCCCGTGTAGAAAAGGCAATTTTTTCAAATTGTCCCTGTTTGAAAGAAAATACTGTGTTTGGCAGCAGTGGAAGCAGAGAGCTAAGCGCTCTCTGGCGTGTGCTGTGCTGATGTGATGAGTCTGGGCCATGAGTCCTTGCTGGACTCAGCTCATTTTTTTTTTTTTTTTGCTCATTCCTAAACCGTGTAGTGGTAAGCCAGCGTGTACGGTACTTTTCCTTTACCCTAGAGCTTCCTCCCAAGACCCTGCCAGTAATTTGGTCCTGCTTTGATAAATCATCACACAGACACGACATGGAACCATAGCCCTAATGGCCTGTGTTACTTAAAAATCAAATGACACTTTCTCAGGCGAAAGTTCTTTAGTTCCAGTGTTTTCCTAAGATAATTATACCAAGCCAGCCTATTACCCTCCCCGGTAGTTTCGTTTGTTGTTCGCTACGGCTAAACTCCTGCATGCCATTGCACGGCATTATTTTGTCATGTTCCACCCCATCATTTCAAAATAGGTTGCCCGTCTGTTTAAAAGCACAGCAAAAGCTTTAAAGTCTCGAGGAGAGAGGTGCTGTATCTGTAGTGTGATGATGCACGGTCTGCTGGTTCGATTTCACTGCCAAATTGAGGAACTCTTTGCCTCTTCGTCTCCTCTGGCTTCTAAACTAGCAAGAGATAAACAGGAAAAAGGGGAGACACCTTCTGTTTGATATTGTTTGACTCTCAAGTCAGTTCAGGCTCTGATATTAATAACTTCCTGTTTTGTTCTAAGTCTTCTGACAAGCGGAGAGCCTCCACGTGCGTTGGCATTTCAGCCTGAACGTAGGCAACGACATGACTAGTGTGTTCCCAGGCTCTGGGCTGCAAGTGCCAGTTTTCTGCTTACCTTCAGGCTGAAATTTTAGAATTGGAAGTCAAATCGCTGAAAGTCAGGTGCCTAAACCCACAGTTAGTTGCCAAATTAAAAATGACCTGACTGTCGCAACAGTTGAACACCTGCAGACCCTGTAAGTATCTTGGGACTTGAGAGGGCGGAATCTATACAAATCAGACTCATTTTATGTAGGAGCTCAAATAAGGGTCCTAATTTGAAAGTCTGGACTGCTGTTCGTTGCTAAGGACGTGCTCAGAAGCCAGAAACAGAAAAGAGGATGCACAAAAATGTGGAGAAAGGTGCGTTTGTGTAATATCACTTGTGCAAGATGCTTATGAAATGCGGTGCATGTTGCATTGCATCGTTTTTTCACATACGCTGAAATTAGTAAGACTCTCTCTTTTCCAGCTATCCAAACCACTTTCCCCATGAGCTGAACTATTTCCTCTGGATAATACGCTGTTTTGCTGCCCGCTGGAGAGGCGAAGTCTCCCCAAATGCCTAATGCCTACGTACTGCCCGTGGCTGCTGCTCTGCCTAACCGGGAACCATCTCCCGATCACAGTGTGCGACGGGACAGCTTGGACTCAGCAGTTCTATGAGACTGAAAAATCAAACCAGCTAATCAAGAGTTAAAAAAGCACTGGATTGAAAAGACTAGCAAGTGGTCCAGCCGTGAGTTAATTCATTAGTTGCAGTAAATATCGCTAGAAGAGCTTGTCAAAAGGAAATGTAAAGCAGCTGAAAAGAAATGTCCTTAAAGTGAATGTCAAAGGCTTCTGCAGCTGTCGTCCAGTGGACTGGGAGACTCCGGGCTTTTAAGAGAAAATAAGGGTGAAAGAAATAAAAACTTGAGTACGGAGGATAAAGTACCAATTCCCACTGAGTGATTAAAAAGGAAGCAATCTTACCACTGCAGAGACCTAATTAGAGATTGGATCTCAAAACTGTCTAATATCTCCTCCAGGACACTGAGAAACCCAAACTATCTAAATCAGTCCGTTCAGAGCAGCAGCATTAGGAGGCCCTGCTGCTTCAGGGCCACACTGAAATGCCAGATTTATCTAGCTGTAGTTCTTGAATCCCATCTCCTCAGCACTCACTTAGGACCAGGGGAGCAGCTTCATTCTCGCCTGCCCAGCACAGCATTGTCCTGGTCCTACAGAAGACGACAGGTTCCCACTGCAGTGGGAGGAAAGGCACCAGCACCCATTTTCCCAGAGAAAACTTCACATTTCTGTGACTGATCTGCTAATTTGCTGCTTTCACTGGTCTCCAGAACATCTTGTGCAGGTCAGGTGTGAGTCCCCAGGCCATCCTGGAGATGCCAGTGCTGCCAGGCAGTGGATGCGTGCAGTGGTTTGCTTAAGCCTTGGGGCAGGGCTCATCTCTCCCGCCGTTGTTCGTCTGAGACACTGTCCCCCTTCTCTCCCTCCTTTTGGAAATGTGGAAACGCTGACCATAGTTTGAGTCTGACCTTTGGAAGCAATGCCCATCCTTCCTCTAGCTGCTCACTCCTGCCTCTTGAGCTCTTCATCGGTGAAGTGCCAAGCCGTGAACTCCCCGAGTTAGGTTTTTTTATTTTGTTTGGTGGTTTTTCTAAGCAGCCACAAGTTTTTGCTGGATTTTATTTAAGGCTCATCAGTTCTGAGCCCTGGTCCTCAGCATTCTCCTCCTGGTGCCTGGAAGGGCTGCGTCAGCAGGAGCCGTGCTCCGTGGTGCGCGAGCAGCAGGGTCAGCAGGAAGGAATTATTTTAGCTGGTATTGCCATTATAGGCACTTTGTATGTAACCTGTCCCTGCAGAGTGAGTCTGTGCAGGGTAGGCTTCAGGGGAGCGCAGGGATGTCTTCCAGTGTCACTACTACTAGCAGCCACGTTTTTCTGTAGCAGGATTTTCCAGGCGTAGGGAGGGCTGTGCCTTCTGAGACCTCTCGAGGAGCTCAGCACTCCTGGGAAGAGCGGGGATGACTGCTCGGGATGGGTAAATGCATCTTGTTTTGGGGGGGTAGTGGTTTACCATTCTCCTCTGGAGCGGGGAGGAGGTAAACGACCTGCGCAGAGAGAGCTCAGCGCTGCTAACATCTGACAAGGACATTTTCATAACCGAGATAAATAAACAGATGCCTTTTTTTGCTCTAGGGAGATAATTTCTTCTGTGCTACTAGCCTGAGACCGTTTGCTTGGCTTAGCCTGTATTTTTACCATATGCAACAAGCCTTAACCACTTCATTTGAGGCTGTTATTCATGTGGGGCCAATATGAAACATTTCTGGCATTTCTTTTCCATTTTTCTGGCCCTTACATGTTGCTAATGTCTCCACTTCTGTATATATGTTTTCTTCTCTAACGTTTCAGTTCTCCTCTCTTGTAATATTTTAAATCCTTAATTGCCTGATGCTGCAGATGGAGAGTATTAGTTACCTTCCATCACCGCTCTGGCCACGATGACTTCCTTTGCTTGACAAGCTGATTACTTTGTCAAGGTGAATGTTAAATCTGTCTGGAGTATCTCTGTGCATCTTGTGCCAGATTGCAATTACAAGCTGGTTTCTTATCGGACATGCTGTTTCTCCAGACACAGAATACCAACAGCAGAACTGGGATTTTGAGGGGCTTTTTTCCCCACTTCCCTACTGAGGTTGATGTTGCTCTAGTTTATACCAATAGGACTTAGATGGTTATATCTCTAATTGTGACAAACTAATGCACGGCAAGCAAACCCAACGGATGAAATCCCATTGATAAAGAAAATTCCCATCCTGGCAACCACCCGGCAAAGTCCACAAGTAGCGATTAGTAGTTAATAATAAGTGCACCAAGTCTGCCAAAGCTGCTGGAGATGTGACTAACAGACACCTCCGTGGAGCCAAAGAACTGTTGTAGTGCCTGCTCCCTGCTGCACTGCGTCACCACGTCCAAAAGGGCAGCGTCCTGGGTGAGCGGTGGGGCTGACAGGCTCCCCAAAGTGCCAGTTACGGGCAGTAGGAACCAGAAAGGAGCCTTTGTGAAAGCATTCCAAAAATGGCTTAACACTATATAGGATCGTTAAGGTGTGAAAGAAAATTCCTCTCCATTGCGTAGTAGGATATCGCTGGCGTTGGTGTCTCCAGTCTTGCCATCAACACGTGAGTCCATAGCTCCCCTTCACAGGTCAGGATCCATTTGTGTCTCTGCTTGCCTCAGTGGCTATACGTAGCACCAAACCATGACTCTTTATGCCATGCACATGCCACCCAGGCCTCCAGAGACCTTCAAATGGTCGTATTCTGCACGACCCCTAAAAGAGGGTAGGCAGCCGTTGCAGCATGGAAGCTGTAGCGTCAACAGTGCTTTCAGATTGTCCAGTGGATATAATTGTGGCAAAACAGCAAAACCCAAGTGAATTAAATGCATTTCGTAGCAGTTCCTGAGGGAGAACAGGTTGCGTTGTTTGTCACCTGCAAGCCAGGTCAAGAGGGCTGGATCTTCTGCAGAGAAATTGCTGACATTGGCCCCACAATGTCATTGTTAAGGTAAGAAAAACATTCAGATCTCTCTTAACTTTTACTAGTTGATATGTTATAAGGAAGTAGCATCCAGACCACTATAGGTATTAAGAATTTGGGAAACAACACTAAGCACAAAAATCAGTGGGTGCTTTCTGAGAAGACAGGGAAACTGAGTCCTATGCCACTGAATGCTTCAGGAGAATACATCCTAATAGCTACAGTAGCCAAATGTCACCTGGACCAGAATGTGAGCAACTCTTTTGTGATATTACTTTGCAAATGTCTCAGCTTCTTGAGCTCATTGCAGAAGATAAAAGACAAGGTTAGCCAGCCTTGTTATCTGGTGGTGCAGGAACATTCATTTCTCTAACCACGTGTGGTGGTATCTGACTGTCTTGGATATCTGAGCAGGCAGGTCAAAGGAAAGCAGTGTGTAGACTTGGTTTTCAAAGGCATCTATTTCCAGTAAATGTGGACTTCATTTTCTTTTAGGAATTTATTTTTCCTGGCATATTGTTACAGAAATAATAAAATAAACAAAAGCACGGTATACCTGTAAGGTGAATCTCAGGACCGTACCGTCAACAGCCAAGCCAGCTCTGGGTGCACTGTGAGCACTGAGGGCAGATGTTGGGCAGCTCTTCTCCCTGGTAGATGTGATCCTGGGGTTGCTCTCCTCACAGGATCCCACAGTAAGACCTTAGTGAAGAGCAGAGGCAGAGCTTTTCTTGTGTCATACTGTCATGACAAGGCAAGGATGCGTTGGGGCATCTATATACTGACCTACCTCAGATCAGCTCCATGAAACAATGAGAGAGCAACGTGCATCCACCTCCGTTTTATTTTTCCCTGGTGTTTGTGGGAAGGAGGAAAAGCACCCTTTAACTGTCTGAGTTTATGACATTCCTGCTCCCCCTGGGTGGAAAGGAAAGGGACCTCTTGTCTCTCTCTGCCTATGAGGGAAGCACTGACTATTGGTGTGAGTGATGGGGAAGAAGCTCTCTCAGGGCAGACCTTGTTCTCCCCAGGGACCTGCACCTCAGCCATTCCCTGTCCTGGGCTAGTGTGCTGGGACCCCCTGGCCTGTCCCCTCCTGGGCTCCCCCTCTTCTGTATCTCCAAGCCTTGCCACTTTCTGTGTTTGGAAAGGCAGAGGTGGGGGAGCAGGCTCCCAGGGGCTCTGGAGGAGCGGAGGGTCTCCATCAGGGGTATGTCCTTGGAGGAGATGAAGAAGGCATTTCCACCGCGGGGGCTGCAGGCCAGGAGCAGTCACGCGCTTCCCTCAGCGCTCCGCTTTTTCCCATCATTTATTACCTGATGACCGTTTTGGTGTGTTTTCCTCCAGGCCAGGAGCCAGGAGGGCTGGCACTTGGGACACCTCCTCCTGGTGCGCTGCCAAGGATGGCGGCAGTGGCCTCCTGCCAAGGGCGGTGGCCCCCGGCCCTGGGCACACCGCGTCCGTCCCCACTGCTCACCCGACCCGACCCTCGAGACCTACTTTTGCTGGGAGAGGCAAGGTAACCTCACCACTGAAAATAGCTGGGACGGCAGCCAACGGAGATTAATGGCATCATTAATGTCCCCAGTTTATTTATAGGCTTAAAAATGCCTCAAACCTGCAAACTGAGCGGAGTTGCTCTGTGTAACGCAGGGACTCCCAGGTCTCCTGCTTCTGCCTTTCCCCTTCCTGCTAGTTCACGCTGATCGCTGGGACTGTAAAACCTCCGGAGCAGGGACTGTCGCTCATTGTGAACCTACTTTGTAAACCTTCCTAACGAGGGGGATACACACAGGTTGTTTTTTTTTTTTTTCCCATGAATGCTGTATTTGTCTCGTCTCCTTCCTCCACCCAGCTCTTTCTGTGCTCACTGTGTCCTGTGGCCCCTCTTTGGGAAAATTCTCTTTTTGATGAATTCCTGAGGCACAGGCTGAGCAGTCATCACAGGAATTAGGGATTTTCTGCCTTGGGTTTTGAACTGTGAGCTCTGTGGGAGGAGGACTGGCAATCTCGTAGCTGTGGAGAGCACCTAGGACACGTGGGGCCCTAGTGAGACATACAGATGTTATTAATGACCGTGGAGGTCTTCCCTCAGGAGCCAGCAGAGCCAGCCCAGCTCCCAGGTCCTCCAGGAACCTCACGGGACTGGCAAGAGAAGAAAAAAAATCACCCCAAGTGTGTTGGCCCCAGAAGAGGAGTTTTTGGCACGTGACCTGCGGCCGCACAGGCTGGCCTGTTTCCCAGCGCTCGGTGAAAGGTAAGTGAGAAAGGAAGCTTGTTGTCAGCAGGCACAAGTCCAAGGGATCGGCTGTGTGACTAGGAGATGGCTCCACGGGTGGGAGAAAAAAGTAAAAATGCCAGTAAGGACCCCTCCCCAGCTAGAAACACGGATAAGCAGCGTGGCACCTCATGGAGGTGAGGTTCCTTCAAAGAGCGACCACTCTTCACTTTGCCATTGTTTTTTTCTTGTATCAGTTGGAGATGATAAACTCCTGCGTCCGTCTCTCCCTGGCACTCTGTCTTCTAGGGGTTGAAATAAAGGACTGCCAGAGAACCACTCAAATGGCTGTTGTCTTCTTTTCTCTGGGCAATGAGACCACTTTGGGGGAGCATAAAGGAGCCCAAAATGCTAGCAGGAGGATTTCTCTGCCATGGGCACTACAGGTGAAACCACAGCCCTGGGATCCCCTCACACGCCCCCAACGTCTGGTGGGTTCAAGGCATCTCAGTGCCTTGCTTTCCCTTTCCCCTCTTTCCTACCTGGGTTCTGGGCTCTGGGTCCCCTCCATCCCCTCCTGGCCAGGACCCAGCTCTCTGCTGCAACGGGGAGGACAGTGCCAGCTCAGCACCTCACTGTCCATGTCTGTTAAATGGGACCATGACACTTAACCAGCTTTATATAGTCCTTTGAAGGACAAAAACATAAGTGCAATTATTCAGTCATCCAAAGATCATAACCGGGAGAGTATTTGTTTCCATGTCTGATATATGTGAGATCCTGTATAATTTAAAAAGCTTCAAGGAATAGGTAGGTCACATGCAGCTTCTGAGGTAAAGGAGGGGAAAAGGTAATGTTTTAACTGTACTCTACATATGCTAGGAAAGAGACACCTCTTATATAGTTGTTTCTCATCTAAATTCCTGAAATCCAACCAGAAAAGTCAGCACAACTTTCTCTCTAGATTGATGTCAGACTAGAGAAGTGCATCTTGTGACAAAAGAGGCCATCCACATCTCAGACTGATTACCTGCTTTGAAAAGTGAACATAAAAGGTGGAAGATTTTTAACAAGATGGTTAAGCCACATTTCAGCTGCAGGACACCTATCTCCTGGACCTCAGTGCTGTACAGCTTTTGTGGAATTACTCACCCCTGAGACAGAAAGCAAGAGCAGGGATTTTTTTTCCTGTTTCACTAGGTTACACCCAGTTGCAACCATATTTAACCTTCCTTTTTCTAGCTGCCAACACTGGGTGGCACTAAGTAACTCCTTCTGACATTTTACAAAATTGACTCTAAAAACGTGAATCGTACTGACGTGGCTCCACTCTGTCCTGACGGCAAATGGATTTTTTTGAGAAACTTTCAATCGTTTGGTTGTTGCAGTAGAAACATCTGACTTGCATGGCACGTTTTGTACTTCCTTGGTTTGTTAGTTTGTTAAAGCTCTCCTGAAACTCTGGCCTCCCAGATTTGGTAAAGGTTCAATGTGTTGTTGGGCTTGAAAGCCAAATTTCCTGTGCTGAGGTGAGAATTAATGGAACACTTGAAAATAATTGTGCTTTATGCTGGAGATTTAAACAAATCTCACAGAATCACAGCATGGTTGAGGTTGGAAGGGACCTCTGGAGATTGCCTAGGCCAAGCCCCCTGCTCAAGCAGGGTCAGCCAGAACAGGTTGAGCAGCACAGTGTCTACTCAGGTTTTGAGTATCTCCAAGGACGGAGACATCACAGCCTCTCTGGGCAACCTCTTCTGTTGTTCAACCACACTCACAGTAAAAAATGTATTTCAGTTTGCACTCATTGCTTCTTGTCATGTCTCTGGGTACCATTGAGAAGAGTCTGGCCCCATCTTCTTTATTCTCTTCCAACATCAGGTATTTAAACACTTTGATAAGATCCTCCCTGAGCCTTCTTTTTTCAAGGGTCAACAACCCCAGCTCTCTGAACCTCTCCTCATGTCAGTTGCCCCAGTCGCTTAATCAACTTTGGTGGACTCACTCCAGTACATCCATGTCTCTCTTGTACTGGCGAGCCCAGAACTGGACACAGCACCCCAGATGGATCTCACCAGTGCTGAGCAGATGGGAAGGATCATCTCCATTGACCTGCTAGTGACACTCTTCCTAAGTCGAGAAGGTTGTTGGCCTGCTTTACCACAAGGGCATGTTGCTGGCTTATGGTCAGCTGGTCCACCAGGAGCCCCAGGTCTTCTCTGCAAAGCTGCTTGTCAGCCCAGTCAGCTCCCAGTGTGTACTGGTGCATGGGTGTTTTCTTTCCAAGGGGCAGGACTTTTCCATTTATTGAACTTGATGAGATCACTGTCATCCCATTTCTCCAGCCAGCTGAAGTCCCCCTGCATGGCAGCACAGGCAACTGGTTCATCACCCTCCTCCTTCCCGCCTCCTCTACAAACGTGCTCAGGGTGCAGTCTGTCCCATCATCCAGGTCGTTAATGAAGATGTTAAACAGTATTGGACCCATTATTAACCCTGAGGTGCTCCACTAGTGCCTGGCCTCCAGCTGGACTTCATGCCCTTTGAGCCTGGCAGTTCAGCCAGTTTTCTGTCCACCTCACTGGCCACTAATCTGGCCCATAGTTCGTCATTTTTCTTATGCAGATGTCATAGGGGATAGTGCTAATAGCCTTGCTGAAGTTGAGGTAAACAACAGCCACGGCTATTCTGTGATCCACCAAGGCAGTCATCTTGTCATAGAAGGCTATAGAGTTGGCTGAGCATGGATTCCCCTTCATAAAAACATAATGACTTCTCCCAATCACCTTTTTGTCCCCAATACCTAAACCTGCTCTATGTCCTGTATGACCAGGTCACCTCTTCCCCATTCAGCAGCAGGCCCACATTTTCTAGCCATAGAAGCCCTTCATATTGCTTTTCATGTCCCCCACTAGATTCATCTGCAGGTGGGCTTTGGCTTTCCTAAACCTATCCCTGCACACTCCAACAGTGTCTTTATATTACTTGTAGTGTTACTCAACTCTGCTTCCACCTGTGTGTGCTTTTTTGTGTTTGAGTTTTCTCAGGACTTCCTTATTCATCCATGCAGGCCTCCTGCCACCAGTTTGATGTCCCGCATCTGGGTGTAGACCATTCTTGAGCTTGTAGGAGGTGATCCCTGAAAATCAACCAGCTCCCCTGGACCTTTCTTCTTTCCAGGACTGTATCCTATGGGATTCTTCCAAGCAGCAATCGGAAGAGGTTAAGGTCTGCTCTCCTGAAATCCAGGGTTATGGTCCTGCTGTTTGCCGTGCTCCCTCCTCTCGGGATCCAGAACTCCATAATCTTATGGTCATTGCAGCCAAGGCCACCCCAGCCTTCACGTCCTTGACCATTTCTTCCTTGTTTGGGATTCTGAGGTCCAGCAGAGAGTCTCCCCTTTGTCTTTTCAGTCACCTGCATCAGAAAATTATCAACAGTGTTTGTGCCTTGGTGTGTTTCCCTTCCAGCAGATATTGGAGTGGTTGAAGTCTCCCATGTCCTCATCAGCCTGCAAACATGAGGCTTCCTCCAGTTGTCTCAAGAAGGCCTCAACTACTTCTTCCTGATCAGGTGTTCTACAGTGGGCATCCACAACAATGTCACCTGTGTTTGTCTGCCCACTTATCCTGACCCATAAGCTTTCATCTGGCTCCTCATCCATCCAAGGCAGAGCTCCATGCATTCCCACTGCTTCCTCAAATCAAGGGAATTCCCCGTCTTTACCTTCCTAGCCTTTCCTTCGTGCAGAGCCTGTACCCATCCCTGGCAGCATCCATAGCAGTGAGCTATTCCACCACAACTCATGATCCCAGTGATGTTGTAGCCCTACAATGGCACACAGACCTCTAATTTCTCCTGTTTGTTCCCCATGCCACGTGCATTAGTGTACAGGCACTTCAGAGAGGCACTCAGTGGTGCTGATATCCCAGAAAAGGTATGAGAGCTTCCACCACAAAGTTCTCCCATAGGCTCTTCCTCATCTAAGTGCATACCCTTGAGGTTCACCCACTTCGGCCCTGTTTTGTTGGTTATGATGTCTCTCTTGTCCACATCACACAGAACCCTTTCCTTGCCAACCTAGTCCAGCACTGCCTCACTTGATGGTGGGTTGCCAACTCTCTCCTCCGTTGTTCCTATGTTTAAGTTATTCCCCAGCAGGTTGGCCAGCCTGCTGGCCCACTTTTGTCCCATTTGGTGAGGTGGACCCCATCCCTTCCCAGCACTCCTCAGTCCTCAAAGAGGGTTCCACAGTTATCCTTCTTGTCAACAGCAGCTGCACAACCAGTAGTTGCATTGCAGAATCCATCCACTGCTCCTGAAGCCCTTCCCCATCAACAACAGGATTGAGAAGGAAAACAGCTGGGACCCGATGCCCTTAGCCCTCACTCCCAGAGACATGTAGCCGTGCTTGATGCACTCCAGGTCTCCCCTGGCTGCTTCATTGGTGGTCTCATGGAAGAGCGGAGCCAGAGCCCCAGCAAGCAGCAAACCTCCTCAGATGCCAGGCTGGGTCAGCATATGGGGGCCTTTGTCCCCCGCAGCAGGGAGTCTCCCACTGCTGCCACTCGCCACCTCCTCCCAGTGCTGCTGAGGGGCTGGAGCAGCTAAGCATCTCCCTGGCCCTGGCAAGAGGTCCCCAGTGTCCCTCAGCCCACATCTTGTGGACCTGCACCTTCCTTTGGGAGCTCAACCTGAGCCAAGGCCACTGGCACTGCAGGAGCTGGCCAGGCCCCATTGGAGGCTGCAGTATCTTCAATCACAGCAGCACCCAGGTGGTACCCAAAGGGCTCCAGGAGTCCTCCACCAGTCTCAGAGGCTTCTTGAAGATCTTGAAGCAGAGCCTAGACACTGCCATGTCTGCTGGCCACCGCTGCCAGCTGTGCAGTGCGAAATTCCTATTAAAGTAAATAAGCTTTAAAAGGGCTACAACCTTGAACGTGTGGCTTTCACCCCTTGCAGGTAGTGCTTGCCCTACAGGTGCCAAAGCTGCCAGTTTAATGGTCTGTAATGGCTCTGCTGGGCTTTGTGGGACACTGATGACTGATGCTGGTGCATACGGTGATGGAGGCAGCAAAATACTGGGGCCAAGTAGCATGTCCTCAGAGGATGTGTGGCCGTTCTCAGCTAAGCCACCCTTGGAGACCCATTGCCATGTCCTGATAACAAAAATTAGCATTGCTGTGTTTGTACCTGTCCCTAAGAAGGTGCTTAAAATATAACAGACAATAGATGGTATAACGTGATGGGATCATAAAGATTTGTGTCCTGAAAGCAAGGACATAAAAACACCAATGATAGTGTTTCTGATGATGGTAGCTAAAAGTCCTCAATGTGGAAAATAAGTTCTGTAACCAAATCTTTACATGGCCATTCTGATGGCAGCAGGAGAGGTGCGGCTGAGGAAGAAGCTGCCCACAGAGAGAGATGGAGACTACCAAGGATCCTTGGTGTCTCCAAGTGGAAGAGCTGGCAGATGGTGAGACCAGCTGGTGGCTGCATTAGAGCCAGGGCAGAGCGGATCCATACACCGAGTGTTACCTACAATGTCCCTGCTCTCTCCTGTGGCAGTGGGAAGGGGGTTCCAAGCAGAGCCACTGATTTCTGAAGAACAGTTTATTTGCTGAAAAGCACAGTTTCTGTTTGACCAAAACTATCTGCCAACTGGTATGCAATCCATTCATCAAATTTAACCCATAAAATTAGAAACATCAAAATGGTTTGCTTTGATATTTCTGAAGAGAAGAATTTTGACAGTTTCTGAAGCTGATCTCACAAGAAAGCCCAGACAAGTCACATTGTGAAGAGAGGTCTGAACACCCTCTCTGCCTCAGCTGAAGCGAGGATTTAACTGACATGTGCTACATCTTAAGACTGTGGCCAAACCACAGGCTGTGGGACAGCCTGCAACAGGATCTCCTAATCCTCCTGCTCGGGGTATAATGTTGTATGAATTATCTGCACTGTCTATTGGCCTGGGAGCCAGGAGGTAGTGGCTGAGAGCAGTTGTGTCCACACTGCTCAGGGCCAGACCACGTAAAGTAGGTTGGCCTTGGCTGCATGACATGGCACTTGACTCCAGTTCAGCTTGGCCCTGTGTGTTTTGCTTATGGATCTAAGAGAGAACTAGTATTTTTGTAAGGTTTGGTTGTTTTTTTTAAATCTCAGCTCAAAATGCCCGGGATAATGAAGACGATGCTGTAGCTCACCAGTGTTGGGTTTCCATAATGTAAAATGGTCGGGGTATGTTGCATGCCCTGGGCTGAGCATGAGAATGTTCAGGAGAACTGGGCGATGGAAAGGCTGGTGGGACTGTGCTGGAGGAGCACCATGAGGAAAGGGAAGCAGAACTTGCCCGTGCCGCTCTTTGAAAGCTGCCCCAGAGGTAGCTACGCTCAGAGCAGTGCTGCTTGGTGGTTGGAGGGAGCTGCTTGTCCAAGTCCAGAGCAGAGGATAGGCATGTGCTAATGGATACGATGGGGACAATCAAGGATGAGGACCCATGAGTCAGCTGGGGAGTTGTTTCTGGTGGTGTAGGCACATCTGACGGGCATGTCTACCTCACCAACAAAGAGGGGATGGACTCCAGCCCTGGATTTCTGCTTATTCTCCGCTGGACTCTCTGCTAACTCTGAGGTTCAGGTTTGGATCACTCCAGCTTTATTGAGCAGCGTAGGCACAGCCAAGCTAAGACAGCCTCCTGCCTTGCTGTGCTCCAGCCCCAACATGCCTCTGACCCCGCCTGGCACACTGGCTGTGATACTGCTTCTAGGAAACCTTTTTTTAAACCTTTTTCTGTATGAGAGACAGAAGGGTTTTGAGCATCTTATGTGCTTTGAGCCTGTGTCATAGGCAGTGGACAATAGCTTTTCTTCATACGCTTTGCGGCTGAAGGCAAAGCCTCCTTGGGAATCCACCCTTCCATTCCTGTGAGGGTTTTGGGGTTGACCTATATCATGCTTGTTGACCTTTTAGTCAGACTACTGAACAGAAAAATTGACTATTGGCAGATCTGCCTTGTTGAATAGCCAAGGGCCCAGAAGAGGCAGAAGCTCTTTGGAGAGAGGCCCCGGCTTTGCAGGGATCACGGGGCTTTGGGCAGAATTCAGGCAGAGGATAAAGCCCACTATCCAAAAGGATAACTTGGGGAAGGGGAGTTGCATGGGATTTTTCCGTTGCTGGAGGAACCTTTACTGTAATTCAGCTCATGTTGATTAACCCTGAATGCTAGATTCTTAAAAAGTGATTAGTGAGATCATACTGGAAATAGAAACAGATGTACCATCTGTTATGCAACGTATGGGAATTAGAGGGAGGTTTTGCTGAAACGTAGTTGTTCCCGACCCCGACATGAGACTTCACTGCCGTCAACTTCCCAGAAGCTGAAAACCCCTTTGGACATACGAAGTGAACTGGTGGGATTTGCTGTCAGTGGGCAGGTGGTGTAATTCTGGCCGGTGACGAGGCTGAGAGCTGAGCTATGGTGGCATCTCAGCCTTTAGGGCCAGCCATGATATAGGACTTTTCCTCAGAGATGCTTTCCAAGTGCCTGAAATCCCAGAGTGGGGAAATCTGGGCTTCGGTCTGAACTTGCGCCTGTGCCTCAGAGCATCTTTCCCCTCAGTGAAAAGTAACAACTGAGAGGTTAAGGTGTTTGGGTTTTTTTTTATAATGCTTCTGCAGAGTTGTTCATATACTGTATCCCTGCCCCCAAAACCTCTCCGTTTGTACTGTAGTCACTCGCTGCAGGTCTCAAGGATTATCAGAAGCACTAAGCAGCTCTCAGACAGCAATTGCAATTACGCTTCTACAGCTGTGATTGTCCACAGCCGCGCTGTCTGTCTTCATCCAGAGCAACAGAGGGTTTTAAGGAACAGTGCAAGGCCGGAGAAGGCAATGCATCCGCATGTGCTTCCCTAAATCTAATCTGGCATCCTTTTGGCTTCCATAGCATCTGAAGAGCAAAGTGCACATATGTGCTGTTCGTAGAGTTGCTGCCCGATAACTAATACCTGGTCTAACGGGTGAAGCGTCGCAGCACCTGGGGAGGACGGGAGCGGGTTCCCTTTGATCCGCAGGGCACCTTTTCCAGCGCAGCTGCCCAGCCCAGCAGAAAGCTGCCGGGGTTCTTGTTCTCTTCTTCCTTTTTCGGAGTAAATCTCATATCTTGTACTCAAAGTCTCTGGCAGGCCTCCATTTACGAATATAACTGCTATTTATTATTTATACAGAAACAGAGGAGGGCCATTGCTTTATGACCGCGTAATAAAACGGGTCACTGCTCCCCGTGTGCTTTGAAGCCCAGGACCTGATCCAGTGGAGGGAGAAAATGGGACTGCAGGCACGGGGAGGGGATTGCTACAGCAGATCCCTTTGCAAAGACCAGTCTTAAATACACAACACACCTACAAAGCGCAGGTAGAGGTTCCCTCCTATAAAAGGGGGGAAAGGAGCCAAGCAGCCGCCCGCCCGCCCTTGAACGGCGGCGTTACAGGGGAAGCTGAGCGCTGTGCCCCAGCAGCGCCCTTGGGGATCTTCTGAATATTGGGACCTGCTGGCGTTGCACTGGTGTTACCTGGCTAAAGCCAGCTGCCCCTTGAAATAAATTGCTTCTCTGCCCCCTCCTTCTTGCTCCTCTGGCCCCACCCCTCCCCCCCATTAGCTGTGCTTGTCCCTGGGGTCTCCACTGGGACCAAGGAGGGGGGGGCAGAGCAGAAGGTGCTGTGTCATGAGGAGGAGGGTGACCAGATGGATTCAGTGCGTTGTTGTGCTTTACATTTCCAGTAGGTCATCTCAACCCCCACTGCCACCACCAGCTCCAGCCCTTCATGGCCATCCCTACAGCTTGGTCCCAAGAGCACTGGGAGGAACTCAGTTTGGGACAACAAAGGAGGAGAGGGGATGGCCTGGAGGAGTCCACTTGGTGACTCACCTCCTGCAGGTCAGTGCACATCCAGGGGCAGGTATAATCTGCTCCAGCTGAGCCACCATCTCCTCCCAACACCACCTGTGTGGTGAGGGACCTCAGTGCACCCCACCAGCTCCATCCACCCCAAAAATCCCCTGCCTGCAGAGGATACCCACGACCATGACACTGAATGGAGCAAAGAGGGTGTACCGAAGATTGAGGAGCAAGGCATGTTAAATTGGCTATTTTTTTCCATATGATGACCTGTTTGTCTCGCTTTCTGCCTACATCCTGGGGCATGCAACTGCCATCACCTTTCAGGGCACTGCGGTGTCTTCTGCTACCCACCTGGCTTGTGGTCCTGCTGCCTGTCACACTGCATTGTGGGAGATGCAAACTGGTGTAAGGAGAGGAGTTTCTGCCTTTGTTTCTTGCCTTTTTGCCCAAGGTTTTCTTTGGGGTGAGGGATTTGGGGACCTAACCACGTACGGTGAGCGAGGAGGGCTCTGTTTTGCTCTTTGGTTCCCTGTAGAGGTATTTCAACGCCTCGCAGAGGGATGAGGGGACAGGCCAACACAGGGCAGAGGGAAAGCTAGGTGCCGGCGAAGGCCCTGGAGCAGCCGGCAGCCCCATCACCTATGTCTCGTCTCCGTGGTGGTGGTGACAGCCCTCCATCCCCCACCCCACACAGAACTGCTTCCAGCGAGCCCGGCTCTCCCGCAAGGATGACACGGCTCTCCCGAGCTCTCGCTTGTTCACACAGAGCTGATTCGAAAAAGATGTTGGCAGGAGATGTTACAGAGCTTTCAAAATCTCTCTTCATGCTCCGGCACTTCCTTCTCTCCATCTTTGGGCAGAACTCGCACAGGTCTGGACCGCATCCTCAGCAAGCAGGAGCTGGTGCCTGGCGGCAGGTCCTTCACAATTACTTCTTTTAAAAACACTTTCACCAAATAGTTGATTAATCCTACAAAGTGCTCTCCCCAAGCGCTGTGTGCCATGCACAAGCACCGGGCACCCACTGCCCGGGAAGAGGATGGGATCTGGGCTCCTCACGCAAGCCCTAATGGCCAAGGGGAGAAGGGATGTTCTTAGGAATGGTACACGCAGTAGTCACCCTGGGGAAAAAAGTCACATAATATAAATTTTCTTCCCTCCAGATTCCTCATACGCAAGCCACGGAAACAAAAAGACATCCTTACTCTCTTTTTCCAGGGAATTTTCAACAGAAAAATGGAAAAGCATGTTAAAAAAAAAAAAAAAAAAAAAACGAAAGAAAAAAGAAGGCTGTGGGGAATCTTACCAAAGTTGTCTGAAATCTCTGAGCGGGTCTGCCCAGCTGCGTTAGCACTGCTGGGCTGCCTGGGCTTGTCATAGGATCATAGAATCATAGAATCATAGAATGGTTTAGGTTGGAAGGGACCTTGAAGATCACTGAGTTCCAACCCCCCTGCCATAGGCAGGGACACCTCCCACTAGACCGGGTTGCTCCAAGCCCCATCCGGCCTTGTCCCCCGGGGACCCCGTGCCCTGGAGCTCAGCCGTGCTCAGGGGCTGAGGCGGTGGCACCCAGGGGAGGCTTTTCCTCCAGTCGGTGCTCACACATCTCGAGCAACAACACAAGAGGAAGTGCTGGTGGTCTCAAATGCTTTGCCTGAGCAGCTGAAAGGGGAGATGTTTTATCCCACAGTTTATCAGGGAAAAGCACCAGTGGTGTGGCTGCCAACGCAGCCGCAAGGTCCCCACTCGGTGACGAGGGTCTGCACCTGAAGGCACCCTGGGGCATGCTCTCATGGCAGCAGAGCCTCCTCAGGGACAGAAACCACTTCATGCTGGACCTACAGGAACCCGTGACGGCTCTGCCTCCAGGGCCTCCCTGCCCAAACAGAGAGAAGCCCAAATAATTCAGTAATAATCCCACCCCCCCAACTATAACCACGTATTTTTCACAAGTGTTTAGCAAATGTAACCTCTGTGTTTTATACCTTTCAGTCATTGATCAAGCTGATGTGTTTCTCCTTTGGACAAATAGTCATTACATCTGAAAGTTTACGGCTGGGCTTTGAAGTTAATGTTCTCTGAGATGAAGGAGAAAGTTCACACTTCTTCTATTGCTTCCAGCCCCTCTGGCTGCAGACCAGATAAGACAGCGATGCCTTCAATTTACAAGTGATGACTATTTTTGCAGGCAGAAAAGCCAAAGAACTTCTTAAAATAATAATGGCTTGAATCCTGTAGTGCTCAGCAAAACGTTGGGGAAGGAGGGAAATGAATCCAGGAAACCTATGGATGTCTCAGAAATGTTATTTCTCTGTTTACTGTCTCAGCTTCATCTGAGGCTGTATCTCCCTTCCTCCACTTTTCCCGCTGTTACAGCCACATTCCCTTAGGTTGCCCACAAGCTGCTATTTTCCACCAGCAACCCATGGGGAAGAACGGCCACCGCAGACAAAAAGTTTTCCCCAAGGTATTAACAGGTCCCGCTCTCTAATTCTCCTTAATTAGATAAAGGAAATGCTACATTTATGGCATACTCCGTTAACAGTCAAGACCGAATGTTTAAGCTGGAGGGCGTTAAGGCATCCAGTTCCTTCACGCTGGTTTGGAAACTGCAGCCTCAGCGTGACCTTTTTAAGCCTCCTTCCTACCCTCTTTCCTACCGCGGTGTCAGCTAAGCCAGCGCCAGCCGCTCCTCCGGGCTTTGCTGGGAAGAGGCTTTTCCCATCTCTGCCCGAGGGGGGTCTGAGGGGCATCCTGTACGTGGATGCTCGGAGCCAGATTGTCACTGCCTGCAAGCTCCAGGTGGAGTAACCGAGGCTGATAGGGCACTGGAGAGGGTTGAGGTTTTCCAGGGCCTCATCCAGCCAACTTTGGGAACTCTCCAAAGAATGTGGATCCACCACTTGGGGCAGCGGTGCCTGTGCTGGCCCGCATCCCGCTCCCCTGCCCACCGCATCCCTCTGGGCCTCTTCACTCGGAAGTGGCTTTTCCATTTCATCCCACCGGCCATGGGAATGGCCAAAAGAAGAGATGCCAGGAAGATGCATGTGTGTCCCCCGGCTGGGGTTATCTAAAACCGTGCTAGGGAGATAGGAAATTTCATTATGTCAGGAACTCCTGCAGAGGATGCACAGGTACCGTTAGCATTTTGATACAGCTAGTGAGTGGATGCTCGCATAAATAAAATACCTTCTGAAATGTGATTTACAAAATGGCGAGATTTCCAATCTACGCCGCCTAATTTACAAACTGAATTACATTCCTGTTGCAGTACGTTAAGGGAAGGATCAGTACGCTGTGGCTCACAGCTGGGCAGCGTGTGAGCTGAACCTGCTTCTCCCTTTCAATTAACTGTCTTCAACTCGTTTCTCCTAAGTATTCAGCCTAAATTCAGCTGAAAGGCATTGGCCAAGCTCAGTGAAATTCAGTACCTGACTGGAGCAGGGATGCCCAGGGGCTGCTGCAGCACAAGGTGGCAGAGGTCCGCTCCATCAGACCCCGGTTCGCCCCCCATCGCAGGAGACGATCACTGTTGGGGACCTACAGCCGAGCAGCGCGAGGGTTTCAAGCAGCACAAGGGTTTCGAGCCGCCCTGACACAACCACAAGGACCAGTTGGAAAATCCCCCCCGAGAGGTGACGGCAAACTCCAGGGTGCCACCAGCATCCTCCACATCATCCTTCGCACCACCCTCCATCACTACAGATCTGCAGCATCCTCTGCCAAAACCAGCGATTCCTTTTCTTTCACACCTGTGCTGCTAATTTGCCTCTATTAGTGGGACCGAGTGACTGGGTGGCTCCAGGGCATTTCTGCTGATTCTCCTCCGCATCTTGGCAATGGGATCTGCCTCGCTGAACACCCAGGAAACCCCCCCCCCCTCCTTTATTTTACTCCATTTAATCCTTTGTTGCAATGATAAATAAAATCTGCTTATTGTTAACCCCCCCAACAGTGCTGGTTATGTTTGCTGCTGGTTTAGCTTCCAAGTAATTTAAATAAACAACTGAACCATGAGGAGAAACTCTTAAACATCCTCTTCCACTGGACATCAAGATGCGCCAGGCCATTAATATTTCTTTATCACTGCAAGCTTCAAGGCTTAAAATCCACCCCTTAGTTTGTCAAACGAGTTAATTCTTAAATGTTTTCAATTATCCAGCTAATTAGCACTAAATCCTGCATTGTGGTGAACGCTACGTTGCGCGGTGTTTCTTGCAGTAATTTCTTTGGAAGTTTGGACCCGTAATTTGGCGCAGCCCTCGCAGCGGGGAGGTATTTTGTCTTCTAGGGTGACATCACACATTTTTGCCCTGGCTTTAAAAGGCAGCCAATATCCCTTCCGGCTTTCCCAGGCAATCAGCAGCCAGAAAATCAGTGTTGAGCTGGTGTCAGGGGGACCTTTCGGGAACGAGCCCCACTGTAACACCCCTCTATTCTGGAAAATGCCTCATCTTTCCTTCATGAGCACCTACAAGAGCTCGGCAGCGAAGCAGCATGCTGGGGACATGGCGGATGCATCTTCTGCCTGGGCACTCGGAGGTTGGAAGCTATTTTAGGAGCTTTGATGCTTTTTCTTCTGTGCCCCTGGGGAAGGCAGGGCTGGTGTGAGGGATTCCACGGTACCGGCAGCACCGGGGCATCCCTCACATTCCTGGCAGCACCGGGGCATCTGTGGCTTCTGCTCTGCTTTTCATGCACCGCCCTCTCGCTTCCATTTTTGGAGGACGGCAAAGCAAAGTTCTGTACCCCTCAGAGAAGACACTCTGGAAAACACCAGCCCATTGCCCGACTCCATTGCACAGGAATTGCGTTTCAGCACAAGATGATCTTTCTGCAGGACGCGGAGCAGGTCTGGAGCAGCTCCCAAGAGGTGCAGGGCTCTGCATCCCATTAGGGCTCCCCGGAGGAAGCCGGACAGAGTTTTTATTAAATCAAGCTCAGAGTCAATGCTTAAAGAAGGGCTTTTTTGAACTAGGAGCTGAACCTCATGTTTGGTGCCCTGCCAAACTCAGAATAGTGTGAGGAGGAAAAGGAGATGTATTTTTGGACTGCATGTCTGCGAACAGGCTGTTAGATAAAATTAAAGAGGCTGTTTATAAAGAATCCTCTGGTGGTGAAGCAGATGTGGAGGCCTGAGTTTATGACAAGATATATTTCTGGTGTTCGCATGAACAATCATTTTCGTTCAGGACTTTCCTCGTGCTGTAATAATTGGTTGGTTTGAGGTTGTTTGTTTTTTTTTTTATTTTTTTTTTTTTATTATTTTAACTGAAACTGGCACGATGCCCTCATCGCTTGTGATGAACTTGTTTGTTTACTTATGTGGTGGTAACCGGAGAGCTGGACTCGGGCTCTGCTTCCTCGGATGCTGGTCCTTTCCTACCAGAGCAGTCGGGGCCATTTGACACAGGTAGCGAAGCGGAAAAACAGCATTTTATTATTTTCTTGCCATGTTGCTTGTGTATGATGAACACTTCAGGTTCTGCAGTCCACTGAGCAGGCGCCCATAAGCCCTTCTCTTACTCAAACTCCACAGCACAAGGAGCCCCAGCCCTGCTCGCCCCTGGCCTGATGCAAAGGCAAAATGACTTTCTGGGAGGTGATGGAGTTACTTCATAGAATCATGGAATAGTTTGGGTTGGAAGGGACCTTTAAAGGTCATCTACTCCAACCCCCCTGCAATAAGCAGGGACATCTTCCACTAGATCAGATTGCTCAGAGCCCCATCCAACCTGACCTTGGATGGTTCCAGGGATGGGGCATCCACAACCTCCCTGGGCAGATTCCCCAGAGCAAACTTTGGGTTTGCTCTAGTACAAAACAGAAGCGGAGTTTTCTTCCGAACTGATGTTTTTCTTTACTGAGCTATGTTTAGCATTCAAGAAAATGCTTTGGTTTATGCTTAATGTTATATAAATACACGGAATGTGTTTAATAGACGCTCCTGCAGCTCTAAATGTGTTTTAAAAATACTCTGCTTTCCTGAGCGTTGTAGGCAGCAACGGCTTACAAGAAAAATCGAGAGCACAAGCGCACGTTTGTAAGTGAAGACACATTATCATTAATTATACATGGTTTGAGTTTGTGCTGACTTGCCGTTCCTCCTTGGATCCTGCACCGAGTCCTGCTTTTCTCACGGCACAGATAATAACTTAAAAGAAAGAAGCCCAACACAATTGCCGTGATCTGTATCTGCAGCAGGGCATCACATGTGGAAGACATAATATTTGATGGTAAATTTTTGCTTTGACATTATAGTAGAAGTTAAGCAAAAAGGTGTCAGCCTTGGCCTAGAGTTTCATGAGTGCCACAGGCGGAACACGCTTCTTTGGGCTCTTTTAAACCTTCTCCTCCTCTTCCAAAAGGAGAAACTCGCAATCTGGACTCAATTGAACCTTAAAGCCGTAAAATTCCAGGTTCCAATAAATCTTTGTTTTATAAAAACACATCCAGCATATATCAAAACAGAGACTGTAAAAGAAATTAAACATGTGTGGGTCACATACTCTGCTGGATGCTCCTTAACAGTATTGCAAAATGAGTGGAATAACGAGGTGCAGTTTTGCTGTGGAGTTTTGGTACCTCCTTGTAGCTGCCCAGGGCGCCCACCCACAATACCAGCAAACGCACGGGGAAGGAGCTGGCGGCTCCGCTCCCACGTTCCCTCCATCCTTTTCTGGACCGGGCAAGCCGGGCTCCAGCCAGCATCCCCATGGGCCCAACACCTGCGCCCGGCCAGGGGCTTCGGGTGACGGGGTGATGGGATGCACAGCCGCAGGATGCGCCCCGCGGGCATCCCGCGCATCTTCCCTTCAGGAGGGCATCAACAGAACGGGGACTCGCTCCTCCAGCCCCAGCGAGTGCCGAGGCCATGGCGAGCAAAAGCGCTGTAAATCAAAGGGAGAGAAGAGTAAAGCGATACCTGGGGGGGGGAGGATTTGCCTGCCTGTTCCCGTAAAGTTGAAATGCGGAGCAGAAACGAAAGCAGCTGGGATCCCGCTGCAGAGAAACGGGCTTTAACGAGCTCTTTTTCAGGGCTTTAAAAAAATTCTGCCCGTGATGTAATCTTGACATTTCCTGGCTCACTGGCGATTTCCTCGGATCAAACACCCGGAATGCCCGGGTATCGTCACCGCGTGCAGCTCATATTACCCGCGACATCCCAGAGGACGCGGGAGGAGAGAGGTGCGGGGTACGGGGTGGCTGGGATGGGGGCAGCAACCTGCGCCCCTCTCCCCGTGCTCCTCCTCGGCCCCACTGGGCGAGACACTGAGCACACCCCTTCCCTTCTAGAAATTCCCCTTAATTTTGAGGGATGAGGTTTAAGGCTCCTGGCTGGGGAGTCCTGCATCCAGCAGCCTCGGCAGAGAGATTAAAAGCCCGCGAGGACCCTGTCAGGGACAGACCATCAGACTTTATAACAAGATATAATATATATATATTTTTTAAAATCTATTGTCTTATGGTGATTATGTGAACTTCCAGGTGACTCGCTGCAGCAGTCATGACCGAGTGTGAAAGCAGGCAAAGCTCTACAGACTTTGGGAATCTTCTTATGCTGAAGATTCGTAGAGTTTCTGCTGGCTATGTGCCGAAACTAGAAAGTTGGGGGGGAAGGGGGAAAAAAAAATCCAGCAGACTTTCTTTATTAGCATCTTACAGAAGTATTTCAGTCATATTCAGAGCTCATTTAACATCTCCAGATTCTCATGAATTCAAGCGGCTCCAGGGAAAATGCCTGTAAGAGCACGGGGATGTCTGTCCAGGAGGTCCAAACCCATGGGACCCAGCAGTGGGATGCGACAAGTCTGACACGGAACGGGAACATTGGGATGCGCAGCGGGTGGGCAGGCAGCGCATCCTGGGTTTCCAAAAGGAGCCCCATGGATGCCGAGAGCCCCGGCCCCACCTGCCATTCATGGGGACACGGGGACAATGGGGCCATGGGGCCATCAGGGACATGGGGGGCCATGACCCAGGGCCCAGGTCACCTCCCACAGTTGTCTCTTTGCAATTCCCTCAGTATCCAGCGCCACGCACATCCCTGCAGCTTCCATCAGCCCCTGGAGTGGGAATACATTAAATCTGGCAGCTTGGTTACAGCAAAGAAACAGAAAACCGAGGGACTTCCATCACGCTTTTAGTGCAAAAACTCTACGCAGTCTTATTTATGCCCCACTCCGACCCCCTCCCCGGCGCTGCCGCTGGTTTAGGTAACTTTTTGCCAGTCCTGGTCCCAGAGCACCCGCTTCAAGTCGGCTCCGTTGCAATCACGGCTCCTCCCAAACGCAGCGATTCACCGGCACGTGATGAAAGTAGTTTTTCTGGGCTGTAAGTCCTCTTGAAGGAGCAGAGGCTTTTGGGTTTTATAGAGGTGAACTATTCGGTCAGACTAAGTATCGCACCGCCTCGAGGAACTGCAGCTTTTGGAAAAAACATCCTTTCAGCAGCACTGTGTTGGCAGCGTGTGGCTCGGGCGGCCAGTGCCACACGGCTCCCGTCACCTCTGGGGGCCATCAGCATGGGCATCCTCGTGGGGTGACACAGGGATGGGACCAGTATCTCCGGCTCAGGGGATGCCACAGCGGTGTGGCTGGAGAGGGGACCCAGCAGGCCACAGTGACAAACCCCCATCCTGACTTGAGATCCTCCAACATCTGCTGTAGCGGGTGGAGGGAGAAAAAAAAAACTAGACTCTTCCCAAATTTTTTTATCTGGCTCTCCAAAGACTGTCCGAATTTGTGTTACTCAGGAGTTCTCTATTACTAATTACACCTAAAATAAATAAAATCAAAGGCAAGCACTGAAGGACCCATCTCGGAAGCACTTGTACCATGACCAGAGACCCCAGGCAGCTCTTCCTCACCTCTTCTTCCTCACCAGGGAGCTTCTGGAGATGGGTCGCCTGGAGGCTGCAAGCGCTGGGGGCTCGGGGTGGTGGGACCCGCAGGGGTCACCCTTCTGCCCCCTTCGCCTTTGTTGGTTTTAAACATGGGAGCTGCAGCTCAGAGGTTAATGCATGTGCCACGTTCCCCTCTTAAAAAGTATTTAGAAAGGGCATTTAAAAGGATATCACCAACGAATTTAATGCACCACCAGCATGGCTTTAAGATTAGTATTAAAAAAATCTAATATTAAAAATATCTATATATATTTTTATGATTTCCATGCAGACAGTGTAAATAATCGATGGAGGTTGTTGCAACCCTGCACAGCAGAAAGGGAAAGCGAAACGAATGCAGCCGCGCAAACTCTGAACCCCCCCTCTCCCCCCCCCCCCGGGAAGGGAGGGAGAAGGCAATGCCGGGAGAAGGCTCCATTCGGCGGAGATGCTGCCTGCCGCGGCGCGGCTGCTCCGGCACCCCGGGCCCGGCAAAGGCTGGGTGACAGGGTCGTAGCGGGAGTTAGATAAGCAGCACCACCGCGGCTTTGTCTATCCAAACTTTTATTCATATAATCCTCCAAGTCTTGTATTAACACCCATCGGTTGGGGTTGGTTTCCACCTTAATTTCACATGCTCCAGCTTTTTGTGTTCACTTACAGGCGTGTTGTGGTATTTTCAGACTTAGGTCACTTCAATTTTATTATTGCAGGTGGCCCAACTTCATTTTCATTAATTTTTTCATGTACGCTTTCTAAAGAGAACTGTAAAAGGAACCGTTTGGAGTTTTGTTTGAGTTTTCGAATAAGGATCGGGAGCAACTTCCCCATCAGTTTTACAATGATGTTCTCTGCTTTGCCGCGATCCTCACATTCAAAAGGCCAGAAAAATCCAAAGGCCAGAAAAATCGTTCGTACTTACGTGGCAGCCACAGATATTCAGATCCACAAACCAACTTTTGATTAAATGCATTTCGGGCAACGAGAATTGTGTTACGCAGCCCAGTTTTCGCATTTCTTTCCTACGTTTTGCTTCACTAAAGACCTCCACAAAGCTGCACGCGCACAATCTGCCTCACGCGAGCAGCCTGCTTGGAGCTGCGGCTCTGCGGCCGCTTCTCCCAAGGTTAATTTATTACCAATTAATTTGAGGTGCTCAACACTTTTGAGATCCTCCAACGTCTGCTGTAGCGGGTGGAAGGAGAAAAAAAAAAAAAAACAAACAAAAAACCCCAGACTCTTCCCAAATTTTGTTATGTGGCTCTCCGAAGGCTGTCTGAATTTGGGTTACTCGGGAGCTCGGGCTGGTGAGAATACTCTAAATCTGCGGCTGGAAATCAAATAGAGGTAAATATCTAATTAAAAAAACCAAAACAAAACAAAACAAAGCAGGAACGTGATTAGTAATCTATCGGTTTTTGGATACCAAACCCAAAAGCAAGAGAAAAAGGGCACGAGCCTGATGCCCACAACCCCTTTTGGGAGCAAAGCTACACACCCAGCAGCGCAGCAGTTCCCCACCAAAGCATTTGTATAAGTTTTCTGTGGGACAGTAGAGTTGTCCTGAACTTTTATTGTTTTAAAATTAACGCAGAAAAATGGGGGGGGGGGGGGAAAGAGAGTTTCCTCTCCAAAAGTCGCAGGTCGACGCTTAAGCGCTGGGGTTATCGTCTTGAACTCAAGTTTTGAGAGCACTGAACAGAGAAAAGTCCACGCAAAATTCGCATTTTGCATGTTTGCCTGTGAAAAACCGCCTGCTGAGTCTCCTCTGCCTCTTGCCCGTTCTCATTAAACCTGAGACGTCCCGATGCTGTGAGGTTTCTGTACGCCGCGGGTACGAGCCATCGCTCGGAGCGGTGCTCTGGGACTTGCCGCCGCCTTGTTTCTATTTCTGCGCTACGCATGATTAATCCTCCATTTCATTCATTGTCTTTTTACTTCTCTGCTACTGGGAACAGTAAATAAGAGGGAAGTTGTAACAAGAGCCTCCCTTTTATTCAGAGACCTTCTGTTTCCTGCAGGCTGGCGGCCTCGAAAAAAATCACAGCTCCATTGTGCTCCAAAGTCGTGTTAAATGATTCCGATGGAAAGAAAAACCCACGCCAGTAGGAACAGGGGACTCAAAGAGGAGCGTCGAGGCCGGCGGACCAGGGACACCGATCCCAGGTGGTAGCACATCCTGGGGATGCTGCACCCTCTTGCAGCACTGGCGTTGGGGTTTTTCCCTCACTTTGTGGGTCCGTGGGAGGCAGGGGCTCCTCCTGGTGTTAGGGGTGCTTTGGTGGGTGTCCCCAGGCACCTCAACCTCCCTGGCACCGTGGGAATGACATCGATTGCCTGGGGGTGGAAAGGTGGCAGGAAAACCCTCCCGTGAAGCCTGAGGGATCCAGCCCTGGGCAGCTGTGGGGCAGGGGGAGGTGGATTTGCTCCAGACCCCCTAGAACTGTGCCGGCAGCGGTGGATGCCGGGCAGGGTGGGAGGACGGGACAGGGAGGCACGGAGGTGTCCCTGCACGGAGGTGGGCAGAGCTTGGCATGATCGAGGTGGTGCTGCCATCGCTGAACAGCTGATACAAATGCTCCCCCAAAATAGATCATTTCCTTCTTCCACCTCAAAGGAAATGGCTTTAGAAGGAGGCTCAGTCGCAGCCAGGATGGTGCAAGGAGGCGTCCCTATGGCAGGTGGGTTCGCTGGCAGCCTCCCGCCAGGAGCCGGTTACACATCCCAGAATGTGGCTCTGGGACAAGCCATCGGTCCCAGGCGGGACCCAAGGGGTCAGTTCTGCGAAATGCCCAAATGCCCGGGGAAATGCTGCCCTGTCAGCCCCCATGAACAGAAACCCACCAGCATTTGGGCATCAGTGGCTGCTACAGCCAAACCGAACCCTCCTGTCCCCAAAACCTGCCATTAAAGCTGCTCCCGTGCCGAGGGGCTCAGGCTGTGACCAGTCCTCACCTGCATTCACCAGTATATTTTATGATATAGTGCTTCTTTGTGGCATCTTCCTCATTGGAAAGTGTCAGAGGACACGTGTGTCAACACAACTAAATGGGGTGTAAGCGCCGCTACAGTCAACTCTGATAATAAAATGCGAGTCACTGTTATTCAATCATTTACTAACACATATTTTGCAAGAAAGTTATCTCTTCTAGGAATCATCACCATATGAATTTGAGAGTGGTTGGGTTTTGTTTTGTTTTGTTTTTAATAAAAAGAGCGCCGTGATTTTACTTTTTGTTGGGTAGCTGGGTCTTCGCAGGGCTGGTGCCTGTGACCCCCATCCATCCGTAGCCCCCCGCCCCCGCTGCCTTTGCATCTCCATCTCAAACCCGGGTATGAGCCCCTCACCCCAGCGTGACCCGCTCTGCATGCCGTGGCCGTGGCCAGGAGCCTGCCAGCCTTCCAGCACTGTCCTTCCTCCCACCAGTTCCCACACCCAACCTCTCCCCAGCACCTGGAGCAAGCCGACAGAGAGGAGGGGACCACCAGGACCTTGGACCCCCCGGGCTGCCACCGGTACCTCTGCACTGCTGCAAGCCTGCATCATCTGCAGTGCCACTGGCCGGCGTTCGTATAGGGGATGGGCATTTCCCCCGTGGTTTGGGCTGAGGAAGAGTGTGGTTACAGAATCACAGAATGGTCAGGGTTGGAAGGGACCTCTGGAGATCATCTAGTCCAACCCCCCTGCCAGAGCAGGGTCACCTACAGCAGATTGCACAGGACGGCGTCCAGGCGGGTTTGGAATGTCTCCAGAGTGGGAGACTCCACAACCTCTCTGGGCAGCCTGTTCCAGTGCTCTGCCACCCTCAAAGTAAAGAAGGTCCTCCTCATGTTAAGATGGAACTTCTTATGTTCAAGTTTGTGCCCGTTACCTCTTGTCCTATCACTGGGCACCACTGGAAAAAGACTGTTCCCATCCCCCTGGCACCTTCCCTTTAAGTATTTGTAAGCATTAATAAGATCCCCCCTCAGTCTTCTTTTGTCTAGACTAAAAAGGCCCGAGTGCCTCAGTCTTTCCTCATAAGAGAGATGTTCTAATCCCCTAACCATCTTTGTAGCCCTTTGCTGGACCCTCTCCAGCAGTTCCCTGTCTTGAACCCCAGTGCCTCAGGCGAGGGACACTTCTTCCCATAAGGGCATCATTCGCCTCGTTTTCTTACGTTTCGGTTTGGGAAGGAGCAGGAGGCGTCAGGCATGTCACGCCCCGGCTGGAATTTCTTCCCAGGCACTTCTTCAAAAAAACATGGTTTTCAGTCTCGGTGACAACCGCGCTCGCCAAACACCACCGCACGTGTCCTCGGTTTCCCCTCGATGGGCCTGATTTTTTGAACAGTGTCTTGCGAAGAGCATTTAAACGGTGACCTCTCGCTGCTGTGAGGCGTGCGGGGAGCCGGGTCCTTTCCAGGCATTCGGGCCGCAGCGTTTGGTCTTCCCTGTTTTTATTGGAGAACTTTCGGGAGGTCAGAAACGCGTGATTTGAGCTTTTGCCACCTTAATAGATGAAAGGCTGCTGGGAGCATTAGGATGAACTTCCTTTGTGCCAAACGCCAGTCATTTAAGTCAAACACGTTTTAACGATATAAGCAAGAATTTAAAAAGCGCAGCTAAAAAATCCACACTTGCCCGTCCGGCTCGCTCCTCGCCGCTCAGCCGTCTCCCTGCTTGGCTTGATCTTGAGCATTCCTGCTGCAGGGAAAGCGGAGCTTCTGATGTGGCAAGCAGGTAGACTAAGCTAATTTATAGCTTAAAGTCTTTTATTCCATCGTAAAGTAGCGAAAGGGAAGGCGCGTCTCTCCTGCGGGTCACCTCTAATAGCGATCGCTTCAGCAAGATGGATTTCAGAATTAGGTACTCGGGAAGCAGAAGCCGCGCGGTATTTCTCACCAGCACAAAGCAGCTGTAAGAGCAATATGACCTTCATTCTTAAAAAATAAATTCATTGGGGGGGAAAAAAAAAATCCATCTTTGTTTTTCTGCTGGAAGTGCTGTCAAAAGCAAAGCCGGGACACAACATATACAAAATAAAACCAGAAGACAACTTCTGCAAAACGATACAAAACTCCCAGAGATTTACTTTTCCTATTTTTTTTACTCAAACACTGGAAGAAAATCGGAGAGCTTGTCCACAAGTACATTGTTTTGGAATAAAGGATGGTGTTAATTTAAAGTGAACCTATTCTAGACTAAACTGATACCATCTCGACTAAACTGATACCGTCTCAAAGTGTTTTTCAGATGTAGGGGGCAATCCAGCAGCAAAGTCTGGGGAAAAGTTTATTGACAAACACCCGCGCTTAATGTATTTCAGGGGCTAAAATAATGTCTATCCCAGCGTGACAAAGGAAAACCTCACACACTCTTTATTTTCTTCTAAAGCAGCCCCCAAAAGGTGCGTGTGATCTGGAGTCTGTAGCCAAGTACAGTGCAATGGTAAGCTAAAGAGTAGAAGGAGGGAACGTTTGAAAATACTTGGCATTTTACTGTTATTAATGAAATGAGCGGTTCGTTTGGGTCCTAAAAGCCTGCAGCTGGTCAGCTACTACGGCAGAGCCTGGAAATGGTGGAAATTAATCACCTCTTGTATTAAATACCATCTTTGTATCATCTCTGTTACAGACTTGGTATTGAGTGATGTGTTATACCCCAACGCAGTACTTCAGCTTTACCCCTTTCCTCTTAGGCACAGCCCGAAGGCAGAATGGGAATGTTCCTCCAAACGAGCAGGTTTAACCCTTCGGCCAGCGAGAATTAGGAAAGGGTGGTTTGTTTTTTTTTCAAGCTGGGTTCCTCACCCAGCTGGAGAACCTGAGACCCCGGTGGCTGCAGTCCGCCCGGCTCCTCTTCTCAGCGGAGTTCCTCAAACTCACCTTCCCGCTTCCCAGAGAACCCAAACCCAGCTATTGCTTCACGCTGGGCTTGTCACACCGACACAGGGAGCTGTGAAGGGGCTCAGCGCCAGCAGTGCCAGCATCACCCTAATTAAGCTGCAGAAATCTTTTCAGCCACTTGATACCCGTTACTTCAAGTTTCACGGGGCGCGTCTGCTGGGACAGAAACGTTTTGTTAAATAAGCTCAGCTTTTTGCTGGAGCCGGTGCCATCCCTGAAAGCAGGGCAGGCGGGGGGAACGCTGCCCATACATTTAGTTAAATCGGTTTAATATTACCTAGAAAGCAGGTGGCTGCAACTGCAGCTCCTTACAGGGGTAATTTGAGATAAACAGCCATAAAATCAGTATGGCTTCATTCGGCATTCAAGATATCGTAACTACCACTTATTAGCATTCAAGTTCTCACCAAACCAATCCCTGATTTTTTTGTTTGTAGCAGGAAAAGCCTTTTTTCCCCCTCTACATCAAGCACCTATGTGAAGGTTAAAGCCCTTAGGAAATGCTTTTAGTTTTGACAGCTATGCCAGTGCTGTCCAGTCCCCTTCTAGGGCAGCGATGCCCAAACAGTTGCAATTTCACCACTCATTATCCCTCAGCAAACACCGACTTTTAAAGATCACGGGGAGGCAGACTCAAGCAAAAGCATCGCCAATAACTGACCACAGATCAAGTCACAGAATGGTCAGGGTTGGAAGGGACCTCTGGAGATCATCCAGTCCAACCCCCCTGCCAGAGCAGGGTCACCTACAGCAGGTTGCACAGGACAGCAACCAGGCGGGTTTGGAATGTCTCCAGTGTAGGACACTCCACAACCTCTCTGGGCAGCCTGTTCCAGTGCTCTGCCACCCTCAAAGTAAAGAAGGTCCTCCTCACGTTAAGATGGAACTTCTTATGTTCAAGTCATCTTGTAGTAGTCCAGTCTGACCCGTCCATGCCAAGAATCAGGCGGAGTTTCGACCAAGCGGATTATTGAACTGCTGCAGCTCACAGGGGAGCGCCGCCAGGGAACAAGAAGGCCCTTTCCAGCAGCAACTCTTCACAGGCTCTTGTTTTATTTTAAAAGCAGAATTAGTCTACCCACCTATGGTGTTCCCCCTCTCTCTGAAATAGCGATTTCACTGTTTCAAAAGTTTTCTAGAAAACAGAAGTGAAGACTCCTGTCAGATACCCATGTGCAAGCTCAGCTGACGTACAGGCACCCACCAACTGCTCATCAGAAACCCATGGCCATTCTGGAGCTCTGGAGGCTTTGGTACACCTTCCAACAATCACCAGCCTCTGCAGTGTTAGTACCGGGGGTTCTCTTCCTCAGAAAGCAGCATATACAATATGATATTACCTACCCTCTTCAGCCTTGAGCACGCTCAGTTTGTTACCGACATGCTAACCCCAAAGATCAAGGCAAAGGCTGTGCCTGGCTGCGCGCTCGCTACTCATCTTTTTAAGATCAGCCGAATCCTCTAGGTTACTTCTGTCAACATCAAGCACCGAGAACAAAGGCACAAGATTACAGGGATCTCATTAAGTACGTTTGTTCCAAGAACAAGAAATGTGTCTACTTTCCTCTGATGACCTGGGGAAACAAGAAAACCCTTCAGCACGGAAAATTTATTTGCCATCAGTTATGAGCATTTGAATGGGTAATATCCAGTTTAAGAAAAAAAAAAAAAAAAAATAAAATCTATCCAGTCCTAATCTTTCTATATTGAGAGCTTGGGAACAGCATCGTTCTTCTGTTTGAAACAGACAGTGGGGATGGTACATATCTGAAAACACCAACACACACAAAAAAAAACCCCAAACCCAACCCTTATGATATCAAGTGAGCCATTTAACTAAGTATTTAAAACCTCTGCAATTATTAGTTTATTAGTATCATCCAGGATTCAGATGTTCAATATTTCTCCTGAAGTTATACATAAATGCAAATTGAAATAAGAATCTGAAAGTCAAAATTGTATAACAAAACAATACTCCATCACAAAAGCGTGTAAAATTACAAGAATGCTTTTTTTTTTTTTTTTTTTTTTAAACACTGGCACTTAAGAGAACCATAATTTTGTAACCACAAAATTGCCAAATTGTACCCCAAACTGGTAAGCAGGTATATGTGAAAATAGTTACAGTTGCCAGCACTTGAAGTTTTACTAAATATGCAAAAAAACCCTTAGCTTTGGTTTTGGAAGAGAACTATATTTGACCAAATTAGACATTGTTGGTATACCATAAACATTTCACTTTTTAATGCAAAATTTAATAAAATGTACTTTTCCATACAGCTATATTTAACTTAAAAATGGGCAAACATCAAGAGTGCGGTATAAAACCTAACAGGAAAAATACATCTTATCTCATTTTCAATTTGAGACAATATACAACTTTTTTTAAAGGGCTAAAACTAGAATTTCAAGAATACAAATATGAATTTACATAGATTTAACAAATAATAATGGTACCATTTATAGAAATCTTAGAAAGAAAAATCATTTCTCATGGGCCATTTGCTACCAGGAGAGTTTCATGGTATAAAGCCCGTGGCCGTCACCAGACCTGTCACCAAAAAATAATATGGTAATTTCATGCTTTTAACTTTATACATTTTAGGTACGCTCATCCCTGGCAAGTGTTCAGAGATTTACAAATACAACTTCCATTACATGGTAACGGAGTCACACATGTAAATTTCTCTACACCGGATGGACATACACTCTTCCTATGGGTCCTTCTAGGACAAAATTTAACATTCCCACCCTCCCTCCCCACCCCCCTCCCCCCCGCCCTGCCCCAAAGTATTTAATTTCTGTAAAATTGAACTCTATACTTCTCAACTCTCCAAGACTGGTAAACTCATGCAACTCAATAGAATATTACATTTCACAAAAATCTGAACAAATATCAGTTTGTTGAGATTGAATTTTTTGTTTTGATTCCAGTTACGGAAGAATATTTTCTTTCATCATATGCCTATATATTTCTTTTCTTACCCTATCATGATTATGCAGGGTATGCAGATCAAAGCTTTGTTTATCAGCTGGTTATATGAAAGATGAAAACTGTAATATTCCCGTGATCCCATACGGGCATTCAATAAAGCAAAAGATGAGTTCCCCTCAAAAAAAAAAAAAAAAAAAAAGAGAAAAGAAAAAGTATGATTTTTCAAGGGCACCTATTAAAAGGACAACAATACTAATAAAAAAAAAATTGTATTTACTTAGAAGCATTCAGAATGTCAACAAAACAGCTGCAACGTTTTTTTTTCCTTTTTGCAATTACAGAGTGGTATTCAGTTAACAGAACAACAATTACTTTTATGATGCATCAGAGACAACTGAAGATGAAGAATGAACTACATCCCCTTACATAACTAATTTGTGCTGTGCACCAACAAGAACCTGCTTTAAAACTCCCATGCCAATTTACAACCCCCACACTGTACCAGGCAAGGTTAGTGGCCATTGAAATACCACTAAGGACAGGGCTATCTAAAGACACATTCGGTAGTGTGTTAACTATACAAAAAAAGAGACACTGTACAGTTTAAAAACAAATCTTACACAGCCTTACATTTCAATTTTTTTTTTCTTTAAAAGGAGTGAGTTGTGTACAGGGGGGTTAAATGCTTTATAGACAAGAAAGAAATTGCTCTAAGAGAGACTTATTCATCATCATCATCATCTTCATCCTCCTCCTCTTCCTCTTCTTCATCATCTTCATCCTCCTCATCTTCGTCCTCATCTTCCTCCTCCTCCTTCTTCTTCTTGCTCTTCTCAGCCTTGGCAACTACTTTTTTACCTGCATCAACCTTGCCTTTGGCCCGATATGCAGCAATATCCTTGGAGGAGAAAAGCAGGAAGAATCTCTCAAAGATTTAACCAGCCAAGAGCTCGGAGCAACTTCATAGAATCAGAGAACAGTTTAAGTTGGAAAGGACCTTAAAGATCATCTAGTTCCAACCCCCCTTGCCGTGGACTTCCAAACGGTACTTGTGAAACCAGAGCCACCCAGCTATCTGTCCCCTTCTCCACATCCACTGGGGTGGGACTGGGAGCTGTAGCTTCTGTTACATGCTGAACCGAGGCGCAGTGTCCAAGAAAGCGGAAACTTTAAACTCAGGAACGGTACTGGTGAGCTGGGAGACGCTGCTTACGGCTGTTGAGGAATCTCTGCTGTTAGGCTTCTGGGAACAGGTTGGAAAAGCTGCTGCCTCGGATGGTAAAGGCACAGCTGAGCCCACTGTCCCATACAGATATGAAGTAGGGAGACCTCTTAAGGTCCCTTTCTAGCCCTACCTTCTACAATGCCAAAAGAAGCGCACAGGAAAATCCTTGTTTGAGGCACAAAACTGTAATTAGCCATCCAAAACACATTAGAATGACATAGCTTAAGATTTGCTATGTTATGCCTCCGCAAAGAGCAATTATACAGAATTCTGCCTAACTGAAGTTTACAAAATAAAAGGTATAAGAACTTGATTAAAGGGTAGACAGTGCCACCTTCTGCATGCAATAAATTTATTCTAGTGGTTTATAACGCACAAAATTCAGTTCCTGTTATAGGGAAGTCAAAATTGTACCTGGAAGACCAAGCCAGAAAACCTGTTAGACTTCCCGACTTTGTGCCAAAATAAAAAAATTACGTAACAGAATTGATCTACAGGACTTCAAGATACCAGCTACAGAGAAACATCAACGCCTTTACGTGGATGGTCCAAATCTTCAAATATTCCCCACCCAGTTAACATTACACCACTAATCTTACAGTTCCCTCAAACTCCCTTAAACCTCAGCATGGGAATTTTTGAAGATACCATATCCACTGAGTCAAAGGCCAAGAAGTGAAATACTGAGATTACTGCACCTTCAAACCCCATTTCTAAGCGTAAGAAATAAAGACAATACTAGTGAAGATTAAAATATCTGCAAATAAAGACTAATAATTCTACCATTTCAAAAGGTCTCTTATGACTTGCCTTGGCTGTACATACGAACAATTACCACGCTGAAGAGTTTAAGTCGCACAGGAACGACAATGTGGGAAAGCTTCTAGACCTGCAGTTTCTCTCCAGCAGGTAATTAGGACTCAAAAGGACCACCTTGTTCACTACAATGCTACAATTTTAAAGTGGTTTTGTTTGCCAGCAGGAGAAATACCCAGAGGAAGGTCACCGCACACAAATGGATATATTATACATTAGCTATAGGTGGTTGCTGGCCCATTGTAAAGCATCATTAGGGGAGGCCAACGTGCATCCCCCTCCTGCCTTATTTTCCTCATACTGGGACAGGAATCTGCCTCTGGAAATAGAAACACGTGTAGCACTACCCTGTGTGCGCAACGCATTTCTAGAGCTCCAACTATGATGACGGTATTTAGCTTTAATAATTCAAGAAATTGTATGACATGCTGCTTCATATGTATTATTAACTGTGTTAATTACTAGAAAGGAGATGGACACAAAATAGGTACAGGAGAAACACACATCTAAAACTAGCATCTCATTAGTGTTCTGACATTATCCCAATAATAAATTAAAAAAATGCATCTCTTTATCAATTGTCCTAGTGTTCAGGGATGCTCATCAATACTTCCAAAATCAGGGAAAAACAATTTATTCTTTACTGACATTACTTAATACTCCCAACTTATCTCAGATACTGCTGTGACCTATTGTTTTAATAACAATACAGACACATCATGGTATCTATTAAACCGTCATTGAGGGTCCTAAATTACAGATGAATGCAAATAGTTCAACACAAAGGCCTGCAATTTAGCGTTATAGTAATAAACCGTATGCTCTCTTACGTGGTATTTTCCGACAAGTATCGTGACATTTGTCATTAGCATATTATAATTTGCAACATCAGGTATCAGAGTACACGAGAAGGTAAAAAAGTCTAAATTGTGGCCTGACCTCCCCAAATCATCTCCAAAAATGTTGATGTTACCTTTTCATATTTCTCCTTCAGTTTAGCAGCCTTTTTCTCATAAGGCTGTTTATCATCTGCAGCGGTGTTGTTCCACATCTCTCCCAGTTTCTTTGCGACATCCCCGATGGACAGACCAGGATGCTCTCCTTTGATTTTTGGACGAAACTCAGAGCAAAACAAGAAAAAAGCCGAACTACAGAGGAAAAAAAAAAGAAGATTATTTTAATTTTAGACTGTACCATAACATAAAGTTTTGTGGCCCCTGTTGTTTCTTAAGGATGTTTTGGAAAAGCACCTAAAAGCAAGACAAACATTAATTACAATGGAAGGTATTAGAACTGAATAACCCACTTTGAAAACTTAACACATCCTTGACTCTTCAGTAATGCCACACATCTGGTCTCATTTTTGTCAGGACCCCCAGAAGGGCAAATTTTGTATACCATATGCAGAGCAAATCTTAAAAAAGGAGAATGACTGAATGATACCAGGGGAGCAAATGTTATGTCAGAACCGTTAAAGGCAGAGAAGCTGCAATATTTGTTATGAAAATGAGGATTTCCAGATGAAAACATTAGCCCAAATATGAACATTCACTTCTACAGCAAGTTCCCTATTCCTTTCAGCATTAGCTCCATTTAAAACACACAAACGTGTACTGCTACGAAGTACTAGTGTCTAATAGCAGTTGAATCCCAAGTCAGTAGTCTTTATGTAGTGGCTAAAGTTTGAATTCTCCATGCTGTTTTTCAAGTAAGATAACCTGTTCTGTGCAAAAGCCTCTCGATTTTAAACGGACTGGCAATCCAAAATTCTGCTCAAGCTAACAGGTGGGGAGGGCAGGGCCTGAAATATTTTACTGCCATTTTAGACTGGAATTACCCTCTTAACAGAAATTGGAAACATGAGTCAGAACTGCATGTCGCTGGTCTTTGCATCCACTTTTAAAGGCTGATGTTATTCCAACTTAGATAAAGAGGGCCAACCTGAAACCACAAACCTGTAATTCCTAACTAAAATTTCAACCCATCTTTATGCTGCTGGTCAGGAAAATCCTGTATTCTTTTATTTTCTGAAGCTCCAAAATCTGGATAAAATGATCGTTTTATAGATATGCTCCAGCGTGATGGTCCTGAACAAGATAACCTAAGACTAGAAAATCTACTCACGGAGGCCTCTTCGGTGCATTTGGATCCTTGAACTTCTTTTTTGTTTCCCCCTTAGGTGGTACATAGTTTTTCATTTCTTTTTCATAACGAAGCTTGTCAGCCTTTGCCATATCTTCAAACTTCCCTTTCTCCTTAGAAGACATAGTCTGGAAAGCAATTAGAATCACAGAATATCTCAAGTTGGAAAGGGCCCACAAGGATCAAAATGGTATTTTAATATTCAAAAGCATATCCAAGTCCGTTCCAAAATTTCAGCTGGGGGAGCTAAAGGTAAGGCAAATTACCACTAATCTTACAACTGCACTTCATACTTACCTAAAACCTGAACTTTTGAAGAAATAATTTACAGTCTCAAACAGTATTTCACACAAAGCAATTCTTTAAGGTTTTGTGGTGCTTTTAAGTGGTTATTCCTACCTTCCATCGTTCTGAGCATTTTTTTGAGAACTCTGAAAAGTTCACTGAAGCATCTGGATGTTTCTTCTTGTGCTCCTCCCGGCAGGTTTGCACAAAGAAGGCATATGAAGACATTTTACCTCTCGGCTTCTTAGGATCGCCTTTGCCCATTTTTGATAATCTTCTGTAACAACAACAACAACAAAAAAAGACACCTCTAAAACTTTTTACAAACCAACGCGGGAAGGAAGCCACAATGAAGGATCATGCCAAACAAGACCCGTCGGTGCAGTATTCCGAAGTCATAAAACAGGAAGAAGTTTCTCTTGTGGAAAATTTACTGAGGATGTCTGCCGTCACTGTTTGAGGTGACCTGGGTGCAAGCAACCTGAAATCTCAAAGGGCCTTCAGAATGTGCAGTTCTGGTCTCGGGCCTTCAGAATGTGCAGTTCTGGTCTCCTGTGAACAAAAACATCCCTTCCATGCAATCTGAAGGCAAGTACTAGCATCAGTGCAGCAGAGACTGCACTCCTTGATTACTGCTAGTGTATCACTCCTGTGCTTAGAAGGAATAAATTATATTGAAAGAAGGAGGAAAAAAGTACCTGAGTATCCTGTCTCAGCTGGCTTTACGGGTTGCTAATTTTTTTTCTTCCTAAAGCCTGTATTTCTATCCGCCTCCCCTGGAGACCTGAGGTGTTCATTTGCAAAAGATATATATATTTTTATTATTATTATTATTGTATGCCATATATTATCACTCTCCTTGAAATGTATTGCAACAACCTACTCTCTCTTTGTACGTATACCTAGAAATACAGGAATAAAACACCTCACTCGGTCAAACATGTTATAACCAAACCAGGGACGCTTAAAGTATGACATTTCAGTATGACTAGCAAAGCTGTGCTCAGCGTGAGGACTGTCTGACTCTTTCAGGGACTGAGAGAGAACGAAAAAATACCTTCCTGGAACTTTCACACCCAAGTCAGACATTCAGAGTATTTCTTCATAGCTCCCAGGAAAAAGCCACTTGCACCCTGACAAACTCCCACTCTTCAGCAGAAATTGGAAGGGGGGAAAAAACAAAAATAAAAAAATAGAGGGGGAAGAAAGCACACACACCGCCTGCCCGTATTGCCACAGAAGCAGTATTTCCTATCGGTTTGGCGGATAGACAGAAACAGATTTCTGCTCTGTGACTAAACACGTCCGGTTTGAAGTTTCTATCAAGTAAACAAGAGGGCTGAAGAACCAGGAGCCGCTCCTGCCTGCCATGGAGACGTTTCCAGAGCCAGCCGGCACCCGGGGCTGTGGGCCGGCGGCGGTGGGGGCCCCTTCCCGCGGGCTGCCGGGGCGGGGGGAAGGCGGCGATGGCCGGAGGAGGGGGGGGCGGAGGCGGGGGGCGACCGCGGGGCGGATCAGGCACCGCGACCCCCGAGGCCGCGGCGGCCGTGAGTTGGCGTTTAAAAGCCTCCTTCCCGCCATTTTGGACGTTTCCCCTGCGAAGGGGGCAGAGGAAAACTTCAGAAGTCTCCTAAGAGACCTGTTAGGGAGGAGGGGGAGAAAATATATATAAGAAAGAGGGGGGAAAAAAAAAAAAAAAAAAAGTCCCGTTATTAGGGAAAAGCTGTGAAAGTTTTATTTTGTCTTCACGCGAGGGCGGGCGGCAAGCACATGCCCAGGAGGCGACCACCGGGGCTGCGGCTGCCCGCAGGCGGCGACCCCCGCTCCCGGCCCCGGGACAAAGCGCCCTCCCGGGCCGCCGCCCGCCTGCCCCCCAACCCCCCCCTTTCCGCGGCGGAGCGCGCTGTCCCCGGGGCTTCCCCCCCGCCATGAGGCCTGGGCCGGCAAGGCGAGGCGCGGCCTGCGCCGCCGCAGCGGCGGGAGCGGCCGCCATGGCGCAGGCTCCTGGCGGAGGAGGTCACCCGCCGCCGAAGCTCCTTCCATTTTGTGCGCTGAGGAGAGCGAGCGGCCCCCCCCCCACCCCGCGCCGCCACCACACCCCCACCCCACCCCCCCCGCGGCCCGGCGGGCGGGGCGGGTAGACCAGGCCGCGGGACCCTCGCTGAGGGGCCGCGGCGGGGCCCGGGCGGCGACCCCAGGTCCGCGGGGGGGGCGCGGCGGCAGCGGCTGGGCGGCGCGGAATGGCCGCTGTTGGCGTCGCCCGCGCCCGCCGCCGCGCAGAGAACATGGCTCCTTCCTCCCTTCCCTTCCCTTTGTGTGAGCGCGCCCGCTACCCTGGCGCACACGCTCAGCCATTGCAGCCGGGGGAGGGCGGGCGGGCGGGAGACGAGGGGGAGGTGGGTGGGTGGGAGCGGGGGTGGAGGTATTGGGGGGGGGGGTGGGGGGGGGGAGAGCCCGGCGCGCTTCCAGCGCCTGCCCGAGCCCCGGCGGAGCGGACAGAGCCCCGGCGGGGACCCCCGCTCGCTCCCGCGCCCCGCCGAGTTGCACAGCCCCTCGGCCGCGGGGCCCCGCGCCCGGGTGAGCGGCGGCGGCTGGTTAAAAAAAAAAAAAAAAAAAAAAAAAAGTTCCCCCGAACTGCGCCCCCGCCCGCCCGAGCGCCTCTCTGCTCCGCCGCCGCTCGCCTTGTTTTCTCGCTCGCGGCTCCCGTCAGCCATGTTACAGCCGGGCGGCCGCGGGGCCAGCGGCTCCCCGGCCCGCGCCCCGCTGCCCCCGCGCTCCTCGCCGCCCCGGCGGCGGCCGGCAGCGCGGCGCGGCCCGCCCGAAGCCCCCCGCCGCCTCGCCGCGCCGGTGCCCGCCGGCTGCCCCGCCGCCGCAGCGATGGCTACGGCGAGGCACCACCGTAAGCGGCTTACGGCCGGGGCACGGCGCGGTCCGCGGCCCGCGCTCCCCGCGGCGGGCGACCCCCGGCCGCTCGTCGCTTCCCCCACACACACCCGGGCGGCTTCCTTCGCCCGTTCTCCCTCTCTCTCCCTCCCGCCGCCCCGCTCCCGAAGTCGCCCGCCACCCGCGCCCCCGCCCCGCCCCGGCCGGGGGGCTCGCCGACCGGGAAGGGTCTTCGGGGCGCATCCTGGGTTCGCCTTTGTGTGCCGGCGCCCGAGTCGGCGCTGCCCCGCGCTCGGCGGCCAGGCAGCGGCGGCGGCACGGCGGGTAGCGCCGGCTCACCGCCCGGCTGCGAGCGAGCGGGCGAGCGCGCCCGGCCGGCCCGGCGGCCCCCGGCGCGTACTCACCCGTGTCAGAGTCGGCACGCAGCCCCTCGCTCGGCCCCGAGCCCCAGAGACGCTACCCCGGCCGCCCGCCCGGCCCCAGCGCTGCCTGGGTCCCTGTGTAGCCCGGTGCACCGCAATGGCTGTGAGAGCGGGATCGATACGCAGCCTCCTCACACTCTCAGCGCTGGTAACATTACTCTCAACACAGCCCCGTCCCCATTGGCTGCCGCCAAGCGAACCGCCGCGCCGATTGGCCGAGGCCCTTCCATTGTCCTGACCAGAGAGCTCCGCCGATTGGGCGCGGCGCGGGACACGTCACTGAGGATTGAAAGGGCGCGCAAATATAAAAGTGAGTGGAGGGAGCCGGGCGGCGGCGGGATGCAGAGTTCCGAGGCGGCGGCTCGGCGCCGCGCCGCCGCCTGCGAGGAGCGCGGGCCGCCGCTGCCCCGCCTGCCGCTGTGGCGGCCCCCCCCGCCCCCGGGGCCGCCCCCCGCCGCCCCGGAGGGACCCTCCACGCCCGGCCCACGCCGCCCCGGGGTGTGGGGGGGGAGCAGGACGCCGGCACCGCGGGCGCTCCCGTGACGCTCCGGCAGCATTGCCGCCGCTGTCCATCTCCCTTCCCCTATTCCAGCCCGGTGCGGCACCTCCTCGGCGGGCCGCGCCGCCCCATTTCACAGACGCGGAAACTGAGGCTCGGGGCGCAGCGGGGCTCGGAGAGGCGAGCCCGCGTTCTGCGGCTTCTCTCGCCTGGCGCCGGCTGGCAGACGGGCACTGCTTTCCACTGCTGGAGCAGCGTGCATGGTTGTGCCTGGGCGCACAGCCCTATGGGGTAGTTTGGGTGGGTTTTTTTTGGTTTGGTTTTGTTTTTTTCCCAGAAATGGGTAAATTACGTGTAAGAGCAAGAATAGGAATGTCTTGGCTCTTTTCATACCCCCCGGGTGATAAGATGCAGGCGAAAGTGGTTAGGGAGTCCCCCTGGCTCTCGGCACTTCTGGACCGATGGCCCCAGCGCCAGCCGGGGTATCCCAGCGCAGAGGCAGGCTGGGCTAGCAGAAAGTTGTCAAGCTGGGCCACGTCTCACCTGTCCTTCGTTGCCACTCCTCTCCATGCATTTTTATAGTCACTTGCACTGTACGAATCACCTATAGAGGCCTATCGAACAGATTACACCTGCTTTGCTGTTTCTATCCACTTTACTGGTGCAAACAACCCTGGGAGGAGGAGCGCTGTTGTGACAAATCCAAAACCACTGACCTTCCCTGAAAGGTGTTGTCAGTGCACTCACTGAAGTAACAGAAACTTGAAAGAAGAGAGTTATATGTGGGTGTACGTATTAAAAACCATTCTTACCTTGTAACTGTTGTTAGGCTGGCAATATTACTAGCACGTAACATTAAGAGACGTTCTGTACAATCCTTTAAAGTTTCGTAGGCCACTTAAACGTGAGAATAGGACAAATCCTCATCTGACAGACCACAAACCTTTCTGAAACTTCATGGACAGGAGAAGATTTTAAGAGAACATGGTAATTAAGTAGGTTGTCAAAATCAACTGTTTACACATGAACGTTTGTGACCAATAATAAAACGTAAAGTATCATCTGGCAAAATAAAATCACTGATAGAGCCTCTATCTTTTCTTTGGTGAGACTGTGGCTAATGGCATTCAGTAACAGGAATTAACTACAGTGAAAAGTGAATCCTAGGAAGTCGTGCTGAAGGTCCCAAGCAAAACCAGCATCTAAATCCAAGCATGATAATACCATGTGCCTTTTCACTGAGCCTAGCACCGCTTGCTTAGTTCTTAGTAAGAGAGTAATTTAGAGAATACAAGTCTATTCACTTTAGGCCTATGCAAATGGAAAGCTGTACAAATATCGAGAATGTAAAAAAAGCCCCAAACCTGCATCTTAAGTCATAATTGTACCAATTTCCAGTGCAGCCAGGCCTAAGTTCAATAAACTAGCTTCCTCTTTCTTTAGTTACGAATGTGATTAAAAAGAAACCAATATAATTATACTGGTCCTAGCTCACTTTGACACTGGGATGGCTCACGTCTCTACTTGCTTGCATCCATGTTAGGTGGTTTAAACCATTTTAACTGTACGATCAGAAGAGTCATGATAAAATGCTGTGAAGATTCACCCAAGTAGGTGGTCACTTTGCACAGTACGTCTTTAGGAATTAAGCCACAGAAGAGGCTGCAAGAGATTGGCTTTGCCACAAACTTACTGTTTCATGATCCTCGGACAAATCTTTGTGCTCGTTCTTCCTTCTTTAAGTGGGGTGGTATTTTTAAGACATTTATGAGACACCGCCACAACCAAAATAAGTCTCAAATGAGCAAATCCCCTAGCAGAGGCCACAGGTGCTGATCTGCTAGATGGAGTTATCACGTCGGATGGAATGCAGCGACACTCTTTACACAAAGTCTTGGTCCGGAGTGCTGCATACTGATCACTGGTCTGTGTCACTTTGACCTCTGTGTCATATTGGGCGATGTGAAGCAAAAAATTGCATTTTTTTTTTTCCTCACTGCTTTACTTCTTTCAATATGCTTTTACGCAACAGTACCATTAGTCCTGCAGAAGTAATCTATAGGCTCTATATAGGATCTAATATGTTCCTGTTTAGGAAACTGGCAGCACATGTTAAGATACATTAAGCTGAGAGTTGTTCAGCCTCAGAAGGTGTAACCCACCTCCCAATAAGCTTCTGAATATGCGGCAGGGCAAGTTTATTGTTCAAGAAGTTTATACCAGGGCTGCTTCTGAGCGCCATTCAGACAATCCACCCTCGTCCGCTGGAGATTCTCCCATCCAAGGAAAAAACCAATCTCACCTTAAAGTCTTCCTAAGTAACTGGGCTCCTCATGTCTGAGGAACAAGCCCCACAAATCACACATATTTTTACACATCTGCTGACAGAATATTTGTATCAGTATTCTTCTGATACAATTAGTTAATTTGGAGTCCAGCAATTTCTATTCCGGTTGCAATGCCTGAGCCAGTTGCTGCTGCTGGGCTGTGATTGTGGCATCCTAACGTTTCTCCTCCTCAAACTGGTGCGTCTTTCAAGATATCGCCAGTGAGAAGGTGAACAAATTCCAAATCTTCCACTGCAATTATCAATTGTTTGGTAAGGTGTAGTGGTGCTTTATGGAAGTCAAAGATTCTTCTAAGTAATTACCCCAATTCGAAAACTGCCTCATTTGCGAAGAAGTGCCGACAGGCACATGAACAGTGCAGTCCTGCTATCCGAAATCATGTGAAAATACATGAACAGTGAGGAACGCTAATGTTTCTGTCCCAAGGAAAGTATTTAATTTTTTTTTTTCTGGTTTGTATCTTAAAGTTTAAACCTTCACACAGAATATGGAGCAGAGGAAAACTGTAAAAAGCACAAGCGTTTACGTGGCCTAGTGTGCAGGAGCTGATAGCTTTGTACATACCGAACTACTTTAAAGTTTCTGCCATGAAAACCAAGCCTGAAAGGAAGGAAAAGGCAGGCATTTATTCCCAGCTGTTGTCTAGAGCTAACAAATTTAGTAAAAGGCAAGGGATGAGGAGTATTCCTCTAAAGGTTTTCCTTCATCTCTGCTAGTTATACGCTAAGGTCTGTACAGGGTTCCACAGTCCAGTGGGTTTCTTCTGCGGCCTTTGACAACAGAAATAAACCAAATTTACTCATCAGTTGCAGACTGTAGAATTTTTTACGGAAACAGTATATGTTTCTTCTCTTGTTCGTGCTGTGCCACATCCCTTCTGATACTTTACAAACACGCCTTCTTCTGCAAACCTTATTGAAGTCCAAATCTGTTTTAAATTACAATCCGCATGACAGGTGCAGTCACTGAGATCACTTGGGTAACACGGGCCACATTTGACTTCACACACAGAGGCTCTGCCGACAGCATATTCGGGTCGTAATAGCCCAATATGAATGCTCTGGAAAAGGGAAAAAAAAAAAAAAAGTATGTAGCTGCACAGGAAGTTTCAAAACCCCTATTTAGTAATTTCGCTGTTTTGCAAACGAGAGCATACTTTGGGAAAAGTCACACGGATTGGATGTCGTATTGCAAAGCAACAGTAACACTACGATTTCCATTAGATATGTGTTTTCAAATACTTCAATTTTTACAATATCCTTTGTATCTACTTATTTGAAAACAAGTAGAAATGTTTGTAAAGAGCTTTTTGGTTCAACTTCTTGTCCATGCAAGGTAAGTTGAACTCGGATGAAAACATCAGCTATGTATTCTTAACCTTTTTTTAAAACACCCTTTTGTTTTCCATTTTCTTTAGAGATTATGGAGAAAGGCTTGTCCAATGACAGAAATGTTCTTCTAAACAATGTATTGCTGAGTAGGAATAGAAAAGTCCAACTGAATGACGAAAACAGAGTTTTATTTTATTTATTTAAAATTATCCTCTCACTTCAGATCATTCCCTGTGTAGCTCACAACTGAAGGCTTCTAGCACAGACAAACAAGGATGGAGAATCTCAAGAAGTACAGACCACCTGGTTGGCAGTGAAGCCTGACTAAGAGACAGACGTAGAGTAGGGATCTCATTCTCCCCAGCGCCCAAAATAACATTGTGAAACACCTTGGTGAGACTCCTCCAGCAGAATTTTCGTGGAATTTGCAGTATATAAAGAGCCAGACCTTCGAAAGCCTCTGCTCATTTGAGTGCTGTGGTTGCTGACAGAGGTGAGAAAAGGAATTTGCATCAGTTCCGTGAGATTTGGGAGACACAGGACATGGGACAGCACACCTCCCCTGGGGCAAGAAGGTTGCTGCTCCATGCCACCACCTTCTCTTGCAAATTTTGCTTTCTGTGAAGGACACTGCTTACTCCCCAGTGGTTTTGGCTGGAAGGCAGATGATTTCGTAGCTCGCTTTGACAATGAAGAGATTCTGTGTCTTCACTGGACCTCCAGATTTTGTCACTCTGTCCTCCCTCCCAAGGAATAAGATCATTGTTTCTTCGGGTCAAAATTAAGAGAATATTACAGTGAAAATGGCGCAACAAAAATGAGCTTGTCAGCCAAATCCGAAGCTACTATTAGGCTATTTTTAAGGAGACCTGAAAGCTTTTCTCAACAGAAACGTTACATTTTCAGCTCAAAACAAGAGCACAACATCTGCAGAGACAGGGCACCTGGGCACATGTACTTATGATGGAGCCGCCGGTGATGTAGATTGTCACTGTTGCTTTCGAACACTCCAGCCATGCAGCGGGTAGGTTGTTCACAGCACACTGGGAAAAAGCACTGGCCGTATTTGCCGTTTTCCCGAGGCTGCGGTGCCAGCCTGTACACGGCCCAGACGAACACAATTCTCAGTTGCTTATTAGATGCAGTCTTATAACCAATTTTTTCCTCCGGTGTCTTATTTGAAATTTTCAGGAGATACTTCAAATATTTCCTTAAAATCATTTCTGAAAGAGAAAGACTCCATTCAAAGAAATGAGACTTAGCATGTCTGCAAATAGTAACAATGCATGGAATGTGCTTTGCTTTACCTTTCCGGCTGGATTTGCTCAGACTGCGTCAAGTAATCGGCATACATTGCTGGCTCTCTTCTATTAGTGAGCATTATCTAGAGAACAGGGTTTCAGAAGGCCGTTTGTCCTTTCAGCATGGATGAGTGGCTGGCTAGTCTAGATGTGCGAGTCAGCGGTAACTGCGGAGAAGTAGCAGCCAGAGAAGGTAACCTCAGCTGACCAAAGGAAGTGGTCTGGGAGAGGCAGGCAGGGAGCAGGGACGGCACCGGCGCTGCCGCAGTAATTTCCTCGCCCGGCTTCACGCGCGAACCCACTGATTTTTGTTGACATGTGAGCCCTGCAGACAATTCCATCGTTTCTAGAGCTGATACGTTCTTAAATCAGGGTCAGTACTTACCCAGTGCTTTTACCCATAGAATGCATAACATTAAAATGTGTGCGCTTTTTGAGGAATTAACAGATATACAATAAAGTATACAAGAAAACATATTTCCATAGCAAAAGTGTATACCCACACTGTTCAGCTCACAAAGTGGGCAAAACTGATGAAGGCACATCAGTATGGACTTTTCTTCTGATCAGTACGCTGTGAACATTTTTTTACAGTGAAAATGTATACAGAAAGTAATCATTTCATAGTAATGGTAACAGAAATTATTTACTGTTATGACATGTGATTCCTTTAGCATCTTATTCCTTATAAGTGCATAACTTTTTTAAGCACCTTTGTGAAGTTCTCAGTGCGGAGTTTCAGACAGATGGGAACCGAACTGTGTTCAGCTTCAACAGCAAAAAGGAGTTCAAGAAATGTTCTTCCAGAACTACGCTATTTCTGAAATCACTGACCTGTTGAGATGTCAGCTTTGCTGAGAGCACAATATGCAGTGCAACACCCACTCATCTCTTCAACTTTCTGGAAACATCGCATCAAATATTCAAACCATCTCCAAAACCTTCAGGCCATTTATGTGACTGTACGCTCAAGTCCACCACCAAGATAAGAGTTATCAGCTGCTTCTAATAAACCCAAAATGCTGCTGTCCACCTTCACAGCCACTCTCCTCTAAAGGTATTAGTACTCAGCCCCCCTCACTCCAGTCTAGAGGCAGATAAGCTTCTGATGCCGACACCACTATTAGACGCTATTCTGATGCTGACACCACTTTTAGACACCTGAACAGGCAGAACCCAACCAGGCCTAAGGTGATGAAAAATATCTGAGATTCCCTTCCTTCCTTCCAGAAGATTCAACAAGATATAAGCCTTCACATACAGGGCTCCTTTAGACAGCCCTCAATGACACATGTTAAATTGGAAAGATTCTTTGAGCCAGGTATAGCCCTGGGACAGAGCTACTATTCCCTTAACTATATGTTTTTTGAAAACACACGATATACAAACATCACTGTGACCTGTACTCTGATCCTTTATACAGGACTCTATACGTATCTGCAACACAGGCTAAACCATCTGCTTCTGAATACGTAGAAGATACCTTAACACCAACACAGTCCCTGATATTAGAAATCCTAGCACAGCATTATCTCCACAAAAGAGGAAAACAGTGTGAATTTATGCGATGCTGATATCCAAAGAAACAGGGGATGCAGCACACACCGCTATCTGGTAACTACACAGGATCTCCCGTGATGTCTACACTGCATACAAGCAGTTACAGGAACTGCTGGAGGAAATAATGATTAGCTGACAGCTTCAAAAAGGAACTTGTAGAGTTTGACAGGACAGTCTTGCCCTTTCGCTGAATACAGCCAAGTGTATACTGTTGTCACTGAGTAGTGATCGTCTCATCCCTGACAACGCAACGGCAGGCAATGGAGTGTTTCTCATTCATTCAGGGAATTGTCCATATATTCAGCAACTTCATTAACATGCAACTTCCCAACAAGATATGACGCTCAAAGAAGATTACAAGTACGACAAATTATCGGAGAGAATCACTTAAGGAGGGCAAAGAACATATCCTGGAAGAGCAGAAGCCGCCTCAAAAAAATGTTATCCTTTCTCCACCCCTCTCTTTTCTGTCCTTTTTCTCTACTTTCTTCTTTTCCCCATACTTTTGTGCAAAGATAAGCTGGAAAATGCACTGTGGCAGCTGTACCTGCTCACCAAACACTCATCAGTAGCATTATTTAATGGGAAAGTAATTTTCTAGCCACCACCCCTCTCCCCCCACCCCCAGAATGGTTATCCAGTATACATTATACTTTAGTGGGTGCTGCATTTGTCAAACACCTGCCATTATATGCAGCCATCCCAATTTATTTCTGGTTCAGTAAGGAGGATCGCCTCTTAAATGGCTGTTCAGAGAAATGAAGTCATGCTAGTATTCTTAAGGAGACTGTCTCCAGCTTCTATCATAACCCTCCTGTTTCTTCTAACATCTTCCTTCCCAGTGTCATCTCCTCCCTTTATTTAAGGGTTCTATTCCAGGACTTGGGAGACTCAGGAGAAGAAACTGAGGCAACCTCGGATGCAAGAAATAACATCCTTTATATCGACTAAGCCTGTGATACCAAAAGGCATTCAAGGGAATGCCCACTTCTCTCATCTCTTTCCAACAAGGGAGAGTTGTTTTGAAAAGGGCTCTGTAAGCTCATCATTGCCGGGGAACAACTTCTACCCCAAGTCACCCTGTGCTATCAAAATCTTAGTATTAACTTTTTCATTAACACATACTTGCAGTATAAATCTATTTAGATTGGTACTTTCTTAACGAGAGGCCACTTGGCTTTCTGTTCTGTCCTTATTTGCCTTTACTCCTTTTTCAGGAGTTTTAGAGGATTTGAAGTCTTTTATGTTATTTTAATTCTCCTTTTTTCCTCATTTACCATGTTTCCATGAACTTTAATTTTGCTGAAACAAATTAAGTCCCTTATTGAATATGCCCCAAGTTTCACCGAGGCAATGTTGCCACAAAGGAAAGGTGTATTCTTTTCGAAGTCAAAAAGCAAGACAGTTTGGACAGAAAGTCAATGTGGTGACCTCAAATTTTTGTAAGACACGACGTTAGACAAACTTGCATTAAATTGATCTGCAGCACTGAGAGTTTAAACAGCCTGCAGTTCAATTTAATGAAAATCTGATGGTTTCCATGAGGGATGAGTGTGGATCTGGGAGAGCCGATTCAATTTAGATGCTGATATGCATGAGGTGCATAAAAGTCATTGGGCAGGCCGGGATGCTTTGACCAGGCAGGCATCTGATTAGTCTCCTTAGGGTAAATTTAACTCAGCTTTGTCCTAAAGTATGGACAAAAATCAAAACGAGTAGCCACTTGTCTGGTAAGAAATACTGAAGCAGTAAAACTTTCAAGAGCCTCTTTGAAGCTGCGGATTTTGATTGTTTGAGCTCTTCCATGACTTAATGCTGACAGCTTTTATAACAAAAGAAATTCTTGATTCTATGTTATTTCTTCTATTACAGCATAGCAGATCACATAACTGTTCTAGGGTTTCCAAATATAAGCAAGTGGCTACTTATGGGATTAAACGAACGTAAGGGATGCATATACTCACGTCTATTCACAGTCTCTATTTCCCATATCGTCTGTTACTAACACAGGTTTTGCATTCAATCTTACAAAGTTTTGGCACGTACGTATTACCCTGTTATCCATAGCACTTAAGGTTTTGACGTATTATTGTTGCTTTACAATTAAGATTATTATTTTTATATCACTTCTATCTCCTTAAAAACCTCAACACAAACCCAAATACTTTTGCAACCCCTCCTGCACACCCATTCTTTCTGATTTGATAGCTCTTTTGAAATTCATGAAGCATTTAAATGTTTTTAAAGTGATCCACCCTTTTCTATCCTCTAATAATTACACACTCAGATGTGTTGAAGCCATATTAAATATTTTTTTATTTTATCTGACCTTGCAAAAGCATCAATTTCTGACCACACTAACACAGGAGTAACTAGTGAAGTAATTTTACTTCTGTGTATGTGACTAGTAAAATACAGTTTTATGTCTCTTTTAATAGAAAAATTAGAGAAGAGATAGAAAAGAGCCACAAAAATCATCCGAGAATGTGAAAAAATAATGAGAACCATAAAAAGCTCAATCTGTTTAGCTTTTTTTTTAAAAAAAAGAAAAAAAGAAAAAAAGATTGAGAAGTAACTTGATTACAGGGTAAAAGCACCTTCCTGGGGAGAAAATAGTGAGTACTAGAGAGCTCTTTAATCCATCAGAGAAAAGCATAACAAGAATCAATGACTGGAAGCTGAAGGCAAACAAATGCAAATGGAAATAAGGTAGAAAATTTTTAGCAGCAGGCATGATTACTACTTGTATTCCTACTACCTGGAACCCGAGTCATGGATCAGGGCTGCCTCACACTAGGTGCTGGTAAAAAAAAAAAAAAAACAACACAAAACCCAACTGAAAACAAACAAACAAAAAAACCCAAACAGGAAAGAAAACCAATCCCTGCCAAAAGGTTACAAATAAAGCATAAGATGACGTAACATAATAAATCAATGATAATATTATCTGATAGGACAGGCAGCAGTTTCAGGCCATGGTTTCATGATACAAAGTGTTGAGTTGAAATACCGGCTTAAGGTGATTCTGCTCTATCAAGACTTATTCTTCCTGCTCCCACAATTCCTCTACAGCTGTGAAACTTTGAAAATTGATCCTTATCTAAAACCCAAAAAGGGTTAAAAGCAAGGTTTTCATTTTTTCTTTATAACAAAATTCCAGTGGGACTGATGCACTTTTGCAAGCATTTTCATTTTAATGAATTTCGGTGAATGGCGTGACCAAAATTTTCCTAACTACTCGTGTACCTCAGTATCATCTCCAGCGCTGTTTACAGGACATCTGAATTTGCTGCATTACTTGTGGGAAAAGAGTGCATAACACAGAGGAAAATAAGCAAAAGCAGAGCATGAGGTTGCTTTGTTGTCCTCATAGCAAATTACCAGCCCGGTCACCAATTATCAAGCGTCATCCATGGATAAGGTAGAACATTAACACAAACCGAAGCCCAGCCCATGGTCCGGCAAGATTTGTCTGATAAAACCCCTATCATCCTAGTCAAGCCTAACACAAAAGATAAAGAGATGAGCTTGTGATTCCCAACACCACCGCTCCGGCACCGGAGCCTACGCACCGTCCTTTGTAGCTTACAAACACAACAGGCCACTACAGTTCGACTGGGAAGAAGACTAAAGGGGCAAGCCGAGAGCAGCATTTTCCATTAGAAAAGTTTTTGCTACCTATTTTTGAGATCAAGGATCATATTGATCGCCCCTGAAATTCAGCTGGGAGAAAACCAGGAGACTTGAGGAGTGTCTCCTCTTATTTTCTGATGGAAAAACATAGATAGGAGAAACCCCCACCTTTGATTTCCATTTCTTTATTTACACTATTAGCAGACTACAGCACCACACCGCACACCTCCAGCATCTATCGCACTGACAAACTCCAGAGGAGCTCATTTCTCGGGCTGGGAACGCTGAAGAGAAAACAAAAGCAGAGTAAACTCTCCCCAAATAGTCCCCGAGACTCCAGGCAAACCGGGTATACCCACGGCGTTTACTACGCAGCCTTCTTCCTTCCCTTCCTCCCTGGAGGTGGCCAGCCTCCTCCCACCGGCTGATGTTCTGTATTTCACGGAGCTCAATACTGACGTTCACACGCTAGACAGGGAAACGGTTACAACCAGACATAAAAGCCTTCATTTCTTCTTGTTCCTTGTTAAAAATGCTTCAAGCTATAGCTATAATAAGCTACATTAAAAGAATGCCATTTCATTGCAAAGTTTAAACACTTAATAACCTTAACACTCGGCCTCATCCACTCTGCGAAACTTTTCCACAGGGCCGTGGCCGCCCTCTGTGTGCAGGACACACGCTGCTCAGGAAATGAATCAGGGTTGTGTATCATATTAGATTATTTATAGGTTGGTATATGCGTTTGCTCTAGAAGTTGTGCAGAGAGCAAGACAGACAACTACAGGAAGAGAGCAATGGGCATGTGGTTAAGGCAGTTGAACGCCACACAGGAATGCTCAGTTCGGCCTCTGCCTTCCCCATCGGCTGCTGTGAGTGAGGAGCGAGTCAGACCGAGCACCTTGGCAGGTGGCCACCAACCTCCTCTCCCTCGCTTTCTGGGAGTCCAAACCCAAACACCGTGGGCCTTTTACGTAGAAATGCAAAGCAGCTGATTATAATGGAAGCTTTGGCTTTTGCGGGAGAAACGGAGCTGGAGGCACGGGGTTAAAAGGCAGGAGAACCCAATTAATTACATCAACTTTACCACTGACTGAACGAGTGGCTTGGTCTTCTCCTTGGTCAAACAGGACAGCAGTGCTTTTCTGTTGTTCTGGGAATATGCAAGAATTCATCTAAGACTGTGAAGCTCTTTGTAATAAGCCTACATAGAAAAAAAAAAGTGAAGGTATTTCTGATTCTCTATATACAGCGAAAGTTCTGGATCTTTTAATCCGTTAATTATCCTGTATTACTACATACTTGCTTTTAAAAGTCTATACAATATAAATTCTAACATGCATAGAGATGGAGCATATCCATTTCCCCCCTCACACGCTATTTTAATGTGATTTCGTAAAATCCTTTCCAGCTTCTATCAGGGCTATTTAACTTTAGTACTCAGTGGAACTGCAACATAGTCATATGCAATAGGACAGGGAACAGCACTCAGTGCAAACAAAAGATATTCTCTGGTTCACAAAAATAAAAATATCCTCACTCTCAGCTGTACAATGCCATGTAACCACAGCCACAGAAATAGAAAAGCAACAGGAGAGCTAGTAAAAGTTAATGCCTTTTCCTACTTATTTTATTGGTCTATATCACAGTGTATCATCATATTGAAAGCTTTCAGTAATAGGAGGCTATTAACAAAATAGCACATTGAAAAATAAAATAAAATAAAATAAAATAAAATAAAATAGATGTACTTTGGGTCCAATAAATAAAAAACAACTCTACCAACATCTTTAAAAAATGACCTGAACAGGGTTCCAACAGTTACTCTGATTTCAAATCTGAGTTAAGAGAAATAGCACAACGATTAAAAACACAGGTGATGATCTCCTCCGTTTTCGGTAGGAAGACACTGAATGCAAAAATAGAATACAATAAACATGGAAATCATGAGTTTTTGGCACATGACAACAGAAATATTTTAACAGTGTCTGACAACATCCCAAGCACACGGTGCCTGAATGCTACTAAAGTAGATGTGCATAAGACTCAAGGACAATACCATTTTGTGGGATAATTTTCATGGATAAGAAGCAAATAGACAGGGGAATAAGAGAGAAATTTAGGTTCAGGCCTACAATCAGATCTTCAGAGTAGAAACTTGCAGTCATCCCGAGTCCCATTAACGCAGGCCCCAGGGCTATCGAGGTCCATCTGAACAAATCCAGTGGCAGGATTAGGGCCTAAATATGTGAACAGAAAAAGGATGAAATCAGGTACCATAGTGCATAAGTCTACAGAGAGACCAAACTAGTCCCAGAAAAATAATCTGAGTGTCTAGCCCATTACAAGATTTACATTTTTACCATAAAACACTGCAGCTACAGGAAAGGCAACAATTATATCTTACATCAAGAGATTTATATAGCATTAATTGATCATAGCATATTCCCCTTCAGGCAAACACAAGTACCTGCAGTGCATTTGCTCACCTCCTGCGTGCTGCTGCTTTTTCACATTTATATATAATTTGTTTTATTACTTTAAATAAAAGAGAGTAGTCCAAAATCAATATAGGTGATATTTTCATCTTCATCAACTCTTCATTTCTAGACATGCAGATTTTTAGCCTCTTGGTAACGTGGTGCCAAAAGCTAAAATGGGACATTCTTACCATGTTTTAAAACACTGTAAAACTGACAAAGTAATATTATTTCTATAAAAAAATTCAGTTATGCCTATCTGAAGGTTGTGAGAAGTTCTAGCACGGCAGTGTGTTAGATGAAATCACTTTTTATGCTGATGTTTCTCCCTAACATACTAATAAAAGCTCACAGCAGCAAATACCTAGTGTCATACACAATTGCCAACGAGAAAATGTGCTGTCTCAAAAAAATGTCTACTTTGTAAGAAGGTTTGCCTACTGAAATACAGGCTTCAATACAATAGGAATGTGTGACAGCAGCAGTGAAGACACTACAGGAATATCAGGTTTATGGTGGAACAAGCACATAGAGCCATGGGCTACACCGTGGAGTATCGTGTCATCTGAACTTCAGCAGCAGCACTTATCAGCCACCCCAGGAAGGGGTCCGTGCCTTCTGCTGCACCTTGCACCTTCCTTTTCCAACGCTGCACATTGCACCTTCACCAGTACTACCTCTTTGAGAAAGCCAGACCAAAGACAGGTTGTCCAGGAGTACGTACCATTCTTCCTTTACTAGAGTAGAGTTACACCTTCAGAGATCAGCGCGTAACCAGACAAATCAATATAAACACACTTTCAGTAAAAAAAAAAAAAAAAGTTCAGGACAATCAACTATCCCTGCTTTTACTTTTCCTAATTGATGGCTTAAGATGCAGCAAGATCCTTTATATGAAACGAATTAATGCATTTAAAAATTATTCCAAGATAAGTGAGGACATGAACATCTGAAGTTGACTGAAAGATACGTTGATTTGTCTATAGCACCGGTGGAGAGGTAAGGACTCCAATTGTTCACCTTATTTCTAGGTGGGAAAAAAAATACTGTATACAAAGTTTTCTATTCACTACGCCCATGGACATTAAGATGCCCTTTTTACTGACTTTACTTAGACTACTTATATATGAGGAAACTCATAGATAAGCAAGACAGATGTGATTTCAAAAATTTGCGGGAGAAGGTAATGGGTTTGTCTTCTTAGTGTTGGTGTTAGCTCAGGACAGATATAAAAAAAAAAAAAAAATCTTCATTTCCATTTTAATGTTGAATTCTCACTTGTATACCACATGCATGTCAGAAACTGGTACCCGACAAAGAACCTGTAACACCACACAATTTTGGTTATTTTGGTTATTTTATCTCAAGAGGTTATAGACTGAAGCCTGCCTGTGGCTTAGTAAGCGCACGGAGGGCAGAAAGCGCTCCCCGGCCAGGCTCTGCCTCGCTGGGAGCAGGCAGAGATCCCGGCCGCGGGGCCAGGGAGCAGAGGGACGCCTCACCTCCCGCCTCGTCTCTGCCTACTGGCCATGAGCATCCAGCCGCCGGCATCCCGCAAACACACCGCACTTTTTGCCTGAAGATGTCCGGCACACCACGAAGCACGCTCGCTGAAGAATTTACAAATTTTTAGCAAGCAAAAGGTCATTTACTGCCTTACCTGCCCGTCACTGCTCTTTCTCTGAATAACCTCAAATTACTGAAGGGTTATTAATATCAAATTCCTTTCTGAAGAGTCATAATTCTGAGTAAAGGTAATTTTAAAATTTCTCTTCCCCAAGCATACTACATACTTTAAAATTTTGATCTGGACACCTAACTACTAGAGACACCTAACTACCTAAGACAATCTTTCTTCTTCTTCTTCTTGCAAAAATGCATAAACAGTTTATATCTCCACACCTGGTAGAAATGTATCTAATCTATTATAAAAATAACAAGCAAGAAAACAAAAAGCTGTTTGTTCTTTTTTCTTTGGGTTATGCCTCCCTGATACTACAGTTGCCTCATCTCTGATTTAAGTGAGAAAAGCCTAAAACCAATTCTAATTCACACCTCTTTGATACCATACCCATATGACTATCCGCCAGTGGAAAATTAGCCAAGAGCAGATGTTATTTCCTCTGCCCTATCTCTGGTCCCCCTTCTCAACCTGCGAGTCCTGGGACATTCTAAAGCAGGAAGGAAAGGATGACTGAGGTTGGTACAGAACCTGGCTATAAAAGCCTCAAGCAAACAGAAAGCTTCCTCCGGCTGAGGAGAATTCTTACGTCATCAGGCAGGACCAGAATAAGGAACTGAATCAATTAATTATATTACTGAAGTACTACAGAGCATAGTTATTAGAAGACTTAATAATTTAATTATAAAGAAATTATTGCACCCCGTGTTCATTATTACTATGAGCCAAATAAAAAGGTCCGTGCCTGCCCAGCAAATGCAAAGCACACCTTTTCATGCCACCCCAGTTTGATTTGTAATGTCGCAGTGAACAATTAACGTCCAGTCCTTGGAGGCAGATGGGGAAATATTCTAAACAATATGGCGTGGGAAGCAATCGTAGGAGTGAAAAACTCCAAATAATAAACAATACAATTATATTTGAGGACAGATCTTTAACATTTTTCATTTGAATGACTTAATGGCTGGTGACACATACAGAGCTACACCATCATCCTGTCTACCGCTCAGCCACATAACTCTAGCATCACCTTAGATCCCAAAGTTACTCCAAATCCTACGATTCATATTGATAGTTTGGAGATGCTTCCAGTGCAACGTTTCCGCAACGGTATTTTTCTTAATTCTTCCCATCAGCTGAAGCATTCAGTCTGGTTATCACCATCATCGCGTTTTGATTCAGCAACATTTTTCTCTCCGCCTTTGAGAAACGCAGCCTGACCTCACGCGCATTCATTCAGAAAACGGCTGCAAAGACCCTTTTCCTAGTCGATCACTTGGAGAACACGCCACCGTCTCTACACCTCTCCCTGACTTCTCCTCTAGTATCTGCTACTTGTCTTCACTGTCAAGGCCCTTCCTCGCTTATCGCCACCGCACCTATTGTTCCTTAATCACCGCCAGGCAGCCGGCTGTGGTTTGCTCGCATTTGAAGCGAGGCCAATTTGTATGAAACATAAAGCTGAAAAGACCTTTAGATCATACTGTCCGATTTGTTTATTATTTTGTGTGTGGCTAAAACACTTTCAAAATCCCCACTTTTTACTGAAACAAACAAACAAAAATAAATATTCAGAGATGCTTTTTGTATCTCTTCCCTTCATATCTCCCACCTCTCATTCAGCGTCAGGACCGCAGCTTCCAGCTCCTCTCTCACCCGCGTTATATTTTCAAACAAACCTCTTACACCTTCTCCAGTTTTATACCTTACACTTTAGGGAAACTTCCTTAAATATTTGAAAACATACTTCATTGCTCTTCTTCAAAGCCTTCTCTGAAATTCAACTTACTAAGATGCCCTTACAGCCCCTATGAGCAAAATGTCTGATAAGAAGGTATATATACACACCACCTAATTTTAAGTATCTAAAGTAGGCAAGTGTGGGATGTAGGAGATGGATCCTCCTATACAGTAAACGGAGAAAGGCTCCTGTTGAGAGCGATTTTGATGAAGGACGTCCTAAAGTATTCCAAACTGTCCTCTGAAGGAGTCTCTGGATAAGCTGTGGAAATGGCCCAGGAAGAGCAGTCTTTTGGTTTAGGCACATGAATTGGATATGCCTCAAGTACGAATGTTCCCCCTCAACTCCTACTATTTCCCTTCTCATCTTTGTATATTTTCTCTTTTCAACTGTGTTATACTTATATTGCAAACATTTAGAATTGCAGAAAATCTTTTCAGCCTATGTTTGTGGGGTGCCTAGTATCCAATGCCCAAATAACACTATTTTAAAATAATGCAAAAACAGTCTTACAACACTATGCAGTATTTTACTAAACAGTACCTGATCGTGTAATTATTGTAGCGTTACACACACGTGGCAGGTAGAAGAGGCACAGCTATGCATCAACTTTAACTTTGTTATTTTCTAAATTCCTTAATGCCATAACAAAGAGCCAGAATGTGTTCATGCAAAGCACCAGTATAGGTTAGGGGCGGACCTGCTGGGAAGTAGTACTGAGGAGAAGGATCTGGGGGTCCTGGGAGACAGGAAACTACCCATGAGCCAGCAATGTGCCCTTGTTGCCAAAAAGGCCAATGGAATCCTGGGCCGCATAGGGAATAGTGTGGCCAGTAGGTCGAGGGAGGTCATTCTCCCCCTCTACTCTGCACTGGTGAGGCCACAACTGGAATACTGTGTCCAGTTTTGGGCTCCCCAGTTCAAGAGGGACAGGGAACTGCTGGAGCGAGTCCAGCGAAGGGCAACTAAGATGATTAAGGGATTAGAGCATCTCCCTTATGAGGAAAGGCTGAGAGAGCTGGGACTCTTTAGCCTGGAGAAGACAGGGCTGAGGGGAGACCTTATTATGGCATACAAGTATCTAAAGGGTGGGTTGAAGGAGGATGGAGCCAGGCTCTTTTCAATGGTTCCCAGTGACAGGACGAGGGGCAATGGGCACAAGTTGGAACACAGGAAGTTCCGTTCAAATACACGGAAAAACTTCTTTACGGTGAGGGTGACAGAGCACTGGCACAGGCTGCCCAGGGAGGTTGTGGAGTCCCCTTCCCTGGAGATTTTCAAGACCCGCCTGGATGCAGTCCTGAGTAATGTGCTCTGGGCAATCCTGCTTTAGCAGGGGAGTTGGACTAGATGATCTCTAGAGGTCCCTTCCAACTCTGAAAACTCCGTGATTCCGTGATTCATGGCCGGCACCAGTTGTTTTTCTCTCCAGTCTGAATGATGGGCAAATCCTCAAGACAATTCACCACAGTGAAAGAGAAAGGAGAATAAGAGCGATGGGAAGTTATATGTGGATCCAGGATGCATACAGAATTTTTGGCCAAGGAAGCCGGCTGGGGGAAACAAACCACGGAAACTCTTGTCGTGTGTGATCAATGTCATAAGCTATCTTCTGAAACAATTGATGAGAAAACGGTAAAACGTAGGGCTGGTAAAGTAGAAGTAAAAAGTATAAGGAGCCCCTTCATATATGCAAAGAGTTCACGCCCCACAACCCACGCTTCTCCCTGTGAAACTTACTAGACTTTGAATATACCCTGTCAAAAAGGAGATTTCAGTAACATGAAGAGGGTCCCTAAAGCCCCCAAATAAGGAATTAAAACCCCCTAGTTCTATCTTACATGCTAAGAAAATCTCTGAGTCTCCAAAAACATGCTTGTTGCTGGGAAAAAGATAATAAAATATTATGAAGAAACAATGAGCTTCAAGAAGTTATTTGAATCAAATAGGAGTCTCGCACAAATTTGGAAATTTAATCCTAGTAGAAACAATAAGCAAAAGTCACACCAGGCATCATGTACAAAAGAAACAGAACAGCTACTACTACTGACGATCTAGTTCTTGCTCTGGATCTATTCATCCAGATAATAGAAAAGAAGTTCTTTCAAAGCCCAAACTAAGAGAAGAATTCCTCCTGAAGCAAACAAACAAAAAAACCCTAAGACACAAACAGTTATAGATCAAAACCTGATGAGACTAAACAAGGCAAAATATTGGATTAAATGACTGATTTAAATATAATAGATTTCATTAATGGCAAAGAGTTAACTGCAAAGTGTCTCAAAAGAATGGATGTGTTCCTATGTTATGGTATAGTTGTTAATTACCCAGAAACTGGGGTGAGTACCATGGCACAAAATTGGCAGTTATTTATGTTACTCAGAATCATGGAAAACTGTTAATCTAACCAAAATGAATAAGTGGGCTCCAAAAATGCCAAATCAAGTTTAAATGACGATAGACAACAAACAAAATACTAAAATAAACCCAAGAGAAAAGTCTGTTTTATGAGGTTTCAAATTAAAGGTACAACTGTAGGGAACTTAATATACTAAAACCCAAGTTGTGAGGCAAGGGGAAGGTAACAGTTGCCTACAAAATGTCCAGTTGATGATACCCAGTGACATTTATTCCCCCATAGATTTAATTCATTCACACTCTTACGCTCACTTACTCACGAGCACCAAGACTGATCTATCCAAATGGTCTGGCCAGGAAAACTTATGTGCAAAACAGAGGACAAGGGCCATCAACTGTTAAGTCCTCACCCCATTTCAGGAGTTGTTCTTAATTAGCAATAAAAAAAAAAACTAGGGCTTTGAACAGATCCTTTAGGATATCCTTCAGGAATCCGAGCTGTGACAAGACAGACCTTTGCCTCAGGATCTTGCTTACCTCGCCTTCCATAAATCTTAGGCCACGTTGCTGCCCATTGTCTTGGTTTTCCTCCTTCGGAATACAGGTCTGAAATGTATGCCTATAGTCTCTTCTCCTGTTTGGCTAACAAGAAAAAACGGTGTATGTGATATACTACAACCTTGTTGCCATCCTCCTGCTGTTAGGATGCAAGGTCTTCTGCTTACAAGTCATCTGTGCTGCGGCACACAGATACTGCTGGGAATGGTGTCCTGGAAACGGTGTCCTTCGTTATCAGTACGGGCCATTTCTTTAACTCTTTGTTTCACTCCTCCTTATGCTTACACGCACATTTCCATCCATCACGCATTCATACCAGTCTTAAAACTTCTATCACAACTCTCTGCATAGTTTTACATTCGTTAAGCTGATCTGATGCAGATCGCTGCAGAAACAACACGTTCCATACTTCTACCTCCTCCTCCCTTTGCCATGTGCTCCTCTATTTTCCTTGCAGCAACAGCAGCAGCCATCGCTGGTAAGCCTGCTCCAGGAGCAAACGAAGAGAAAAAAACAAGCCTTTACTGGTAAGGCCAAGATTGCTTTTTTTAATGGTCTGGTTCCATGAACTGGATCACTGGGGCAGATGAACGTCAGCGTCAGGTGCAAGGGGAGGTGGTAGGACTGCCTCTATTTAATGGACGTTGCTCATTAGATCAGTTATGCCGTAATGGGAAAGAACACCAGATGCCTTGGCCTCAGGAAGGAACTGGGGCACCACTTCAGCAGTTCAGTGAAAATCTCTGCTCAATATGCTGCTGCACTCAAAATGAAAATAATAGAACAGGCTGCTTAAACAATGCAAGAGAATTAGAAGAAAGCCAGTATAACAGGATTATGAAAATCAATGCCGTGACCTTACCAGAAAAAAGAAAAACAACCAACCACATGAGGTACAGGTCACCCCTCCTCCAAAAAGATACTAAAGAACGGTAAAGAGTTCAAATGCAAACAATGATAAACATTGAAAATATCATATGAAGAGAAACTGGCAAGTTTAAAATCAAGAGCGTTATGAGCGGACATAAAAAATAATAAATGCTCTGATCAGACATTTCTATGCTTACTATCTTATAACGCAAGAAAAAAAAACCACTGAGAAACATCCAAACTGTGGAAAATTCAAAACTGATCAGAAGAAATGCTTTTCACATCATATGCAATTTATTCATATTTATTATCAAGGAAATGTAGTTATTAACGTAAATACAATGCCCCTATCAACGCCAGTATAGATCAAACCAGCTACTACATAAAGAAATCAGGAAGAAACTAACTTGAAGTTAACATCAACTGAAGCATCAGGATGTATTTACTAGTGAAACAGGAAACTGTATTACAGTTTAAACCAATATGATAACTCCTATGTAAAAATATCAATTAAAGAAAGGAACAGCAACTTGATTTCATTATTGAACTTCTATTCACAATCTCACACTAACTTTTCCTACAGTTTGCATTAACTACTATTAATAGCTCATTAACAACAGGATAGTGATAGAAGATTTTGAAACAACTACAGTTTGGACACTTTAACCTCTTATGTAAGCAATAAAGGCAAATACATACAAAATGAAAATAAGCGTGATTATAAACTCATTTTCTCCATCACTGCAGGTTCTACCTAAATTTTTTTTCTCCTGATTTCCAATCACAGTTTCTTAGAAGTTTGTCTGTTTTTCAAAGAGCTGAAATTGAACATTTTCCCCTTACCATTTTTTTTAAGGGGTTGTTTTAACAAGAACTATCATCACAGATCTTGCTAAAAAGCACCCAAAAAGTGACTACTTACTGATCACCCACAAACAAAGGTGCTAAAAATAGCTTAAGCATTAATTCCATAGTATGTCACCACTATACCGCTTGGTTATCTTACTAGATCATCCTGGTTTAGTTTGAAATCTGTGTTGTCACAGCACATACTAGAAAACACATTACCCCACGGTATTAGTCATTACAAAGACATACAGAAAATTATAATTCGCAAAGAGTCTTCATTTTATTAAGATAGCCAAGGGAAAAAAAAAAATGACAGAGAGCATAAGGATGGGGCTCGCTCCGTATATTTTGTTTGAGTTTTTTTTTTTTTTCTACTGTGTCTGGGAAGGTAAGGAGAATATAATATTGTCTGGGGGTGGGGGATAGTGGGGGAACAGGGAGGAGAGGCTGCCAGCACTGCCAACGCAAGGATGGGGGACTTCGCGGTTTAGTAAGTGGCTGGGTCAGGTAAACAGGGCAGGAATAAATGACTGAAGCAACATGCAGTACATAGAGGGTATGAATGAAAACTCAAAAAGTCAGTAATATAGACAGCACAAAGAACCAGAAATATCGCCTGGGAACTCTTTTCTGGACAGAGAGAATGCAGCTGGTACCAGGATAAAGGAAACTGAGAAATTTAAATAGCGACGTAAACTTTGTGCAGGGACACTTTATGTAGGCAAGGGTACTGGTTCTGTTAGAGAAGGGAATTTCAGTCGATGTACAGCTGTGGGTCTGAGAAGACCTTACTACCCGCAATGACAGAAAGCTGCCTGGCATAAAAGTAAGCCAACAGGTTGCAGAAAGGCAATATACAATTTCTGAACCCCAAAGGCAACATGCTTTTCACCTATGTTCTGAAAGCAGCAGAGCACTCACCATCAGGAAATTGGAACATAGAATTTATTCCCTTTGTTTAATTTACTCTGTTTTGCAGATAACAGGTTGTGAATTTGTGAGTAAAAGAATTGTCGCTTGCCAGATTTACCTTTCAGTTGTCACAGCTTTTGCCTGTGATCATTTTAGTAACACACCCTATTGACAAATATCAATCACTTTCTAAAATAAAAGGTACATTTTGCTTTTCTAAAGCTATTTCATTATATGCTTGAACATATGTACTGCATATACATAACTTGAAATACACTCCACCGTACGCTCACCTGCAAAGTTGCCTCACGCACTTTTTTCCTTTTAAGTAGAAGGTGGGCAGTTGCAATAAACTAAACTCATGGGCGAAGAGGTGTAAACTAACTTCATTTAGATGTGAAGAATTTCCTTGTTAAAGACATTTATTTGCTCATTCCAACAGTATGAAAGCTATTTATTTAGTAATAAAAGTTTTTGGACAGAAACAGACATTTCTGAACTTCTTGTGGATGATTAATGTACAGTTTAAGAGAGCCATTACTTTGTGACAGGCACTATAGAAGCCAAGTGTCAGATAATATATCAGCTTCTGCTCCACTTTAATTCTAATTTAATGATCAGAACCCTTTTATTCTTAATGTCTTGTTTTAAATATTAAACTGCAGAGAGTTCAGCAGGATACATGCTAGCCACCGTAAGAGTGGATCACCTGTCCTGTAGCGTGAATATCATGCAGGCATTAAGCAAAAGGCGTTTTAGTATTAGCCAAAGCCTATTTTTGAACATGAACATTTGCCACAATTCACTGTATATCCATTAAAGGAAGATCTAAGTTTACACTATATATGCGCAAAAGAAAACTGACATAAACAAAGCAATAAAATGACTTCAACTCACGTGGTAAACTTCCCATTGTACTTATCATTTGGTCTGTATTATTGTCCTGAAACGAACGAAACATTTCTTGCCATTTTAAGCGCTTCCATCTATAATTATTTACGCATCTCTCCCCGAGGTACGCAAGGGCAGGAGCGTGCCTCCACGCCAGCACAGGGCACAGCACCCCGCACCAGGGCCCCTTCCCAGCACCAAACCACTCACGCCGCGCTCGAAAGACGCGCCGCCGCGCTCCTAGCAGAAACATTACGGTAACACCCGGGCGCCCCAAACACAACCCCGTTTGTTGGAAGCACAGCCCGAACGCGCAGCAGAAGGCGGCTCGCGGTCTAAACCGCTTACGGCTAACCCGGGCAGCGCCGCCGAGCCCGCCGCCCGGGCGGACGGGAGGGACGCGGAGGGACTCCGCGCGGCGACAAGGGACAAGGGTGTCACCGGCCGCGGGGCGGGGGGGGTGGGGGGGGGGGGAGCGGAGGGCCATGAGCGGGCCCGGCGCGCGGCGCGGCGGACAGCCAATGGGGAGCGGGCGCGCCGCCCGCCCCGCAGGCAGCTGCTGGCGCGGCGGGCCAAAGGTCCGCGCGCCGCCGCGGCCCCGCCAGCTGCGGCCCCGGCTGGCTGCCGGCGGCTGCGGCCGCCCCGGGGCCGGACGGGGAGGGGAGGAACCGCCCGGGTCCTAGTGCCGCCGGGGCCGGGCAGGGGCCTCTCACCTCCCGCCTCGCCGTGCCCCGGCTGTCTCCGCCGGCTGGAGTCACCCAGGCGGCGGCCGGATCATCTCGACGGAGACGGTTTTCTGCCGGCGCTGCCGGCCGGCCCGAGGCAAAGTTGGACTGGAGTAGTGATCTGGCGGAGAGGAACCCGAGGCTACCTGAACGTGTGCTGGGTGACCGGCAGAGCTGTGCCACAGCCCCAGGGCAAAAGGAATAAAGGATTCAACGGGAGAAGGAAAAGGTCAGTACCTTCAGCACCTGACATCAAACCTGACTGTGCTCCTAAGAAACCCTGATTAGATCCTCAGAATTCAGTCCCTTAGAGCTGCGCATCTCCGTCGTGCAGAACAGGACAGGAAAAAACGCTCCGAAACAGGTGGGAAAGTGAGTGCAGGACTGAGACCGTACATGCTGTAGCATACACTAGTACGGCTCCAGGATCTCTCCTGGCAAACAAAGGAAGGATCTTGGCAAGCCAAAGACTCAGAAACAGAGAAAAACGCAGGAAGAACAGCCAGGGTGAGGCAGGTTTTACCCCTGTAGATGTGGAACATACCAGCATGCCCAGTTTCTGTCCTTCTGTTGCTACTTGACGTTCATCACAAGCGAGCACCGCCTCTCAGGAAGGCAGAGATGGTGCCCTCCGCATCTACGCCCCATTCTCTCAAACATGTCAGCCTGGCCAGAGGGGCAATTTCTGATGCATTTTCATTTTGCTACCTCCTTCCTCTCCTTGCCTATGCTTCAGCACCACTTGAAGATCAAACAGTAGTATTTTGTGATATTTTTATACCTTTTATACTCTTTGAGCGAGACATCCTTAAGTGACCCGAGATGACTTGGTCCGGGGTGCTAGAATCAGAAACAGGATTGAAACTGCGACTTTTATTGCCTTCCAGTGTTTCCTATGGCAATTGGGCTCAATATTGTTAATACACACAGTTTTTGCTAATGTATCTACAGTCTTGCAGCCCGAACCAGACAAGGGATGGACAGACAAGCTCCACATTGGTGGAAATAGAGTTAGGTGAGCATCAACAGCTTCGTCCTGAAAAGGGATAGGGACATAGGCAGAAAAACTAGCACACAGTGTACAGTCATGAGTAGGTAAGTGAAAAATTTATGGGAAGACCACTCTTTATATAATATAAACTTATCTGTTCACTTTGCCATAAACTCCTCCACTACATACTATGCATGGTAGAACAGGACCAATTTTTAAAAGCCAAAGTACCCGACTCATGACATGTTCTATCTATTCTATCTCAGCAATCTGTCTTACTCCTATCAAAACCACAGGTCTGTCATCTAGAGAACAAAAATTCTAGAGCTGTATACAAATTTTCAATATATAAATTATGCAGGCTTTGAGTTAATACTCCTATACAGCACATGAAAAGAAAAAAACAACCAACCCAAACATCCTAAATATTTAAAACAATATGTGAACAATTTTACTTCACATACTGTTAAAAACCATTCCTCTCATCTTGCTGCTGTGAGCGCACATTTGTCTCCATATTACAACTACTAAAGAAATGTAGGACTGGAACCCCAGGCCAGTTTTGGACCTGCTTCTTGCAATGTTCCAGTGTAAAGCTTCTGTAATGTAGGTGATAATTTGTGTGGTGCTGTCAATAGGTAAATCTGTTGTCTTTCACACTTTTATTAAACAAGGAAAAGTTGAATTTGTAAGAAAGTCAAAATTCAGGGAGAGCTAAGATAACCAGAGACCAACTGGTCCACTCTAATTAGTGTTTTCACAATATGGAGAGCATTAGATCTGTGCTATCAACTTCCCAAATAAAAGCATTTCTGAATCTCTCTAAATAATTAAAAAAAATTCACAGGTGGCAATGCAAAGCAGATACTTCTATAGTCTCATCAAATAGTCCAGGAATGAATACACTGAAACTGTGCCACCTTATAAAAAAAAAAATAAATCACTGTTTCTCAGTTCCAACTTAGGCTCACGAGACAGATGTAGCCTACAAACTCAGCAAATCAACAGTGTGAAAAAGAGCAATCAGACATGGTAAAACACTGCTTTTTGAAAGAAAGTACATTGAGTAAATAATTGATGGCACACATGTCCAATGTGCACAAAACTTCTCATGGATTCAAACAGGCATGAGCATCTTCCGTATTTTTATATGTAATGGCATCAAGTTTCACTGTGGGCTGCAATATTGAGGCCGTGCCTTTAGGCTGGCACGTTCATTTAACATATGAGTCATTCAGTATGGAAGCAACATAACAGAAACATCCACAAACTAATGAATTGTGAAAGAACTACAACATTTTCCCCCTCAGGCTCCCACCTACTAAAGTGTCACAAATAAAGCTAATATCAAAAAATGATTTAGCAAAAGAGGAATTAAACACTAAATGACAGTCAACTCTTTTATAAGTCAATCGCTTGTTTTAACTGTTTTTATTTGAAACAATACCAGTCAGTAGTCACCTTAGAAAAGATCAACAGAAAAAGGCACTCCAGCCTTGATTTTTATAACTACTGCAACTACAGATAAGATACCTCTACAACATGGAAATTGCAAATGAGATTTTCTTTATGGATATCATCCTTCAGAATTTGAGGGGTTTAAAACTAAGAAGAGCTCACCTTTCTCTTTTTTTTTTTTCACCCTAAAAGCTGGTTTCAAATATAAACAGATCAAATAAATAACCTAACACTTGCCATGCAATGAACCAGAGTGAAAGATTAGCTTGGCAAGAAACAGTTTTGAGCAGCCTAACTTAGAATCATAGAATCGTCTAGGTTGGAAGGGACCTTCAAGATCATCGAGTCCAACCATTAACCTAACACTGCCAAAATCACCACTAAACCATGTCCTGAAGCACCACATCTACCCATCTTTTAAACACCTCCAGGGATGGTGATTCAACTACTTCCTTGGGCAGATTGTTCCAATGCTTGGTAGCCCTTTCTGTGAAGAAATTTTTCCCCATATCCATCCTAAACTTCCTCTGGTGCAACCTGAGGACATTTCCTCTTGTCCTATCACGTGTTACCTACGAGAAGAGACCAACCCCCACCTTGCTACAACCTTCTTTCAGGTAGTTGTAGACAGTGGTAAGGTCTCCCCTCAGCCTCCTTTTCTCCAGGCCAAACAACCCCAGTTCCCTCAGCCGCTCCTCATAAGACTTGTGCTCTAGACCCCTCACCAGCTTCATTGCCTTTCTTTGGACACACTCCAGCACTTCTTTTGTGTCTTTTTTGTACTGAGAGGCTCAAAACTGAACGCAGTACTCACCGGTGCTGAGTACAGCAGGACAATCACTGCCCTAATACTGCTGGCCACACTATTTCTGATACAGGCCAGGATGCTGTTGGCCGCCTTGGCCACCTGGGCACACTGCTGGCTCATATTCAGCCAGCTGTCCACCAACACCCCCAAGTCCTTTTCCACTGGGCAGCTTTCCAGCCACTCTTCCCCAAGCCTGTAGCGCTGCATGGGGTTGTTGTGACCCAAGTGCAGGACCCGGCACTTGGCTTTGTTGAACCTCATACCATTGGTCTTGGCCCATCAATCCAGCCTGTCCAGATCGCTCTGCAGAGGGATCCTACCCTCAAGCAGATCAACACTCCTCATCCCAAGTTACTACGGTAGCCTACAGAATCACAGCAGTTTGAAAAACTACTTATAAATATATCTAAGGAGATATCTAAGCTTATATATCTAGCATGCATACTTGTCTAGTGCAGCTAGAGGAACCTAGTGTGGCCTTAACATTACAGTTGCTGATTTGTGCTTTGTATTTTGGCACTGGAATGAGTGCATAGCACTTTAAGGGCCAGATTTTATCTCCCACCCACCTAGAAAGTAAAAATGAAAAACTGAGTGTTGCAGAAAGGGATATTAAATAGAAGTCACTATTAGTCACTTCTAGACAAATATAATTTCAAAGGAGGAGACTGCATACATTAATCTTTTCAGAAACTGCCTTAAAACAGGTCTAACTTTTGCACTTATATCATGTCTTTAGAGTCTGGCCACAGACCTCTCAGGAGTTCATCTACCAGGCATTCTCTGTACTTCCTCTCCCAGTAGCTTAGTGAGGATACTCTGTTTTAATTAATGCTGCCTTAGGTGGCTGTTAAGTTATGGTGCATATCTATACTGTGCAACTGAATACCGTGCAACTAGACTCTGTCAGCCAGGCTGGTACTCCTCCTCGCCCAGGACACACTACAGTTCTGCTGCTCTCATCAGGTGCCCATAGGAGGTATCTGTATTAGCACAATGGTGCGTCTGAGCTCCTTATCCTTGCTTCTCAGCAGGGCTAAAGCCTCTGACAGGCATGCAGTGGGCCAGATGCTGTTACCACTCTCAGACATTAACCACCATCCCTCTGACCAACATTGCCCATCCGATTAATGCCTAATCTGCTTGTGAATCACCTCCTGAGCCACCACAGCTTTCAGCATGGCATGAGAAAATTCAGAGTTCTTGAGGTCTGTAAAAACCCTAATTTCACTGGAAGTAGCATGCTGCTGGAACAGCTACCTTGTTCATCAGAAGAACACTCAGTCTCTCTGCTGCTCTTTACTACATGATGTATACATACCCAGGACCTCAAAATACCTTTAAGAAGAAGCTTTAAGAACTACCAGCTGTTAGCAGAACAGGTCCACTGCAATACCAACCACCAGTGGGATTCAAAGAGTAGGAAGAAAAAACAAAGGCACAGATTCTTTGTGAATTTTGATATATCAGTATATACATGGATAAGAACATAATTGGTTTTGGTAAAACCAAGAATTTTTGCTTAAGGAATTGTTGGTCTAAGCTAAGACTAAATTAAAAGGAACCACTTCTACTATACTGTAGTTACAGGGAAACTTCCACTGGTGTTTCTACTTGCATTTTCTAATTGTGTACATTATTTAAATAGTGTGAAACTTCCATCAAAAGTAACTTAGCATGCTGCCATTATACTTTTTTTTTAAATCTATACAAGGATGAAAAGTTTCCAGCTATGATTAATTTGTCAATAATTACATCAGTGTTTCATATCTCCTGCAAAGTTGGATGCAATGCCTGTTAGAACAGTTGCAGGTGTAGTGGTGAAATATGCCACCAGAGTTTAGTTATAGCATACTCTTGAGTATACTCAGTGCAAAAAAAGCTGTTTTTTTAAATGACAGTTCAAAAATATTCAGTTCTAAATATTCAGAGAAACAGGCTCACAGTGAGCCATAAATGGCCACTAACTACTTCTCTAAAATAACCCGCTTTTCTAAAAAGATACTTTAACTGGTTTTATATGCAAGAAGTCACTGCTAAGTAAACTAAAGTTGTACACTGTTTCAGAATTTAAAATACTACATGATATAGAACAATCCTCCTACTTTCCACATTTTAGAAGAAATTTCCATTAAACAATAAGACAAATTGTCAGAGAGGTACACAAACACATTTTACTGAGAACTATTACATACTGTTTAATAAATTATATGCAAATTCTTACCAGAATGCCACTGCTTTTGAAGACGCCATATCCATTGTTATCCTCAAGATATCCATTCATACCCATTATTAGTACCTTGCTTGCTCTGCGCTGAAGCTTTGGAATGGATTTCTGACAAGCAACCCGCACCTACCAAAATGGTTCCTAGAAAGCAAATTTACAAGCTGTAAAGCACGGAAAACAAATGACCAATTTGCAAACCACTGCAAGTGCAATGCAAACATATTCAGTATAAAATTCATTCTGTAACGTGCATTATATTATGCTGGACTGTAATATAACCACAGTTATAACATTATACTTTTAAATCACTAGTTCACCTACCGAAAAACTGCAAGAGAAAAGTTCCTCTTATCCTGTTAAATCTCATATAGTTCATGTCATTAAGGGCTCTCATTTGCCTAGAAGTGATTTGTTAGGAAAAAGCAGGATAAAGGAATATTATTCTTAATCATATTTAAGGTCTTCTAAGGACTAATGAAAATTGGAAGTTCCATTATGCTGGACAGTGCATAAACACAGGCCAGTAAAAGGTCCCCGATTATATAAAAGCCAACAGTCTAAACAGATAAGACAGCATGGGGGAAAAGTTCACAAACAGCATGATTGTAGTAAATGTAACAGTAGTTCTATTTTGGGGGTGGCTTTTGCTTGCAAAGAAAATGGAAGGAGATACAGAGTAAGGAGGGCAGACTAGGGGAAAAAAAAGCCTATGAAGTAAGCAGAATTGAAGCAGAAGTAAAGAGGTAGAATGGACGGAGAGTGGAACAAACAGTCAATGAACATAGGACAGAGAACAGCTAATTAAAGCTAGTGTATGTTCTCTGAATGGTCAAAGGTCCCTGGGCTTTTGGCTCTTTCTGTTCCTGCTAGTTACTCTCTGACTAGGTCCTTTCTTTACTGCTCCCAGGCTTAGAGCAGAAGGGTTATACTGATTTTCAGTCTTTTCCCCATCGTGACCCCCTCATCACCTTTTAATAGGGGACCAAGATCTCTCCCTCACCTGTAGCTTTAAAACAGGAATCATCTGAATCTGCTCCACATTATCTTTATAGAATGAGCAAATGCAGATCATCCTTATTTGCAAATGATTCAAGTTCCGATATTCTGACTTCAGCTTTCTTAGTTCTTTCTTCAGTAACACATACTGGACAAGATTCATTTACACTCGCAGAAAAGCGAGACAAGATACTGATCTATAACACAGCAATTGAAAGTTTGGTCAGAATACGTAAAACATTGTGTTCCATACCAAAAACCAGAGTTAAGCTAAGATTCAAGAGGGAGGCAGCTGTTCTATAGGCTTTGGTGCATGCAGCCAGATGGAAATATTCTAACCGTTCACAGTAAACTGCACTTGTTCTACTATTAACTGAATAGAATTAGGCTTGTATTAGAGAGGAAGATCTGTTTTTATTGTCAAAACACTCATTGTTTATATCCTCTGACATAGATGGAGATAAGTCCATGTAAAGGGCAAGTTTGCCCACAAAGGCAAATTGAACCTATGAAACTGAAGTGGTGTAACTTTTTATGGGGCTCTATGGATAAGAGCAAATAAACTAGAATGAAGTCACTTTCTTCTGGTATAAGGTCTCCAATACAAATAGTTTATACAGGCATAGCAACTGCAATATAATTAAAAACAATTTCTGGAATTGGGCCAGCCTTCCTAGGTTGTTTCCTTCTATGCGTAAATAAGCTACCAATATATATGGTTTTATACTGATACAGCTCTATTCACACTATGGGGAATGACGGCCAATACTTTAATTATGCCAGTACAGATAAAGTAGCAAAATGTCTGATAGAGAACTGGGGTGTCTGAGATATAGTCCATTTACCTAGTGCAAGATAGTGGCAATATTCCTAGTGCAGACAAGGCTTTAGAGTACTAATTCTTAACTTAAAAAATAATCCCTCCTGTGTAATTCCCCGAACATCATCAACCTTTGAAATGCTAATGGAATTACTAGAGACAAACCAGACTTTGAATTTCTGCCAGATTCTGTCAGAAGTTCAGCTGACAAGAGTTTTTTGCGTGACATTCAGGTGTCACTATTCTTTTCATAATACTTTTTCTTTTAAAAATAACTTTCTTCAGCAACAACACTGTGATAATTTTGAATCTTGGTAAAAACACTGGTAGAAATAAAGTGTGTGTTTTGGCTTGAAAAATACACATCAAAGCAATTACTCCTCCTCAGCCAGACTACAGCTTTGGAAATTATCTCTGACTTGCCAATGACAATAACAGGCAAGCAGCTATCCAACAAAATCCTTTTAGTTCAGCTGCACAATAGTACTTCCACCACTATCTAACTATACTTTATTTGGTTGGTTGAAACAGCATTTGCAAATTCAGGCTGCACTGTTAAAAAACCCAAACTTTTGGCTTCGAAAGGAACAAACTTTAGTTACTTCCCCAAATATTCCTTAAAGGAGAAAAGAACTAAAAAAAAAAAAAAAAAAAAGTTTTAACTAGTACGTTACCCTTAGGACACTATGAATGCTATCTCCCAGACAACTGAGTTGAGACATCAGAATCACCTGATAAAACAAGAATGTGTTTTCCTCCTTACTTATGACTTGTTTTACAATAGCTTCCAAAACAGACTCAAGATAAATGCACATATGTGGGACAGAAATTCAGTAATTCATTTAAGCTTAAGTTACAATGTGCAAGTCTAGAAAATGTACCAATTATGTTTCTGTAAACTACGAAAACTATATGAAACATGAAGGCATGCTTTTGTCTCTGTATCTCCCTCTCCCCTGAAAAATAAGACCCCTACTCCCAGAAATCTTTGGATAAATAAAATATCTACAGTAGTAACTTGCTTATCAATGGTGAACTCTATGTGTTTCATTAAGAATAAGAACTGTATCGACCATAATCTAGCTAGCACATAGAAAGTACTGATAGGTATATCAGTTATATTTTTTTTTAAAAGTAAACTATTTATTTTTAATAACTTAAACTGGTTCTAATCTTAAGGATGGATCTGTGTTGCAAACTGAGGTACTTAAATTTGGGGGTTTTGCTTGCTAGTTGGTCAATCTCAGTAAGAACAAAAAAATTGAAAATAAAAATGAACAACACAATCCTTGTAATAGTAGCATCCTGTCATAAATAAATGGGAAGAGCATACTAACACAGAAAATCTTGTTGAACAAAGATGACACCTCTACATAGAAAGATTATCTCATTACAAACACTTAACAGTGCACTTTAAGGACCTGCCAGTAAATGTAGTCTATAGTATATAGGAATTGCAATTTCTCAATGCTATGAAATTCTGTAACAAAGTAACTTCATCTAAAATATTTGTTACTTTACAGAAAGCATCCTGAGGGATGCTATACCATAAGTTATTACTTTTAAATTAACTTCAATGCTTATTTTGACACATGCAGAATTTTTTAACAATGGGCTAATTTTTCCAATAGACTCGGGAGAACTGAGATAAAACGTTCTTTTTCCTGTAGATTCCAAAGCTTTTTTTCCCCCCAAACCCCTCAGCCAAGATTCTCTCCAATCCTCAGAGGTCCTGCTTTCTTTATTACTAAGGTGAGATTAATCTTGGAGAGAGAGAGAGATATAGTCTGTTAAATAAAACACGGCTAGGAAATTCACTCCATGTAGCATTTGCCTTTGGCCCCAGGTTGTGCCCCTAGAAGTGTAAGATTCTATTCATTACCCTTTGTTCTGTGAAGGATAGTCAGATAAACAAGGTTGGAAGCTGGGAACATATACAACTGATGTCTCCAGGATTCAATGGTCCAGTAGGAAGTTAGTCCACAGCAAGTTGCAATGAAGAACACTGTCTCTACAAATGGAGGAGAGAAAAAGCAGTAGGAGAAATAGGTTAGACTGCAAAGTAAACACCCGTACCTGGTGTTTAGAAGCAGAAGGCTGTGCCAAGACAGACACTGCTTAAAGAATCATGACCATATTCATCAATGAGCCAGAAAGTAAATTCTGGAAGTAGTCCTTGAAACAACTGGTAGAACTTAGCAAAAAGGTACATCTCCAAACACGGTCTTTAACTAAACCAAAGCAGAGGGCACTTCATCCATCTACAAACTGAAATACTTTGCCCCTTAAGTTAAGAGTGTCTTCAACTGAACCGCTTGCCCTTTTGAAGTATCTGGAGTCCCAAAGCCAGGTCTCTAAATGACTGCTGTATTCACAGTGCCGCATAAAATGAAATTGAAGTCACTGACTATCCCTCTTTGATGTGCTGATTGGAGTCCTCATTTGATACCAGTTACAGTATTTGTATCCTCTAAGATGGTATTTCATAACTTGGACTGTAACCCCAGAAAATGTATCCTTTTCCCGACCCAGAAAATACTCCATAGTTCTTTCCTCCTGCTGTGCTGCAGCCTCTACTATCTTTGGAAGAGACGTGTTACTTCAGACTAACTGTTCTGGCCATTGGGTATTGTTAAACCAGGCAACCAGGAAGCACATACACAACTACCCATTCCACGGTAGGATAATGAAGTTAATCTTCAAGACACTACACAGGCTTCAACACCTCTTCTTGGCGAGCATGTCAGGAATGAGATATCCTCTCTTGGAATACCCTGAAACTCCCATAGCTGGATTGCAGATAAGGCAGAAGAGTCTCCTCCTTCAAAAATGTTACCAACCAGCTCGGTATGACAACACTGAAATGGTGGGATCCAAGAAGAGATTATTTAAGTTGGATGTTGATGATCAGGACAACAAATTTCTGGGCCTGCTCTCAAAAGAATATCATGATGCTGGGAACCAAAACCGGCAGAGTTTGTTAGGTGGTATCCAGTCCTGCTATCGTTTGTGTAGCTTACCTTAGGGCTTAACATCAGCTCTCACAGCCAAGGAGCCCTCTCTCAGACATTCTTGGATCACAAGCCCCAAGAACAAGGTAAGATATATCTCAGAAAGGGAAGAAGCAACTAATTGTGTTCCAAAGAGAAACTGAACAAAGATATTCTATTATACTAATACAGCAATGTATTAAGCACAAAGAGAGGTATGTACACAGCTTATATATTGCTCAGATACCATGATTCTAATTTACAGTGCTAATGGCACGTACATATCTACAGCAATACGGACTGTTTCTTAGAAGATGTCACTTCTCTAAGATTGAATGTGCTATCTGCTATGCGATTTTTTTTTTCATTATCAAGAACATTTAGTAACTGTTGCTCAGATTTTATATAACTTCACAAATACAAGAGGTGCAGAAACGTGCCTCCAATTGTTAGGGATACCTGTGGCAACGGTTACAGAAATTACTTAATATTCTAGGGCAAAAAACATTCTGTATTTTTCATCACCCCTGAAGAATCATGCAACTTACTACAAGCATGTGATATTTCTTCTACTTACTCTAAATTAATTAAAGAACTACTACGAAAACACTTGTATTTTAATATTTTTGTTTAAGCAATTACTTGGCAGGAATAGTTGCTTACTTTCTTAAATCAGATGATCTACTTCAGATGCACCTGTTTCTTTCAACCTCTATATTGCCTACAGAACTGAACATAGAAAACACGAAATATCTCATTGATGTTAATGGTTCGTTGAAGTTAAATATTTTTAAAAAGTAATACATGTATTTCTCTGATTTGTTGTAATCTTCTTTCTTCTTAAAATACTCTGCGTTTTTATTTTTGATCTTAATATCAAAATACTGATCTTTTACAGCATCTTTCTATTTTTGAAGAAGGCAAAAGTCTATAATTGAAATTAGGCAAGTCTTAAAAAAAAAATTCCCCAAAGCTTTAATGTTTTCCTGTTTGAAACATTATCATGCAGAAGAAAAACTTTTTGCTTTTTAAATAGGAAAAATTCTTGGTCTTTTTCTACTAATTACAGAACTATTTTCCACCCCCCTACCTCCCCAAAACAGAGAGTGAAAGAGGACCCTGGGTGATAAACTAGGACAGATTGCAGGACATGACCATAACAGTTCCTGTTCCCATTGTGTGCCCTGTTCCTCTCCAAGTTTCCTGCCTCTGGTGCTGAGGTAGCAGTACCTGCTGCACCACTGTACTTTCCAAAAGGAGAAATAAAAGTAAAGGAGTACCAGTTCTGGGTGGCTTTAAGGCTTTAAGTCACAAACTGCACTGGGCTGCTGCAACATAAACAACTGAGCTACCCTTCCCCTGGAGAAAGTGGGGACCAGCTGGAGCAGGAAACAAACCAAGTTAATCCCATGATCTGAACAGAGCCCCTAACACTCCAGTATAGAAGCTGTTACTTCTAAATTATGCATGCATTACCAAAAGACATCTCTGTCTTTGCAAAATGGAAATTGCAGTAGCTGAACTAGCTACATACTCATAGCTACATGTTGGAAAACAAGATAAAAATGTGGCTGGGAATAGAACTAGACATTCGTGTTCTGTGCCATTAAAGAAGTCCTCTTTAGAAACAGTACTGCTGAAATGTTAGATAACTATATAATGCTCAAACTGTAACTAAAAAATCCTCTCACAAATATAGGCATATCTATTTTAAATGTTAAGTGGAAAATATTTATAGTTTAAGTTGCACCCTTTGCTACTTAATTATCATAATTTAAAACAGAAGAAACCTTTAAGTTCCTCCTCCAAAGAAGTTATTTACCTGAACTGTAGCTTGGGAGTCCCCAGTAGTCAGTCTGTTCTGAGATTCTCATCCCACTGAATGTCAAAGATTTAGTATTTCAAGGATGAGGTTTCAAAATCACTTAGGGATGACTTAACTTTGTCTCACTAAAGATAAACCAACCTTTATTCCCACTCAGGTCATCTCATTGATTTCAGGGAAAACACATTTAGAAAGCAGAGCTGAATACTTTCAGAAATTCTACCCATGAGATAAAAAGGAAAAACAACAAACAGAAACTAATATAAACCATTTGGGAACTTTTCATGCATGACAAATCAAGTAATTTTGTATATTTGTGTGCATTACAAGTCATTGAAATTACTTTTAACTGCTCACTGAAATAATATAATCTCAAATACCTTACCTTCTTACTCTTCAGATACAGGACTCTCTTTATTCTTTAAGGAAAACCCAATTTTGTCCATGTACAGGAGGTTGTGTTAGGAACAATAATAGTTCTGCTGAAAGATTCAGAAGAAAAATACACTTGCTGCTCTCAATATCTATATTATACACATCATAAGCATTATTATTGAATAATACTGAACTTCCTTTATGTTTTACTCTTGTCTCACTTTAGCTTCTGTTGAACTGTGTTCAATAACAGTTTGACTTTGTGTATTGCCAGAAGCCATTCTCACCAACAGAAAAACCTATTATGCTTAAGAATATTGTTCTTTAAATATATTAAAAATAAAGTCATATGCACCAAGCCATCAGTTTTTATAGTTCTGTAGCATTTGAAATTGGTATCCGGTGGACACTATTCATAGCCTCCATAGGGAAAAATAAAACCAGAAAAATTAAGAAGTATCTCCAGAATTAATTCTCTTTTTGTGATGATTTCATTTAAATGCATTTCAACTTTTAGAACTTCACTGAAGCAACAGCCTCATTTTCACTGGTGCTGTCCCTGTTTGGAGTTCCCTACTAACAGCTCAAAAGCTTTTCTTAACTAGTTTCTAATTTTTTATTATCCATTGAGTTTATAAAGCATTATTTAAAACAGTATCTTCACGTTTTCTCTAAGTATAAGGAGACTAATGTAAAGGCTTACACTAAGAAGTACTGTTCTTTCTATGTCACTGAAGTTCTTAAGTATCCCTACTGTACCAGGATTGACATGGGTATAAAGTTAAGCAAGTGAGCCTCTGTTTCTGGACCCAAAAGATATGATAGTATTAAATTTTTAAAATCTAGTACTTTTCATGCTGTAAGATTTTTAGCAAGACAAGTGGTATTGTTAAGGCTTCTCAGATCATATATGCATCTAGAAAGATACAGTTTTATGTATGCAGGTAATCCAGTGATTTAGCAACAAAGCAGACAGGTATTATAAACAGGTTCTAGATTTGTGTGCACCACTGAAAAGGCTGACTAACTCTGATAAGTCTGCCTTTCTGATAAGCAATTTGCTTGGTGGTTGTTTTTTTGGGGTCCCCCCCCCCCCGAGTTATTGCCCGTTTGACTGCTGGTTGAAACATCAAACCCATAGCCAGTGAGAAAACCCCTGCAGTTTGCAATGAAAACACACAAAAAGAAATTCAAGTACCTGTTTAAGTATTCATAATTAATGCTTCTCCTGCTAATACTTCTTATTGAATATACATTGCATACAATTCCCATGCAGAATACGACTATAAACCGACTTATGCTGTGAAGTCATTATTATGTTTTAAAAAGAACTGGATGTCTAGAAAAAATAAACACAATGTACAGTAACCATTCATGTGAAATTAATCCTGATCCAGTGTTACCATGCCAAGATTTATGGATCCATTTTAGAAAAAAACCTCTGACTGGCAGAAAATTCAAAAGCTAATTTTTTTAAATAGAGAATTTGAAGATATTCCAAGTTATGAACACCTAAACGTGACTTCCTTTTTATTTCCCCTGAGTGATTTGAGATTGAGTTTTTGGAATTTACATTCAAACCAGCAACCCTGGCTTAGCAAAATACTGAATTCAGAAAATAAAGAAATTTGTAAGAAAACTCTTAAAGAGAACTTGTAGCAAAGGGGAATTTTGTCATTACAATCATCATAATCTCCATTCTCAACAGAGATAATAAATTATGCCAAAATAATTTTCCAGACAACAATTTCCCTCCATGCATCTCATAAGTATGCATGCCACTGCACATGCCTTTTCATTTCAGGATACTTTACTTGTCAAATGACCAACACAAAGGCTGACTGGCTCTGATATGACACTGCATGTATGCTAATTTAAATGAACTGCCAGCCTACCAAAACCCAAATAAGTATAATTAAAAAAATAACAAAGAAAAAGTACTTACCTGAACTTGACAAAGCACCTCTTAGCTGCATCTGTACTATTTCCCAAATGAAGACTCTTCCTTGCAAATAAGTGAGCTTTCTTCAGATCATTATTCTGTGGCACAGGCTCCTCCAAATGGCAGAATGAATGTATTGCCATTATTGAGAATTTACAGATAATGTGAAGAAATTGAACTGAAAGCAAGAAATACAGCGACTTTATTTTGTGTAAACTTAGGGAATTTATTTAGTTTTCAAGAACTTGTTATTGATCAATAGCATTTAAAAAAAACACACAGAGGATATGTATATGCACTGATTGATAAAGTAAGTATAAGTGACTTTTGCAATTAAACCAGATGGACAGTTCATTGGAGCAGCAATGCCCAGGTAAAGAACTTCCATTTAATGGTACTGTGGAGCATGATTTTAATAACTTTTAGGGCCGCTTCTTTTACAGTGGGCACACTGCAAAGAATTTTTCACCAGGGCATCTATAATGATACATATATTTTTGCAGAACATTCACTTGTAATTTAGAATTATCAAGTAGTTCAAGTTATTCCTTCCACTGTCAATTATTTTGTAACTGCAAATACCAAATGGCATCTGCCATTATTATGCTAATATATCCATCCTCAGAAGATTGCCCGCAAGTTCCTTGCAGCTTTCTCGGATTTTACTTCGGATGCTTATTTGATTACAAGATTAATCACTGCTAAGATAGGTTCTAGAGGAATAAGTTGATGAACATGTATTTTGGTAAAAGTGCCAATTCAAACCGAGATGACCTTCCTGCTGTTTATCCTCATCCTTGTGCCCCAGCCTCAGTTGTGCAGATGTATCTGCTGGTGGGGCCACTCAGTGGACCATATTGAGGGACTAACTTGAGTTAAAAATTGCTGCTTGCTATAGACTCCTCCTGAAGTCAAGATCAATTTTCTGATCCAAGTCACTGCATGACAACACAAATGACTGTGCTAATACAACAGGAGGGAAATTGAGGAAACAAGAGCACATAGCTAATTGCAACTACAAATGTCAGCATTTCAGAAACTACTGTTGTCACTGAAGTGTAAGTTACAAGGTAGATCACTGAAAGCAGTATAGGGTATTCTTGGACTGCTTTAACTTTCATTTCCATCCCTGCATCACAGTTTGCCATCTCCTTAATTGCACTAAAAATCAGTGCTTGTAGGGCCACACCAAAATTGCTTGGGTTACTGAGACAGTTTCCTGTCAGAAGCCATATGTTGTAAATTTAAGAAGGTGGGATGACCTACACACCACACGTGAGTATATCAGTATATATGTGGATGTGTCTCTCTTTTCCACTAACAATAGAAGCAACTTAGATTACTGTTTAGACAATTACAGACATATTAATGCCCTTTACTGTGTCTGCCTCTGCCTAGGTTATGCCTGACCCTTTCTAACTTTTGAATCCACTACCAGATTTCAAACTGTTTTGTCGAAGAGGATTCGAAGAAGATTCAAAAGTCATTTGCAGTTTAATAAGAATGCAGACGTTTCAGATTCCAAGTACTGGGCACGTGGATAAAGATCGACCCACAAACTGCCCAAACTGAAGGAGAGGCTGCAGCATACGCCTATGTTATTAGAAAACAAACACCTACGTAAGTGACACACCTTATAAATACCCCAACTGCACCTGGTACTTCTGATTACCTCTAAGATACAACTACATAGGAAACTAGGTGCTGTTAGAGCTTGTGCTCACAGAACTGCTTGACTATCCATTCAGTATTCAAATCTACTTACGTGGCATTAAAATATGAGTCCTTGGTCTGCAAATTCCAGATCTGCTCCTTGTCTTCAGTTTAAAAGTATGGTACATACAACACGATAGCTTCTGGTGTTCTGGGACAGCATCTCAACCTAACCAGATGCGTTCGTCTTAGCAGGTCAGCCTCTTCAGACTTTAGAACCACTGAATGAATGAATCACATCGAGTCCTCATGACTTAGAGGTCTGTAGCACTTTATTCTAGCATTCAATCTTTTGATTCTCTAATCAAATAATCAGATAATATCTCATCAACATTATTTGAAAAGTATAAAATGTCCACAACACCTTTGTGGTGACGAGTAGCATCGAGAAATCACTCTGCTCCTTCCTTGTGCCTCTTAACTCCTTTTAATTGCTTTCTATACTCCCTAAAAGTCCAGGGGACCTGTCAAGTCCTTCACACATTACTTAATATGTCACCATCCTCCTTTTTCTTTTTAAATAAAAGCATACAAATAGCCAAGTATTTCCTTGAAATACACTGCTAACAATAAGACATGACAACAACTACATTCTGTTACTGTGGTTAATTCCCATATTTAGAAGGGTTAAAATGTTACATAAAAACATTTCTGGTCACATGCGTGTGAAAGTGATTGGCCTTTAACAGCCAGTAATTTTGAGATTTCCTCCCTTATCACCAACATTTTTCTTAAAAGTAAGCAATTAACAATAGTAAATGAGAACAGAGAAAAGATATCAATAGGTACAAATTTTACCCAAACACAGGAAGGAAATCCATATGAATTCCCCATGCATCTTAATGAGAAGGATCATACTACTGTTAATCAAAATACAATTCCCTAAATAACAGTAAAGACTTTTCATCTTAATATTCACTTAACACATATCGTTTATTAAACTTAACCAGTTGTGTCTCAGCATCTACATGTATTCAGAATCTACATAGTGTATATATTCTAACCATGGGGGCTTTTCTTGGGTGTTTTTTGAGGTAGTGGTAGTGTTTGGGTTTGTTTGGTTTTGTTGTTTCTTGGTGGGTTTTGTTTTGGTTTGGTTTTTTGTTTTTTGTTTTTTGGTTTTTTTTTAATATAAGAATGCCCTCTCACATTCTGAGTCCTTGCTTTGGAAAGTTTTTAGGCCCTCAGACCTTTCTTAGGGTGCTAACTTGCACTGATGGCTTTGTTACCATAGTCTCAGTGCTGGCAGTACCTGAAATCGGGAGAGTAAGCTTAAGTCCATTCACACAGCTCAACTGCACATAAAGCATCAAATATTCAGGCACTCTGCTCTGGACTAGTTCCAGAACTGGAACCAAGTCAACTGTATGCTAGGAAGGAATTCCGATACAAGGAATTCAATCTGATATAAAACTGTATACAAGAAATTCAATGCAATACACAAAAATGCATGGGTGTATTTCTCTTAACTCTTTTAAGTCTTAAACTTGGGTCAAATTTGCAACTCCATGCTACAACATGATGCAATAGGTAAAATAATTGCAACAATTTGCTAGGGCTTAGCTTATTCAATTAATACGGTTTGGCTTTTTTATAAATGAAATATCTATTTGCATAACACAAGTGTGATAATCATAAAATCATCCTAGTTGGAACAGACCTCAGAGGTCATCTAGTTCAACCTCCTGCTCAAAGCAGCATTAATATGTGAACACTCATTAATGATACAGGTCGCACTCTTAACCTTGCAGACCACTAATCGCATGTAATCCTTAATCAAATGCACTCAACTGCCTTTGATAGGATTACTTATCTGCAGAAGGGTTTGTGGGACCAGTTACTTGCCATACACTATTTCTAAGCATGACATATTATAGTACTTCCCAGCTACCCCTGTAACCAGTATCACACTTCATTTCACTTTAAACTGCTTTTAAGCAGGTACAGTTTTGAGAGCAGTTTTGGAGATGGGCCTGCTGTACATGAGTAGATTTTGGTATGTGAGAATAGGATGGAGTGAAGTGGAGGGTAATAAACCAGTAAGTGAGGCAGGAAGCACAGAGTTGGGTCCTGCTTTCAGGTGTGTTTCACAGGTTGATCACCTTAGGATAGAGGTCCTGCTCAGAGATACCTATAAAACCAGGGAAATTAAACCTATTGGCACCAACAGTCTTTTAATCATCAATGCCAGTGACTGAACTTCAGCAGAGTAAGTTTGGCAACCTCTGCTTTAGTACTGTGGTTTTATTTTGTTGCTCTAATTTGGCTCTGATAAGGATGTCCATTTTGGATTTGTATTCCAGTTTACACCTTTTCTTTCATGCATGGAGAAGTGATTTAATATGGTACAGCATTGCTAATTAAAAAAAAAAAAAAATCACTGAAAGTATCCAAACATAAAAAGAAAAAAAAAAATTGGAGTGTTTTAGAAAAACATGATTACCCAATAACACAAGCTGAATTACAAAAGAAATTTGCCTTATATTAATTCAGTAACATACCTCTGTTCTGAAGCATGAAATAGAGTAGCAGTTTATATACACTGTATGGTGATATATGAATTGTACCACACTAACTAAATACAAAGTAAAACCCATCTTCTAAATAATTATTTTATTTAAACATTCGTTACCTACTATTGTAAATAACTTCAGATATTAATAAAACTTAATTAAAATTACGTTTATTCCATACAACTGAAAGAGAACATAATATTTTTATTTACTTTGTTCATTTATTATGATTTCATGGTAATTTTTGTTTACTGTGGACACTTTACTGTAAACCAAAAAATCTTCTCGGTAAATGGTAACAAGAGCAACAGGATATGTAGAAAGAAATCAGCTTTAGCAGCTTTGATAACCTCACTCTTAGGCCCATCTGAAGGGCATTTGTAAACACAAATATTTTAAAAAAATACACTGAAAACCTTTTAAATTCTACAGTTCAAGACATTATTTACATGCCTTTCAAAAGCATTCACTAATAGCCACTGGCATATGCTAGGTTGCATGGAGGGCCTGTCCCTATTTGACCTGCTCTACTAGTTCTCAAAGTACTCCAAGATTTTTACTCTTAATTATCCACAGAAAGAGTTAAATTTAGATCTCTCAACAAACTTTCCCACCAGTGTATAAGTGGCAGAAGTTAGGTCACATGATGATGCACATGTATCAGCCACACCATGATGAATGGGACATGGCTGAAAGATGCAGGTAAGAAGCAGCAAGAGAAAGGAATCGAGCAAGCAATTCTAAAGCCAAAAGCCAGAGATCAGACAGATCCAAAACCTGAACGAATATCTTTACCAGCAAAGTCTCCATCTTAGATATCTTTATTTCTATATTTTTTTTCAAGAAACTGAATAATTGATTCTACTAAATATTTAAGTCCCCTTTTAATACCAAAATATACTGCTTCTGTGTTTTAGAAAGTAAAATTTTACTAAAGAATACTTGCTTGCAGCAAAACTAACTGCATTTCCACGTTTATAGAACCTTGTATAGTATTTGGCATTCTAGTTGAGACAGGAAGCTCAATACCTGACTACCAAGTAACAACTCCCTGTCCTGGCACCTTGTCTGAGGGAAGAGTGAACAAATTGCAAGGAGATGCTCTTGTGATATCTTACAAAGACAGATATAGGGCAACTAAGATGATTAAGGGAGTGGAGCATCTCCCTTATGAGGAAAGACTGAAGGAGCTGGGTCTCTTTAGTTTGGAGAAGAGGAGACTGAGGGGTGATCTTATTAGCGTTTATAAATATATAAAGGGGGAATGTCATGAGGATGGAGCCAGGCTCTTCTCAGTAGCAACCAATGATAGGACAAGGGGTAATGGATTCAAGCTGGAACACAAGAGGTTCCACTTAAATTTGAGAAGAAACTTCTCAGTGAGGGTGACAGAGCACTGGAACAGGCTGCCCAGGGAGGTTGTGGAGTCTCCTTCTCTGGAAACATTCAAAACTCGCCTGGACGCCTTCCTGTGCAACCTCATCTAGGCGTTCCTGCTCCGACAGGGGGATTGGACTAGATGATCTTTTGAGGTCCCTTCCAATCCCTAGCATACTGTGATACTGTGATATGCTGCTGCCATATAAAAAGCAGATGGTTGGGTTTGAGTTTTTGACAAGGCAGAAAACTACTTTCCTGACAACTTTAACTAGAAAACAAACCAAAAAAAAAAATAGTTGTGAGTGTCAATTATACCATATTGCATACAGAGAACAACATCAGCATACAGATAACATGACATCAGCCCACCTCAAGAACTTCTGCATTAACACACCACAGTTTACATGAAAATTACCAGTGTGGCTAGTTAGTAACAACTCAGATATAAGAGAGAAGCACTATCAGACTGAAAGGACAATTACAGGGGTTCCCTTCTGTTTTAAAGACAAAGGTAGAAATTATGCTTTGTGTAGAACAATTACTGAATATTATCAGTGCTTTGGAACATATTATCTTTAATTTTAAAGTATAAAGAAAGGTTGAGAGATTGACAGGGAAGAGGACATATAATTAGACGCATTTAACAGGCCTGTAGGTTGCAACACATGAGAATAAGAAGGGTGATGTGTTTACATTAGCAAACAAGAAGGTAGTAATATCTGTTTTCAGCTAGAAGTTGAACTATTGGTATTTTAGGCTCCAGGGAAAAAAAAAAAAGTAATAGATTTATCACCACCATATTCCCCCCTGTGCACTCCCCATATCCCTCGCCAACACAGGACCTAAGAATTCTAGAAAAAGGCTTTACAAACAGTTTGAGGATTTCTCAAAAATATTTATTTCTTTATTTAGAGAAGAATAATGGTCTCCAGGCCCAAAATGTTTGCTTTTTGAGGGTGAAGAACCACATGTATTCTTACAGCAACCAGCATAACAAAACTCAAGCATAATGTGGCCTTTCAGCACCACAACAAAATAAAAACTGATAGATGAAAATATCTATGTCCTACACTTCATAAAGACAAATTATTTTCTTTGATTAACCCTACCTAAGGAATGAATTTGTACCATCAGATTTACTAGCGGTTTCCCAAATACACATTAACACCAAGCCTGATACTATGTTTTCAGACATTAAAAAAATCACCAAAGGATAATTCAAAACCAGGAAAGATTTTGCAAAGGCTTTACATTCACACAGAATTAGGCAATTCAAGAAAGATGAGATGGGACGGGTATTTTTAAACTCTTCAGAATAACCATAAGTCTTTCTTTGCATTTATACAGCACTTATTAGAAAGAGAGGCCAGCAACTGAAGCCTCTGCTTATGCATAGTATCAGTGGCTCTAACAGTCTAGCGTCCTTATACAGGAATTTTTTTTTAATAGGATTATAGAGTACAAAAAAAATCCAAGACTAAATAAGAAAAGGACCACAAGATAATGGTGGTAAAATTTAGCTAAAATGTCTATAAGTCCCAGAGGGAAAAGTCTCTAATGAATAGGTAACTATGTCAGTGTAAGTTTAACTAGATAAGTAAGAATGGATAATCTGTCACTTTTAAACTTTTCAGGAAATCCATCATTGCTCCTCCTTCTTTCTCAGTGTGGACTGCCATCTTACCAACACAGAATCAGTGAAAAGACTCCTTCCATTTGAAACCACCAGAAACTGGAATACATGAAAAATGTCTTGAGGCATGTTATAGATTGTAACAAGAACTGGTTAAGTTTTTGGACAGCAAGTGTGTTACTTAATAGTCTTCATTCTGCTAACATCTGAACCAACTTCTGCAGGCAAGATATTTAGAAACTTTTTCCAAGAGTCACAAGGGTTCGATTTTAAATAATATGTTTGATTACTGCTTATTTTCAAGGAAACAAAACAGCCAGCCTTCAAAGTAACTTTGAAAATGGAATGAAACAATTATATCCTTTTTAAAGACTCATATGTTACATCCAATATTGCATACTTACATAGGTATAATTTGGAGTTGATTTCCCTTTTAGAAATACACACACAAGAGAAACGGCACATTTTACATCATCCCAATCTCCCTAAGTCCTGTAAAACACTGCCTTCAGCTGCTATTGCTGAAAAAAAATTCATCCAGAAGAACAGAAAGTCAGTATAAAAGCCAAAGAAAAAAGAGAGTCAAATATGCCCTGCATTTAAAGAGCAACACCAATTAAAAAAAAAAAAACAAAACAACATAGTATGAGACCAGAAACCAACATATTGTATTTGGGCATCAAATGTTATCCATGATTTGTTCACTTAATTTCAAAAACTTTTATAAAACTTTTATACTTTTTATTTTGCATGACATTTAACAAATACATCTCCAAACTTCCACATCAGTTTTTAAAGGCCTTACCATCATAATCAAGCTAGCCAAGATCTTTGCCCTTACAGAGACATGACTTTTGTTTGACTGTTGTTATATTACCTCATGGTGGGTCCAATTCAATTTCTTCCTTCAACATTAAAATGTATTTCCTATTTACACTGACTTGCACTAAGAGTAGCAATGCCACACCATGATGCCACAGGAATGTAACCTAACTATTGGAAGAATCTTAACAACACAAGTACACAACACAGCGACCATGAGCATACCAAAGATCACTCATCTTTACATGGGTTACTGAAGCTACATTTTATCATTGATACTCTCCCACTAGAAATATTCCAGAAAATAATTCATTTCTGAAAACCCAAAAGCTACTAAGTTTTGGCTATTGTCCCCTACTGGAATGGAGTCAGAAGCCTAGAGGCTGTAGGACAGGGAGGTAAAATAATTCAAAGAATATAATGTAAATTAAGGAAAAGTATTTTGAAGGCCAGCTGCAATTCCCAAATGGAAAACTTTGTGATGATTTCTGAGAACACTGCATCAGGCCTAAAGTTTCTCTCTTTGCTACTGATTAAAGATGATGCTTCTGTTAAGGATGACAAAATAAGAGCCACTATTCAGACCCAAGAAAAAAAAACAAGTCTACCTTTAACTCAGAGCTGTGAATAGATTTCTCTTGCTTTGGCAAAGGTACAGACACCATAGTAGGGAAATGATGTAGCATTTATTTTCAAAAGTGTGGCGCGGGGGGGTGGGGTGGGGTGGGTCATAAGAGGTTCTTATTCCAGAAAAAAGGATTTAAAGAGGCAGCAGTTGACAAAAAAGAACCTGGCTTCAAGTTTTAGCTACTGATTTTATAACTTCTGTCTCAAAAAAAGATCTCCCTCTCTCTGGTTAAAATACTACGATGCTATAGCCAAAGGTTACAACATGTACACATTAAAATCAGCAATGTTAGTAGGTTGTGGACTTAAAAGTAGTTATGAAATGCAAGTAAGTTTACAATCACAGTAATCTGGACTTTACATACACAAAAATTACCAAATTTGAGATTATTGTGACTGTAAGCTTTCTTGTGGTGCATACTTAACAACAGAACATTAATAACTTATTTAAGCATTAAACAGAAAAAGAGGTATACATATAATTAATTAGTTACTGTATTCATATTGTACATTTCCAAAATGGCGCTTTGCAAGTTTAAATTTTAATGTTCTTTTGTTAGTTTTTGGAAAAAGAAGATGGAAAGCCAAGCAAACATAAAACCTGAGAAACAAAACCTTCATAGCAAAAGTTTTCAGTTGGTACCTCCCACTCCGTATTCTGTTTCTCAGGGACCATCATGCAGCAACAATCTGGTTAGAAGTAAGAAGCCAACGGGTGTGTAATTTGCATGTGAAAATATTTTTAGAAGACACACATGAATAGCATATGTTCTCAGCCTGGGTACAATCTTCTAAATATATGTTCTGAACATTATTTCCCCAACATTCATGATTATTTTCCAGATAATGATTCCTTGTACAGATATATATGTTGTTTTCAGAGAGTAACATATCAAGTCTTAAACAACACTCAATTTAGAGTTCAACCTTGGGGGCAGGGGCGAGCCTCTATATCATTAATTTTTTTCCTCCATATCTGAACATACCAACAGAAAAAGAAAGGAGGTTTTTTTCCTGTTACACTACATGCTTAATGTACATGCCAAGAGGCTTCAGTCATGAAAAATGCCGATTCCAGATACGCCTTTTAGAAATATTATTATAATTAATTAAAATTAATTAACACTTAAACTGTTTTAAAGTCTTTACTGCCGATGTAGCCACATAGTTGGCAAATTATGCTTGAAAACACAGAGCAACAAGGGGATACCCTGATTCAGAAAGTTAAATCAGATATGTATGTTCATTCTCCTGAACCAAAGTAGCTTCAAAAATTGTATCAGAAAACCCTTCTGCTCTTCCTACATTATCGAAAAAGTTTAAAAAGGTAAAGATGGAAGTCAATAAAACCAGAAATATGCCATGTGCTAATGCATTGTTAGTTAAACCTAAACCAAATCTAGTCAAACTGACACAACATGCTGGAGAAAACAATGTTTGAGCAAATAGCAGTCTCACTAGATCCCAAAGTCATTACCAGTCTACATCTATAACACTCAGACCAATTCCTGGTGACTCTGGAGTTTGCATCATGTAGTAATTATTACTTTAGGACTGTTTTGTTCAGGCCAAATGAAGTTCTATTGGATTGTGAGATGAAAAAACTCAGTTTCTTATCTTTGCCAACATGCAAACTCTCTTCCTCAAGCACATGGAAAAACTCAGGTCTGAATTCTTTCTCTGGCCCAAGCGTTCCTTCATTCAACTTGAATGTCAGGGAGGAAAAAAGGAGGGATGACAGTATATTGTATTGTGGTATTTAACAGTATAAAGAAGATACCTGAAATCATAGAATGACTTGGGTTGGAAGGGACCTTTAAAGGTCATCTAGTTCAACCCCCCTGCAATAAGCAAGGACATCTTCAACTAGATCAGGTTGCTCAGAGCCCCATCCAACCTGACCTTGAATGTTTCCAGGGATGGGGCATCGCTACCTCTCTGGGCAACCTGTGCCAGTGTTTCATCACCCTCATCATAGGAGAAAGTTTCTTCCTTATATATAGTGTGAATTTACCCTCTTTTCATTTAAAAACATTGCCCCTTGTCCTATTGCTACAGGCCCTATTAAAAAGTCTGCCCCCAAATAGAAGTTAACCTACCAAAAAAGCTGGGGGCGGGGGATGGGGACAGGGACACGACGAAACACAAAACAGAAAATGGAGACATTAGGTAGCTTTAAAAATCTTAACAGCATCATGTCATGAATTCTAACTGACCAGCAAACTAGAATCTATACTGGAGCTTTTTCAAAGTCAGTCCATGCTAACAAGCAAGAAAAATATCTACTCAATCATTCTAGAGCACAAACACATACACACAAGCAAACAGCTTTTACCACATCATCTGTAAGGCAATATAAGCTTGAAACAAAAGCTTATGCTTGGTGGAAGCCCAAAACAGACAACGGACACTAGTCACCCCTGGGAAAAGTAAAAATGTAAACTTACAATGACAGCAAGCTAAAAATTTATTGTTGAAATTAATAGACAGAGCATATATTAATTTTCATACATCCAAACACTGTATTTTAACCATAAGTAAGTATTACTAGGGCTAAAACCACAATACTCGGAGTCCTAAAATGCCACAAGGAAAATCATTGCATACGTACAACTATCTAATGAAACTACTTAACATTATTCAGTGGATTGCATTATTTGACCAGTTTTAACAGTCAGAGCAACTGAAAAGAGATGAAAGACACACGCTGCATTTGACGTGTATGTAGAAACACCAGTCTCAATGACTGTAGAGCCAGTCAGTTCCTCCTCCTACTCAACTTACTGAAAGTGCTTTACACTCCTGATGAAAGTGCACAGAAAAAATACATTCCCCACAAGGAAAGCAGGAATGAATCAAAACTAAAGCACAAATGAGTGATCAATCTAAAAAACCTACTCCTTGCAAAATTATTACCAAGTTTCATCACAATCTTTCTCCAGTCAGGCAAACAATGTCCACCAATACATCAAAATACCTTCAAACATTAACTCAAACTTTGAAACATTGCTGTACAAATTAAAGGAATAACTACAGAAAAAAGCTAGATTACAGCAGTTACTATGGAGCCATCATACTAACAGATTCTTTCATGATGTAAATCATACAATGCTAAATGCTTTTTAAAAATGCAACCAAGAGTACAGTGTCAGCAACACAGAGGCAGGCAATAAGGAGAGAAGGCATTTTCCGTGCTATCACTAGAACAATTTCCTGACTCATTCCATCCCCCAGCCCCAGGGACCAGGCTGGCTTGGTCCACACTGACAGCCTTCTTGACGTAACTGACTTAAATGTCGTTGCTGTTGAGCTCCTTGCAGCTCACGCTCAGGGAAAATGGGCCAATATGGATTCAAAAGCTAGCAACAAATACTCGAGATATTGCAGCCTGAGACTGCCAGTGCAGAAACGCTCGTTGAGACCGAGTGCCGTATCACCTCACCCTCTTGAGACTGAAACCTCCGAAAACGACTATAAGGCAAACTCCAGGCTGCTTAAGAGAAGGGATTTTCAAAAGGCAGCCTGTGCATCACCGCAGCCCTTGGGCAGAAACAGACCTGACAGAACCAGCGTCTCGGTGCGAAGAGAGAAAAATAAGACCCGTGCTACCGAACCTCGGACAAAGTTAAACCACACCCTGGGCGTGATTTTAAGCAGGTGTTCAATGAACTGCAGATTAGTCCTCAACTCCCTGCCCCGAGCAAGGCGCAGAGGCTTCGCCAGGAACGGCGCGGCTGCGGGCCGTCAAGCGCCGTCCCTCCCGTTACCGGGGCGGGCGCCGCGAGGCACGGGGGCCGCAGGGCTGCCGTCTCCCCTCAGTGAGCTGCAACGGGGCCGGCTGCTGCGCTTCACCCCTTCTGAGCGGGCGGAGGGGAGTGGGTGCGGGCCCCCTCCATGCTCAGGCGCCTGGGGAGGCGGCAGAGGGCAGCGCCGACGTCGCTCGCTCTTCACAGGGCCGGCCCTGACGGAAGGCGGGCGGGCGGGCCGCGGCCCGGATCGTCCCCTCCCACCGCTCCGCACGAGGGAGCGCGGAGGAAGGGCAGGGGAGGAGGGAGAATACCTCAGGCGCTGCTCGCACCGCCGCCGCGCAGCCCCGCTCCCGCCCGCCGCCGCTGCCTGCCGGGAGCGGGGCGGGGCGGGCCGGCATGGCGGCGGGGACGCGCCGGAAACTGCGCAGCAACAGCAGCAGCCGCCGCCGAGCGGGCAGCGGCACGGGCCGCGCTTGACGCCGCCGGCCGCCCTGAGGTAACGACTGGCGAGTAACGGCCGGTGAGTAACGGCCGCGGGGTGGGAGGCGGGGAGGAGGGGGAAGGCCGCGCTGGCCACGCTCTTGCGCCCGCCGAGCGCACGTGCGGCGGGGGCGGGCCGCGCGGGAAGGCCGCTGAGGGGAGGCGGGCGGGCTCGGGTTTAGGGGCTGCGTGTGTTCCGCAGGGCGCCGGGAGTGGCGGCGCGGGGAGGCGAGGCAGGGCGGCGGCTGGCAGGTGAGAACGGGGCTGGCGCTGCGCCGCCGGGCCCGGCGGGCCGGGTTGGCCGTCGGCGGGAAGGGCCGGGGCCGCGGCGAGCCCTCGGGCAGGCCGCGGGGGTGCCCGTTCGTGGGCCGCGGTGGGAGGGCTGCCCGGCGGGTTTGTAAATGCCGACTGAGTATTTCATGTCAGTAGCTGTGCGGGTCGGGTGGGCATTCCCTCCGCTCGGTAAGGCTGGCGGAAAGCAGTGCTTCATAGAAGATGTATATGGTGATGTACTAGTGTGTCTGTGTAGGCAGATATATCCCCCTCGCACAGTTTCCTTATGCTCTAACAACTAACTCTATAAACGCTTTTTTCTTCTACAGTGTTTCCATAGCATATGGATCACTATGGATGTGGATTAAAACCCAAGGAGGCTGCTTCACTATAGGTTTATCTGAAATAATTGAGCGCCTTTTGGTGTTGAAAGAAGGGCAGCAACCAGCACAGCCCTGGCAGCTGGTTAGCTGGCATCTCGCCCCTCAGCCCCTCGTTTCCACTGCTTGGGGCCAGAGACTGAGGCTTTGGCTATGCAAAGTGCCTTCCTGCAATCTTACATCTCTTAGCTGCAGCTATAGTAAACTGCACCCATTTAGGCTACATTTTCCCCAGACTAACTCATGTTTTTTTCAGAAGGACAGAATGATTTGTCAACAAGTCCCAGTCCCTTCTCATACACCCATAAAAGCATTTAATATGAGGAGGTTTAAGAGAAGTCTGACTGTAAAAGAAAGCTTTAGAATAGCAGAGTAGTAACACTGCACGTAGGTTTATTTTGCAACTTTATCAGTTTTATCTTTATTTGCCTTATTCTGTGTTAGGCTTCTTGCAAGAAATGAATTTGTATTTGGTTCTACATAAGGGAAATTTGTAATTCAGCCTAGCACTTACAGGCTGCTGTGCAAACAATTACTTTGTGACCCCAATGATGTCTTGTTACTGTTGCACTTAATGGAATACATTTTGCAGTCAAAATTGTAAGGGGGGGCAGCTGTGATTTGAATATTTAGACTTACAACCTCAGATAAAGAAAAAACTTGATACTCTGATTTCTTCTTGTATAGAGAATGGATAGGTAACAACACTCTGGAATTTTTTCTCACTACTTTTTTTCTCTGACTTTTGTTTGTTTCTTTTCATCTTTTCAATATCCCCTTGATGAAGAAAAGATGTGTAAGATGATTTACAAGAAGGTCATTTTTAAGTGTCCCTTTAGCCTTTAAACAAAGAGGAGATGGTCTCTTCACTGTAATGTAATCAGTGTTCTGTCACTGCTTACTGCAGTTTGTAACTGATCTTTATTTTTAAGGTGTTGTTTTACAAAGTACATCTCATTATTATCAAAAGGTCCATGTCCCTTTTACCACAGAATCATGCAGTGGTTTGGGTTGGAAGGGACCTTTAAAGATTGTCTAGTCCACCTTCCCCTACAATGAACAGGGACATCTTTCACTAGATCAGGTTGCTTAAAGCCCTGTCGAACCTGACCTCAATCATTTCCAATGATGGGGCATCCACAATTTCTCTGGGCAACCTGTCCCAGTGTCTCACCACCTTCATCATAAATAATTTCTTCCTACATCCAATCTAAATCTATCCTCTTTAAATTTAAAACCATTGCCCCTTGTCCTGTCACTACAAGCCATGCTAAAAAGTTTGTCCCCATCTTTCCTGTAGGCCCCCTTTAAGTACTGAAAGGCTGCAATAAGGTGTTCCCCAAAGCCACCTCTTCTCTAGGCTAAACTCCAACTCTCTCAGCCTTTCCTCATAGGAGAGGTGTTCCAGCCCTCTGATTGTTTTTGTGAGGCTCCTCTGGAGCTGCACCAACAGGTCTATGTCTTTCCTGTGCTGAGGACCCCAGAGCTGGACGCAGTACTCCAGGCGGGCTATTATGAGAGCGGAGCAGAGGGGCAGAATCCCCTCCCTCCACCTGCTGGCCACACTTCTTTTGATGCAGCCTAGGATACGGTTGGCTTTCTGGGCTGCAAGTGCACATTGTTGGCTCATGTCTAGCTCTTCACCAGTACCCCCAAGTCCTTCTCAGCAGGGCTGATCTCAATCTCTTCATCCGTCAGTCTGTATTGATACAGGGGTTTGCCCCAACCCAGGTGCAGGACCTTGCATTTGGCCTTGTTGAACCTCATGACGTTTGTACAGGCTCACCTCTCAAGCCTGTTCAGGTCCCTCTGGATGGCATCCCTTCCTTCTAGCATATCAATTGTACCACTTGGCTTGGTGTCATCCACAAACTTGTTGAGGCTGCACTCGATCCAACTGTCTATGTCATTAATAAAGACATTAAATGGTACTGGTTGCAATACAGATCCCTGAGGGACACTACTCATTACTGGTGTCTACTTGGGATGTTGAGCTGTTGACTGCACCTCTTTGGATGTGGCCATCCAGCCAATTCCTTAGCCATCTAACAGTCCATCCATCAAACCAATATCTTTCTAATCCTTCACCTTTTCCTTGTTTTCTGTCTTTTGCCTTGTCAGCTATGTAGCTCATCGGACCTTTTCATAGGCCAATTTAACTCACTAGAACAGCAGAAAAACTTGTGCTTTAGTGAGTTTTCTGCTGTTTTGTGAGTTCGGTTAGGTTTTAGAAAGTCTGACAAGGATGTGAGCTGTCGGGGAAGGTGGGGGGAGAGAAAGAAGAGAAAAGAGAAGAGACCTCCCTGTTCTGCAGCAGTGAGCCATTAGGTCAATTCTACTCAAGGAAGCATAACCATAGCCTTAATAATTATACCAGGTCCATAGCATATTTTGCATTACGTTTTTCAAATATCCAGGATATAAGAAGGAAAGTAGCATAAATGGTTTACAACATGACCCAGTAAGCTTGAAAGCACATTCCTGTGTACAGCAATTGGCTGTTTTTCTTGGCAGCTGTTGATCTGATGCCCAATTTTTGTATGTTGTGCAAAAATCACTAACTTGCTGTAATGTTACAAATACTGAAAATTACAGGCAGGCCACTTGGTACCGCTCTGCACATGTGGTACTGGCACACTCATTTTATTTGCTTGTTGTGTTTATGTCTTTGAAATAAAAATACAATTAATATATTTTTAAAAAATATTTATTGTATTCATAAGTGCAACAGAAGTCTTGGACTCCAGTACTATATTACTGTTGATGGGTGATTATAGTTGGGGGAGATATTGTACATCTCAGAACAGTATTTAAGCTTTAGAAGAGCAGAAGTAACAAGGAACATAATTGAAAAGGAAAGAAAGTATTTTTTTCAGAGGGATGACAGGGAAAACAGGAACTTGCAAAGAAAGGAATATGTTTTATAAAACCAAGGCGTGCTTACAAAGAATAACCTGCAGGTTGTTAGTGTTACTAACCTTTTGAGTGTGTGTTATATTTATGTGGTGAGAAATTGCCTAGAGTTCTAGTCATTTGATCTATGTATTTTATTTACTCTGGAGAGCTGAGGCTGCTTCAGGCCAAGGAATTGACTAAAAAATCCCCTGAACAAATTAGAGACGTTTTCTTACTAGCTATAGCTTGGAGAGTGAAGTTGTTACGTGTTTTAGTGTGGTTGATATCTGCATAACTTGTATAAAAAAATCAAGTTCCTGGCTAGACTAAATATATGATAATAGAGTTGAGTCACACTGTGATAGTGCTATTGCCACTGTGTGAAAAATTGGAGAGCTTGCCTTTCCTTGATAGTCCAACAAGCTTGTATACTTTCAGCTAATTCATTAATTTTTACCTTGAGTGAGCCTGGGACCATGCTGGTTTTTGTACACCTTCCAACTCTACTTTGAAAACTAAACATACACACTCAGGCATGTGGGTTGATATTTTTGTTCTTACCTTCCATTACAACCATTTATTTTATAAGTCAGGGTATACTGCCTTTACGTGTTGCAACCCAGTAATTCTGAAAAGTGCTGCTGAACACTTTGAAAGCATCAATAGGACACACCATCATCTCTATTTGACCCTCTCTTAAGTTGCCATTGAGGGCTGATTTGAAATTAGTTGTTACATTTTCCAACTGTGTTTTTTTTAATTCACGTCCTCTTGGTTTTTAGCATTCTGTCCTGTTCTGTATGGTCTCTCTTTGCCCAGTATTATAAATGGTTTTGGGTTGAACTGGTATTTACATAGGTCTCCAAGAATGCCTTGGTAAATTTATTTTTCCAAAAGGAACTATCACCTGAGTTAGTGCTGTAGTGTAAGAAAGGGTTGTAAGGACATCATGGTGCAGGAGAGGATATTCAGTGGAAGTAATGAAAAGGGAACAGTTGTGGCTGCAGGATAGATATTACATTGATAACTTTGCAGTTCAACTTACATAAACTTCCTCCTGTATCTTAAAGAGAGATGTATTTATTCTCGTTAGTTCCGTTGGAAGTCAGCAGGAGCAGAATTGGGTCCCTGTAGTTCTAAACCTCTGTGTTTTTCTGGCTGATTCAAGGTGGAGTTAGCCTCAGTGCTAGTGAAGGAACAGATTTAAGAAGCTTTCATCTGATGTGTACTGGTTCATAGTGAAGTTGTCCTCCACAAATGTGTCTGTGTGATATGTGAGAAAGGCAAAATTTGGTCCTGAATTTGAGAAATCATTTAAATAGAATAATCAATGCCACTTCTAAAAGATGCAATAGAGTTATGTAGCAGAAATACTGTGAAAGAGCTTTAGTTTGCTAGGAAGTCTATAAGATTGTTAAAACAACATCAGGAGAAGTTTCCAAAAAGTGGCACTAACATCAGGATGCCCTCCTGTAGTTAAAAATTTTTACGTTTGCAGCATAAGCTTTTAATAGTTTATTATGCACTAGATTATCTATTTTGAAAGATGAAACAGTAGGGGTTTTTTGGTTAGTTGTTTTTTTAATGTTCCTCAGCAGCTATCTATAACTGTATGGGTTCTTATTTTAGCTGTTTTTATAGTTTGTTCTTTCTGAAGGTTAGATGCAGTAAGCTGTGATGCCCAGACAAGACATCTACATTTCTGTAGAGTGCACTTGGAAAATACACAAGACCTTGTAGAGTGAAAAGAATAGATAAGCTTGCAAATTCAGGGCCTAAAGCTGTTAAATCTATTAAGTGAGTTAATTTAAAGTTTTGAGTTCATAATCTGCACTAGAAAATAAGTACTTTCAGTTAAAATACTCTTCTGAATTCATTCTCACAGAAAATACAGGCTGCATTATTATTGGTATTTTTCTTCCCCCAAATTTAATCTAATTTTTCTTTAATTGTTTTATTCACTTCTTATTTTTCAGGAGTCTTTGAAAAATCCTTAGTGATCATGACATTGTTACAAGTGACATAAATTAGCCAGTGGCTCAGAATGATGGATACCCAGAAGACTACAAATGGTTTGCAAGTGATTGGAGAAGGGACTGGTATAGGGAAATCGACACTCCACATGGTGGGGTATTTGGGAAAAGTCAGTTGAAACTTGTTTTACATGTGTGCAAAGTTCATATTTTTCTCTGCTTTGAGAGATTTTTTAATTGGTCTTAATTTTACAAAAAAAAATTCTCAAAATTATTTTCCACGGAAATCTATAACAATGGCGAAAGATTATTCTACATAAATCTGTGCCTATGCTTTTTTATTGGCACTATTTCTACAAGTGTTTTCATTCCTCTGAAAATTGATTTATGTTTAAAAAATCTGAGCTTGTGTTCCCTGGCAATAAGTGTCCTGTGGTTTAGTTCAAGCGGAATGAAATATTGCATAATTGTGTTGTTATAGATACCTTATTAAATATTTGAATAATTAAATAAAAAGATAAAGTTATTTAGAACACTACCATATGAATAGATATCTTATAAATATTTTTTAAAAACACCAGTCTAGTATACTTTTTAAAATTGTATTAGGTATTACTTTTAGAAGTTGCACGTTGGTTTTCTATCTTGGTATGTATGTATATCTTACATTGGGATAACATATGAAGTACATAAGTTTATACTGTTTTTTCTTTCTTTTTTCTTTTTTAGAACTTTAATCCTGTGGAAACAACTGCACATGAGTATTGTCCAGTCTGCAAAGAGAAGGGCCAGATCCAAGTTTTACGGACTTACCGTATTAATTTTCAAGAGTCCATTTTTCTTTGTGAAAATCCTCAGGTATTACACTAATTAACATTTTGTTTGGTAGTGCAGAGGTCTTTACCTTTAGCAGTTACACCTCTAAATATAAGATTTTGGTGGTGGTAAGCAGACTGTTGAAATAGGACCCCTTTGAGTCCTTGTGCTGGATGATGTTTGCCTGTATATAGACAAAAACATAACTAATCTGTGTACATGCAGTGTATAGGCATAGCTAGCTACCCTAAAGAATTAAAAAGAGTAGATTAAAATGAATGAAGGAGAGTTTTGCTTACATAACAAGGGAACATAAGTGGTACGAAATAAATCTTTGTACAAATCAAAATACAAGGCAAAAATTTGATGATCCATGTAACTAATCACAGAATCACGGAGTTTTCAGAGTTGGAAGGGACCTCTAGAGATCATCTAGTCCAACTCCCCTGCTAAAGCAGGATTGCCCAGAGCACATTACTCAGGACTGCATCCAGGCGGGTCTTGAAAATCTCCAGAGAAGGGGACTCCACAACCTCCCTGGGCAGCCTGTGCCAGTGCTCTGTCACCCTCACCGTAAAGAAGTGTTTCCGTGGATTTGAACGGAACTTCCTGTGTTCTAACTTGTGCCCATTGCCCCTCGTCCTGTCACTGGGAACTATTGAAAAGAGCTTGGCTCCATCCTCCTTCGACCCACCCTTTAGAGACTTGTAAGCATTAATAAGGTCTCCCCTCAGCCTTCTCTTCTCCAGGCTAAAGAGTCCCAGCTCCCTCAGCCTTTCCTCATAAGGGAGATGCTCCAATCCCTTAATCATCTTAGTTGCCCTTCGCTGGACTCGCTCCAGCAGTTCCCTGTCCCTCTTGAACTGGGGAGCCCAGAACTGGGCACAGTATTCCAGTTGTGGCCTCACCAGTGCAAAGTAGAGGGAGAGAATGACCTCCCTCGACCTACTGGCCACACTCTTCCCTATGCAGCCCAGGATTCCATTGGCCTTTTTGGCGACTAGGGCACATTGCTGGCTCATGGATAATTTACTGTTTACTAGGAGCTCCAGATCCTTCTCCTCAGTACTACTTCCCAGCAGGTCCGCCCCTAACCTATACTTGTGCTTTGTATTCTTCTTCCCCAGGTGCAGGACCTTGCACTTGCTTTTGTTGAACCTCATTAGGTTCTTCTCTGCCCAGCTCTCCAGCCTGTCCAGGTCACGCTGGATGGCAGCACGGCCCTCTGGGGTGTCAGCCACCCCACCCAGTTTGGTATCATCAGCGAACTTGCTGAGGATACACTCTGTCCCTTCATCCAGGTCATTAATGAATATATTAAACAAAATTGGACCAAGTATTGACCCCTGGGGGTCACCACTGGCTACAGGCCTCCAACTAGACTCTGTGCCACTGATCACAACCCTCTGAGTTCTGTCCCACAGCCAACTCTCAATCCACCTTGCTGTCACCTCATCTAGCCCATACTTCCTCAGCTTCCTAATGAGGATGTTATGGGAGACAGTGTCAAAAGCCTTGCTAAAGTCAAGGTAGATGACATCTATGACTCTCCCCTCATCCAGCCAACCAGTTATAACATCATAGAAAGCTATCAGATTGGTCAAGCATGATTTACCCTTGGTAAATCCATGTTGACCACTTCCAATAACTTCCTGTTCCTCAACGTATTGGGAGATGACATCCAGAATGAGTCGCTCCATTACCTTCCCAGGGACAGAGGTGAGACTAACCGGTCTGTAGTTCCCTGGATCCTCCTTCTTGCCTTTTTTGAAGATCGGAGTGATGTCAGCCTTCCTCCAGTCCTCAGGCACCTCTCCTGTTCTCCATGACCTTTCAAAGATGATGGAGAGTGGTCTAGCAATAACATCTGCCAGCTCTCTCAGCACTCGCTGGTGCATCCCGTCAGGGCCCATGGACTTATGAATGTCCAGCTTGGCCAAGTGGTCTCTGACACGGTCCTCCTCAACTGAGGGAAAATCTTCCTCTCTCCAGACCTTCCCCCTTGCCTTCAGAGTATGGGATTCGTGAGGGACAGCTTTCGTAGTGAAGACCAAAGAAAAGGCGGCATTCAGTAACTCTGCCTTCTCTGTGTCTTCCACCACTAGGGCACCCGTCTCATTCATCAGTGGGCCTACATATTCCCTAGTCTTCCTTTTTCTATTGATAGACTCAAAAATCTCTTCTTATTGTCCTTAACTGCAGTGGCCAAGCTGAGTTCTGATTGAGCTTTGGCCCTTCTCATTTTCCCCCTACATAGCTTTGTTATATCTTGATAGTCCTCATAAGTTGCCAACCCCCTTTTCCAGAGAATGTAAACTTTCCTTTTTTTCCTGAGGTCCAGCCAAAGCTCTCTATTTAGCCAGGCTTCTTCCCCGTCTGCTCGTTTTTCAAGACATGGGGATGGCCTTCTCCTGTGCTTCTAAGAGCACCTGCTTGAAGTATGCCCAGCCTTCCTGGGTACCTTTGCTCTTCAAAACTGCATCCCAAGGGACACTCGACCATGCTCCTAAACAGGCTAAAGTCTGCCCTTCGGAAATCCAAGGTGGCAGTTCTGCTGGCTCCCCGCCTTACTTCATCAAGAATTGAAAATTCTATCATTTCATGATCACTCTGCCCAAGGCGACCTCCAACCTTTACATCCCCTACAAGACCACCTCTGTTAACAAAAGGTAGGTCCAGTAGGGCACTTCCCCTAGTTGGTTCCTTCACCAGCTGTGTTAGGAAGTTGTCTTCCACACACTCCAGGAACCTCCATGACTGTCCCCTCTCTGCTGCATAATATTTCCAGCAGACATCTGGGAAGTTGAAGTCCCCCACAAGAACAAGGGCAGATGATTGTGAGACCTCTGCCAGCTGCTTATAGAATACTTCATCGGTTTCTACATCCTGATTGTGGGGGTCTATAACAAACTCCGATCACAATGTCTGCCTTATTGGCCTTCCCCTTAATTCTTATCCATACGCACTCAACACTGTCATCCACACTTTTAAGTTCCAGACTTACAAAACTGCCCCTAACATAGAGGGGGGCACAATACACAACTCTTGCAGATGTGAGTCTCCTATTTTCCCTTCTTTAAGTCTGGGTAATACAAATAGGTTTGTAGATACAAATAGGTTTGTAATTATAATTACAATGCTTGTTTGGGTTCCCCCCCCTTTTAAGTTTAACCTTAGCTGGATTTCTGTGCTGCTTAATATTTGAGTTGTGGTTTTGCTGCCTCTCTTCTCCACTGCTCCATTTATGTGGGGATGGCATAGCAGTCCCATATGGACTGGTGCCATTAAATTTGTAGATAGAGACTAGACTAGATATGGGTCTAGAGTTTCTTTTCCCATCCCTCTCCACTTTTAAATAATCATAGTATTGTTCTGGAGATTATTAATAGTGGATTTGACTATATTCTGGTTGCAGAATAGCTATATATTTAAGACGCTACCAATACCTGGTCTAATGCAGCTGGCTAGCCTGAAATATACCTTGTCAGTTTTGGCACCAGTAGTCTCTGAGGCACAAGATGATAATGCCAAATCTGTACCCTAAAGGAATGGATTTAGCAGAACAAAGCAAGAGGACTCTCCTTAGCAAAATTAGGTTGTTTTCAGGGGCTGGAAGCATTTACTGGAAAAGTAGTGTTGATTATCACTACTGATATATTTACTTCACAACTGCTTATAAGACAGTAGTTGGATAAAACACCCTTCCTGGCATGCATACATACATTGAATTTATGTATTGATTTCATTAAAATACCACTTTACAGAAGTCCTACATTCTATTTCAAGAATATGGTTTGTACTTTTTTTTAGCTCTCAGTCACCTGAAATTGCTTTGTAGATTTCACTGTAACTTTCTTTCTTTCCTTTAGTGTATCTATCCGCTTGGTTATAAACCATTAAACAGCATAATTACTTCTGCTGATTCAGAAAATCATCAAGTTCCGTCTACTCATAAGAAAAGGAAATTGTGTGATATCAGTGACTTTTCTTCTGTTGAATCACATTCAAAAAAAGCAAGAACTAATAATGTGGTAAATGTTGAGCACACTATTAATACAGACCCTGTTGTCAAATGCTATCAGAATAGCTTATGTATTCCCAAGTCAAGCCTACATGATGTGTTACAAAATGATCAGCAAAAACCTAGTAACAACGTGGAGCCCTGTGTGCAGAAGGTGGATTTTGAAACAACCACCAACACCAACAACTATCAAGAAAGTCTGCCCAAGATTTCTAGTCCCAGAACACAACTCTTGCCAAATTCTGAACTTTGCTCAACAACATCTGAAATTTTGCTCAAAGATGATAAAGGTTCTACTAATAACACGGAGTTACGTCTGCAGTGGAGAAACATGCATAATCTTTGTTGGTTAGATTGTATTTTGTCAGCACTGGTACACTTAGAAATATTAAAATTTGCTCTGGCAGAAGAATATAATGGTGGAAAATGTTTACTGCAGGAACTCTTAACAAAATATAATCAAGCAACTGTGCTTCTGAATACCTGTAAAAGGAGTAAAGTAAAAGGTGAGTAAATTTAGCTGCTGTTTCTTCATATTCAGGCTGATCTGATGTGCTACAAATATGTGGAATTTAGTACAGTTCACATAAATATGCCTCTGTTCTATTCCAAGATGACAAAATAATGAGTTACAACTCATCACCATGAATTTGTAGAGTAGTGTGCTTTATCTAGCAGACTCCCAGTAACCACTGAAATTGTTTTTCTTGGGACAAATGTGCCCACTTTGAAAGCATCAGACACTAAGCATCTGTTGAATTTTTTTTTGTCCTATCCCACATAGAGAATTTGTGAATTGTTTATGTAATTGAGCCTGACTGTTTCCTTCCCCTCTGTCTGTTCTCCCCTTCCTGACTGTTCCCTTTGCCCTATCGTATTAGGATTCTGTTTTAATCTTCAAAATAATTTCTGCTGTGGTTTATAACCTTGTATAAATGGGCAGTTGCCTTGTAACACGAAAAATAGTAAAGCTGGGAAAGTATGTTCTCTTCTGGCTCCAACTGTGCTCATTGAAGGAATGCTTCCATTGAGATGTGCAGGCAGTGCTGTGGATGGTAGTGCTTCCTAGCCTGTTTCAGTCAAAATTACTCAAACACATTAACCTGGTTCATACTATCTGGAAAAGTTTAGTGAGTACTCACAGGTTTGAGGACTGTAACCTCCAAGCGCAAGGGGCAGTGATGGGCAGCTGGGGGCAAACTTCCAGGCAGCAGAGCTGGAGTCAGAGGAGGATGTGTCACTGTAATCTACTAGTATGGCCTTTGATCATTTTTTGTACTGTGGATTCAGTTTAAGACTCTTAAACTAACATCTGTTTTTCTTAGTCCTCTGGAACTGACCCATTGGTGACATAAGTCTGAACTTGTAAGAGATCATCTGTTAGAGAATTATATATATCTCTGGTTAGCAGGTAGCGTTCATGATTTTTTTTTCAATAGATGTTCCAGGAAAAGTGTGTGCTTGAATATAGACTGTAGACCCAGGACAGCATTAGATAACTTGGAGAATATTGTAGCTTTCCTGGGAAAAATAATAGGTATATCAAAAATGGTTTAACCCACCTTGTGGCAAAGAAAACATACTCTTTTACAGAGGGGAAAAAAATAATCCAAAAATATTCTGAAGCAGTTCATGTACTCTGCTTGCCGGGAAGTCAGGCTGCTTGATTTTAGGTTTTCAGCTATTATCTGGAAGCCCTCTACCATCACAAAACCCCTCTTTCCCCTCTGTTGTGCTGTGTTTGCAAAGGAGTTCTTGTGTGCAAGAGCCCTTAAGTGGAGATGTTAGGTGTTGGAATATAGTGTTGTTTGAGCTAACTTAAACCTTTGCATTTCCAGGAATTGCTGCAAAACAAATTAGTTTTAATTCATACAACAGTGGGGAGGGTATTGGGTGAAGAGTGTTGTAGAGAGAAGGTGTAGTATTTATTCTGCTCTTCTGTGTGATTTTTCAGCATCTTTTACATATGTTTGGTTTTGAAAACAATCAAAAGCAATAGAGCTGCAAGGAACTTCTTTTTACCTTTTATATATATACAGGTTTTATAAGTAAGAAATAGTTTCCACAGCTATTTTAAATGCTTTAATTTGTGCAGGTTATGGTCATAATTGTGTAGTACAAGTTATGTTCTTGCTTGTGCTTTAAGAATGGGTTTGTGCATGAACAATGTAACTTGTACAGTTAAAATACATAGTAAGATAAGTAATGTACACTATTTTAAAAATAATTGTTATTATTTTAAATGCTAACTTATGAAATTATTATTTAATCTGGAACAACAAATTTAAATTTTTTATTACGAATTGTGTGACATCATTACAGAGCATGTAAGCAAATTTTTGCACTTTTGATCTTAATGTTTAGGTTTTAAAATCTACTCTTAGTCTCTGAATCTCCAGGGTTTGTAATCTCTGGTTACGTTATCCTTAAATGTCACTACTATCTAGCTATTGTTATAGACTCTTAGCCATAATTTAAGTCATAAATTAAGGTTGAGTAACTGCTGGTTAGCAGACTGCAGCAAAATGTGTAATGCGTTCTGTAATTTTCAAATCAATTAGCACCAAGCATTGGCTATTTTACCAACAATTTTAGGCAAATAGGTCAATATGAAAGTCGTCAGTTTGCAGAGAGTAAGTGCATGTTAGGGGTACATATGTGTGTGAAAAGGTGGGGTTGTTACATATAAATACATGAAAGCATATCTATTTTTTTTCTTTAGATGTTCTTCCAAAAGCAGAATCACACCTCAATGAAATCAGAAACAGAATTTTTATGCAGCTTCAGCCTCGGCTTAAGTGTGAATTGGGTAAGTAGTTAGTGCTGCATCTCAGTATTTACTTTCAGGAAACTCTACATGTAAAGCCTTGTAATATGTCAGTACATGAAAATACGTATGTACATATGCATCCAAGACAGCTTGCAAATCTTTTTTTTTTTTTTTTTTTTTTGGTGACATATACATACATTACAGTATGATCAGCTGGTTTGTCCTTTGACTGTTTTTGACTTTTTACAGAGCATATTCTTGTCTTTGTAACTCTAAAATTTCTAACTTCATGAAATTGTTGTTGATAACAACCTAATAACATGGATCAATCCTCTTATCCCTTTGCTGTGAGGATTAGAAATACAGCCTTGAAGGAATAACTGGAATTCAAATTGTAGCAATAAGCTTTTCTTCATTTTTGAAGTACTGAAAGCTGAATATTCAGTGACTTTTTTTCTGCTCCATCTTTGAAGGTAAGAAGGAGAGTCCAGTGTTTGCATTCCCTCTGCTCTTACAACTGGATCAACAAGCTGAGAAACTATTCTTGCATTCATTTTCATGGAAGTTTGAATGTGTATGTTGTGGCTACAAATACCAGGACCGGTGAGAGTTTGTTTTTGTTTTTTTTTTAAGTAGCTTCTAGATAACTGTTCTGTCTTACCTTTTTAAGTCTGCATATAATAGTTGATTTTGTTCAGATTTCTAGGTTTTGTGCAGCTTAAGCTTGTTGGTGAAGTTTTGTGATCTGCTTTTTTAGGCTAGTGTTTGCAAATAGTTTCCTGCTATGTCATGGCGTAGGAAACTATGTTATCACTTAATTAAGAAAGAAATAATAGGTAACTGTGTGAGTTCCCGGCCATGCTCACTCTGGTATTTTGCTGACAGTATACAAATTGTTGTGGTTCTAAAGAATAGATGCCTAGTATGCTTTTGCTGTTGAAGAAAATCTGTAATATTCATTTGGATTACAAAGAATCAGAGTGTCTCAGATTGAACATTAGGAATAAGTTTTTCACTTTGAGGGTGGTAAGGCACTGGTTGCCCAGAGAGGTTGTTGAGGCCCCATCCCTGGAGGTGTTCAAGGCCAGGCTGGATGTGGCCTTGGGCAACCTGGTCTAGTGAGAGGTGTCCCTGCCTGTGGCAGGGGGGTTGGAACTTGATGATCTTCAAGGTCCTTTCCAACCTAAACCATTCTATGATAATTTATCTATTTTAAAATAGCATTCCACAGAAGTAATTTCTTGAGAATTGATTTAGTTCTGTGTAGCTGCAGGTACAAGCTCGTCATTTAGGCTTCTTTTAAGAGTAAGCAGAAAAAGAGAGACACCTTCAGAAGACAGATTACTTTGCTTGAAAAATGCCTGTTTCTCTCCGCTATCTTAGGCTTATAGGATAACATTCTAGATCCCCAAGTCAGATAAGATTAATGCTATCTGTTACACTGCCAGCTAATGTATAGTCCTGGTTAATAGGATGTGTTCAAGAGCCTTTGTTAACATACTGGTTTTTTTTTTTAAAAAGTTGAAAAATCTAGGTTAGGTTGAATATAAAGGAAGTCCTTTCTGTGGCTAATGAATGAATAAACTATGTTATTTCACTTTAATATCCCGTACATTGTATTTTTGTACAATATAACCCTGTGTAATCTCAGCTCTGAATGTACTGTTTTTTGAAAACAAGACCTTGTATAACATGGATTCTGAGGTAATTTGTTACCGCTTCCTTCTCTCCTTGAGAATCTTTATTAGCTAGTAAATATTTGAATCCTGGTACAAGCTCTGTCTTATGTTGGAAAGGAAACAGAGATAACGTGCTATGGAAGAAGGAGCAAATAATGTGAAACTGAAGGCCACAGAGCTGCTGAGAACAAACGGTGACTGATGCTGTTTGGCAGAACTGAATTCAGTTCTGACTTGGATGTGATGCAGTCAGTGGAATTCATACAAATAGGATGAATATGAATAGAATTTGGCTTTGTCTTAACATTTTTATAACTTTTTTTCTCCTAGTAAAACGTGTATATTCATTGTTTTCTGATCAGAAACTCAATTTACTCCTTTTTGTGTATGTGTGTCCAGACTTAGGAAAACGCTAACAACATTCACGAATATAATCCCTGATTGGCATCCACTTAATGCGATTCATGTTGGACCATGTAATAACTGTAGTGACAGATCTCAAAGAAGACAGATGATTTTGGAAAAGTAAGTTTGAATATGTGAACTCAAAAATAAAATGCATAAAATTCTGAGACTTCATTTATTGAATGTATCACTTTCAAAACCAAACTATTATCTTGAGTTTACAGAGATTCTAAACTTTGAACTCTGATAAATACCCACGTTTGAAGATTTTAAATAACTCTTAAATGCTGAGATGGCAAATAGCGTTTAATAAGCATGAAACTTAGAGCAGTGTTTAACATGCTGACCAGCACATGTGTTTGAGCCAGGTCATAAATACTTACTACCGAGTAGTAAATATAGACAACTGATATCCAGTGTCGGGCTTTCCACAATCCCTGCCGTTGGTGGATAAAACTGTTGGCTGATACTGTTGGCTGATCATCTGTTTACTAGTTTGACTTGGGAACAGTGTCCTTTCCTACTGTGGTTATGGCACAGTTGTCTCCTGGTTTTTTCACCACCTCCCCACTCACAAAATCCCTTATGTGGTCTTGTTTTTTTCCCCTAGTCTATAACAAAATGGAATATCCCGTTAAGGTATTCTTATCCCTTGCCTACTGTGCAATCTGGAGACGTGTGTTGAAGTAGCATAGGAAGGGCAGGACTACATACTCTTTGAAGTGCCTTACTTTTTCATTAGGAACTTTTGCCACTATTTTGTTGTAATAAACTGGTGCTTTGTTGTTTCTTTATTAGAGTACCCTCAATATTAATGTTACATTTCGTAGAAGGCTTGCCACATAACAACCTGAAGAACTATTCATTTCGGTTTGAAGAAGATACCTACCAGATAACATCTATTGTTCAGTATCAAACAGATAAGAAGCATTTCATAACCTGGTCTTTGAATCCTGATGGTAAGAACCATAAATTCTATTATAATACTTCACGAGTCTACATCAAATACTGTTTTATGGCTTACTGCAATAGTCTCAACAGTCCATATAAAATAACAAGGATTTCCTTTGTCTGTATTCTAAAATTCACATTAAAATTTTGTGAATAATTGTGGGAACTTTGTTACTCAAGGTGAAGATTTCAGTTTGGTTTAACTGATTTGTTCAGCAGTATTCTGTGCTACACTGTACTCGCTGGCAAAAGTTATTTGGCTAGAGTTGTTTCCTTTCATAACCTTTTGTAAAAGTTAAAAGATACAGTCTGAGCATGACTGTGGGACAAATGGTATTGGTTATTTTGAAGCCAGTTATTAATCCATTTTTGGCTCGAAGTAAGGGAACCTATGGAACTACCAGCATTAATGAAGTTTCTTTCCATTTCTGAACTTTGCTGCATCTGAGGCACAAATCCACGTTAGAAACATTACTAATGGTATGATGGTTTTACCATTGATGGAAACTCCATAATCAGAGAAGGTGAAAAGTTGATATTTTGATTCTCATACTTCTGTAGAGAGAATGGAGTGCAGTCTTATCAAGTGTTCTGACAACATGAAAATTGTCTAAATCATACTGCCAGAGTTTAAGAAATAGGAAGAGGAAGAAGCTGGGAAGTGCCTAGTTAGGAACACCATATATATCTATTTTTAAATTCTTAAAGCTGTAAAATATTTGTTCATGATCTGTGAACAATTTACAGATGATGAGGCAGGTTATCAAAACGAGCAGTTTCTCTTAAACCACTGTGCCTCCCACCCAATCAATGTAAAAGGTCTGCAGAGAAACTTAATTTGAGAGGCGGTTCTTCCCTCAGAACTGTGCAAGTATTTTCAGACAATATGTCAGCATCATTAGCTCAAAAAAACCCTACCTTAGCTTGTTTTTTTGGTTGACCTACTCTGACCTGTAATAATGTTGCTGCAAATTCTGCTTGTGTGTGTTCTTTTTATAGTGGAAATGTTCCAGTTTTCTCTGATGTAATAAAGAATGGAGAAAAAACCCTTTATTTTCTGCTTCTCAAGGGAATGGGTTAATAAAAATATTTGGTGAATGTCTGAGGATAGTGACTTCAATTTTAAACGTCTCTAAGTCTCTACACTGGTTGCTGTTTATTTTTCAGGAACTTGGCTTGAATGTGATGATTTAAAGGGGCCATATTGCAAGAGACATAAAAGATTTGAAGTTCCTCCTTCAGAGATACATATTGTTATCTGGGAAAAGAAAACATCCCATGTGCCAGAAGAACTGAATTCACAGTTCCACAGTAAAAATATTGAAGATTTTCCTCTTAATAATGTACAGTCAAATTCCACAGTGTTGCATTGTGGTTTTGATAACACTGTAGACAAAATACCTGCAGAACATCGCAAAGAGGATTCTGTGAGAACTCCAGATAAGAAACAGCAGCAGGTAGCTGAGGATGAAAGTATTGTTCGTCATGGTTTAGAAAATCTGGCACATGATGATCTTGTAGCACTGACGCTTGAAGAAATTCAAGTTGACTCAGAAAGTAAATCGCTGCTGAACGGACAGATGGTGGGAAATAACCTTGTTGAAATTGGCACACCGCAACAGCAGGAATCGGCATTTTCACCTAACACTCCATATACAGGAGAGTTTGCTGGAACTAGTCTAGCTATGAACAATAAATGCATGTTATATGAAAATTCCAGTATTTGCTTACCTCTAGAAGAGTTGAACCCAGCAAATATTACTCCTCCTGTGCCCAAAAAAACCCACAACCCTGAACCATCTGATTCGTCGCTTGCTCAAAGAACAGATGACAGAACTAATTTACCTAACAGAGAACATGGATCAAATTCAGAACTACAGCTAAACAAGAAGTTGTCACCAGTAGAGAATATTATACAAAAATCACCTGACTTGAAGGATGCAAGCAAAATTGTAGTTAATTCTCAGGTTGCCAATTCAGCTGCTGCCAATAATTCCTTTCAGTCTTCACACAAAGACCAAAAAAGAGGATTTGTAGGAAGCTGGGTAAAGAAATTATTAAGCAAGAATACTTCTTTTATGCCTTTAAGTGCCTCAGGTCTCAAGAATGAGAGAAGTTGCAGAACTCCCTCAATGCAAAAAATAAGTGAAGTGAGGTTGCCAGTTAAGGGAGCAAGTAACTTTGGTGGATTTCAAAGCAGAGGTACAAAGAAAACAACTGAGACCCCAAAGTCAGTGGTTCCTCAGAGTAATAATATTAATCCTTTATCAAATTTCAAAGGGTTTTCTCAGAGCACTCGTCTTCCAACAGCAAGTCATACCACTATTGAAGGTCCAACTTGGAATAAGTCAGGAAGTACGTTGGGTACCTCAGGTAAAGTGACTCAATTCCATTCGCCTAGCTATAACTCTGGGAAGGCAGAGGAGTCAGATAGTGACAAAACAAAAAAACTTCGCCTAAAACTGTTAAAAAAACTTAATGCTAAAAAGAAGAAGTTGGCTTCACTGGATAGGCTTGCAGTGGAACAGATGAAACATGAAAAACCTGTGAATGGAGATGCAAGCACCCCGTCACAGATTGCATCTCACAACGACAGTGAATTATTGCAGAGCGTTTTAAAGGAACTGCAGTATCAGATTGATGTCGCAGATAATGAATCTGAATTTAATGCGAACTCGGTAGCAGGGTGCACTAACCATAATAACAACGATGAAATACTGGCGGAATTACTGTCCCCTACTTCAACAGTTACTTCCTTGGAGGCTCCAAAAAGTGAAGATGAATGTATGTATATGGAAATGGTGGATAGCAGTGTTGCAACAACAGCGACTGATGACAAGACCGGTGTGCCACATGCACCAATGACAAGCATGTGCACAAGCGAGGACCACAATTATTACAGTCCTGTAAAGGACAGTAATTCAGAACTTCATACAATAGGCAAATCCAGTGTGAAAAAACTCGCTTTTGAAAGCCCTACACGGGAAGATATCCTTGAAGACCTATTCTCCATTTCAGCACCAAGCTCGATGGCAGGTGACATAGATTTACCTCATTTTGATGAAACTCTGTTTGAAACTTGGTAAATATTAATTTTATTGGTTTCAAGTATTTGTCAATATTATGTATATTTTGAAACAAAGCACTATTAAATTATATTTTCTAACTAGTGTAATTGCACACTGGCTGGACTTGAACAGTTTACATTTGAGCTATTATTTTTCTTAAAGTTTTATTGTAGCAGACAAATAAGGTTTTAATGCATTTTATTTTTCTGAGAAGGAGTTATTTTAGCTTTCAGATACGATGATGATTTTTAATTAAAAGCTCCTATGAGTCTTAATTTTTGCTGCTTTTAATATGGAAAACTTATCCATAGTCCACTGAGTTTGAGAAATAATAAACTTCAGTAGTCTTGACGATGTAATGGTGTAAGAAATATTATTTAGGTAGTAGTGATTTATTTTCATAATAAGTTGGGGATCACCCAACTCCTGAAGTCTTTTTGTCCCACATTTAAAAAAGAAACAAAAAATACCTTCTACAATCAGGATGTTCGCATCCTTTGATACAAAGATCATTTGCAACACTAAACTTGAGGCTGGTATACTGTTAGGAGCTCTGCTCTTTTCAGAATTACTGTTCAATAAGCACACCCCTTGGATCCAAGGAAGGATGGATACATGGTAGAAATTTTCCTGTTGAAAATTATGGCACGTACTGGGTTTTCATCCTGGGTAACTCAAAATATAATTTGGCAGAATATTCTCCACTGACTTATTTTTTAAGTAAAATTAATAACATTTGGACCAGAGTTTGCAGCACTAAAAAAGAATTTCAGATGTAACTTTTAGTTACTCATAACTGCAAATTCACTAATAAAAGAAAGGTTTCCAAGAATTAAAATTAGCTGTAAATTAGCACCCATTACTGTTGTCACTAGGAATTTTTCATGGCTACAGCAGGGCACCCCTGTCTGTGTGTGAGTGCCAAGGAGAGACAGGGTCACTGGGAAGAAAACAATGGAAAATATGGCGAGACAGCGGTGAGTAAGCAGAGGGATTCACATCTTGGTGTTCCTGTATTTGAATAGCTTTCATTTTGCTAGATGAGAGTCTAAATTCATAGACACAAAGCTGAGGGTATTATATGCTGAATTAGAGTAGCTGTACAATTTTCTTGTACTCAGAAATAACAGGGATTTTATCCACAAGTCTTTGTTTCAGCCATTTTTAGAGGTATTCTGCCTTTTTTCATGGTTTTAGATCCCAAGTTCAAAACATTAAGTCCTCAGTCTTACTCTTCCAGTAGGTGCAGTTGAACATAATTGTTATCACAAGGCATGGCTACAGATTTGAATGGGTTTGGATAGCTTGGACCAGGTTCAAAAAGTGTTTGAAAAACTAAGTGGCACTGAACTCACCTTGCCAAGCTATTTCTGTTGCCATTATGTGAGTGTTTATCAAACTGGCACTTCAGTACAAGTCTTTGTAAAGAACTTGAGCTTCCTCTTTGTTTTAAATGTTGTAATTGGTAACGATACAATAGAAAACAAATCAGTGGATTCTGAATGTAAAGTGCCAGTGTACTGCTGGTGAAATGTTTGCCTGTTGTGAATTCCCTTATTAAAAAGTGCTGACCAAAATTAGAGTTTGATTTATCAGTGAATAGAATAGGTGCCTCAGCAGGACTTAAGGAGGTGATAGGATTTTCCTGCAGAGTTTTCCAGCCAGTGGTTTCTATATATGCAAACCACTAAAAAGCGGCGTATCTCACTGCACCCGACTACTTTTTGAAGAGGTTTCCCCAAGCAGTGGGGAGCTACATTCAAGCGTAGACACCATCTGTGACCAACTGGCTTGCAGCTGTGAAGTGGGAACTAATTCACCGCTGGCTTGGGACGTGGCACGGACCCAGCGGTGAGTGAAGCAGCAACCGTGGGATTAGTGTAATACAGAATGCATAGGACAACATGAGGAAGAGAAGAGGAGAAAGTCCTGGTGCAAGGAAGGAGTGTCATAGAACGGTCAGAGTTGGAAGGGACCTTGAAGATCATCTAGTTCCACCCTCCCTGCCATGGGCAGGGACACCTCCCACTAGACCAGGTTGCTAAAAGCCCCGTCCAGCCTGGCCTTGAACACCTCCAAGGATGGGGCATCCACGACTCCTCTGGACAACTTGTTCTGGTGTCTCACCACCCTCAGAGTGAAATTTTTTTTCCTAATATCTAATCTAAATCTACCCTCTTCCAGTTTAAAACCATTGCCCCCTCATCCTATCACTACACTCGCTGATAAAGAGTCCCTCCCCATCTTTCCTGTAGGCTCCCAGTTAGGTACTGGAAGGACAACAAGGTTAATAGCAGAGAAGGTCATGGGGACACATCTGTGCGTATATGCCTAAATAGAAGCAAGAATCTCTGGTCACCACTGGCAGCACCTCTCCAAACAGATGTGAGGAGTCCTTGGTCTGCAGCTGCATGGGATACAGTTTGGGTACCCATATATATAGAAGCCTTAAGAGCAAATAAATAGCACTTGAGATGAAGTAAGTATGAAACTAAATCTGTTAATGCTGCAAGTTCTTTGCTGCCTTTTTTTCTGAAATAGTTAACTAAAGATGATGCTGTGCAAATTTGTCGGTTTCCACAAATGTTTTACCGCCTCTGATCTTGTGCAGGTGAGAATGCAGTTGCGACTGAATGAAAAGCCCCCTGACCAAAACAAAAACGTTTGGAATTTGGTAGTTACTGGGCTTTTTGTTTTGAGACTAGTTTTAAAATGCAGCTTTTTGTTTGTCATAAAGAGAATACAAAGTATTAGTTTTCTGTCAATTAGAAATAAACTAGGGGGGCATATAGCAAATACAATGAGTGAGCAGAAGTGTGTCACTGTTTTGGAGGTTTTATCAGTGTTACAGGGTAAATTTCCAAAAGGAATGGCTTTGAGCACTTGAAGGGATTACATTTTACATGTTTCGTCACCTCTTGCATCACATAATCTTGTCAGTCTGTGTCTTCTGGTTTGGGAAAGGCACAGTTGTGGCACTTGTACAGCTTTTATTTCAGAATCAGCTCTACGGTGGAGGTAACACTGATTCAGACCTTACCACTCGATGAGATATTAAAAACGGTTTTTATCAAAAGAATATAGGAAGAAGAAAGGGCTGCTTTCTCTCAACCTGCCTACAATAAACCAGCCCACCTGTGAAGGGGCTGCCTGGATGGTTTTTTAGCTGTGTACCTGTTAGGGCACTGCCAGAAATTCATTGTGGTGCCGATTGCAAATCTGATTTTGATCTTGATGTTTTTCATGGCTGACTGTTGCCATTTATTATTCTTCAGCATTGGGTTTTGCTTGAAATAATTATTCCCTTCCTGACAACGTATCAATGGAGAGCGATTTTTTTTCTTGTCCCTGTTCCTTTGGCACAGCTAAGCAGCTGCTCTTCTCCTCATGAGCCACTTCGTGCTCAGAGCAAAGCGTGTTACCTTCCGCGCAGATTATTCTCTATGTGGCTCCCTGAGCATGTGCTGTGCTTTAAAGTCCACCAGGATTCAGTCTCGGAGTGGAAGAGCTTACAGGCTAAGTATAGATCTAAGACAGTGTACGGGCAGAGCGAGAGGGAGAATAAGGTTAGCAGGATTACAAGGCTGACGGAGAAGTTTGCGGCACGCCTGGTTTTGCACTGCTATGCACGACCACAGCGTAGTTGTTTACGAGGGAGATGCTGAAGCTGCATGATGCAGGAGAACACAGTGGGACCCACGGGGCCGGGAAAGGAGGGTAAAGAAGTAGGCCTGGCCTTTTTTTTTAATGTAGGGCCTGGAGGATTGACCTGTTGAGGACCAGGTGCCTCCAGCTTACGTTTTCTGGAGAGAGGCTGAAGAAACCCTCAGGAGATGTTTCTCCCTGGACTTAGGTCTATATTACCTTTTTATGTCAATGACTATCTAAAGGGGCTTCTCTAATGTCCAAGACAGGATTTGGGCTAGCTGTAATCCTGTCCAATTTAGCAACGGGCAACATGCCAAAACAACCCATGAGCTGTAAGGGTTGGCAATATGCTGGGAAACCCGCCACGGAAGTACCTGGCGAGGAGGCATCTCCCCTTTCCTCATTAGAAAGATGAACTTTGGCCCTGGTGACTGGTCCTGTTGCAGAACCTTTCAATGCAAACGCCAGAGGTGGAGAGCTGAAGAGTAGGAGAGCCCCAAATTATTTTATATCCCTCCGTTAGTGGACTGTGTGTTCAACCTTTGGCTTAGAGAGAGGATGGCCCATAATTTTTATGTAGGAAATACATATTTGAGCTTTTAAGCAGCATTTTACAGTTCTTCCATACTGTAACTGTCTTTCGTGTAGGATGTTTATTTTTTTGTATCCATATTTTCACTGGCTTGCTCTTTCTGTTGGTGTAGCAGAGCAAGAGATTGAAGTGACGGGGAGAGCTGTGAGAAAGAAGTTGTGCATTTGGATTTTCTAAGGTAGCATTCTAAACTATTTCAGTGAGTATCCACTTCTCTTTTTTTCTTCCCTCTGCCTCCAAGCCTTGCTTTGCCATGGCGAGATGAGATTTTTAAATGCTTTGTGCGTGAACGTTACCATTAACTGGCATTATCTCCCGCCAAAACTTGCCAGTTCTTGGGCTAACTAACCAAACAGCATCTACACCTTACGGCCGCTCAGGGGCAAGCAGTGAAAATGCTCTGATGTGGTGGTGGAATCGTACTATTTTCGAAGTTTTTGTCCGAAGTTTTCTGATGGTGTTCCGACCATTTCAGCTGAGACTCATTTCTACTCCTTTAAGTCATCTTTCCGAGCAGACGAGGGAAATAAGTCTGTTTGCAGAGGGGGACCTTGTGCAGGGGGAATGAACCAAATCTTCAAAATAAATAATCTTCAATATAAGAATATCTTCAAAACGAAGCACCCGGCCCTGCCCTTGCCCCCTCACCCCCGGCCCCGCTGCGGTGCGCAGCCCACGCCTCGCAGGCCGGTCGCCATCTCCCGCTCCCCCAGCGAGGACGCGAGTGGGCCTGCCCGTGGGGGATGTCCCCCCCCACAACGCCGCGCGGGGCCGCCTCGCGAGCGCAGGCGGGTTTGTAAAGGACGAATCGGGAAAACTTGACGTCCGCGATGACACAGGAAGGAAAAAAAAAAGAAAAACACAACAGAAAAATTGGTGTTTCCGCCCGGTTTCGAACCGGGGACCTTTCGCGTGTTAGGCGAACGTGATAACCACTACACTACGGAAACTCCCAGTTACAAGCAGTGTGGCTGCCGCCCCTCTTGACCGGGAACACACAGCATGGCGGCGCGTACCGGACCGTCAGCGGCTCTCAGGGAACTTCCTCTCTGCGTTCGGGAAGGCCCGGGGGCTGAAAGGGGGGTCTCGGGCAGCTCCCAGCGGCATAAAAGCGGCGCAGGCCGCGTCCAGCCGCCGCGAAACCGGCTCCGCAGAGGAGGAAAAGGATCGTTGTCACAAAAGGTCGCGCTCCGTCCCTGGGTGGGCTCGAACCACCAACCTTTCGGTTAACAGCCGAACGCGCTAACCGATTGCGCCACAGAGACGCGCTTGGATAGTGGTGCCGCTGAGCCGCTGCTGATGCCCGCGCCGCGCGGGGCGGCCCGGGTGGGCTGGCGGGGAGCGGCCGTCTCTGCCCACGCAAGCCCGGGGGTCCCTTTGGCACCCGCGCTGCAAACGGCGCCCCGCGGAGAGAGTGCCCCGGGAGGGTTTTGCTTTGTGTTCCTGCAGCGCTCTGGGGGCGGGCGCGGCGTGGGGGTGGGTTGGGGTCTTCAGTCACCAGCGCTGGTGCCTGTTCGCTTTTTGTAATCGGAAAAATATTACCACCACCACTACCACCACCCTTTTTTTTTTTTTTTTCCCCCTTCCCTGTTAGTTCTGTGGCCTTTCCCATAGGAGCAAAGGAGAGGGAAACAGTAGATAAGCAGAAAAAAAAAAAAAAAAAAAGGCTTTAAAGTTATGTGTCTCGGTGGGACGAGTGCGGGTGGGAGCCTGACAGCTCCTTTGGGGGACGGAGCCGCCGCCGAGCAAAAGCTCCAACAGTAAAACTTCTTCCAAGGGCCAGGGAGACAAAACCGAGCATCGGCCTACTGCTTAGCACTGAAGTATCCAACGTCTTCCTGTAATTGCAATACCAAAAAGGACTGGTTGTGACCAGAGACGTGAGGAACAGAAGACAAAATTCATCCCATGCCATTTAAAGGCCTGTGATAATTATTTGTAAGGGTTAATGGAAAGTGAAATCGCTGCCAGAAGTGAGTCAGGGCCAAGGGAACATCTCAAAGGGTTACGGAAGGGAAACTGCTGCCCGGGCAGCCTCGCTTCGGCTCTCAAAAATCTATTAAATGAATTATTAAACAATCAATTTGCAGCCACCGAAAAAGTAATAAGGTGACGATGACAGCTAACACGAGTTGTGAGAACCAAATCATGCTAAAGTAGGGTAATTTGCCTTCAGGAATCCCAGGTCCCGGAGACTAAGGGGAAAGGCTGGAGCAAGGAAGATGTACCCTTGGTGGATGAGGATCAGGTCAGGGAATACTTAAGCAACCTGCGCATACAAAAATCTGTGGGCCCTGGTGGGATGTACACACAAGTGCTGAGGGAGCTGGCAGGTGTCATGGCAAGGCCACTCTCCATCATCTTTGATCAATCATGGCAAACGAGAGAAGTGCCCAAGGACTGGAGGAAAGCACGTCACCACCATCTTCAAGAAGGGCAAGAAGGGAACTACAGGCTGGTCAGCCTCACCAAAATCCCTGGGAAGGTGGCGGAGCCACTGATGCTGGAAACCATCTCCAGGCACATCAAGGGCAAAGAAATCATCAGGAGTAGTCAGCATGGCTTCACCAAGGGAGAGTCATGCTTCACCAACCCAATAAACTTCCATGATGAAGTGACTAGCCTGGTAGATGAGGGGAGAGCAGTGGATATTGTCTACCTGGACTTGAGTAAGGCTTTTGACACTGTCTCCCATAAGATCCTCCCAGAGAAGCTGTTCATGTATGGGCTGGATGAGCAGGGAGGTGGATTAAAAACTGGCTGAATTACCAGGACCAGAGGGTGGTGATCAGTGGCACAGTCTAGTTTGAGGCCAGTAACTAGTGGTGTACCCCAGGGATCAATACTGGGTCCAGTGCTATTCAACATCTTAATTAATGATCTAGATGATGGGGCTGAGTGTACCTTCAGCAAGTTTGCAGACATCAAAATCAGAGGAATAGCTCACATGCCGGAGGATTGTGCTGCCGTCCAGAGGGACTTCCGCAGGCTGGAGAAATGGGCTGAGAGGAACCTCATGAAGTTCAACAAGGAGAAGTGCAAAGTCCTGCACCTGGGGAGGAACAGCCCCGTGTACCGATATACGCTGGGAGCCGCCTAGCTGGAAAGCAGCTTGGCCGAAAAGGACCTGGGGGTCCTGACGGACACCATGTTGAACATAAGCCAGCAACGTGCCATTGCAGCAAAGGCAGTGAATGGTATCCTGGGCTGCATTAGGAGAAGTGTTGCCAGCAGGTCAAGGGAGGTGATCCTTCCCCTCTACTCAGCACTGGCCAGGCCACACCTGGAGTGCTGGTTCAGTTCTGGGGTCACCAGCACAAGAGAGACGGGGATATACTGGAGACAGTCCAGTGAAGGACCACAAAGACGACGAAGGGACTATAGCACATCTCCTATGAGGACATGCTGAGAGAGCTGGGACTGTTCAGCCTGGAGAAGAGAAGGGTCAGGAGGATCTCATCAATGTGTATAAATACCTGTAGGGAGGGTGCAAAAATGATGCAGCCAGGCTGTCTTCAGTGGTGCCCAGTGACAGAACCAGAGGCAATGGGCACAAACTGAAACACGGGAGGTTCACCCTGAACATCAGGAAACGCTTTTCCACCGTGTGGGTGATTGAGCACTGGCACAGGTCACCCAGGGAAGTTGTGGAGTCTCCATCCTTGGATAAGTTCAAAAGCCGTCTGGATATGGTCCTAGGCAACCGGCTCTAGGTGGCTCTGCTTGAGCAGGGGGTTGGACCAGATGACCTCCAGAGCTGCCTTTCAACGTCAGCCCTTCTGTGATTCTGTGAATTTCCTCCTGCAACAGGGTGGCTGGTTACCAGGGCTGTTGGGAGGTCACCACAGTGACACCACATGGTATCACAACGTCTGCTGAGAAGCTGCTTCTTGGGAGCAAGGGAGGGAGAGACAAGAGAGGAAATCCCCACGAGGTGGCTCTGCCGCTCATTGGGCACCGCTCAAACCCTACTAATCAATATCTCCCTGGGAAATCAGGGGGCTTTGCAAAAAAGGCCTCAGAAGGGGCTGTCCCGGGCCCCACTCAATTCTCCGGTCTCCTGATGGCAGAGAAAATACCAAATCTCCAGATGTCCCCAGGTCGGAGGTGAGTTTCCAGCATCCCGTCGGAGGGGCTTGGATTCAAACTGGTGTCACTACATTGCAGCAACGCTCCAGGCTCAACCCACTGAAATTTAGTAAAGATAAACTCAACCAACCGCTCTGGGGAAGGCGAGCCTCGGTCCACAAACGCGGTTACATGGGGCTGCAGAAATGGAGCCGAGGGTGAAGCGCAGCCACAGTGATGTCAGCAGCGCAGCGCTCGTGCAAAAAGGCAAATTTTACTCGGGAGACCAGTGGGTGAGACATGGAGTGTGAGGAGGAGGCTGCGCTGTGTTTCAAGCTGAGTTTGGACAAATGGAATCTGGAGACAATAATTAAAAGGATGAAGTCTGGGAAATGAGGGGAAGAAGGGGTTTTCAAGGTGGCGCTCTGGCTACTCTGACGGTGTCATTCTCTTGGCCATGCAAAATGAACACAGCATTTAAAGAAATGGAGCGTTGCCCCTTTTCGTCGTGTTTCCAGCTCTGTTCATGCTCTCCTTTGGGGTATTGTCGGGCTTCAAAAGGATGCAGTGCTGAAGAAGGCTGACGCGGTGGCAGGTAGTCACACACACGCATGTATACGTACTATATATTTGAAGGTTCTATGGCACTTTATGTTTGCAAAGCACGGTGCCAATATTAACCAACCAGTCCAAGAGGCTTTTGTCCCATTACATTTATGATAAAGCATGACGGCTGTGTGTCGCTTGACATTTATATATAGGAACTTCACAGGAACAGCTTTTATTTTACTAGGACACACACTTTCATTGGAGTCCCTGCAGCCAAGCGCTTAGCAGAGCGCACGAGAGGAGAGATGAGCATCCCAAAAGATATTTATAGATCTGTGTCCCCAGTCCTTTCCTCTTCCGTATGAAAGCAATTCTCTGAAAGGATTATTTTGACTGGCTGTTCAAGATTTCCTGAGGAGGAGATTAACAGGCGGGAAGCCTCGCAGCGCAACTGGCAAAGCTCGCTGGCTTTGCACATTTTCATGAGCTTCGTGGCTCTCCCGTGTCAAGGTTATCTTCCTCAGACAGGGCGGTGTGGATGTCAAACAGCGATGCGGCAAGCAGAAGGGCCGGGGTCTGACAGCAGCTGCTGAAGCGCAGAATTACCTGTGCCTGGAGAGCACCGACCCCCACGGGGGGTTACAGCGGATGTGCCCCAAGGTGGCTCCGTCCCCCCCATCCCCTCCTTTTTTTTAATTTTTTTTTGCCTACTTGAGAAAATCCCCTATTTCAAATGGCCAAGTGGGATATGATGGAGGTGTTTTACACCGCTCTTTCTCCCAGGTGGTCAGTGCTTTCAGGCGGTGCCAACTTTGCCTGATCCTGACAGTGATCCTGTGAGCATCCCACAAAAGAAGGGGAGGCAAGAGCCACCCGGATGTTTAGGGTTCAGGGAGAGGGAACAATTTAACCTGTAGATATGGCAGGAGCTGTTTGCAGAGTCGTTTCGGCTCCACCTTAGCCCTCCTTCGCCGCAGCAATCCCCCAAATTGCAAAAAGAAATTGCCAGAACCTCCTTGCATCCTGCAGCTATTCCAGTGCCAAGGGTACGAAAAGATAATATCCCTCCCACCTCCCCCCCGGGAGTTCCTGATCTGTCTGACTATATTTACAACAGTGTTCTTCTGCTGCGGTAAAGGGACGGGACTTCTCCTTCGGTGTCTGTCATACCCCCTTGATTTTCTCTGCTTTTCCTTAAGCAGAGCCCTCAGGGTGATGTTGCACTTAAAAAAAAATAAATGAAAAAAACCTGCAGTTCTTATTTTGAGGCAGCCGGACTGAACAGATTCTCACTGGTACAGCACACCCAGAAATCAGCTTAGCGAGCCCCTGGAGCTGATGTCATGGTGTTTTGGGTTTGGGTTTTTTTTTGCAGGGAGGAGGGTGAGTGCCTGTTTTCCTCCACGCATATGTGAGGGATGGCTTTGGAGCCTCGGCAAGGGGAAGTAACGGGCTGGGTTTCCAGGGAAGCGTCGGTGGTGCCGGCGGGTCCTGCGGTGCCGAGCGGTGCCAGGGGACAGGCGGCAGTGGGAAGGGGCAGAGCAGAAGGGCAAAGCGGGGATAAGGATGTGGTGAGAGGCGCTGAGCGGCAGGAAAGCCTGTGTTATTTTTTGCATTATAGCAATTTCAGACCTTATCAACCTGATTCTTACTGCCTTTAAAGTGAGACTCCTGCCGCGTTGGAGCCACCTTTGGAAGTCTTTGAAAGTAGGGGCAAGTCGGAGGGTTACTGTCTCAGAGCGGTCTCGTCTCCTTTTACTGCTCCGTGTAAATCAGAAGCAAGCTGCAAGCTGCCTGGTAGGTTTACACTGGTGTAAAACGGCCAGAAGAAAAAGAAGGATCGGTGCCTGCTGTGGGAGGACGGCTGGGAGTTGTCCTGCTGCAGATGCCCTGAGGACCTGCGCTGTCTCCTTCGCCCTCTCCCAGCAGCAGCTCCCTCCTGCCTGCCCCTGTCCCTGCACAGGTCCTTTCTTCACAGCCACAGCACTGGTCTCCTCTAGGACAGTATACCTCTTTTGACTTAATTCTGTAACTGCTTTTAGGTGATGGGTTTTCCTCCTCAGGAGATTAGTAGGAGCTTAGCATTAAATACCATCCTTAAATACCAGCTATGATCCTCTGCTCAGTAGACCACAAAACATAAAGTTTGATGGTCAAGTAAGAAAAGGCCATTTTGTGGGGAAAAAAAAGAGAACTTAGGTCCTAATAAAAGCATTTGGCCTAATAAAAGGCCCAGTTTCAATCCAGATGCTATTTATGGCCTTGCTGCTCACACAGTTGTGCCTTGCTGCTCACACAGTTGTGTCAGTGTGGACTATAAGAAAGTATCCCAGAAAGACAGCCTTCTATTAAATTAACAGAAGGTCATAACTCACTGCCTCTCAGCCAGCATGTTTCTATATATTTGCTTGTACCCAAAGTACCCGAGAGTTTTCCATATCTGATAGTACAGATAATAATAATTTGCATGATAGAGAGACTGGATAAAAACACCGTTGTAGGTAAATGTGTCCCGATTGACCAAATGGATTTCGCAGCTTGGCACCTGCTGGGAACTCCTACCAGGCTGTGTCCCATCCAGAGAGGAAAAAAGTCCAGCCGTGGTTTGGATGCTGGGCGGCACACTCAGACCTTCTGGATAGCCTGCGGCAGAGTGCAGACAGACAGATGGGGCAAAAGTTGTCCAGGGCTCAGTCCAGTGAAAATACTACTTTTGTTAGTGTTAAATCCCTACTAAAGGTAAGGATTTTTCATAAGGCTTTTCCCCATCAAAATATGGGCAAAAGGGTGCAAAGCGGTTACGGTCAGCAAGTGATGTGCGCTTTGGATGAGGATGCTTTCCATCCTCATCTGATGGAAAGCATCTGACAGGAGCTGTGGGACTTTTCTGCAGCCGTCCAACACGGCAGCCTGTGCTTCCCTGCCCTGTTCAAGAGGGACAGGGAACTGCTGGAGCGAGTCCAGTGAAGGGCAACTAAGATGATTAAGGGCTTGGAGCATCTCCCTTATGAGGAAAGGCTGAGAGAGCTGGGACTCTTTAGCCTGCAGAACAGAAGGCTGAGGGGAGACCTTATTATGGCGTACAAGTATCTAAAGGGTGGGTTGAAGGAGGATGGAGCCAGGCTCTTTTCATTGGTTCCAAGTGACAGGACGAGGGGCAATGGGCACAAGTTAGAACATAGGAATTTCTGTTCAAATACATGGAAAAACTTCTTTACGGTGAGGGTGACAGAGCACTGGCACAGGCTGCCCAGGGAGGTTGTGGAGTGCCCTTCTCTGGAGATTTTCAAGACCCGCCTGGATGCAGTCCTGAGTAATGTGCTCTGGGCAATCCTGCTTTAGCAGGGGAGTTGGGCTAGATGATCTCTAGAGGTCCCTTCCAACTCTGAAACTCCGTGATTCCGTGATCTCCAGCATGGCGTCAAAGCCAAGGCGTGAACATGCTGCGGCAGTTATGTTCAGGCATATTGGGCTTCGACTACAAAAACTGGGATACAACTGTGAAGTCTGAGCCTGTAAAATGCTGCCAGTGTCTTCCAGGGAGTTATTTGTAGGGGGAAGGATGCAGGATCCATCCCTGGTAAGGAAAGACGTATTTCTGTGCCCACCTGCGATGCTCACAGCATTTGGGTTCTGCCTGTTCAAATGTGTCAGATGGATCAGGGGCTTTTGCTTGAGACCTGGGGTCTCCTCACTGGTGAGGCTGATGGAGATGTGACCGGGGAGGCCCCACATCTCAAAGCAGCGGTGTTACTGAGGCTCGCCAACATCATTTCTCCTCCCAGCTACTTCCCACTGTTCCACCCAGCTAGCCAAACTCTCAGGCGTACTTTAGATATCAAGGGTGCTGTTTCACTCCTGTGCAGGAAGGGCGACAGACAGCTTTCCACATTATATATCCTCTTAGATCACAGACATCTAACTTCTTATTTCTCTGGGCTTCATCTGTAGATGATGAGGGAGGGAGGGAGCGAGCGAGCCCGTGGCTGTGTTGCTCTGAGAGGCGCCCGAGCGCAGGGTGCTGCCACTCTCCTGTGAAGCCATAGGAAATGTTTCGCTATTCAATATAAGACAGACCTTCACTTCCTCCTTCTGTGCTTGCAGGGCTGAGCTGCCGCCGAGGCTGCACCGTCCACCCCGGCAGCCCGCTCGCAAAATGGACCAGGAAACCCTGGGAAGTGTTGTCCTGCTCGTCATCGTCACCTTGATAAGCGTTGTCCAGAACGGTAAGACAAAAATAAGCATTTATTTCGGGGCTAAAAGAGAGCTGAGAAAAGTTCAGGATGATGTATGCTGATCTGGTCCTTGGATAGATAATCTCTGGTTATAAGTGTGTATCTGCTTAGACATGAGTTTGGCTTTAGAAATCATCTTCTAAGCATAAAATTTTGCATGCCATTATTGCAGTACCTTGGCAGTTGCACGGTCCTACCCTGATATTCTAGAGTGAGTTTGTTATACACGTGTCAGCTAATGAAATGACTAATATGCTGAGGTACCCTGTGACAATATTGATTTCGATTTGAGGACTGAGACCTCCTTTCCTAGCTCAAGTCCCTAATGTGGGCAGCTGGACCCCTGCTGCCATGGGCAGGGTCCAGGGACCCTGGGGGGGGGGGGGGGGGGGGGGCTACGATGGGTCAGACCTTTGCTCAAAGATGGCCGAAGGGGACAAAACTGCACCGACTCACCGGAGGAGTCTGTCCGGATTATTTGTGGGCAGGCAGCTCTCTGGCTTTCCTGCATCTCCAGGTCCTACAGTCCAACTAATCTCAGTTAACTGCAGTCCCAAGAACACTGCGCGTTTCCTGCAATGGGGAAGTTTCCTTTTTTAGCTCTTGTTCAGATGTCTGTAGCCCCTACTATTCTTCAGGATTTTTTAAATAAACCAACAGGCTTCTTTCTTGTGAAAATCTGATTTTAACTCGAACATCATCTCTTACAAACGCTTCATCATTTTAGCGGGAAATTCTGCCCAGAATACAGAGAGGGCAGTGAGCTTTGCTGCAGCCGCGCTGAGATTGCCCAGGTTGAAGGAGTCAGCAGCGGGATGGGGGGCTGACGCAAGTGCTAGAAATCTTCTGTGAAGGTTTTTCGGTATGAATGGGAGCTTCCCACTGAGCGCAAACCCCATGTTTGGTCCAAGGAAATGGGCTATTCTTGGACTGCTGAAGGGAGGGGAAGTGGTGGGAGCCTCAGCATAAGCCCGGCTGCCACAGAGCAAGAAAAAAAAGAGACGCAGACTGGTTTAGTTTCGACATAGACATTAAATGGCACGTCGTTTAGCCCAATGCTGTTTTCTGGTAAATGCACAGGGTATGATGTCACCAGAACATGGCACGTTGAGGTCAGAGCACATGCCGCAATTAAAAAAAAATGTGTCAAATATACGTTTCTTGCTATTTAACCAGATGACTTTATATACAGTGTTTTCCTCTCACTCTGAAACTCGAGCATTTGCCTTCCAGCCTGACACGCACTTTCATCTCATGGAAATCTGTCTGTGAGATTATTGACCCAACGGGCTGCACGGTGCTCGGCAAGGGCCTTAGCATGCCAAGCAATAGTGGCACACAGCCCTAAGCCACAATTTCAGACCTTGCGTCATTTGATTTCCTCCTCCCAGGCTTTCTGTTTGGGAAGACCGGACTGACACGCAGTCCTGCAACGAATGCAATACCTAAGGCAGTAGAAATGCTTAGGAAGGGATATCAGTTGTACTCTTGCTGTGGCTCCGGTTCAGCAAAGCTCTTGGGCATCTGCTTCATTGTCTTTAAGTATGTGAAGACAGTACCATGTAAATTAGGGTTTATATTCTTTTCTGCAGGATTAGAAAACATTTTGGGTGAATGCGGTTACTCCCAAAGCTGGAGGTGGGCTGTGGTGCTGCCCCAGTCTGACATCCATTCACCGTCACCTTGTCCATTTACTGTCACCTTGTTCATGTCGGGAATCTCCATATCCTACAGAGTGACTCATGTGGCCGGATGCCACTGAGACACATATGCAGCTTTAGGTTTTCTTCTTGCATCAGGGAGATGTTGCAAGTCAGCAGCGTTCAGGGCAAATCAGTGGTCATTGCTGAGCAGATCGGGGTGGAGGAAACAAAGCAAAGTCAAGGGAAGGAAGGGGTAACCTGCAGGTTTGCCAGCACTCGCTAGGTTGGAACATCAGTGAGTGGTTTCTGTTGGCATGAACTTGTGAAACAACCAGGCTTGGATTGGACTCTTGTACATTAACTTGACCAGAGTGTAACTGCAGTGGTTCAGGCTCAGGGCAGCCTGTGCAGCCCTGGAGCCTCAGGGCATCATCTCCTGCTGCAGCTGAGCTGAATCAAACCCCTCAGCTACAGCCCTGGAGCCTCAGGGCATCATCTCCTGCTGCAGCTGAGCTGAATCAAACCCCCTCAGCTACAGCCCTGCTCCACTCAGTCACCTCATGCTGGCTTGTGAAACCACCTTCTTGCCTTGAGGTTCAGGGTAAAGAGCAGGAAATATAACCATGGTGTTGCAAGCTGCTTCATGCTGTAGTCTCCCATTTCCCCAGTGCCAGGCTAACAGGATCCCAATGCTGCTGCAATGTGAGCGCAGACCTACGGTGAGGGCCATCCCTGGATGTGATCTGTCAGCTCAGCTCAAGTCCTTCGCAGAGCTTCGGCCTGGCTGAGCCTCAGGCAGCTGGGACCCACCTCTTGGCCTTCCTTCTGGGGAGATTTTGGGACCCTGCAGGGTGTGTGAGGTTGACAGGGCTGAGGAGCCACAAAACTGGGGAACCACTCCCAGGGTGAAAAGCTCACTTGAAGCAGGAGACTCTGCCTCTCCATATGATGGTGACATGCTGGGTTCTCTTCTGATTCACTGTCCTCACCTTGGGGGTCCACATAGTCCTAAGGAAATACAGTCACTGCAGTGGGTTGGAGGTAATCGACCCAGGCATTTTCTATGGACATCTCATGTGGTGGTTGTCTAAGCTCTTTCTTGAGTCACTGGAGACTTCGGTGGGGTAGTTTCTCTCATGCCAGTAGCTCTCCGAGGGGTGGATTGACCTCTGGAGGTGCCTTTCCTCTGTTTCTCTCTGTCACCCACTGTTTACAGAAGGAAAATATCCATCTCCCCAACACTTCTCAAGGTCTCTGAAGTGAGGTGAGACAAAGGCTGCTCCTCATCCATAGTGCGGGTGTACATGATAACCCTACCTCTGTCCTTTGCCCTAATGCCTAGTCTGTTGTCCAAGGATCCATACACCATGTCAGAGATGGCAAGAGCTTCCAGGACAGATGCCTGGACCTCCACAGCCAGATCCTTCCCAGGAGACCCAGCACCCCCATGCCTGCCCAGCCCTGATCCCAGAGACTGTGCACCAGGAATGTCACCACCAGCACCTCCAAGTTCTTGTCCTCAGTGACCACTGTCACTTTGGACATGTCTGTATTCAGCCTGATGGCTCTCGGCATCATGGAGCTTCTCTCCAGCAGCACACTGGCAACTGGGAAGTGGCAGCACCTGCAGCAGCAGAGAGGGAAATATATATAGTGTATGCTTGGCTATCTCTGAAGCTGTGACATCTTCTAGTGGTTTCACATACGTGCTAGAAGGAAGGGAGGAGGCATGCTACATATCCCAGTGAGCCCATGCAGTCCCAGACCTGCAGGAAGTGGTTTCCCAACACAGCAGCTTTGCACTGTACAAAAAATTGCTGTCCAACCTAGTCCTCTTCAACTAGGTCCTCTCGGACACCACAGGCAGGTTAACAGCCCCATACCAAAGGCTGGGGTGGCACGCAGATGGAGATGCCGGGAGCTCTTGGTGGTTGCGCTATCTGCTCTAGTTCCCCCAAGGCCAGGTCCTCCAGTAGCCGGCCAGCGCACTGCGCCGGTGGCAGTGGGAGGGTCTTCAGCCTGGCTCAGAGTGGAGACGCTGGCTTAAAGCACTGCAGGTTTTTCCGGAGAAAGCCTGTAGGTACCCAGGGAATCACTCGATATTGGAAGGCAAAAAATTCAGTAGCTTTTAGCGAAGGCAATGGAAGTACAAAAGACCTCCTTACAGCATCAGTAAGGGGAAAAAAAAGAGGTAACTTCCGATTCCAGGGATTAAATCCTGCAGCTTATCAAGTTACACTTCTATTGTTATACCAAAGTATTTCCTGATGAGTTATCTTTTATATGCATCTGGCTAATATTCTAAACCATCGAGTGATTTGGGCACACTGAGATGCAATGCATGACAGTACAAAGCTTGCAGCTTGTAGCCTGTCAGGGCTCTGTCTGGTGCATTTAGACACATGATTGATGGTCTCTGGTTTAGTGCCATCAGATAAAATGTGTTTGTCAGCCCCATGATACATTATCTTGAGGTGCTGCATTTTTGCAGCCGCTAACACTCTGGGACAACACTGTTGCTTAAAAGGAGGACAAAACACAACGCGGACATATAGCCACCAGCCATCGTGTCCAGGTTCTCAGTGGGCATTTCTGGAAAATGAACCAGCCCTGCAGGATGTCCCGGGTTTGGCAAAGGGGTATCGCTGAAAGAGAAGAGACTCTCTTGTCTCCCTGCTCTATTAGGGAGTGAGAATTGTGTTTGGCAGCTTTGTCTAGAAAGCTTTTTTTCCCACTGGGGGCACAAAGGACGGGGTCCGGGCTGTACTTCTGCAGCCGGCAGAGGTGCGGGCTGCCAGAAGTGCAGTGCGGGGCTGAAACAGGGCTCAGAGGTGAGCGCCTGCTCTCCATCGCATACGAACACTGGGGGGTGTCTGAGGCGACATCGCACTGTGCCCTTGCACAGAAGGTTTGGTTATGCCGCGGTGACAGACCGAGCGTGCTGCCCACATCCTGCACCTCCACGCGCCTGCGTCCTCTCCTACCTTCCAACCTGGACGCTCATGAGAACAGAGCTGAGCCCGCAAAGCCCAGCTTCTACAGTATCTCCATATTACATCTCAGATTGAATACTCTGTGTTTTTTTAACAGCCTTTTTTGCTAGCAAACTGGAGCATGAAAGCAAACACTGCAATGGCAAGGGGTTCCAGCGGCCAGGATCTTCTGCCTTCGACCGCGTCTACACTGCCAAGTGAGTAGACAAGCCCTGAGGAGCCGGTGGGGCAGAGTGGTGCTCGTCCCTCTCTTGGTTAGGGTTTAATCTGAACCCTTTTAGGGTCCACAGGTGGGGTCCAAATGCCCTCAGACGAAGGCTTTGCTCTGCAGTCCCACTGCTGCGTGCGTTGCTGTGATGTGTAGACCTGCGGTTCTCCAGTATGTTTGCTGGTGAACCCAGGTCCTTTCTGGACACCAGATGCTGTACTTGTATTGGACTTGCAGTCCATATGTGTATTATGTCCCTTCATTTGGGAACCCGTTCGCCCAGCAGTAGCTAACACTGGCAGGGTGATACGAGCACAGCCAGGGTCCCAAGGGCACTGCAGCTCAAAAGGAAAGAGCCAGCGGAGGGATGAGGACTTGCTGAGGAGCAGGTCGGTGGCAGAGCTCGTACAGACCCCTCGGTCCCTGGGCAGCTCCCTCGGCACGTGGGTCTCCGCTTCTCTGCCACATCCGTACCTCTCGTCTTTGACATCCCTTCAGAGAGAGCGGAGGGGAAAATTAATTCCAACCAAGAAGAGAAAAGAACATAAAATATTTTTTTATTACCCGTGAAGGACCAATGCTGTGCTTGAAACTGGGTGTGATGTCTAAGGGCTGCCCTTCACAGGTGTGCAACCGCTGCCAAAGGCAGAGTGCTTCCCCCTTGGAAAGCATTCCCGGCCGAAGGAGGCAGCTGGAAATCATTCCCATTCCCCTGCAAAGACACATGTTAACTCTGTGAGACAATCCTATTTGCGGTGCCATTCTCCTTTTGTTGGTTTCATGTGGCTTTCAACGCCAATAACTTGATTAATATGACTTCGTTACAAGGATTTTCCAAGCCAATAAAGCACACAGCATCTATTATACACGTGCCATGATCAAACAGGTTAGAGGAGGGAAGCGGCTTCCGCAGGTGCCAGGCATGTGCGCGGGGCAGTTTGTTTTCCTCGTCAGGCAGGACAAAGGCATCTTTTATCCCGGCCAGGAAACCGGGAAGCAGACCCATGGGTGAGGTGGCCGCCGTGTTCGGGCCCGGACACGCCAGCCAGCCCCCGGCAGCTGCCTGTCGTGGGCAGGTGGGGGACCTCCCACCGCTCTGGGGTAAAAGCCCACCCGCAGCGGCTATAGTGCAGCCCACATTCACCCCCCCGCCATCCTTTGCTGGTGAAACACGTTGATTTTGCTTCTATTTCCCCCGTGTTCTGACTTCTCTCTGACAAATTCCTTTCTAGCCAGAACTGCGGACACGCGTACCCTACGTTTCTGGCCGTGATGTGGTGCGCTGGACTTCTCTGCAGCCAAGGTAACGCACGGGTTGTTTTCCCCTCTTCAACCTCGCACCACTTTCAGCAAGGGATGGTGAGCATTTCGGAGGTTACCCTTCCAGGGACCAAATTCCCCCGCAGTGTGGGGACCAGTCTCACCCAGCTGTCCTGCAGCTACCCATGCTGTTTAATTAGCATCACGCTCCCCGGCACAGTTTATGCCAACAGACATGTTCCCAGATGTGAGTCCGGACAGTCCGGGCCAGGGACATTTCCCATATAGGCATTACGGATGAGATACCTCTGGTTTGGGTGGAGGTTTTAGTGCCTGGAAGCTGGATGCTGCATTATTCACCCCCGGGACTTGAAATGGGCTCATTTCATCAAATTGCCTTTGCAGTGCTGAGGGCAGCCCAGGAATATTTACCTGCATTTCTAAATATGATCCCCTTTAATGCCATTTGAATTTTCCTAAAGTTGAGTACTTTCCTGGAGGCTGTGGCTATTCTTTCTGGAAGAGAGGAGTTTTCTGACCAGAAGGGCTGTTGCCTGAAGGTGTGGGGAAAACTGGAATTAGGGGGGAAAGGGGAAAAGCCCTTTTTATGTGCTCAGAAATGAATATTGGACCATAGTACAGTCCTCCACCCGTTCCTAGAGAAGTGCATCTATCAGCTGCCTTTTGTTGCTGGTGAAAGCAGTGCCCGAGTCAGCACCCTCCTTCCTGAGCCCAGCATCACCCACGCTGGGTTTCTGCAGCGGGCATGGCTGCAGGCAGGATTACACCCACAAAGCCTTCAGAAAAGCTGGTGCGAGGGCAAGTGCTCTTTTTCCCACGCAAAGGTCTCTATCCTGCTTCCAGTGCTCATCCCATAGCCCAAGGCTGCAGGTTCCCGTTGCCCGCGCCGACCCCGGGGCAGCTGATGGGGACAGTACGTACAGAGCCCTGTGCTGGTGCCTCTAACGCCTTGTTCTGCCCTTTACTCAGCTCCTGCCGCCTTTGCTGGTCTGATGTACTTGTTTGTGAGGCAGAAGTACTTTGTGGGCTACCTCGGGGAAAGGACTCAGAGGTAAGGGCTTGCAGAGCCTCTTTACAAAATCTGGGCTGTGGCGGCAGTGCTGCCTGCGACGGCTGCTTGCACGGGGTAGCGTGGGAAAGCCCCAATCTTTTGGGTGCCTGGGAGGAGGTGTTGGAGACCAGGGAGGTGCAGCGGCACCGGGGTCAGGGGAACGGCAGGAACAGATCGGCTGCTTCAGCAGCTCCTGCTCACAACTTCTGCAAACACACGTTTGCGTGTTTGTGCCGCTGTTTGCACAAGATCGTCCTTTTATATTAATAAAGCTCACTGCACACACATGGAACAAGGTTGTCCCACAGCCTGTGATGGCTGAGAAGACATAAAAGCCCCTCTGAATAGCCACTTTGGTCAGCAGCAGCCTATGCTGAGCCCAGGCAGCTAAATTCAGACCCAAATGGATCCTGAAAACAGCGTTTAAGAGCTCCCAGCTGCCTTGCAATGCAAGACAGAGCAGAAATTTGCTCCCTCCATCTCAGGCCCCGAGGTCTTTCAGCTGGTCTCAACAGCAAAGTCTGGAGTCCGAGCACTTCTCGCGTGAGGTGACGTACATTAATGATTTGCTTTCCCTCTTTCTGTCTCCTCAGCACTCCCGGTTACTTGTTTGGAAAGCGCATCATTTTGTTCCTGTTCCTCATGTCCGTGGCTGGAATACTCAACTACTATCTCATCTTCTTTTTTGGAAGTGACTTTGAAATGCACATAAAAACGATAACCAGCGCGATCTCTCCGTTGCTGCTCATCCCCTAGCTCCCCGCAGCACCAAGGGGGTCAGCGTGCTTAATATATCGATACCCAGAAGCAGCTATAATTCAACTGTTTAAGAAATGAACCCGTAACCCTTTTAGATTGCTGTAAATCTCGTGCTTGATGGGCTTTGTAGTTTGATTTAACCTTGCTTTTTCCTTCAGGAAAAAGATTTATCGTGAGCGCTGAGCACGCCCAAGGAATGGTAACAACTTCCAGTTAATTTTTTCGAGGTGTTTTTTTTTTTTTTTCCCTAAACTGCAGCTTGCAAGCTGATTGCATGACTGGAAGAGACATTATATGCTTGCTTCATAACTGTGCTGTACTTAGCTTTTGTCCCAAAGCCCAGGAGCCTCTCGGCATCATTCCTGACCGATGGCTCCTGCACAGGCACAGCCTTTCACCAGCATCCCGCACGCCCCTGCCCACGCAAAGGCATGGACCAGCCTCTTCACGTAGCCTTTCCCTCCCACTTGTTGATGACCGAGCTCCCACTGCTGCAGGAAGGCGGTAAATTGCTCTCTGTCTGATCTTCCTTGATAAATATTCATGCGCGTAACGCTGCTGACACTGATCTCATTTACACTTCAGCCTTTTTGTTCTCCCAGAGCTGTGGAAAGGGGTCTTGTGTAAATGAGGAGCTGGTGTATTGACGGCGGGGTTGGTTTTGTTTTGCTTGGCTTTGTTTAATAAAACAGTCTAAAAGGATGAAATCTGTTTGCTCCCGTCTTCTTTGCCTGGTGCATGATCCCAATGATCCGCGGCTCGGTAGCTGGCCGGTGAGCGGAGCGTGGGGAGCAGCACCGGGCTCTTTGTGCGAGCTGCTAATCGCCCCGGGGCACGGCCTCGCAGGGACGCGAGTTTAACGACTCCCTCTCTATTAGCAAGTTCAATTTTCTGCCTCCATCGCTAACAATGTGCCCTTACAAGTCCTTACCGAGGAGCGGTTTGATGAGAGAAATGGACCGAGGTAGGCAAACAGGCTGGCGCAGTCTTTTTTGCTACCCTGTGAGTGCTTAAGCTCTTAAGCCGGTCTGATTTCTGCATGCAGGATGGATAAAGCTGTATTTTATGACTCCTTTGGGAGGGACAGAGACTCCGCACTACCTGAGAAGAGGGTTTGCAGAGCTGTTCGCAAAAGCAAGCGCAGAAGGCCCCCTGCCTTTGTACCGCACCAAGGCCGGTGGGTTTTGTTGCTGCCCGATGGGGCAGAGGCGCTCGTGCATGGCTGCTCTCCTCTGCATCCGACCATTCGTGCTGCCAAAATAACACACACCCTTTTTTCCTTACCTTCTACAGGAATTTTAGATGCGAAAGATCAGTAATAAGCATATTTATTGTGTGACCATTGGCTAATAAATGTTCTTACTGGTTAGAACAGGTAATTAAAAAAATATAATCTAACCTCCTAACCTACAGCTGCTGAGACACCTGATTCCCGGGCACTGCACTTATGGTCCTTCCCTCCCCTCCTTCTCAAACCACTGCAACACACTCCAAACCCTGCTTCACACCATGCTTCTCTGCCACCCTCTCTCTCCATACCTCATTGGCAGCCACCCGTCCTCGGTGGTGACCCACCACCCCTCTGTCCCATGGGGTCAGCCCACCAAGGGATGGCAGCATCTCAGGAGGAGAGGGGTAACCCCCATGGTCTGGAGTTACGGAGCTCTTCTGCATTGCTGGTATCAGCAACGGCTCACACCGCCACCACCGTTACTCGGATCAGAGAAGGAGGTGCTTCACCAGGACCACAGTCCCTGCTCTCCAGCCAGTCTGGTCTGCAGGAGGTCTGAGACTTGTTTATGAAGACTATAATTTGTGGGAGGTGGCTCTCCCAACCCTGTGTGTCCACCTTGCAGGTCTCCCCAGCTGGATGAGTCTCCCCTGGTGCCTTTTTGTCCTCTATAGCAAGCAGCAGCTCACTTGACCTCCTTCTGATGTCTCCTGCTAGCATGAGAAGAGGCTCTCCACCAGCCAGCTATAAAGGACAGAGGATTCAAATGTCTATTTTGGGCCAGATAATCTATGCCAGCGCTCTCAGGCCTCTCTGTTGACTTGACGGTTGGTTTCTACACAGCTGTATTTAGGTAAGATCAGGTCATCTTCTGAGGGAACTAAGGCCCATCTTTTGCTATAATCATTTATTTTGCAAGAGTATCTCCTATTTACTTCCTCAAAGCCTTTCCAATAATGAAAGAGATGAAAATGTAGGCAAAATCTATTTTCCATCTATCTATAAATGGAAATGGTGATAGTATCAGACAAACAGGTGGTACATAAATTGATCACTATGCAAATTCTCTGTGAACGTCACGCTGTGTTTCCCATGTTACAGGCAAGCCTTGTGGTTGCATTTGCCTTCCCACTCTTTCTACGAAAGGAAGGCAACGTCAGTGCTATTTGGGCTTTCCTCACTGTGTTAGTCAACTCCAGTTTTTGTTTTCGGCAGTAAAACCTCCCCGATCCAGGTGGTCCAGTTGCCAGCGCTTTGCACACTGACTACTCAGAAAGCCGCAAACATAGGCTTATTCCAGGGGGGCTGGACTAGATGACCTTTAAAGGTCCCTTCCAACCCAAACCCTTCTATGATTCTATAGATCCACATACAAAAATACATACGCTACTGTAAAAGATGTGCAGTTGCATATTGGGGTCACATACACATGAATTCATTAGGACCTACTGAGCTGCACTGGACATGGGGACATGACTGGTGGCAGTCCCTTCTGATGGCTCCTGTTCAAGGTTGGCTTGCGAGCTCTGGGGACCGGCACCCACGTGTGGTGCAGCGCACGGGACGGCGGCCCCTGGCCTAGAGCCAGGGCTGTATGCCAACAGCTCTCACTTTCCCACCCTGCTGATTGCACCGATGCTGCTCATTGTCCCGTTTGCTGTGCTGCAGTGCCGTGGGCTTTGCTCCACCGGCATCGCCCCGGCTCCTCGCCCTGGTATGCCACCACCCCACCACGTGGCTGTTTGTGCATCGAAATCCCACGTACACCGATAAGCATATTGCCTGTGTGCGTATACGCATAGACACAGTGTCTTTGCTTACTATATCTGTATATATATATGTACAGATATAGTAAGTAAACACATATAAAGTATATATATATAAATACATAGAGAGAGTAGGTGCTGAGTCATGTGAATGCTCAAGGCTTTTCAGGGAAGGCAGGGAAGCGGGTTGCTCAGGCACCGGCCCTCTCGCAGCTTGCAGGCTGTGTACATCAGAGGCTGCGGAGACTGCTGGAAGCCGGGTTATCACAGGATGCTTTTGATCTGCTGACAAAGGCTTGGAGTACGTACAATATTCCTGCTACAGTAACCGCGTCTGATTCCATACAGCACTACAACCCTCTAGTGGAAACTCAGCCCTATTGGCATGCTGGTGTTTCTGGCCATGGGATGAGCCGTTCCTTTGAGGTTTGCAGCCTGATGGTGATACAACAGCATCCGCATTTCTGAACAGATGCATCGTCGCTATCAAATGTTTTTTTTTATTATTCTGGCATGTAGGAGCCCGATCCTGAAGCAGGACCCCCATCCTACCCGTCACAAAGTAAGCAGTCTTGCTTAGCACGTGGTCCGAGCAAGCAGGTCGCATCCAAGTGGGATAAGAAATCTGTGCACACCACCCACGAGGGTTTCATGCAGTATTTCCCAGATTCTCAGTTTCCCAGAACTTGCAAAATCGGCCTGTGCAGTGTCAGCACTCGGTCTGAGTCACGTCTACGCCAAGTCGAGTTTCCAAATGAGTCTCTGAGGATCGGGAGAGCAGTTCTGCTGGCGTGGAGCAAAGCCTGGCCCTGGGCAGCTTCTTCAGCCCTCACCTGCTCTGACATGACTTTCTTCTAGCAAAACAGCTGGTTTAACATTCACAGAAACTTTTCAAATGCCCTGTCAGGGAGGGATGCTGCAAAGCATCGAGCACTGGCCCAAGTCAGTGCTATGCCTTTTGCAGACCGCAGTGGGAGCAGGATTAGGCTACACGTGAGTGCTTGGAAATAGTTCACCCTCGATAGGTAAAAGGGTGGTACAGAAGGAGAATAGTGGTAAAACCATTCCCTGGGTGATTTTAAATCGGTCTCATGTCCCAGCTGGAGTGAGTAGGGTGAGCATTCCCATGGAAAAGCCCCTTGGTGAGCTGCAGAGCCCATCAACGCCTGCCCAGCATCCTTACAGGGGATGTGCTTGACACCCAGGAGGAAGAAGGACCTTGGAGGCTGGGATGTTCCTTCGAGGCACCTGGGGGACTTGTATAAGCTTTCACTGTCCCTTTGGGTAATGAAGACTGCTGTCCCCAGGGCTGTCGTGGAGGCTGCAGGACACCTCAGCTGTGGCTCCTCTCAAAGCAGTTCAGTGCCTCGAGGGATTAGGATGGAGAAGCAGCCCTGCACCACTACCTGCCTGCAGCAAAGAGCTGCTTTTAGCAGAGCTGCCGTGAATGCCAGGGAAACACGTCCCATGGAGAGGAACAGCTCGAGCTCGTTCCTGACCTCTGTCCCTCGGTGTACCTGTCCTGGCGGAGGGAGGCTGTGGGCAGGAGGGCATCAGCACTCTTCCATCCATCCTGCCTGAGAGCATCTCCCTGCTCCCAGCCAGACACGAAACCTGGCAAAAGTGAGATTCCTGCCTCAAAGGACAAACAGCCTCCACAGCAAGCTGTTTTTCCCCTTTAGAGGAGAAATAAATAACTTTTCAATTTCAGCTACGAGGATCTTTGCACTGCGAGATGATTTCATCAGACAGACGAGCTCCCGGGGCTTTGTGCTGCCTGCCTGCTGAGCTGCTCGGATGCCGTCCCCTGGGTGCTTCCCACTCATCCCCAAGGGAAGGGGACAAGACACTAAAGAGCCAGCTGTGATGTGGGGCGTGGAGAGCAAATACGGTGTGTTTTTCACCTAAAAAAAAGGAAGGCGTGATGGCGTTGCAGTGGAGTTTTAAACTCACGGTTACGGCAGTGCAGTGCCGTTTCTGCCGTGTGGGAACTGGCAGGGACTGCTCGCGCGCCGTGTCCTCTCGCAAGGCCAGGGGATGCTTCGGGAGCCTCAGGAGAGGGGCTGCCGCCTGCTGCGCTGCTATTTGCCACCACTCGTACAAGCACACGGCTGATTTATTGTTCCTGTGTTTTCCCAAGAGAGTGCCACCACCGCCTTCATCCCCAAACAATGTTGTCTGTGCTTTTGGCACAGCACTGCAGAGGGGGACAGCCCGATGCATCAAGAGCGCCCTCAGCGCTCTGGGATTAAGCAGAGCAGCACGACGTCTCCTGGCCAGCTGCTTCATGCTTCCCCAGTCATTTGTGCTGCAGCAAAGGAATTTCTTTTCAAAAGGCAGCACCAGCCTGCCCGCTGCCCTCGGCAGATGGGAGGGGATGGTGCATGTCCCCGCCAGCGGCCGTGGGGCCACGGTCCTGCCGGCTGCTGCATCCCTGCGCTCGCTCACCTCGGCGGGGACCGCGTACCCTTGCTGGTGGACAGATGCTGGTGGACAGATTTACTTCCTTGTCCCAGACTAGACAGCTTCAGCCACAAACCAGAGCAGGCTGTCATTTATCAGAGTTAAAGTTACAGCTGAGTCCGGAGCTATGTTTAACAATACTGTAGTTTCTTGGAGTGCATCTCGCTCCACGTGCCTTCAGCAGAGGCTCTGGTGAAAAGCAGAAAATAATAGTTTTCATGGCGTAACCCCGTTGCTCAACTCAGCTCTGACCTCATTCCCCAAATCCCCCGTGCCCCCTCTCCCCGCTCCCATCAGGCTTCCCAAGCACCCCCTTCAGTTCCAGCCCCACTCATTCATCCCTCTCCGTGTTTGTTGTCACCTCCACGTCCCTCTGTCTGGTCAATACACCTGTCAGCAGAGCTGCCAGGTGAGCCAGTGCAGGGAGCTGATCTGGCTGAAAACAATCTTCCCCCCCCCCTTTACTGGCTTGTTTTTAACCCATCTCAGCTCCCCGATCCCCATTGCCACAGGTGGGGACTCCAACAGAAATCACAGAACCACAGAATCACAGATGGTAGGGGTTGGAAGGGACCTCTGGAGATCATCCAGTCCAACCTCCCTGCCACAGCAGGGTCACCTACAGCAGGTTGCACAGTACAGCGTCCAGGTGGGTTTGGAATGTCTCCAGAGTTGGAAACTCCACAACTTGTGGAGCTCGCGGGGCTTCCCCTCTGTGTGGTGCAAATGCTGTGCTGATGTATTAATCTGGAGGCACTGCTACATGGGCGAGGTTTCCTTCCCCTAATTCACACTGAGTTATTGCACAGTCACCCAGAGGACAAACTCCCTTCTCTCACCTCACACTGTCCCTAGGACTGACACGGCGTCCCATGCAGCACAGAAAACATGACTGTACCTGGATTCTGCCAAGCTTGCAACCTCTGCTGCAGATCTCTGACAGCCCAGACCCTACCCGTGACATACTAGTGGTGGCACAGCTCAGAAATGGAAAATTGCAGCAGGAAACTCTGTCCAGGCATGTTACGGGGACCAAAACCTCTGCCAGTCATTTCTTGTCCCACCCACTGTTGGTTTAATACAGCTCCTGGGTCACTATATTTCAGAAAAGTACTTTCACTTCCCAAAAAGGGGCTTATAGTTGGTAATTTTATTCTTTCTTTGGACTGAAGTAGGAGGATGTAACCCTTCTGAGAGGCCTTCACTGTCAGCAGCGCAGACTCAGCTCAAATTTAAAGAGGTTGCTAACAAAACATCAGCTCCAGCTCTCCGGCGAAAGGGCGCTGCACTTTTCCCGTTCACACACAAACCACACCGCCTTGGAAGCAGTCTTTTATGAAAAGGGAGAAATGAAAAGCAGAAAAGACAGATAAACATTGATACACCCAGACCCTTTCACAGCCCAGTCTCCCTGGCGCAGTGCCCCGGGCCAGCGGGCTGTTTGCTCCCATGAGGTGCCAGCAAGTCCCCATCCCACCGGAGCCACCCGCTTCCCTGCGGGACTGCACGCACCCCCACGGAGCCCGGCATTTCTCGGATGCTGCAAGCCCAAAGGTCAAGGCTTACCACATTTGCACCTCAGCGGTACCTAGCTCCAGTATTTTGCTGTAAAACGTGTCTGCAAGAGGCTGCCCTGACCTCTGAGGTGTTGTGTGTCCTGCACCACCTCTCACCCTGTGGTGGGCTGCGCCGGAGGGCTGGATCACCCCTCGCCTCCTTTCCCGCTGCAACCCCAGATCCCCTGTGACACATTCTGGTTTCCCCCCCGTGCTGTGTGGTCTGCGGAGCTGCCAGCCGGCAGCGTCTTCTACATCCTAATTTGAAACAGCGGGACCCCACCAGGGCTGCCTTCCCGGCACTCATCGGGCGTGGGGCGCGACGTGATGGGTGTTTGCTCATTCTGGGACATGGAGACGCTCGTCTGCATGGCCGTGGGCAGTCTGGACCCGCTGACAGCTGCGTGACATGCAGGGGGCTGCCCCCAGTTAACCTTTTTGCACCACAGAGTAGGTATGAGGGGATCTGGTGGGGCCTTCCACATGCTGCCACCATGTAAATAATGGGTGGCGAGCAAAGGTCGAGACCTGCAGTTGCCCATCACATGGCAAGGCTGCGGTTTCACACACCACCAAGCGCATTTGATAGCTTGCAGGCACTGGAAGGAGATGGTTGGTAACTCCCTGTGCTTCTCCCAACAGTTGCTTTCCCAGTCCTGGTCCTGGTGTCGCATGCCCACCTTTGCTTCAGCTACAGCACCCAGCAGATCTGATCCGGAGCCACTCCACCCCCTCAAATGGCAGAAGACCAGCTGTTTCTGTGTGTTACAAGAGGTCTGCAGAAAGAGTCTGAGAAGCCGGAGCTGCTGCCAGATTAATTGCAGGGTGGGAAGCGAAGGGTGAAGCCTCTGCCAGTGGCTGCGAGTTGTGTTCGGCTCGGCGTAGCTAAGGTTGTACTTGGGTGATGCCTGGGTAGTTACGGTGTTGGACTTGAGATCAGTGGTGTCATCTTGTGCAGGTTAAAATGCTGCTTTTAAATGCTGCCAGAAATCATAGGAGGCTTGGGGAGTACTGCTGCGTTTGCCCTGTCCTTACACCCGTTCACAGGGATCTGCTCTCAGCCACCATCAGAGGCAGGATCATGTCGACAAGGATTTTCGGTTTGACTCAGTACAGCCGATCTTCTGTTTTGATGAATTTCTGCTCCTAGCTAATTTTGCAAAGCGCACCACGGCTCTCCACCAAGGCGAGGGGAACAGCGCGGTGATGCATGCTGCAAATCAATTAAGAGACACCCTGCCAAATCTGTTCCTTTGTCAAATGATTCAGGAAATGACTACGGGATGGTACAAGTGGGTTTTATTACTATAGCATGAAAAATTCAGCACCGTAAATGAAAGAAAAATTAGTCCACAAGCCCTCAAGACCATAGCTGGGCAGGGCTTGTTCTCTCCCTCCATCAGGAGATGACCATCAATTGCAAACAAACTTCAAGCCTAGATGCCACCAACTTGCTCCAGGGCTTGCAGTAGCAAAGTAGCTCACATTTTGCAGGGGAGAGGACCTCCCTGCTGGCACAGGGCACGTCGTGGTCCTTGTGCAGGAGCTCCACACCGCCACAGCCCCAAGGGCAGTGACAGCATCGAGGTGGGTGTGAACAGTTTCCTTGTGGCTTGGGTGAGGAGGCAGGTCCTGGGGCCCATGATGCCCCACCAAGCAAGCAACCCGACCTGCAACACATTGGCATCCTCAATCCACCTGAGGAAGCTCACACAAGCAAAACCTGCCCTGACCTCCTGCCTTGCTGTCACTTGAAAGCAGCACAGGGCAAAAGCTCCTGGATACAGCTTGCCATGTTCTGAGTCACTCTGCCATCTCCCAGCAACTGTCCCCTCGCATCATTCCATCCTCCATGCCATGGAAAGGTGATCCCACACAGACAAACGCTGCCACCTCTCCCATCCTGAGGTCCCTCCACTGCTGCTGCACGTCACTGCTGGTGCTCAGAACTCTTTCCCTGGACCTAGAGCCCATGGGACATGGTGCTGCCCTTCCGAATCTTTGTTCTCAATGAGAAATTTATCAATGCAGACAGCGGAAGCCACTCTGCTCTGAGCCTGTTGTGTGATGTGGGGGCTGGAGTGAGCAGGAAGCCAAGCTTTGTTTGAACTGCTGAACTGCCACTGGCACGACTGGTGGCACATGCTGCTGGACCCGCTGCAGCTTGCACAAGAGGCTCAGTGAGTGGTGGGGGCAGCAGGACGGGGCCCTCATTTATGGAAAGGATCGGCATCCTGGGACTGATGTGCCACCTTCACCCAGGCTTTTTTCATACAAGTATGGCAGGAGCAACCCTGGAAGGAGCCATGCAGAAGGCATGAAAGACAGGGTGCGTGCACCCTGCAGTGCCATCCAACACACCTGAAACCTGCACTGTTGCAACTACTGCATCTCACTCTCAGCCTTCTTCAGCAAAAATGCCACCGAATGCAGGCCCAGGGCAGACCTACATCAGGTGTGTTCTTCCAGAAAAGCCAGCAGAGATACAGTGCCAGCGGCTGCGGAAGCGTGGCTCAGGGCAACATTTGGCAGGATCCTTAGTGCTTCCCTCCCTCCCTTCTGGGCTGAGACAGCACAGAGGGTGATGCAGCAATCGTTTCTTCAGCGCAGACTGTGTTGCAGCTCTTCGTTTTGTAGTGGAGGTGTAACAAGCCTAGGAAGGCACCGCAGCCCAGGAAGCATCTATACGTGGACAGCTTCTGAAGCCCAGTTCAAACCAGTCTGCGGTGGGCCTTGGCAAGTGTCAGTTGGACAAGGTTTCATAAAAGCTTCATTCCCAAAGTGGCAGCGTTCTTTACTGTTGCTGTCTGGGGTTTTCCAACCAAGATGGCAAATGCTAATTGGCTTTTTCCTATGCTTCACTACAAGGGATCTAAAGTTCATTACTAGTCCAGTTTCTTGGTCTTTCGTTATAAACTGCAGTAGAAATTTGTGGGAGGTATGCTTAAGCTATCCCTACCATAAGTGTACAATTGTGGTATAGCCCTGTGGAAACTGTACAGCGGTACATAACTCATTTTTTATATTCACCACCTATGTGGGTAAAGTTAAATTATGGCATATATCCAAAGTTTTTGCACTGGTACCCTGCTCATTACCCCAGAAGACCCTACTGATTACGTTATGGAGTTTACTTCTTTACCATTGGCAAATGTGTAGTGACATTGAGGTTTTGGGTACAGAAGCCTTCCAGGATTAGGTGTGCCTTTGGATGGAAGGTGCGGAGGGCGCTGAAACAGAGCCAGTGCCAGCTTCTAGCAAAGGACCCCTCTGTGCAGTGGCTGGGAGGGAAGCAGAGCTGTGCCCCTGCTCCTGAGGACCTGTCACCATCCCGTGTCTCAAAAATTGTAGCCTCGGGGCTGGGAGAGGATAAGCCGAGCCCGGCTGACTCACACGCTCCTTTTCTGCCTCAGCACATATTATATCACTTAGGCTGATGCTCTTCCAACAGGTCTCAGGATTTAGTGTGGTTCATATTTGATCAGGCAGATCCCCAAGGAACCGTTTGAATAGCAGAGGATATGAGTACAGAATATGAAGGGACCACCTGGGTCATTAAACCCGGTCCCCTGTTGTCCCTGGCAACTATATAATAGACATTTAATCCAGAAAGGACCGGCTACCTCCATTCCTCCTCCCCTGTGCGGCCGGAGCCTGTAACATGATATTAAGGCCGTTGCTGAAAGCACATTTCTTGCTGCAAAAAGGCAGAGCTCCCAGAAAATGGAAATTCTCTGGTGTCTTTGGCCATAATATATCGGCAGGAATAACACAGTTCCTAGCAATAGCATTTCACACAGAGCCAGACTTGGCATTTCCCCAAACACTTTCTCAGCCATTTTAGAGATTTATAACTAATAATTGCATGGCTGGATAAATAATTAGACTCTGAGGTTTTGTCTTAGCTTTTTCCTTATAAATAAATCCCTTATTCACAAGCTATATTAAAACACCTGTCAGCGGTATAATGTGCATTTCATATCAGTGACTTGCTTATTTCCTGCCTGGGTACATTGATTTTATTTCCATTATCTGTACTCTTTTATTTATGTAATTATCAGCCCCGTCATTCACCAGAAATACATCTATTCTATGTGTATAGGTGTATATCACTATATTGGAGATGACTCACATACACAAATACACACGCACAAAGGGTTACGAGAAGCAAGTCAGCACAAGGCAGAAACCCACCGCAAAATGACGGAGCCGTCCTGAATTGCATCTGATTGCCCTGAGTGGATGCTGAGATATAGCAAACCACATCGTCCCGCTGAAGGAGCACCCTGAAGGAAGAGTAGTGACTCTCAAAAACCAACTTCAACCTTGCAGAGGAACTGTTGGTTACTGTCCAGAAATACCTTCAGAAGGTCCTTCTAGGGGACTTCCCCTAGGAAAGGGAAGGTTGAGAAGGCAGAGAGAGCTATTGCAGCGCTGAGCTCTCACAGAACCTGATGTTGGCAGGTATGTATTAAGGATCTAAGAAAGTGAGGGATAAAGAAATCGGAAAGAGTAGCATTAACAATATATTTGCTTCTTGGAAAAGTGCACTGCTCCCACGTCATCCTTGGTGTGCCTGAAAGTTGCACAACCTACTCAGAGTCAAGGACAGGAAAATAGATACCAGGTTAGATTTATAAAAGGACAGGCAGCTTCAGCACTGGGAATAGATGAGCACATCGCCTTTCGTCAACTGGAGGCAGATTTATGGGACGGAGGACATGGGAGGCTAACGGGGCTGTTGCTCTCCCCATTACTGCTGCCCGGTGTGGCACGTGCTGTGCATCGTATCGGCAGAGCTCTGCTGCCCCTCATCACTACTGCAGCCCTATCTGGCCCCGTTTTAATTTCCCCCACTGTCAGTCCCTCGTGCAGCTTTGTCCACTCTCCCTGTCTTCACTCTTCTCTTGAGTTGTATGAAATCTGTCTTCCAATTTAGGGAATGCAGTTTGCAACCCACAGGAATAATATCTCCTTGGGGAATGTGCTGGAGTGGAGCAAGCCCGGTGAAAGCTGCCTAGGAGCAGACTGACTCCTACTTAAACAGAAATGTTACTCTGAAGACCCAGAAGACCCAAAAGCCTGTGTTTCCTCTGCACTTGGTCCCCTTTCCATTGTATGCTGGCTGGGTGCTGTGGTGAGCTAAAGCTGATGGAGCTGCAGCAAGTGGGGCAGGGAAGACCTACCGAAGATCTTACTGAATCCCACGGCAAAGACTGGGTATAGTCAACATGGACCTGAGTCCACCTGGCCTCGTTACTGAAAATTGGGCTCACTTTTGTGTCAATCAATCAGCTTGATTTCATGGTTGCATTGGAACACAAGAGCAATTAAAGTCACTGGCTTCGGGCCCATCACCTCGTGCCTCAGCTCTGACCCTGTGCAAGGATCACAGATTATGCGCAGGAGATATTTCTTAGTGACACTAATTTGTTTTTGTCCACCTGAAGACCTTTGGCACAACACCAGCAAGTACCAATAGTAAAGCAGGTAGATAACAACTGCTTTTTCTGTTTATTCTAGATGGGCATATTTTGCATCACACAATTGTAAAACCCAAACTCTAATGGGTTGAGTCAAACAAAAATGATATGCAAGAACTCTTTACTATTTCCTCATAACCACTTTTTTCTTTTCTCTGTCGGGTCCAAGCCTTGCAGCAAGGGCCATAGGAACCCTTCTACAAACGTACGGAATGCGATTCTGCTGGAATTCCACCCAAAGTGGAGGGGCTGTGGAGACAGTGAGTCAGCCTTGGCCTCACGTGTTTCCCTTCCCAGTGCCCCAACCACACGCTGTGCTTTATCTCCAGACTTCAGGAGACCTCCTCGGTGTGGGCTCGCACCAGCACGGTCACAGGGGTCAAGGCCAGCCACTTCCTACGCATGTTTCGCTCACGCTCCATCCATGTAGGGATTGGTCTGAAAGGAGCCCTGAGGGCTCCGCAAAATTTAACATTTGAATTTTGCTGGCTGGCAGGAGGTTCACCTGCCCCTGGCTTTCACTGAGGGACATGGGGGAGCAGCCGCTCCCCCACAGCCATGACAGGGCCGTCAAGCAGTGAGGGTAAGTAGCCAGCTGCTGGAGGGAGGCCAGGAGTTTCAAGAAATACATTAATCATGCTATTTACCAGAAAAGTCTTCAGCTCTCCTGGCACTAAGAGGTTGGGGTTTTTTTTAATTTCTTTGGCCCGGTGGGTTTGGTTTTTGCTATTACCTTGTGAAATGCCCTGGAGAACCTCTGCCCTTAGCAGCCAAACCTGTCCTCTGTTCATGAACCAGGTGGCCGTCCCCACCATCCTGCAGCCAGGGTATGGTTGCTCTGCTGCTGCACAGCCCTTAGTGAAACCACCAGGACAGCATCCCTCAAAGAGCACTCAGACACCACAGCCACTGCCTTGTGCTCATCTGTCCTCTTAGAAGGGCAGTGGCATCGTAAAAATGTCAATCTATTCTTTACGCCATTAGGTGCCTTTGTGGATCACTTCACTCTGTAAGTAGAAGGGAATGAGGGGGATCAACTCACCAAAGTTTAGCATAAGTTTTCAACATAATTAGAAGGACTTTCTGTCTAGGGTCCATGCTGGCCCATGGAGACCTGTGCAGTAAGATGTAGTCAGGGCAGCACAGTAAGAACAGCCAAACTCTCCTCTGATGAGGTGACCTGAGGGACTGAGAGGCTGGAGCACGCTTCACACGGGGCTACTGTGTCCAGAGCTAGGGAACTGCACTGCATAACCCCCATGGAAGACATTCCCACTGATGCTAAGCTATGTCCTCTCCGGGGTGTGACAGAGTTAGAGAAAGGCCAGAGAGAGACAACTAAAACAATCGAGATAATGAAACAACTTGTAAGGAGAGACTAAAAAGGCTTTGGAGAGGAGGAGGCCGGGGGTTATGGCTGACATTTGCAAAATCGTGAAGTCAGTGGATGAGGTGAATGCAGAACGGGTATTCACCATATCCCACACACTAGAACTAGTGGCAGCATGATCAAAGTAATAGTAGATTAGTTTAAAACAAATAAAAGTGCTTCTTCGTGGAATGGGTACTGTGTCCTGCTCAGAGCCCTACCTGGGCTTCGTCTTGGAAAGAGCTAGATGGACCATATGCAAAACTGAATGAAGGAATGGGGCGGAAACTGAGCAGTGGATCAGTCAAGGATGATCAGGGTTCAATATCTCTTCTTTTATTTATCACTGTCGTCATAACCGTTGTGTACATGTCTCTAGCCTGTATTCATCAACAATTTTAAGATAAGCCTTGTAGGTACTACCTATTTGGTTTATTACAAGAACACATCCCCAGCCTGTAATTCTCGCACAAAAAGCAAAACAAGAATTAAGTATTAAGAGCTGTGATTTACAAGAATGAGTAAGGCGGTGTTTAACCCAGCCAATTAATTCTCCTTTAAATCTCTGCTGAAAGCCACAGGCAGGCTTCCAGCATATGAGTCTTTCCTCAGTATTTCCTACAATTTGAACAAGAGTTCAGCTGGAGTTCTAAATTACTGGGGGAAATTGGCTCTTCTCCATCTGGTTTTCACCAGTTCTGCAAAGATTACACAAAAATTGAAATGAACTTCCTAAAATCTCAAAATATGCTGCAGCCATTGGAGGTTGACCTCTGGCTGCAGTGTGACTGGCGTAGTGTGTGGAGCAACAACTCTCAGATCACATAAGAGGAAGAAGGAGACATCTGGGGACTTCACTTTCCATTCGACCCACATGGAAAGAAATCTGGAAACTGCCACCCCTCCCCCACCCCCCCAATCTCTAGGTCAAACCCAAACTTTGGCAACCTTATTGGAGAGATGGTTTCTAGTTAGAAATTTTGGTGCTTCTGCCCATGCCCATTTCCAATGAAAGGTCCAAAAAACATCTGAAAGTATGTATTATGCCCTTTCAATATGCTCAGTAGCTATTTGTAAGAAATTTTTTTGGGGGGTGAGCTACCAGCCAGGGTGCATGTAGCTGCTCTCCACAACTGGAGCCTGGCAGAGCGTGGAGAGGAGAAGGAAGATGAGCATGGAGAGAGCCCAATGAACACAACAAGGCATTGTTGTACAGCTGGGGATGTTTAATGCGTGTGTTAACACCTAATACCCAGATCATTTGGGGCACAGGAGGCTGCAGCTTCCATTTTACTTACTGTGGAACCCTGGGAACATTTGGTACTTGTAGATTTGTTTGAGAGATCTGTGAAGAAAGCCAAAGGATGAACATTTATCATCTCTCAGGGCTGCTCAGTCTGTAGGATTTACTTTTAACAGTTAGTTTGTAGCTGTGACTCTCAGCCAGAAAATAGGGCAGAGCTTTGGGCCATGAATGTGAATCCTGAGCTGCTCTGGGCTTGGGAGGAAGGGAGGCAGAAATCTGGACAGTTATACCCTTAGGAGAGACCTATGGAACAGCCATTTTATAGGTTGGTCTCAAACTTTTACGAATTTGGGTAGTGGCTACAGACTTCTGTTCTGCTGAAAGCCCTGGTGACACAGGCAGGAATTTCTCGTAGCAGCAGGGCAGCTTTCAGCAGCTCCGGTGGGTGCCCTCCTCCCTCAGCTGTGCTGTGTTTGTGGGAGGACATACAGATGGGTCCTGGAAACCTATGCAGCTTTTGAATAATCTCGGAAAAATAAAGAGAGGCGAGCTTATTCCTAGTCCGTATCAGTTTGCTCATTTGGTCTCTGGTGCTGTCTCAGAAATGTTAGTTAATAAATGTACAGCTGCGGCGTGGCCATGAGCAATTAGCAGCACAAACTACTGAAGCTGGCGCTGCTGCAAAGAGCAGTATCTGTAGACCCACAGCCTGAGAAGTTAAAACTTTGGCCAGGACTTCAGCAAAGGACTTAAACTGATATACAAGGCAGCAAGTATGTAAGGTAATAACACAGACAAATCATTTTGTCCCCCTCTTTCCAATTTCTAAAACATGATCGCATCGCATTTGCCATTAAAAACAAACTATCCTTTCTCAGTAGATCAACACCTTAGGTGGCATCATCCATTCAAGGATTTTCCCAGCTCCCCACGAGATTTCAACCAACAGATGGCAGCAGCCCTATTGCTAATGGCACTACAGCTATGATTTTTATTCTCATCAAGGCATATGGTTTCTCTGGGATGTCTCAGACCTCAGTGATGAGCCTGTGGTCAGAAGGGCATCAGAAATGTCCCCATAACAGAGCACGCAGCTGTTAAACACAAAGAGCCTCCACTGGCTGCACTCTCCATTGCATTCTTGGGGACAGGATGGCTTAAACAAGACTACAAATGCCCCCCAAAACACAGCTGAGTCCTATGAGAGACAGCAAATACTGCAGGCACACCGGCTGCATGGCAGCTGACATTCAACACCACTGGTTTTTCATACCTGAACTCTGTGTGTTTTCTGTAACTCATTTATTTAGACACTACCTCCACCCTGTTTGCAAAACCACACTTGAAACAAGGTGCACATGGGTGGTCCTTTTGGTCAAACACCATAGGCACTTCTCACTTCTCCTGACTCTGACACCTGTCCTGTAGAGGCATTTGGCCATTCGCAGTCAGTCACAGGCTTTTCCCTCCTCCTTAACTTCGAAAAATTCCAGACCAGCTGAGGAACCTGAAGGTGCACAAGTCCACAGGACCTGACGGGATTCATCCATGAGTCCTGAGGGAACTGGCAGATGAAGTTGCCAAGCCACTATCCATCATATTTGAGAAGTTGTGGCAGACCAGTGAAGTTCCCACTGACTGGAAAAGGGGAAACATAACCCCCATTTTAAAAAAGGGTAAAAAAGCAGACCTGGGAAACTACAGGCTGCTCAGTCTCAGCTCGGTGCCCAGCAAGATCATGGAGCAGATCCTCCTGGAAACTATGCTAAGGCACATGGAAAATAAGGATGTTAATGGTGACAGCCAACATGGCTTCACCAAGGGCAAACTGTGCCTGACAAATTTGGTGGCCTTCTATGACAGCATTACAGCACTGGTGGATAAGTGGAAAGCAACTGATGTCATCTACCTGGACTTGTTCAAAGCATTTGACAACATTCCTCATGACATCCTGGTCTCTAAATTGGAGAGACAGGGATTTGACCAATGGACCACTCAGTGGATAAGGAATTGGCTGGATGGTCGCACTCCGAGAGTTGGAGTTATACCAATGGTATAAAATTCATTTTTGTGGGGACATCCAAAAGACATCCAAGAGATTTCATACACATTTTGCTGTATGTGCAACATGTAGCCCCAGGGCTAGATGGGGCTTGCTAAAAATTTCCTTGGCTTACCACACCACGTTGGAAAAGGGTTCTGGTGGATTTGGGAAGCAGGAGGGAGATGGGTGCTGCAGGATTGGCCCTTCCTTGATGAATTTGCTTCCTTCTTCCCAATGCCACCGTGATGGTCACCTGCCTTTCCCAGGCACTGGCAGTTGCTTAGCAGGTGCTGCATGGCTCATGGTGCAAGGAGAAGCACAGGGATGAATAGGGAAACGTATCTGGGAGATGCTGAGGAGGAGAGAACAGGAGGCCTAGGAGAGCAGGAGCAGGAACAGATGTCAAGTTAGGCTGGAGTTACCTCCCCACTCATTGGTGCGCTCCTAATTTGAAGCCAGGCCTCAAGCAAACGAGCAGCACTCTCAAGCATGACTAACCCAATTTTACTCAAATTTTCCAAACCCCTTCCTTTCTGGAAAAGTTCAGCATTAAAGGTGAAATATCTGGAAAATTGCATTAAATGACTGAAAACAAAGCAGAATGGATGTAAGTAATTTCTTAATACACCATCCTGGCTCAAATAGTTGCTACTCTAGTAACCTAAAAAAAAAAAAAAAGGTAATTTCTTCAGGGAACCAGAAGAAGCTGCCCATTTACAGGCCCTAGTCCTCATGGGGGACTTCAGCCAATCTCTGCTGGATGGGCAACACAGCAGGGTACAAGCAGGAAGTCTCTGGAGTACACTGACAATGACCTCCTGACACAGGTGTCTGAAGACATGACAAGGGGAGAAGATCTGCTGGACCTCAGAATTACCAACAAGGAAGAAATGGTCAGGAATGTGAAGGCTGGGGCAGCATTGGCTGTAGCAACCATGAAATGGTGGAGTTCAGGATCCTGAGAGAAAGGAGCAGGGAAAAGAGCAGGACCACAACCCTGGGCTTCAGGAGAGTAGACCTTAACCTCTTCCAATTGCTGCTTGGAAGAATCCCATTGGATTATGGTCCTGGAAAGAAGAGGGGTCCAGGAGAGCTGTCTGGTTTTCAAAGACCACCTCCTGCAAACTCAAGAATTGTCCATCCCCACATGCAAGATGTTAAACGAAAGCAGCAGGAGGCCTACATGAGTGAACAAGGAGGTCCTGAAAAAAACCTCAAACACAAAAGAAGAAGCATACAACAGGTAGAAGAAGGGTCAGGTCACCCAGGAGTAATACAGAGGCTCTATTGGAGTGTGCAGGGATGGGGTTAGGAAAGCCAAAGACCACATGGAGTTAAATATGGTAAAGGATGTGAATGACAACAAGAAGGTCTTCTATGGATATATCAGCAGCAAAAGGGAAACTGTGGACCTGCTGCTGAAGGGGAAAGGGGATCTGGTGACGAAGGATGTGGAAGAACCAGGACAGTACTCAATGCCCTCTTTGTCTTGGTCATTCTGGTAAGACCTGTCTTCAGCAGTCCCAGGCCCCTGAGACTGATGGGAAAGTCTGGAGTGTTACTTTCACTGGAGGAGGACCAGTTGAGGGAACATTTAAACAAACCAGACATACAGGACCTGATGGGAGCCACCCATGAGTGCTAAGGGAGCTGGCCAATGTTGTTACAAGGCCACTCTCAAATATCTTTGAAAGGCTGTGGTGATCAGGGGACATTTCTGAGGACAGGGAGAAAGCAAACATCTCTTCTATCTTCAAGAGGAGCGAGCAGAAAGATCTTGGGAACTACAGGCTGATCAGCTTCACCTCAATCCCTGGGAAGGTGATGGAGCAAGTAATATTGGAAATAATTTCCAAAAATGTGAAGAACAAGGTGACTGGAAGAAATCAGCATGGATTTATGAAGGTTATGAAGATGAAATCATACTTGGCAAGCCCCATAGCCTTCTAAGGTAAGATGACAGGTCGATAAGGAGAGCTGTGGCCGTTGTTTATCCTCACTTTGGTCAAGTCTATTTTCACAGACAGAATGATGAAGTACAGGCTAGATATGTGAATGGTAAGATGGACTGAAACCTGACAGAGCTGCTGAGTTCAGAGGATTGTGATCGGTGTCACAAAGTCCAGCTGGAGGCCAGGCACTAGTGGAGTACCCCAGGGTTGATACTGGGTCCAATACAGTTTAAAATCTTCATTAATAAACTTGATGATGGGACAGAGTACACGCTCAGCAAGTTTGCAGAGGATACAAAACAGGGAGGAGGGTTTCATGTTCAGCTAGTTGTGCCGCCATTCAGGTGGACCTCAATGTGCTGGAGAAATGGAACAACAGGGATCTCACCAAGTTCAACAAAAGGGAGTGCCAAGCCTTGCCCCTTGGGGTGAATAACCCTACGCACCAGCACACTCTGGGGACCAACTGGTTGGAAAGCTTTGCAGAGAAGGACTTGGGAGTCCTGGTGGACACCATGCTGACCATAAGCCAGTAATGTGTCCATGTGGTAAAGGTGGCCAGTTGCTTTCTGGGCTGCATTAGGAAGCATATTGCCAGCAGGTCAAGGGAGGTGGTCCTTCCTCAGCCCTGGTGAGACATAACTGGGGTGCTGTGCCTGGGTCTGGGATCCCTAGTACAAGAGAGACACGGACATACTGAAGAGAGTCCCTCAAAGGACCGTGAAGATACTTAAGGGACTGGAGCACCTGACGTACGAGGAAAGGCTGAGGGACTGTTCAGCTCAGAGAAGGGAAAGCTCAGGAGGATCTTACCAATCTGTATAAATACTTGATGTTGGGAGAGACTAAAGAAGACAGGGCAAGGCTCTTCTTACCCATGTCCAATGGAAGGTCAGAGGCAATGCGCACAAACAGAAATACAGGAAATTCTGTTTAAACACAAGAAATACATTTTTTTACTCTACAAGTGATTGAACACTGGGACAGGTTGCTTAGAGGGATTGTAAAATCTCCATCCCTGGAGATATTCAAAACACAGCTGGACATGGTCCTGGGCAACCAGCTTTAAGGTGGCCTTGCTTGAGCAGGTGGTTGGACTAGATAATCTCCAGGTGCCTTCTAAACTCAACCGTTCTGTTACTGTTATACTCCTTTAATAACCTTGTTTTCAATATAAGTCAAATACATAGTTTTCCTGAACGGAGAGCCGAGGCCAAGAAATGACACAGAAAGATGAATCAGTGGAATCTTATGATTTTAGAAAGCGGTTTTAGTGATTTGGCTGTTCCTTAAAGTAATGGTGTGATTAAGTCTTTTTGGTGACTTTATTCCTCGGAAACTGAAAGCCTGCTGAATTCCAATCCACGTAAAAATCAGCCCTGCCAATACCCCAGACACCAGACTAATAACCTTCCTCCTCCATCACCATTTGGGCTAAACAAAATATATTAGGCATCTTAATTAGGCATATGCAGTCATCTTGGAAGGCACAGAGAAAATGACCTAATCCACAATTAGCTCACTGGGTCTGGTTTCTGTGGGGATTTTCTCATGCTCCTGATTATGCTGCATACATTAACATACCTCTGCAAAACACCTCTGAGGCTGACAAGAATACACAAGCACACATATGACTGCACTGTCCTTGTCCCTCCGGTCTTACCGCCGGTCTGTGTTTCGTCCCTGTGGTGCCCCCATAGTGAGAGCTCTCTGGAGCAATGCTTGTGTTTATCCCAGGCGCAGTGGGGCCCTCTCGACTCTGCTGCACATAAATACATCAAATTGCTGCTCTCCATCTCATTTATGTGGTCCCCAGGGGAGCATTAGTGGTGCTCGCCGCAGAAGAAGATAGATAAGAGAAAGCTTACCCTATCAGCCCTCACTCAGGGGTCAAGTACAGCTCTCGTCTCTGCACCGAGAGGAGGACAACACTCAATACCCATGGCAGAGCCTCTCTACACAGGGAAGAAGGGAGATAGGGACATGCACAGCTGTGATGTTCGCAGGGAGAAAGGAGGTGAGAGCAGCGGTCGCAGCCACGGTTCTCAAAGAGAAACGAGTACACATGTGCAGTTCTAGTAGAGGTTTCATTTAGTTTTGCTCTTTTGAGCAAAAAACAAAGCAAAAATAAATCAAAATAAACATTCCAACTTCTACAGGTTCACTGAAAAACAGCCCAGCTGTAATAACAACAAATCATACACAGCACATAGCTCATTTTTCCTTCTGTAGGTTAACCAGAGAAGGTCACAGCAATCATGTTTCATAAAAGAAGGTTTCCTTTATTTTCTGGCACTGGCTCTGAGCAATTGGCCTGCAAGAGCTGCTTTCAAAATCACTCCCCGGTTGTTCTGTCTCTTTTCTGCTTAACATTCCTTGAGGCACTTGCAGCCAAGCAGATTATTTCTCTTTTTTTTTTTTTTTTTAATGAAACGATTATATTAATTTAGCTCAGATTTCAACCAACACACATTACAAGTCTCTGCAGATTGTATATTAGCATGGGAATTTTGAATACACAGTAATTGAAATATATTACATTCAAATAAAGTCTCAAGAGGGCAGCTTCAAATGCTGGTTTAATTCTCTTGCATTTTTTAAAATCTGTGCGCGGTATGAAAATAAGTCACTGAGAGAGACTCTCCCTACACTGATGAACTAGTTCACTCTTTTCTCCTAATGGTACCTTGTATTTTTCCTTTGACAGCTCCCCTCGAGCATTTGGTTTGATTATCAGCAGATCTTTAAGACGCTGTAATCCTGCCTGTAAGCGGTCTGTGTGGTGAAAATGGTCAGTATTTCATGCCTTGCCCATCATCTAGCACACAGCCACTTCTGGGTACCTCTTGAGCTACATCCATCCTATCCGAGAGCAACCACGCTGACCACACACCCAGCCTAGCCACAGGCTCTTCTGCCGCTCTGCTTGCAGGATGTCCCTGCCAGCCCCTTCTCCAGATGGCAGCAGGCTCTGAAGACACCCTTACTTCTTGTCTGTACTCCCCACCCTTGGGGTCATCTTCACCAGGACTGCTGTTCTGCCAGAGCTAGCAAGTGCCACCAGGACTGCAGAGTCTTGTTAATGCCCACAGAAGATGATTCACGCGGGCACAGCTGTCGCTGCCGCCTACCCAAAGAACGGAGAGATGTAGTGATGGAAAGCAAGCCTTCAGCTTGTCCTAAAATCAGGGCTTACAGGGAGTGGGTGGTCGTGCCTGTGACATGCCACCACCACGGGCTCCTTGAGAGACTGGCCAGGCATGAGCCACAGCTGCAAGTGACACTACCTTTGGGGCAGTCTGGTCATCACTGGGTTGAGGTGGTGGACACAGAGATGGCATCTGGAAAAGGAAGGGAACCAGGCAGGTGTTTCCCAAGGCAGTGCTGTCCTGCTCACAGATGTCCTGCTGCAAAACAGGCAGCTCAGGTTCCCCAGCAGCTGAAGGGCAGAAACTTAGGGCCTTATAGCATCCCGTCACTCCAGACTCATCTACCAGCTCAGGTCCTGCAAACTGCCAGGGATATCTTAACTGTCAGTGCCCTGATCTCCATGGCACTTCTATAGCCTAAAGGAGCCCATGGACTGGGGGGAGCTTCTGCTTCCCCTCCCTCAGCCCCATTTGCCTGTCTAGTAATAGAAAAAAACCCCAAACTGTTAGTCTATCTTCCGAGCCAGCCGGGTGCAGCTGAGCTGTGGGTGCTGGGTGCTCCCTTGGAGCCCCTGAGGACACGGTGTGAGAAGAGGAAGACGACGTCTGATGTGTCTGTGCCTGCATTTCCCCATCCTAAGGCTGTCTAGATCCTATGGACACCCCTTTTGCTTGGAATGTTTTAGTGGGAACTGCGAGTTAGAAACTGAATGACAAAATAAGAAAAACACGGCAAAAGGCTCTTAGAGCAAAGGGTGCTGCTTACAATTGTATAGGGTAAAGATTAGAGATTACCGAGGTATAGCCCCCCAAACTAACACCCTTTTATAGGCCTGTGCTGAGAAATTATCTGGAATACGGCATACAATTCCCATAGATCAACTTCAGGGAACATCTGAAGTGGAACAAGTACAGAGTGTAAATATGAAAGAGACAGAAGAGCTCTGCTAAATGGGAAACTGGCTGCAGATGAGTCCTGGCTGGAAATCAGAGGACAGCTTCCAGCCCATAGAGGAGAGGGGTTCTGTAATAGCTTTTCAGGAAAGATAGTAAGAGCAAGTAGGTTAAGTCATTTCAAGCCTGGCTCCTACAAGTCATTTCAAAGTATTCCTAAAGGTGACATCACTACAGACAGCATATTTCTTGCCTGAAAGTGCAGAGCACTGGCTGCCACAGACCAAATGTTATCATCAATACAAATAAACTTATACAAAAAAAATTGTAAGAAGTTTCGGCTCCAATAAAAGAAACATTATATTCTCTCAATTTTTTTCACTACACGTCAAATAGAACTATCGTGTTGGTAATTTTTTTTATTCAAATATTTCAACCCAGGTGGTAGAACAGAAAAAAATCTTGGATTCATGGAGAAGATGTAAGTGGTATCACTCACCATGCCCAGTACAACCCGATTAACTGACTATCATAAAAAGATCTCTTGAAACTACAGAGAGCATTGCTTTGGTTTATGAATTTCACAGTGCAACGCTTAACTGCAGTGATTTTTTTAGTTCATATTTTTCCAAGATCCACGTATGCTAAGTACAAATGTTGCCCAGTTTTCAGCTCAAGTTTCCTGCATTGTCCTCAACAGAGTATTTGCAACACTGTGAAGCTAAAGTAATTTAGTTTCTCCAAACAGTTATTTTGCCCACTGATAACGGAAATACCTCGGACCTTTCCTTTGCATTACTCATTATCAGGATAACTGAGGAAGGAAGAAGGAGAAAGCACAAGCAGTGCCCCGTCTCAGCACCTAGGCTGCATCCTGGATATTCCTGGGGTAAAGGCATCGCAGAAAAGGCTGTCCTGCTTGAACGCTGCCCTTACGCTTTCCTGTTCTCTGTGAGAATGCCTGGCTCCATGGACTTGCCCAGGCTTCTCCTGGGCCTAGGACAGCAACTCTCACCACCATCCTTGCCAAATGAGGCTCCACACTGATTAATGCCACATGGCCCAGCAGGACAAATCTGATCCCAATTAAGAGTAAATACCCAATTTCCCTTCTGTTAGATTAGCCTGAGCGCATCAGGATATTTATTCTGACTTTATGCTTCATCCTATCTTCTGACGTGTTGTGGAGGGACACGCAATTCCTTTTCTGGCATGCAGTTGCAATGGCTGACCGCAGCCCCATCAGGTGTGAAGTGTATATGTTCGCACGGGTGGGTGGTCACTGCTTCTATACCTTGTGTCATACAGCTGCGGGAGTTTTGATTCGTTACTAGGATGTCTAAAACCAGATTTACATCTCTTAGAGCTGCACTGCTGCTCTAATTAACGTGGTGTGGTGGCCACATTTTGTTTCCCTCCCTACCAACCCACAACAGCATTTGATGGGAAGGACGTTGCTCCCTTGCAGGAGTCTGATTAAAGAAAGACGGTTCTGACCTGGGAGACATGGCAGGCTCCTTTCTGCCCCAAATTGTGCAGCATTTACCCTGCGCTTGCCTCGTTGCCCCGTGGTATTACTGGCAGTAAGAGTGCTGAGACCCAGGCTGGCATCGCAGCAATACTGGTGGGGGGAATAATGAAGGGGAGGGCTCAGCTCTGCCTTGGCCACAGAGCAGAAAGTCAGGTGGGCCGCAGAGCAGAAAGGCAGGTTTTGGGGAAAGTATGTTGTGCACTTTTGGACTAATTTGGTGTAGCCTCCTTGGTTGTCATTGCAATATCTTCCACGCTTATTTAAAAATACATTTATGCCAGCTGAACAGGGACTAGAGTGGAGCAGGGCAGTCTGAGGTGCCATATGAGGTGCAACACCACCAGCATGCCCAGGCTTTCTCCTTTCCCAGAGGTGCTCCTGAAGTCACAGTTTTGCTGGTGGCCATCAGGACATGACTCCAGACGTTCCGGCGCTTCTGAGAGGAGCACACTCCAGCTTCCCCTTGCCTGGTGCCTCCAGCCCCTGTGTGGGCAGCCAGGGGCTTGCTGACAAACCACCTTGTCCTGCTCTTGGCTCCGTTTCACGCACAATTTGGTTGCCTTCAGTTAAAAACTGTACTTATATAACTAATACTAAAAATAAGCTTTTCAAGGAGTTTTAGCTTCATTATGTCCTTAAAACTTGGGTGCTCTAGCTCTTAAAAAGAGTACTTCATTGTATAAAACCGCAACATAATACTGAAGTCCTCATGTATCACAAGTTCCTTAAAATCCAGCCAGCTTTAGGAATAAAACCTTCAGTTATTTTACATTAGAAAGAAAAAAGCTTAAGGAAAAAAGTGGAAGCATATTTTTGCTGCATGAGCAGTCTGTGGACGTTGGTTGGTGCTCAAAAACCTCTTTCTGAAATGTTTAATGTGAATTCTTGGTGATATTGTTTTGCTTCTATCACATATGCTCCATCCGTAAGATTTGAGTCATTCTTGAAGAAAACAGGAGGGTCTCCATGGTGACAAACTCCTGTGGCCTGAAAAAAAATGTGACAACGTTTTCTCCATACCCTAACATTTACTTTGTGGTTCTTTTTTTTTTTTTTCCCAAAGCTGAATTTACAATGATAAACACATAAGAGCATGGTTTTTAATATTCAGTATAAACAAAATCTTCCAGAATGTGCAAAGAACCTGCCTTCTCTTATGTACACCTGCAAAAAGATATCAGCATGCTCCTATGTAATGAAAACTCTCCAGGAAGGATACGTTAACACAAACTGTTGCAGACTCACCCACACGAGAGCTACCAGAATATTATTTCCTTAGCCTTCCCTTATGAAAAATTAACACAGAAGCTTCTCTCTGATGATAGATCCTACCAAGATGGAGACCGTAGCATTTTATGTGTTTATATACCCTAGTGAGTGATGGCTGTAAGGCCACTCGGAGCAAGCAGAGTGGTGAGAAGCCCCTTGAAGGGGGCCAGGGCTTTGCCCCCCGCTACAATGCCAGCAACACTCAGAGGCCCCTCTCACACCAAAGACCCACTGTGCCAAGGTCTGTACAAGCCACCAGAGGAAACGGACCATTTGTCCCAAAGACCTCGCTTTCCTAGTAATGAAATTTGAGCCGTTTTCCCCAAATCACTGGAAATTGTAAAAGACAGAATATCCATCCAAGTTAGGGGAAAAAAAAAAAACAGCCTCTTGCTCTTTGCACTGGCTCGGAACAGGTTGGTGTCAAAAATGCCATGGGATGCAACTGTGATTTTTGCACAGACTCAACTTATGTTATATACGCAAAATAATTATAGCGGTTGCCTTGTTACAGAATCACAGAATCACAGAATTATCAGAGTTGGAAGGGACCTCTAGAGATCATCTAGTCCAACTCCCCTGCCAAAGCAGGATTGCCCAGAGCACATTACTCAGGACTGCATCCAGGTGGGTCTTGAAAGTCTCCAGAGAAGGGGACTCCACAACCTCCCTGGGCAGCCTGTGCCAGTGCTCTGTCACCCTCACCGTAAAGAAGTTTTTCCGTGTATTTGAACGGAACTTCCTGTGTTCTAACTTGTGCCCATTGCCCCTCGTCCTGTCACTGGGAACCATTGAAAAGAGCCTGGCTCCATCCTCCTTCAACCCACCCTTTAGAGACTTGTAAGCATTAATAAGGTCTCCCCTCAGCCTTCTGTTCTGCAGGCTAAAGAGTCCCAGCTCTCTCAGCCTTTCCTCATAAGGGAGATGCTCCAAGCCCTTAATCATCTTAGTTGCCCTTCGCTGGACTCGCTCCAGCAGTTCCCTGTCCCTCTTGAACTGGTGGTACATTGTATAATCTGTGTGAATAAAACTATTTAGGTTTTTAACTGGAGGGCTATATGGTGTAAAATGGCTGTACAAGAAAATCCAGTTGTGTTTTGTTCTTCCAGTGCTCTATATGCACACTGATCTTCTTAAAAACACTCCAGGACTTTCAAAGCCCCTGTAGGACAGTAGCCAGCTGAGCCTATGCATTTTCTTATTGCCCCCAACATGTTAAATAGCAAACTCATTTATATTACTGCTTCTTGTAAATATTCCAGATCATGCTTTTCTCAGTAAATTGCTTTTCATGTGAAGTTTTTTTTTTTCAGTATCTGCAATTATGATAGGGTTGCACAACCAGTTACCTAAGAAAATGGCCTTGGTTTCCCCTAATCTTACACAGGTTTCATAACAGAATACTTATATTTATTCAGTAGGGTAGCTCCTGACTTATACTGGTTTGTTACTAAAAAAAAAAAAAAAAGAAATAAAAAAAGAAGGGCTGGTGAATGATAGGATAGGGTTTTTTTTAACTTTGATTTCTGGAAAAAAAATGTGGAACAAGTGAACAATTTCTAAGTGTGAAAATGAGTAACAGATAAAATGCATTTGTCAAGGACAATCTGTTAAATTAACCCACATCTCTTCTGGGTGATAGGTCTTGTGAGTAAGAGAAAAGAAACAGAAGTTATGCATCTAGAATTCAGCAAGCTTTCCACTTTCTTACATGATATTTTCATTGGCAGAACAGGGAAACATGGACTAAATGAAGCTATGACTACAAGGTGCAAAAATAATTAGATCATGCACCAGACTGCAGTTATCAAAGATGAACTCATCAAACGAGAGGACGTATTGACTGGAGTACATCTGCCACTTGTGCGGAACTCAAGTCCATCGTGCGCTTTCATTAGCAGCCCCACAGCAGCACCGAGGGCTCACCCAAGCAAACCCGCCTGGGACAAAAGGCGGGCTGCAGTTGCTTGATGCTTGTCCTATGTGGCATTGGTACCACTGATCCTGCCATCCCTGCGGTGGGGGGATGAGCTAGACCTGCTCTTGGGTAGCTACGGTAGCTCACCTCTTTGTTAATGGTTCTTTCCCAATGCTTCTGTTCTCAGCAGCGAGAGCTGGTTGTGTTAGTTCTTCTTTGCTCTCAGCAGTGGTGGTAAGAATTTAGCATCGGTCAGCACTAAAACTGTCACTGACTTCAGGGGGAGTGATGGTGCACTGCTCTGGTCACCATTGCTAAGGGACATCCTGGGCTCAGTTCAGTGGTCTAAGCATAGGGTTCATAGGGTGTGTGAGATGTGTGGGGTTGGCAGAGGTTAGACAGCACTCAAATCCTTCTGCAGGAGCAGCTAGACACTAACTGGGGTGCCCCGGGGCATCTCAAACAGCACTGGATGCCTCTGGTGAGGCAGCACATCCAGTGGAGCCTAGCAGGCACCTCCATTTGATCATTTGAATCACTCAGACTATGCTGATAGTACCAAGTAATCTCCGTTGACTGTAATAAGAACTGAGATTCCTGTCTCACATGTAGATCCCTACATTTTTTCTTAGTCGACAGCTGAATCATACTTCAACGACTTTTTATAGAAGTTTCGTTGGACATTCAGTAGTATAGGTCTAACACCAAACCATTAAAGAGACTAAGAGTTTTGCCCTATCCTTCATAGGTGAAAGAGGCTTTCAAGTCTTGGGCACAAAGTTTCTTCATTTCATGGTTCTACTGTTATTGAAAAATGGAAAATATTAGCTCTTATTAACAGTTTTCTCTCCAATATCACCAAGCACTTTACAGACAGGGCTAGGTAATCCTGCCTCTCTCCAGACACAGAAAAAGCGACACCAAGGCTTGCTCCCAGATACATGGAAAATCAGGGCAAAACTGAGAACAAGACCGTATGATTCTCAGCGTATCCACCTACGAAGTCTTGCTGACCTGTGACAAATTTTAATTGCAAATTAGACTTTTCGCTGATCTAATAGAAATCTGCATTACATTTCCGTGCAACAAACCCCAGAAGCAATAAAGAAAAAAAGATGCAGGAAGAGGAGAGGTTTTAACCTACTGCATATGTATTTAAAGGATTATTGCTGTCTTGCACTTCTCATCAAGGATTCCAGCTCTGGACACTTCACTCGCATATGTTTGGGATCACAGCACGTTAAGTAGGAAAGCCTTGGTGTCTCCCTTCCCTCTTTTCATTACATGAGGTTTCATCATGTTGTGTGAACGTTTAACCCCCAAGTGGAACAGAATCAGGCAAGAAGAGACCAGTCCTTCTGCCATGCATAAAACATTCACGTTCATTAAGATCATGGTGGGGCATAAGTACGAAAATGGAGGCTTCCAGCCAAGAAAAATATATTATAGAATATTGAGAACTTGTGAGTAATGAGATGTATGATCCAGTAGTACTCAGCTTTCTCATTTCCAAATTGCAGTGAAATCTGAAATTGCCCACTTTCACATCATTTACTGAGGGTTAACAAAAAGATCCATTCTCTCTCACACTGTGCTCCCTAGAGAATTTCTAAATTGTGTGATTTTGCCATTGTGGTCCTGTTCTGCTTTCAAAAGTGCTTGTGGAAAAATGTCTATTGTCCCCAAATGCCTGTTAATTGTGCTCAGTTTACTATGAAATGATTTTTTTTCTTCTAATGGCTTATCCTGCAAATCAAACAGAGATGCGCTCATCCATCTCAGCTCACGCTTTCTTGCACATTAACAACAGTGCAGAAGAAAGCTAAATTATGCCCACAGTTATTGCAGGCAGTCATGGTCTTCCAGCTAATCTCAGAGTAATGTCACTGGAATCCCATTATCTTCAGCAGCAGAGATTAGGCTGAATTAAGCAGCTATTTTCCACCAAGTTCCTCCTCTACCATTTACTGAATTTGCAGGGCTAATATACAGTATTAACAACTTTCCAACACCGCCTGGATTTAGTGCTTCAACGGAGCGCACGTTTTCTTGGCTACGTTTACAGTGTACGTGTGTATTCAAAAAGTGGGGCGTTGAGGGCAATGCAAGCAGACAATATTACTCTGCATCTAACTTCAGCAGTCCAGAACCATTCGGTTTAAAGATGCTAAATATAAGCCATCACTGAACAGATCAAAACTGACCATGAACAAGACCAGAAATTGGAGTTCTTGGAGAAACTGGAGTCAGAACAATGAGGTCCTGCAACGGTTTTCTTCTAGAAATATTAGGTGCTAAAGTGGGAGTAGCCCAAATGTGACCCTGGTCCTTCAGGAGGGCTGCAAGAGCAGTGTGGTCCAGCCTGCCTGGCAGCAGACAACCTCTGGAGGTGTCTCTGGGTATGAGGGATGCCTGTGCACGCATGGAGACTGTGGTCTTCCCAATCTACCACCACCTGCCTGCACCTCCCAGCCCCTGCCCGCGGGGTCCTGCGACAGTGTTAGAGCTGCCGCAGGAAAGACACACTGCTCATCTCTAAAACCTCTCCTTTTTTGATTAAACTGCTGTTTCATCTGGGCTGGCAATTTGCACTCCTAGAACATAGATTCCAATTAAATTAAAAAGGAAAACTGAAGTAAATACAAATTGATGTGAAAACAAAAAAAGTCTGATCAGTGGAACCTAAACCCAGTGATACGTTTTTAACTTTTCAGCACGCACAGAAAAGGTATAAAGGTATCTCTAAAAAACTCCAACTGCTGCTGTAACAGAAACATGCTCATAAATGATCAAGAAATTTGTAATTGGGTATTTAGGCATTTGCAGACTAATTTGCCCCCAGAGCACTCAATTTCCTTTCCTTCTCCCACTATTTTCTTTAACTGCAATTTCATTTCAATTCCTACTCACTGTAAGACCCACCAGGTTGTGTGGCATTAGCTACAGCTGTGGTCAAGGCACCCACCAGTTTGCCAAAGGCTCTTTTGAAGTTGATTACAACATACTTTGTGCCAAGACATGTTCAATAGCTCAATTCATCTATCAGTCATATTAAATTGAAGTACCTGAGCGTGAGTGGTTGGATGAACAGCGCTGGTACTTCTGTATCTGAGTAAATATAGCCGTAACTTAGTTTTTCTGGAGTTAAAATTCTCATAGAATCATAGAATCATAGGGTTGGAAGGGACCTCTGGAGATCATCTAGTCCAACCCCCCTGCCAGAGCTGGGCCACAAAATTCTCCGCTTGTTCTTATTACATATAGAAAAACTCAAATGTATTCTGAGTTTAAAATGTCACCCCTGCTACTGCTACCACAGATCAAAATTGCGCTTGCTTGGATAGCACATGGGAAACCTCTGGTGTCAGGGAGGTTGTGTGGAAGGGAACTAAAAAGTCTGATAGGCTCCAAGATGACTGAAGTTTATAAGCTGGGAAACACATGTCTCTTTAAGATGCTCTCTGTGAAAGCTCAGAAAGCTCCTTCTCAAATTAATTTTGCATACTTCTAGAGGCCACTAATGGCTGTGAACACTGATGTTTTCTCTGGCAACTGTGAATAGAGGATCATGCATGAAGTCTTACTGGAGCCGGCTGCGGGCCATGTGGTCTAGCTGTGTAATTAAAATACCTAGATAGTGCACTCAGTGCAGTGTGTACAATTACCGCATCTTCTTACCAGCTCGTAATCTTGAGACTTTCCAACAACAGAACCTCTGTTCTGTCTCTAGAACACAACCAAATAGCAGCAATTCATTAAAAGACTTGTTAAGTTGCCTAGAATAGCTTCAGTGTTGTGGTATTGCTTTCACGCTGAGAAATCAATGAAGCCTTTCCAAATACCCATAAATCGCCTTGAAATATTTCTTAATAATTTAAATTCCTGCCCAACCCCGCTGAAGTCAACAGCATTAAACAGTCACGGTTGTACAACAGAGCCCAGCAAAGAAGGACTGAGCCAAGGGGGAGATTTGGGAAGAATGACAGAGGTCCGCGTAGGGCTCCCAAGCAAATCAGCACACCTTGGCACTGGGACACCTCCAGCAGAAAACCTCCAGCAGAAAACAAACATTTAAAAAAAACCAAACCTTGCCATTTTACCAGTAGAGGGAAACAGAGCACCTTGGCTGCAACCTGTTCAGAGATGCAGGGTTGTCACTGGCATCTTGAGTGTCCTTTTTCCTTGGCGATGAGCTGTTCTCCTGCCTCTTCTCCTAGCGAGCACCCAGGTTGACCCCTCGCTTCCCACAGCTATGCGCTGCCTGCAGGCAGCCCCACGCCCAGGAGAAGGCAAGGGCCCTGCATAGGCCACCCCATTTGCTCAGCTCAAGGGAAAAGCAATACCTTCATCATCTTGCAGTCTGGGCTTCTCTCTTCCCCAAAATGGGATAGTGTTTGCCGCTCTTTGTACATCAATGAAAGCTTCAAAGTTGATTTCATGAAGTTAGATTGCTAAATCTCCATTAAAGCACTTAAATACAAGTAGCTTAATCTTCAAAGCTGTTACATACCTCTGACTTAATGGAATTTGTGGCTTCTTAGCACTACTGAAAATCAGGTCCCTAAAGATGTGCTTCAGCACTTACATTTGGCATTAGGATCCTGGCTAGAGGGATGGAGTTGTTTGGGGGGTGGGGGTGTAATTTGTTTTTCTCAGTCTGTTAAGAAATAACCCTTTTATATGCAACCTATAATTGGTATTTTTGCTTGCTCTTCAGCCTCTCTGCCTTTTTCATAGTAGTGACTGGGGTCTACAAGTTTAGATAAAAAGACGGTATGTATGTATCTTCCATGGTACAAATACAGCAGCAGTTCCTTGAAAGCAATAAGTTCATAAACTTTCAAAGGAAAAAGCACAATTCTTGCTTTCCCTGGGATGGATCCTATCTTTGGCAGCTGGAGAAAAAATAGAGTGGTCAAAGAGATTTTCTGCTCATCCAAATGTGTGTGCAATCTGTGCTTCACCACTGATCCCAGATTTCTCTTCTCTGTCCCAAGTCCTGCAGTGGCACCTTCGTGTTCCTAAAAATGACTCCTGTTAGCAGTGGTAAAGGAGGGAAGCTGGCAGGCTGTGTTTTAATTCTGCCATTATTAGTCCAGCAGATGTACGGAGTAATACCAGGCCTGTGGTTGCAACCTACAGCAGCGAGTTGTAAGCAACTTTTAAAATGGACTTCATTTTCCTGAAGTCATGCCATGGGGAGAAAGAGTGCTCTGAGGTCTGGGTCCCCCATCGTCAAAGTCAGGGACTTGCGGTGAGGTGCCGTGCTGCCTTTGGCCAGGACTTGTTGGGGCGTAATAGATTGGAGCCAGGATGCGACTGCGATGGGCACCTGGGCCTGAAAGGCTCTCCTGGATCCTCCAGCTGAGAACATCTCTTCAATAGCCCTAAATGTGCAACCCATTATCTGCACGTACAAATGGAACAGCTTAAATTGATATTTTAATTCCCGAAAACCACAGACTCGCAGCAAAGTAGACAAGAAGTGTGAGTTCTAATTAGTGGAGTCTTTACAGGTTCAGTTTCCCTGTTCAGTATCCCCCTGCCCTTTAAGATGCTCTTCTTCTTAAAGGAGTCAATACTCTACAACCATTCAAAAGCCATTTTTTTTAAAAAAGTGTGTCTCATTAAGAGGGTTATCATTGCTTAGATGAGGTCAATAGGCAAAGCTGATTTTTCCAAAAGTTTAGGTTATTTTGGGGTTTAGTCTCGTCCTTGAAAACTTTTCTTGCATTGAAAACCAGGTTCTTAGAGAGGAATGATGAGGAACTACTGAAAATGAGACCATCTGAAAGTGTTGCACAGGAAATGTGTGTTTTTTCAGTTGCACTTTTACAGGCTTGTCAATGAAAGGTGTAGATGTAGCATCACATCTTCATTTTATGGGCAAGAATCTTTATTTTTCTTCTTTCATAAAAGCTATATGCTATTGTAGTAATCACCGCTTATCATGAAAAGTTTGTACATGGCTGGAAAAATGTAGAACAAATGATACAGGACATCAAATTATCAATATAATTTGTTTTGAAGTGAGAGCATGCAGAAGATTATTTTAGAATCAGCATTTTTTACAAGCTTTGTCTGTGTTTTCTTCTGTGCAGTTTTAATACCAGCCTGTGCTGGAGTGATAGAAAGAAATTGTTACAAGCTTTCTTCAGTGAGGGCTATAAGCTGCAAGTAAAATGCAACAGATGATAGGATTATATTAAATTGCCTCAGTCATCAAGCATTTTCTTCTCCCTGTTATCTTATATGGTAAAACAGCATTGCTTACTTGACTCACTTTTGCATCTTTTTTGTTGGGAGGGGAAAACCATAAAGTTTTCTTATGCTGTACTCATTTCAGCCGATTTTCTTTTTGGCAAAGAATGATGGGATTAGGTAAAAATAAATCTGGTATTGACAGAGTCAGCTGTTCCACAACATACATTAGCTTCCAGAAACCATAATATTGGATCGAAAATAATTTCTTCCAAATCATTCAATCTGAAAATCTATTTCCTTAAGTAAGCTGGACCATGCTTTCAGGATTTTCCTTGTAAGTATAAGGACAAGGAACTTGCTTTCTAATGGAATAAGTGTTCTTTCCATTTTCCTTTGACTCTAGAGAATAAATACCTAATACTTTACGTCTCAATAAGACCCACAAATTAACAGTATTGTCAAGATTTACAAAGACTGGTGGATAAAGTTGGACAACAGCTTCATCAAATGCCTTTTATTCAGCTACCTAGCTCTTGTAATGATAATTAGAAAGAATTGTGCTGTACCCTTAAATGATTTCTTAAGTTTCTCAATTTCCATGTGACGTTAGCTGAGGGATGGCTTGGGTAACAGAAACTCAGTTATATGTTGTTTTCCTTTTCATACGATATGTTCCCCTTGTTTAAAAAAAACACACTCAAAACCAGAAAAAAATGTTCTGTTCCAAAATAATAGCTGATAGAAGTACTGATGATGTTTTGTTTAATAAGGCTGTAATACTCACCACCCATGGTGCGTATGAAGTCTACAGAGAAATCATCTTAAGCAGACCATTAGTATTCTTTACAAAAATTTCAAATAAAAAATGTCTCCTTAAACAGAGTGTATTTTCTATTCTGCCTTTTTTCTCCTTGTATTTAAAACTCTTTCCATTAAAAATAAAGAACTCAGTTGGTGCTAACCATCCCAGTAAGAATGTATTGTGCTGATCATTTGGGCTGCGGTAATGTGTTCCCCTCTAATGCTATTGCCATTTGCTGGTAGTTGTCATAAACGCTGACTCCCTGATCTGAACTTATTTTACACACCTTTTGCCAGCTATTTTTCCCGTGTTCTTAAGATTTAAGCAAATAGTAACTCAGATTTGGAGATCCAAATAAAGCATAAAAATACACTTCAAGTTTCGCTAAACTGATTTATATTCGACGTAGCTATTCATTGGAGGATGTACTTTCCTATGGAAATAAGCTTTAACAGAAAAGTACCGTGCAATGGCCTAGTGGAAACCATCTTTGCAAATGTTGTCATACCCTTCTTGAGTGCTTTTAACTTGTAAATTATTCAGGTGGAAACATTATGCTGCATATGATCACACTGAAGAGCTGTGAAATGAAGAGCGGTGCACAGGGACCGAAGGCGAGTGTGCAGAAGAGACTCTGTAAGTAGCCTTCTCTATTCCTCAAAATCGCAAATCTTCAAGGGCTTCTGACGTCTACAAGAGAAGAAATTGCTTTTGGGTGCTTTACTTGAAAGGGAGCACTCTCTTCACCCCGCCACACCATTACTTTCCCTGAGGCATTGTAGCAACAAACACAGGTTATAGCAGATATTTCTGGGGGTTTATACTCTTTGCTTAACTTCCTGACACTAAGAAGTGTAATATTGGACTGCTCTCTTACTTTGATATTAGTTTGAAGTGATTCCATGTGTGCTTTTATGTACATACAGGTATTTATATCTAGTAACTGAGATGATACTTCAGTGCCAAGGGCAGAGTTACATATTTTTTCAACCTGCCAATAAGAAATGATCAAATTTTTTCCACCTCTTGCCCTTTTTAGCAAGAAATGTGGACTTCTGTATCTGCAGATAAAGATTTGTGATAAGCATTCTTCTTCTTGTCCAAAAATGTAAGCAGGAATATAATACTTTGCCATTACCTAATGAAGACGATATTTACATAGAAGAAGCATCAACTTTGCAGAAATCGGATGCTATGTCCAGCTGGATTCAGGTGTGTTCCTCAGCACACATAGTCACTGGTAAATAGCAGATCTGATTCCATGCTTTGCAGCATAAATCAGAAGGCAGAATGCTGTTACAAATTGTGACACTTCAAATTTCAGTCTACAAAGCAAAGAATGAATTGCAAGAAAACACTTTGTTATCACTTGCTACAGTATCTTTCTATTACCTACCGTTTTGTAAAGCAAGTTTCCACTCATTTCCTTCAGACCAACCCTGTTGTTTCAGAAGAAGGCAAAGAGTTTCTTTATGATGAAGTGAGAAATGTGCAAAGATCTGTTTTCCCAGTTTCCATTGCTGACTGGGAAGAGAGTGCTCAGAGGCTTCTCCTGCCCTGTGGCAGTGCTCAGCCCCATCTCTCCCTGCACCAGGGTACCCATCTCCCCCTGATCCTGCAAAGACTTCAGTGAATGAGTATTTAGAGAGTGTGCACCATGCCCCAGGCTAGTCCCTAAGAAGAAAACTCCCTATAAAGACAGGAAGTAGGTTTGTTCATCAGGTCCACCAAGTTAACTTGATTTTTTCGAAGCTTGTCAATGATTGTCTACTCATAATTTTTTTTTTTTTTTTTTTTTTTCTGAGACATCTGGCAAGGGCGAATATCTTGTGCTCAAATTCAAACTCCTGCCTCAAATTCCCAGAGAATGGCAGCTCAGGTCTTAAAGTTGTTCAGGGACATTTCAGGATACCGTGTCTTTAAGGAAGAAAGTGAGACCTTGCATGTTCACCTCTCAGCATGTGCATTTTTTGCACACAAATGCAGATTCTGTAGCAAATGACATTTTTTGATTGTTTTTGTTAGACCAGCGGTTTCCGTGGATCTCGTATTCTTGCACTTTCTCCCTGGAGCATCAGTTGCCATATGGAAGTTTGTTCTGGTTTCTAAGAAAAAGTACTGACAAGCTGCACGCTACTCATGGCCAAGGGAGGAGATTTTAAAGGAAGGCAATGACAAGTGGTGGCAAGTTGCTTACAGAGCTTAAATTGGGTCCTTGTGACCCATTCCTTACCTGTGGTACCAGTTCCTTGGAGAAGGCTTAACCAATTTTACAAATTCAGAAAAATGAATAACTGTTAGAATAAATCATGTTAGCAATGTTCAAATAAAGGAATAGTGCTTGACTGGTAATAATTATAAAATCTCGTCACTCCCAGTAATTAGAAGCACTTGGAGAATGGTGTCCTCATCCAAAACCTCATCCATGGGCAATGTGCTGCCGTGTGCCCCCAGCGCCTTTGCGTTCAGTGGAGCCTGACCAAGATCAGTTGAGCTGTGACAGGCTCCATGCCACAGACCGTATCCTGTGTCACCCAAGTGCCACATTCCTCTGAGTGTGAGACTCATCAGAGGTGATGGGTTACAGAGAGGCCAACATGTATTCGTGGGTAACGTGCTGCCCTCTTCCACAACACAGCCATTTGTTCCTGTCAGGGCTGGAAATGGAGCAGGTTTTGACTGCCTGTGACCGAACTGGTCTTGCGGCACTCAGCAGGATGTGTCCCTGCCACCACTGGGCTATCGTGAACCAGCTGTAACACAGTGTGGCTCAGGAAGGACATTTCTACTGGAAAAGCCGTGACTGGTAAAGCCACTGTTTCTTCCTCCCAAACACGCTGTTTTTCACCGGGCAACAGAAACAGCCAAGAAGTTTTAGAGGCCCAAACTGCACAACTTCTTTAGAAGCAGCAGAAACCAATCACTACCGTTTTAAATGTTTTTTATTGTTGTTGATTTGTTTGTTCTCCGTGTGGCTGAGCAGGCTTAGTAAGACTTATCTGCTGGAGGTGCAGCAAGGGCTGCCTGCCTCCTGATTCTGCAACCTCTGGTTGCATCCATGTTGCAAAAGAAGAGATGGTTAGAGCACCTGACTGTCTACAGGGGTGAATGATAGCTTATACCCTGGCTCTCTTTGGGACTAATCCAGCTACTCCTTTCCAAGAAGAATCTATAGATAGAGCTAGCCCTAAGCCAGAGTGGCCAAACAACAGCGTCACCTACTCTCAAGGCTAGAGATTGGGTTTTGGCCCTTTATCATGCAGTTGTCTTGAGAAATCTCTGGCTGAGAAGTCCATCTCTTCATGATGGAATGAAGAAGGTTAGGAAGTCTTTATAAATCCATAACAGCCTGTCAAGCAGGACAGTACGTTTAGTTCCTTAGTGAAGAAGTTCCCCACTCCACGACATCTGGAAGAGGGAAGTCTTCTTGGACAGCCACATTTCCAGGGAAGTGGACAGAGTCAAAACAAATGAAATGTCTGAACTGTGAGCCATGAAAATGAGAAGAGAAACCGAAAGCTTTGGACAAAAGTAGGAATAGATAGTGTGGGTGTGTTTGTGTGTCCTAAAGGGGTAGAGATTAGATAGGACTGAAAACATCATAATAATGTAAACTGATATAAGTTAGAAGCTGTCAAGTGAAGGGAATTGATAAATACAGCAACAAGATCCATGGTTGACTGGCTCAGGGACATAAGAAAGAGTACAGAAACAGAAGAACCCTGGTAACAGCGTAGGTTAGTAGCTAGTTAGTAAGATAAAGATGTTGAAAATGATACAGACGTGGCACATCATTTTGTCCCAGAAGTTACTTATCTCTGGATTGTTGGGTCTCAGTAATCTCATATGGTGACAGGACATAAAGAAATGTTTTGTCATTTTACCATCCATCACAAGCCAGTTGTTTATCTGAACAGCATTGTGATTGCCCAGGAATGCAGCTCTGTGGCAGGGAGGGAGGGACAGGTCTTCAGGACAATCAAGGCATCACAAAACCAGGGCTTAAACATGCCTGGAGAAGTTGGCTCTTCCCTTGAACTAGGGAGAGCTCATCTAGTTATGAACATGCACGGTTGCTAATGTAATTTTTTATAGTGGGTATATTTACCTAAGTCTTTATTTAATCAATTATTGACCTTTTAATGAAGAGTTCAAAACTACAGATGAAAAACCAGGAAGAAGAAGTCACATTCACAAGAACAGGTATTTTTTCTGGTTCTTCCTCCTTTGTAGATCAGACGGAGACTCAAGTAATGGCAATTTAACAAATTAAAACCCGATAATTAGTATGCTGTAACTGCATTTCCACTCTCATAGCCTATCCCACTTGCGTTCAATTGTCTCATTGCGAGTGGTCCAGGCTAAGTTACCTCGTGTAGCAACTGGGGAGTGCTAAGAGAGTGTAAACAGGGGGGATTCAGCTCCGTGGTTCCAAAAGTGGTGTTGGGCTTGAGTAGTTGAGTGCAGGTGGCTCCATGTGAGCTGGGTGTTGAAGCTCTCTTTACAGCCCTCAGAGACCCGCTCAGTCTGGCGAACCCCAGCTGGAGGGGGCTCGGCTGGTCAGCAGGGGTCCCCACTTTGGGGCAAGCTGAATCATTCCTTGGTTTCACTGCCTACGTTGACAGGGTCTTGATTCAGGTCTGCTGTTATACCTACCTTCCCAAACAACTGTCTAAGGTACCCCAGGGGATCTCAGGTGGTATTAGGAACCTGTAGCTGAGCCCACAATACACCTTACAGGCAGTGGAGTGGTGCACCGGGTGCGGGGCATGGCTGTACTGACTAGGCTGAAGGAAGAGGTCAGACACCCAGCTCCTATTGTACGTCCACAAAACCAAGGTATCCAAGTCTGGAGCTGAATTTGGCCCTTTCCAACTGTTTCTCTGGCTTGACTGACTTACCAAGCCATGGTGGCTGGATTGTGTGGCCAAAGTGTCCTTAGTTACTGCCAGCAGATATTTCCCCTGTTCTCCTTTTTTTCCTTTTTATCTTTTCCATCCACAGCAGGGCACTTGTCCCTACTCTCTTGCCTTGTTTTTATCTTGTAAGCTCTCTGTAGCACTTAAGGCAGTGGAACAATACAGACTGTTAAAGATAAAATACAAACACCTGGTACCACTCAGTCGTGGTTACAGCAGTCTCCTGTAACTGGCTTCTGTGTGGAAGTGACACAAATTCCAGCCTGACGTGAAAATATCTTAGGACTTGAAAATTTTTGGCTTGCTTGCAGCTTTATGCATGCATTTCATGCTAACAGCTCAATGTGGCTGTCACGTACAGCCTTCTCCCACCTCCTCCCCCACTGCTGGTGTGTTAGGAGAAATAATTCTCACTCTGTGGCTGCAAAAGATAACAAAAAAATCTCAGTAACGCATGAACCAGGCACCCCCGCACCGTTTCAAGCTCAGCTTTGCTGACAAGCCATGACATTGTGCTGCAGGATGGTCTCACGGGTGACCTGGAACACCACCTGTCATATGGACCGCTGCTCCATTGCACAATTTCATAAGGATGCTCACAGGCATGATTTACAGGAGGCAGGGATCGTTAGCGTTCTGCCAGTTGTAGTCTCTGCTCAAGTGTGTATCAGTGATGTTTTGGGGTTTTTCTGCACGCTGGAGCCTGGAAGAAACAAGCTGTTTTCTGATTATAGGGATCTGAGCTACATGCATATTGTTCTCAGTTACACAGTGTGTTTGATTACTAACATTTTGGAAATCACAGACTCCTCTTCTGGCAAAACCAATCCTTTTCTGCAATCTCACAGCACGAGTATTGTTGTCACTTGAAAATGAATTTTTCAGGATTGTGTTTTATACCGCAGTTTTCTTCTTCCCTTCAATTAGCTTTCATTTGTGCTTTTCACAGATGCAGCTAGAGCACGTGCTGGAAAGCACCAAGCAGGGCATCATTCTGTTGCTTTCAGTATTAAGCACATTCCTGCTAACCGTAGCTGCTGTGATAGGCAGGAGCCTTGGCTCTGGAGCAGGTTCTGGAGCTAGTGACCCCACAAACCCAGAAAGTGATGAGCTACATCGTGGGAGTTCACAGCTGAAGTGTATGTAATAGGTGTATATGAAGTACATAAGTACAAGGAAGCCTAAGTAATACGATAAAGGAGGAAATGCAAATAAGACAATCTTAGTGAACATGGCAGAGAGTGTTCTTGGCACATGAGCAGCCTAACATTTTGGTCAAGCTCTTCTAAGTGGGGCAAGGTCATAGTGGGAAGGTCATATTGGTTTGTAAAGATGTGCAAAATGATGTGAGCTCTTTGGACATATTGGCCTTTTTTTGTGCCTGCGCTGTGTAGCCACAGTTGCCAACAAGTAGAAAGAAGAGCACGGAAGTAGCTCCACGGGTGGTAACAGGGACCTTTCCTCCCACGGGGAGGGCAGCAAAGATGAGGTAGATGGATGAAGAGAACTGGTATCTGAGTAATGGCAGCAGGATAATATTCAGTATTAGCTAGTTTGGGGCCTCCCGGGTCAAAAGAACTATGGAACAACCGGAGAAGGTCCAGTAGAGGGTTCCCAAGGTGGTTGGAACCTAGAGCACACAACCCAGGAGGAGAGCTTGAAGGACCTGAGCTGGTTTACTCTGGAGAAGGGGAGGCTGATTTAACAGCTGCCTAATACTGCCTACAACTGCACAAAGGGCTTCTGTGAAGACCTTGGAGTCAAATTGTTCCTAGTAATGCCAGACAATAAAAGCAGGGGCAACAGCCATAAGTTGGTGCCTGGGAGTTTTAGGTGGGACATAAAAGGTTTACTATAAGAGTAAACTTTTTACCAGAGCAGTTATCCAGAGAGGGGAATCCCCATCTTTGGGGATTTTCAAGACTTCGCTGGATGATGTAAGCCTGGCCTGACCTAGCTTTGGTAACAGTCCTGCTTTGAGCAGGAGATTGGACCAGAGACCTCCAGAGGTCCCTTCCAGCCAACATGTCCATAATCGCAGCCATGCTCTTCTTGCATCCAGAGCTTCAACCTAGCTTTGCTGACAAAACCTGACCACTGCACGGCGGCACCTACTGCTCATGTAGGGTGTGATCTGCCTCATCATCCCCTTCCCAAAGCTTTAGGTTTTCCATCTCTTCTCTCAGATTGTGTCTCTACTGCTAAATAAATGAAGGGTAGGGACCAAGCCACCTTCACCTCACACTACCCATCACACTCTCCTGCAGCTAGTTCTGACAGGGTGCTGACTGAGCTCCACAGGCCACCAGACACAGGATGCCCTGCACCTCGAGTGCTTTGGCTTGTCTAGGAGTCCTCGGGCTGCAAGCTGCATCTCCTGCCAGCAGCTTCAGGGAAGCAGCCCAGAAGGACCGCTCTCCCCTCCCCAAGTGGCTGGTGAAGGAGGCATAGAAAGGGCAGCAAAAGGGTAACTCCCTTGGTTTCATGGTAAACGTGTCAGAGGGTAGAAGTGCTCAGTGTCACTTCAACCCTGCAAAGAGAAGCCAGGCAGCCAGACATGGAGCTGTCAGTAGTGGTTTAGGAGCACCTAATTACCCAGTAACGTGGAAAAAAACCCTGTTTATGGCATGCTGAATTACATGGGTAGCTGTTCAGGTGGAAGGTAGGGTATGAGACAGCCAAAAACATATCCAAGTGGCAGTGCAATTCAAACTTCAAGTGGTCCTAGATACTGTCTCTGCAATAGGCAGCTCTGATCTGGCAGAGAAATCAAACCTTTCATCTCCACAGCGTGAGCTGCCCAAACCAAAGACTGCTGCTCAGGCATGTCATTCCCGGACACCTGCCTGTGTCCGCTGGGCCACAAGCCAACAATGAACCCCACCAAGTGCAGAGCTGAGGGAAAACTCTGTTTTTCTTGACTGAGCTCAGCCTCCGAGTGATGGAGGAGAAAATACAAGAACGTGTGGGTGTGAAGTAACACTTTGAGGAAGAGACGTTGGGATGCTGGAGCCTACAGGATTGCCTGAAGAAAAGGAAAGCTAACAGGATGTGAAACCTCTGGCAGCAGATGCAGATAAACAGGCATAGGATAAACACAGGATTCAATTAACGGGAGGAAATTTCTGTGCATGAATGTAGGCTGATTCGTCTTCTGAGTAAGGCTGGGTTCTCTGAGAGGGCACAGCGACGTGAACTGCTTCTCGGGGAATGACAATGCTGGGGCTGTGTGCAGGACCTGAGCGTGCATGGCGTGAATAACATATTTCCACAAGCCCGATCAGCCTGAATAAAAGAAACACCTTCTCTCTCACCAGCCAGTTATTTATTCACTTTCAGAAAAGCAGGAGGGAGGGGAGAGAGAGAGAGAGACTAGCAGCAGATATTGGTATTCAAGAGCAGAATTAGAATTTTAATCTATGTCTGCTACTCAGGAGGCAAAATTCTCAATATAAATGCTAAGTATTGCACGCTCTTATTGTGATGGCTGCATGAATATGCATTGTCGCTGCTGGCATGGGGAGTCTGTCTGATCGTCCTTTGGCTTTGCCACAGTCTGGACGTGCAAAAGCTGTAAGGACGCCAGCCAGCAATTCCACCTGAGGGCATCAGCAAGAGAAGCAGGCAAGGCTGGGATAGCTATAACATGGGGCTAAAATAGAGTTAAAGGCAAGTATGGCTGAGATCTCCCAATGCAAGGGAGATTTCTCTCCGTCCTCATGCTCTGGGAAATGGGAACTTGAGGCTCACCCCCTTCCTCTCCCCTCCCATGTGGCAGTGGGGACAAAAAGGGGAAGCCAGCTAGAGATCCCCCCTAACAGCAGCAGCGGTGGGAGCTGCCGGGGCTGGGCTTTCGAGCCATCTCCACTTGGAGATGGCTGTGCCACCCTGCTGGGACTGCCTCTGGAAGGGGGAGAGCTCAGCAGACTTGCATCACTTCCAGTATTGCCCCTCTTACCTCCTGCTCTCCTCAGCTCCCTTCCCAAAGCTTTCCTGTGCTTCATACAAACACATCTGATGCGGCCGGTGCCTTTGCTGCTCTCACGCTACTGCCTCTCTTGTAGGACCTGCCCAGTGTTCGGTTCACCCAGGTAGACCCCCGCTCTAGGCTGTTTGTATGGTGTCAATAGTATGACAGCATGGCTCTGGATCAGTCCCTGGATGATGCCATCAGGAGTGTGTATACTGATAATGAAGCGAAATGCTGCTCCGTCCCATCACTTACCATCTCAGGATCTGGTTGATTACTGCTGCTCAAGGAGCATTATTTATGCAATAAGTTATTGATCAATGCAGCTCTGTGAAAATTGGAAACTCTTGTCTGTCATTCTGCTGAACGAGTAATAGTACGTGGAGCAGCAAACACCGTGTGTCCCTGATCTGAAGAAAGGGAGGGGAAAAATAGACAAAAGCACTTTCCTTGGATGACTGCAAAGGCACAGAAAACATTTTGCTTTTGCATAACCAGATTTGATTTTACTAGGAACTATATACAAATTGAGGAGTGCAGTGAGCTCCCGGCAGCTATCAGGAGAAGACACTTAGCTTGCAATGAGGAGACACCAGTGGATTAAAAATAGGATGTTCCCTTCAAAGGTAGTGTTGAATCCTCATTGTCTTCAGTAGGTAAAGGAAAGATTTTTATTTAGGGAATATGTATAAAAGGGATCATGTTTGCATAGACAGTAAATTTATTTAAGAAAATAATCTGAGAGGAACAGAAGTGTCTGCTAATTAACTCAGACCTGCCCCTGCTAGAAGCGTGCACTCCGGGCACCTAGGCAATCCTCTGCACAGCAGTACTGCGGGTGCGACTAATAGCACTGTGGGTGACCTTCTTCTTTAACACCTGCTTTCTTTTGTTGCTTTGCAATGTTGAACAACAAATGACTCTTGAAGAACTTCAGAGGCTGAATTCTGCATTTCAAATATGGGTTTGCCAGCAAAATTGTTATCTCCACATAAGTATGGGAACAGATGCCCCAAAAGGGTCAAGAGCCGCTTTCCCAGGGCTGGATCCTCTGAAGCCACCAGGATGGAGCAAAGTGGTTGTGAGAGCTGCAATCACTCAGCTGGAGGGGTCTCCTTAACTCGCATGAGGTTTAGGTGGAGGGAGGAAAGGCTCCCCCAGCAGACAGCAGTTGCCCAGACTGTCGTTGCTGGCAGCACATGCGCTTTGCCAGTGATCTTCAAGGTCCCTTCCAATCTAAACCATTCTATGATTCTATCTGGTCTAGTGGGAGGTGTCCCTGCCTATGGCAGGGGGGTTGGAACTTAATGATCTTCAAGGTCCCTTCCAACCTAAACCCTTCTATGATGCTATGATAAATTTACTCTCCTTCAGCCCAATTCCTGCTGCCTGGCTCTGGAGGAGGAAGCAACTTAGGAAGAGGAAGGGAAAAGGGAGCTGTGCTCGGGGATTAGTCTCCAGCTGCTTTTGGGAGGTTGTAACAGGGAAGGAGCCAAGAGCTGTCAGGAGGGAAGGATCTTTTCTGCTGGAGGAGGGAACCTGGCACCCTCTTAGAAAGGCAGCTGCAGGTTTGGCAGCCTACACAAAGGCAGATGAGGCACAGTGAAAGAGGCAGAGCTATTCCTTTGCTCACCCTCCAAAATGTTTGTAATCAGGCGGTTAAATACAGCCCTTCTCCTGCTGCCGTTCATGAGATGAGAGGCTGGAGTCGTGCCGGGAGGTGCTCGGCATGGCTGTGGGCAATGGGGAGCAGGAGCGATCGAGGTCTTTGCCTGTGCTCCCGGCTGTGCTCCAGCTCAGGATGCTGATCCAGCATGGGAATTTTGGCAGTAATGAAAAGAGCAGGTTTTTTTTAGGTTGGCTTGCCATGGAGTCAAGGGTCCAGCTGCAGAAGAAGGAGGGGTCTGGAGACAGAGCGCCCTGCCAGCAGCGCCCTGACTGCTCTGCAGACATTGCAAGTTGCTGGCAGGAGGCTGCTGAGCTGAGCGGGGCAGCAATCACAGCTGGCGGGACGGCAAAGCTTCCCGTCTGCCTGGCTTCAAGTCCTGGGAACAGTGCTGCAACCCTTTAAATAATACATAGGCAGCCCTGCTTTCTAGATGACCTGTCATGACCACACCTCCTGAAAGTGGCCCACTGAATTATGTCTCAGGCTGCCCTGATGGCCAGAAGGGACAACAAAGAAAGGAGACTGTATCCTGGACTGCATCAGAAGAAGCATCCTTATCCACCGAGCGCTCCATCTGTCAAATCCATCTCTCTCCAATTTAGAGACAAGGATGTCAAGCAGGACAGTGTCAAATGCTTTGAACAAGTCCAGGTAAATGACATCAGTTGCTCTTCACTTATCCACCAACATTGTAACACCATCATAGAAGGCCACCAAATTTGTCAGGCATGATTTGCATTCAGTGAAGCCATGTTGGCTGCCACCCTTAACGTCCTTATCTTCCATGTGCTTTAGCATAGTTTCTGGGAGGATCTGCTCCATGATCTTGCCAGGTGCAGAGGTAAGAGTCACTGGCCTGTATTTCTAGGTCAGCTATCTGCCCTTTCTTCCACCCTCTGTAGGCTTCCTTTTTCTGTTTCAGTTTCTCCAGGAGCCCCTTGTTCATCCATGCAGGCTTCCTGGTGTTTTTGCTTGACTTCCTCTTTGTCAGGTTATATCACTGGTGGGCTTGAAGGAGGTGCTCCTTGAATATTAACCAGCTTTCTTGGGACCCTCTTCCCTCCAGGGCTTTATCCCATGGTACTCTTCCAAGCAGATCCCTGAAGAGGCCAAAGTCTGTTCTCCTGAAGTCCGGGGTAGTGAGCTTGCTGTGCTTCCTCCTTGGTGCCCTAAGGATCTTAAACTGCACCATCTCATGGTCACTGCAGCCAAAGCTGCCCTTGAGCTTCACATTCCCCACCAGCCCCTCCCTGTTGGTGAGAACAAGGTCCATCATAGCACCTGTTCTTGTTGTCTCTTCTATCACTTGGAGATGTGATATCATCAATGGATTTGAGAAGCCTCCTGGATTGCTTAGGCCTTGATGTGTTGTCCCTCCAAAAGATATCAGGGTGGTTGAAGTCCTCCATGAGGACCGGGGCTTGTGAATATCAGGCTGCTCCTATCTGTCTATAGAGGGCCTCATCCACTTGGTCTTCCCGGTCAGGTGGCCTGTAGCAGACCCCCACTATAATGTCACCTGTCCATGCCTTCCCTTTAACCCCGACCCATAAGCTCTTGGCTGGCTCCTCATCCATCCCCAGGCAGAGCTCCATGCACTCCAGTTGATCACTGACATAGAGGGTGACACCCCCTCCTCATGTCCCCTGCCTGTCCTTCCTAAAAAACCTGTATCCTTCCCTTCCAACACTCCAGCCATAGGAGCCATCTCACCATGTCTCCATGATGCCAATAAGACCACAGCCCTGCAGGCGTGCGCATGTCTCTAACTCCTCTTTTTTATTCCCCATGCTGAATACATTTGCATAGAGGCATTTAAGTTGGGCTTCTGATGAAGCTGACTTACTGGCTGGAGTGCCTGGAATTCCTTTACGCTGTACTCAGGGTGCTCTCCTGCTGATCTGTGATCCTTCTCCAGGCTTTGGGCATCCTGCTGGATTTAAGAAAATTATCGTATTTCCAGAGAAAATTGTCCAGAAGCGTAGGCTCACAGTAACGCACTTAGTAATGAATGAGCAAACCAATTATAACCTTTTTCAGCAATGTTATGTTGTTTCTTCCACTCCCGGGAGTTAGAAAAGGAAGGCTATAAATCAACACAAGTAGAGAAGTTCAAGTCGATAATGAAGAAGTCCATGAGTCCACATAGCACAGTAAGTGAACTACAATTTTTAAAAGTCTGAAAAGCAAGATCATGTTTTGGTTAAGTGTTGCTCTGCTCTATGGACCTAATCCTGCAGACAGAAGATCATTCCACAGCCTCTGTGCTGTTGAAGCCACTGAATTTCCCCAGAAACCCAGAATATTAGGCATTCAAAAATAGGTGATACGGAAAAGCTGTATTTTAAATATATAGTTTCTCCTTGTGTCTTGCTTGTGTACACTTCTACTTCTTAGAAGAGTGGTTACTTGTTTATGGTTAGGGAAAGAGGGAGAGAAGGTTGTTTGCCTTAAGGGAAAACTGTAGGACTGTAGGATAACTCTGCAAACAGAACTGAACAATATTTGGGCCACTTTCATTTTTGCTCGGTCATGATGAATTTGGCATTTTTACGTAAAATGAACCCATAATTGGATTAATCAGATCAGTGGTTGGAAAAAAAAAGTTATTCCTGAAATTCTGATACTCATCTAGAAACCAATATAAAAACTGAGACCGTAAAAAAAAAAAGTTATTCCCAGCTGAGTTCAAATCTGTTATGAAAATAGCTGAGTTCAAATCTGTTATGAAAATAAAGCATGCTAATTCAGTTACTCTTCACATAACATATTTGTCTCAAAGTGGTGTCATACACACAGTCATGAGCAAGTTGAAAAACTTTTCATGAAAATAAGACTCTGCTGCAACAGGGAGAGTTCAGTGGCTGAGCGTGCATGGGGGATAGTTTTAGGGTCTTTTATTTTATTTTTCCTCACTTGAAGAACAAGTCTTTTAGCCAAAAACAGGAGTAAGAACTGCAGCCTTATAAATTCATCAGCAGGGTTTAAGTCATGGTTTACAGTATACTAAAGAGAGGAAGCATTAAATGACATTCTAATTTTCACATTGAAATTCTGTAAAATGCAAATTTTCGTTCTGTTTTAGACAACAGTCTGCTGGCTACAGGATCCAAGCTTCCTTTTGGGTTCTGTACAAATTGAGGAAGAAGTTAGGAAAACATTCCTAATATCCTAATCCTGCTCAAACTGACCCAAAGGCATACTCCACACTGGTGTCCCTGCTCCTTCCCCTGCACAGCAATAAGCATATGCTGGACATTCTTCCAAAAACCGCCCAAGCCTCACCATGTGGCCATACGTTGTGCAGACGTGAGGCAAGGGTCAGCCCAACCAACAAAAAAAGGTATTGTAGAGTAATTGATTTGCCAGGGTCATAGGTGACAAGCAGGGGGCTCATCCTGGGTGGGACTTGATGGCTTTTCATTCTCCATTATATTTAATAGGATGCAATCTACACTGCACTCAGTCTGGTGGGGGTCACATAATATTCACCTTCCATCTCTGCAAGGTGTCTGAGGTCCTTGGAGGCGTCAGAGGGCAGCCACGCACGGAGCCCAGACCTGACAGCAGCACCTTGCCTCCTCATGGAGCACGGGGAAGAAAACATCCTTGTTTGCTTTTTAGGAGAAGTTCATCAAGGAGAAGCCTAAGTGGGTGTTGAATTTCACTCATGACAGAGTACAACAAACTCCTCCTGGGAACAGCGTGAGTGGTTCCCGCTTGCACTGTTGGATCCCTCTGGCCTTGACAGCAATTAGAGTCTCACGTGATGTTTCTCCACAATGTCCCGTTGGATGCACAAAACTATATTGTTAAATAGGTCACTTTGTCTCTCTTCATTATAATCTTAATTTTATTAGTCTATCCACACGATGTGCTCGGGTGTTTATTTGGCTTGAAGTCAGACGTAAATGGTAGTGTATGGGTGCGTCCTGCCCTTGATGGAGAGCGAACATGAAATGTAGCTAATGCCTGTGGAGGACCTGCCTCCAAAATATTTGGCACTAAGACATGTTCAATACAAATGGGAGATGACACTGATTGACAATGCCATGCAGTCACCAGCTTAGCCAGTGACCCCCAGACCTTCCTCATGCCTAGTCATTCCCTGCTTTACACTGAGGATGGGAGAAAATATATTACATCCCCCAAAGAAAGGCATTTTGCCTTCTGCTGCAGGAGTTAGGGGCCGTTTGCCTGAGGGAGGTGCTGAGTGCACAGGATTAATCCTGTTCCTTTTCAAGTGGCAAAAAGCAGGGTTGGACCCAATGTGACAAAATGTCTCTGTTAACCACTGTGCAATGTACCAAACAGCCTGCTGTTGCAATAAAATATTTATAACTAATCATTTTGTTAAATGAAACATGTCCTTTAGGGCACCTTTTATAATTAACAAGCCGTGTTCCAGTTAATTTTGCACATGATGTTTCACAGTTTATTACCAGGTACTACAAGGATACATAATAAGAACCTCCAAACAACTGCCCATATTAAGCTTTAGTATTGCAAACAAAAGCAATTAAGCTCCTGGGAAGCTTAGTATTATTTGTTTGTAAACAGGTATAAGCCAAAAGGTTGGGTTAGTGGGATGATTAAGCAATAAACCTTGCAATGCATGAACACGTTATTGTGGAGCTACGGCGGTGGAGTAATGAGGATGTTTTAGCAGAAACTTTAATGAAGCCGGGTTTTGTTGACAGATAATGTTTAAAGATACTGGTAGGGTTAAACTGCACTTAATGATGCATTAGATGACCTGAGTGCTGGCATTAGCATTGAAATAATGGTTCATGATCTGAGTAAGGCATTCTCAGTGGATTACGGCTACTTGAATGTATCCAGCAATTACCAGTAATTTTTCTAATTTGTAGAATAGGGACTAAAAGAAGACATTTAAGGGGTTTGTGCTGAAGTGAAACCTCCAGCGCGCTGCCGTTCATCTTGTTCTCAACAAGCCAGAGGTTGTGGGTATAAGGAGGTGTTAGAGATCCAGTCTGATCTAACCAGATAGCAGAGAGGTTGCATCCTTAGTTCACTGGCTTGATCACAGCAATGCACAGTGCTTAAGCCATCTCCTATTTGTTTCTGCTGTGCAAGCATAGAACAGCCACTGCCACCGTTTCCCGTGGATGTCTGGCAGGACAAACCTGAGGTTACTCACCGGGCTTCACCTTGCAGTTAGTAAAGCAAGAGTAGGCTTAAAACAACTAAACCTCAACATTTTCCTGCTGACAGCTCCAAATGGTTATTGAAGCGTCTTCTGAGGAAGAATTCTCCTTCGGTTAGAGCTAGCAAGTGGGTATCTTTCCCCTTTTATCCCTGCCTGGCAGAACAAGCGGGGTGTACAGCGCTCAGGCTGAGCAAGGGTGGAGGAAGCCTGGTCTGCTGTACCTAAGCGAGCCTCAAGCCTCCCTCCTTCAGCTCTTCCTACCAGAAATCCCAGCACTCCTTGGGGAGGGATGGAGTGGGAAATTCCCCTCTGATGCACAGAGATGCCCTTCGTCTCCCCTGAGTTGTTGTGGCCTGACTGGTCCATGCAGACCCTGTGGGGACTGGGGGACAAGGTGCCCTGGATGCAGGAGGCACCACTGCCACGTGGATGAAGCCGAGAAAGGGCAGGGGGCTCTGCACGCCTACTGTTGGGGACGTGCCCAAGTCTTGAGCCCCAGTGCTGCAGGATTAGGCCTTCCCATGAATTAATTGTGAATGTGGCATTTTCTGTCTTACTCTGAATGCAAAAGGCTGGGGCTGGCTCTGCTGGTTGTTTGGAAACTGGCAATTCTCACGTATTCATTACTTTTATTGGTGCTCTGGGTTCAATTTTTGCAAATTGCTGAGCAGCTTTGCAAAGCCAATGTGTGCCTTCAGCTCTCGCTGGCTTAATCACTGCTCCTTTGGTAACCAATATCTACAACATGAATTAGCCATCTGTGAAACGGTGCCCTGCTATATTTGTGCCAAATCCCCACGTCCTTATTTGAGATCAGGGACTGAGGGGGGAAAACGACTCTGTCCCTACAATTTACTTGCAAAACATTTCTTGGCCATTTCTTTTTTTAAGCCTGTGTAAATATTTGGCTCGTGCCCTCTGCATGAATACTCCTAAGGTAAACATTTCTGTTTTGAATGTAATGCAAAACCAGGTGAGAAACGAAGGTCTTTAATGATGTCCAGTTTGAAGGTTGACAAAATTATTGTGAATTTTCACTGCATTTAACTTTCATCTTTTTGTCTGTCTGCAAGGTAACTGATGTTCCCCAGGCAGTTTAGCTCTGGCTAGGATTCCCCAGCCAGGTTGCTGCCTTTTGATGTTGCACCATTTTCTTTCTGTTTGCCCTAAAACCGGAGGCAGCGCAGACAAAGAGATGTGCAACCAGATGAAAAATTCCTGGTTTCCTTTTTCATGCTGAAGCCAGCAGATGGTGCTTACTGTCTTCACACGCTTCTCGGAGAAACCCTACACTATCCGCTAGTTTATTTCTGGTATTTACTGGGGAACAGCTATAAGGCTTACAGCTACTTGTCACTTTTCAGAGAGCTGAAGGATTGGGCTCTGAAAGAAAAACACATCCCACGGTGTTGAGAGCTTTAGGATTTCAAAACCCTACGAGTTTGGTTGTTTTCACGGATTGTTTTCTCAAAATGCTGCTTTGCTGCCATGATAATCATTTGGGGGTTTTCTGTTTAAAATGGGAGGGTGGGAGGAGGAGAGCGAGTTGTACCATCTCCTTGGACAGGTTTCAAAGCAGAGCTTGAAGAAGCCGCCTGTAAGAGACAGCTTATGTCTCTGGTATGGGGTTGCTGAGGCCCAGGGGAGCCTGTTCGAGGGATGATTTGCAGGAAATACTGAGCAGTGTGTGCTTCCGGGAGGGATGCTCTGAGACTGTTTCAGCCCAGAGAAAAAACGTGGTAAGCTTTCAGAAAAACATCTTCCCAAGCCATTCCCAGCACTGGTAAAGAAGTCCTCTCCATCTTCACTGCCGAGGGGAGAAAGCTGTCGGGTTCCCATGCGTGCTTTGGGAAACTGAGCACCTGTGGAAAAACACATTGTGATCCCTCTCAGGGGGCTTCCACATGCTCCAAGAAGGGCCTCTGACTTTCTCCCCACCTTTACACCCTGAATTTTTTCCCAGAACAACTACCAAAAGTTGAAAATCTGCCAAGAATTCGACTCGAGGGTGCTGTTCTCTGTCCCGGTGTGACCTACATCTGCTGGAAAGTGCATAGAGATCGGGTTACGCAGGTTAAAAAAAAAAAAAAAATATGGCAGATCTGCTCTGTCATTTGTTGATGGAGAGTCTGAGCAGCAGCGTGCTGAGGATAAAAGGCTCAGCCACACATTTACACCATTCACTCTGATGCAAAGAGCTTACCTTGCTCTTATTATTTACCTATGTGTTTCCCTTCTACAGACACAAAACCAGAATAGAAATTCGCCTGACGGACTGCACCTTCCTGTGAGCACAGTTTTTATTCAATATTATTCTCTTTCTCTTGTTCTTTGTAGCTGAATTATTATGACTCCATTAAAGCAGTGGTTTCTACCTCCAGCCATGAGTCGACAGCTTTAGTAATAGCTAATAATTTTGCTTCTCTTTAAAACCAGTAGGAATTTCTTTCAAGATAATGTGTGTCCGACACATGCTCTCCGTGCTTCCAGCCCCACCCGTGTCAGTGCTCCCTGCATTTCTAGGAGTAGCCCGAGGTTTAAACTTTTCGTTTGATGATGGAAACAGAAGCGGTATTCCCTTCTAGGGTTCTTTTTGGGGGGTTATTTTTGACAGATTACCTGTTGTACGAGCATGGCTAGGTTTACCACATTGGAGGCCAATTTCTAAATCCACAGAGGTTGGTTAGAGAAGGTGGCAGGCTTGCAGCTGGGCTAACGTCCTGGCCACTCTTACCAGCTTTGGCAGCTAACCCAGGGGAGCGAGAGTTGCAAGGGACTCGTGCTGCTTGGTACTCTACTCCTGCGGTCCAGACCTGCATCCTCAGGTTTTCTCCAAATGACCTCGTTTCTTCCTGCCTGCATGTTTACACTGGAAACTTGGTGAAATCTCAGAAATATTGGTGTTTTCCTGAGGCTGCCAACTAGGGTTTTTTTACCTCACTGGAAATAATGCAGGATAAAAATCTCTGATGATTAATATCTGTTTGATTTGATTGTATGTGGGTAGTGTGAATCAAAGATTTTTCTAAATGATATAGAAGAGTGTGTCAAGGCTTGGGCAGAGGAACCAGGAAGGTCTGGCCCTGGGGGGAGGTCTGGTCCAGTCTGAACCCTCATAGGAAATCAGTGTATTTCATATACCTGGAGCTGATATCCAGGGCATTAACACTGCATTAATTAAGAGAATAACATTAAAGTAAACTTTTTAGTTTTCAGCTGTGTCCAGGAGTGCCAAGAAACTGCCTTTTAATTTGACTTTCTATCAATGAATTAAAACATGGATATCGAAGACAAACGCTATGTTATTACCGAGGTATTATCAAGCTACTTAATTTTTGTTTTGTGTCATGTGCAGGCTGACTAATTTTGTTTGGTTCCTAAATAACCAATCTACAAGAAGAAGACTCGCCCATTCGGTTCACTTTCTGTCCTATTTCTGGGCCCACGGTGCAAGCACAGGTCTCGTTAGTGAAGGCGAAAAGCGCTCAGCAACTCCACGGCCTCATTTCAGCAAAGCCCAGGCAGCTGCCAAACACCAAGCTCCATGGGAGACGTGCAAATGTGCTTCCTTGATGGACTGAAAACCCAGGAAGGTCTCTAAAATCTACTTTGCTCCCCAGGAAGTCAATTGCAGAGCTCCTATCGATTTCAGTGAGAGAAAAACCCTCTTCCAAGGGTAAGTAAATAAATGTATTTCACCGATGTAGAGATCAGCACTCACACAGCTTTGAAACATGAAATGCTGAGCATCCCTAGCATCACGGTGAGCACTGTGCTGCTTTGCTACAGCGTGCTTTATCACCCAGCCCAGACCTTCCCCCACCCGGGCTGTCTTCATCTGCCCACAGGAGCAGAGCCAGAGGAGTCACGTCTCCTCCAGGTCACCTTGGGTTTCCATAGTGACTATTTGAATGCGATTGTCTTATCAATCAGAACCTCCTTTACTTTCATAAGCAACTATAAAATCTCTTCTGGTTTCTATAGCAACCATCTTTAAACCCATATATTTGTTTTCTCTGGGCTCAGCTGAATTGTTGGAAATAGTGCAAATTAACTGCTTGTGCAATACTACTTATATTTTTTCCCTTAAGCCATCCTTTCCTGTCATCCAGAACAACAGTTATGATGAGGCTACTGTCCTTTTGTTTCAGTTACTTAGAGATCCTCTTTGCTGCTGAACCACATGAGCAATGCCTCTTAAAAATCATCATTTTCAAGAGAAACGCTGAAAACCTGCAACCTCTGGAATTCATCCTTTCCTTTCCCAGTTCAGGCCCCTTTGTCATTCTGTTCCCAGGCACTTAAAAGAAAAAATGGTGCTGTTTTGTTACCCTAAATCGCTTCTTGCAATAATACGCGAGAATAACACCTTCCCTGCAGTAACCTCAATGCAAAGTACAGTTGTTACTTAACACTGTGAGTTAGTCAGGTATTATTATCGGTGTAGTATGAAGAATGTGCATAAGGTTAATGGCCCATCTACACCGCAGACCCAATAAACGTCAAGCAGGTTATATTTTTTTTCAGCCTGAATGTGGTAGCTGCAGACCAGGCTGACATCACACTGTCTCTGGTTTCCTTACAGCAGAGAGCAGGCAGACATAAAGTTATCTGAATACGCTGACACTGGCGCAACCACAACTACGCCCTTACTTCATGATCTGACTATAAACACACGGTGCTTTTCAGTCTCACAAAGTTCGTTTTTCCTGAGTAGATCACGAGTGGACAATGTGCTTAATTCAAGGTTATAAAGTTAGGAATAGGTAATTCCTGTCCTCTGAAACCCTGTGGCAGCATTTTCTGGGATCCTCCAAGTAGCAGCAGGTCACAGTCATACCAGATTTACCTCCGTGCAGCTTCCAGGCTGCGTGGAAAGGGGAAGAGAGGACCTGAACTCCGTCTGTGGTGCTGGTTTTTAGTTGTCCTGGGCTTTTCTTACTCCTCTGCCCCTGTATTAGGAAAACAATTTTGGGTTTGGAGCGAGATGACAGAATTTTCTTTTCTCTTAATTTCTTCTTCTTTTTCTTTTCTCTTAATTTCTAACTTTTCTCAGAAACCATTGCTTGGTCCCTCCAATGTTTTCGTTTGCTCCCCCTTGCCCAGAGCTGGCTTGGGTGCCGGCACAAGGCTCGGTTGTGCCCATGGGATGGGACGAGTAGCACATGCAGAGACACCTGCAAAGCTGCGGTCACTCCACTTTGCTCCTTAGTGAAAGGGCTGCTGACAAACTGGAAGAAGTAGTAGGAAAGGTGAAAAAATAGCTGGTGGGCTGGGGTTGTGTTCACCTGATAGGGAAGAGCAAAAGAGCTCTGTGGCAGTTAATGGGGAACTCAGAAAATGTCATCAAAGATTAGGAAATTTTATGGATATGGGAGGAGGAATACATTGAGATAATAAAAAGGAGAGGAGTTAACTAATCCTAAAATTAAAAAAAGAGGAAAGTGTAGTGACTCAGGATCATAATGCTGAATTCACGAGAGGTGGTCGGTACTGCAGGAGCTTGGATGCCCCAGCTGCCCAGCTGTGCTGAGAGAGGTTTCTGTGTTTTTCCAGGGTAAACCATCAGTGCTACACAGGTTGAGGTGCAGGTGAAGGACAGAAAGGGGCAGGGGAAGCCTCGAGGGGAAGGAGAGGGTGGCTGGCCATGGGAGCTCCTCCACGGAGAGCCGGAGGTGACCAGGTGACATTCAGAGCCCGCAAGGGAGTAAAAGCATTTGTGTTCAGTAAGAAGCACAACCTTCTTGGGACAGGCGGAGGAGACCGTGTGGTCCAGCTGTGGATCCCCAACCTGCCTGGGTAAGGGGCTGTGGCAGCCCTCGCCACGGTGTGCCGGCACAGAGCTGGGGGCGGGGGGTGAGCAGCTCCCACCAGCCCACCGCGTCCCCGCTGCCGGCACGGGAAGCACGTCACTGGTGTCTTTGCTGACCCCGAGCTCAGGACCACGGCTCTGTCGCATTGCTTTGGGTATGGCCAGACACACCGGAGCACAGCCCTACAGCTCATTGCTCTTAACACTCGCAATCCCTTTGCTCACGCAAACCCCAGAGAAAAATAATTTTATAAAACAAATGCTTTGGAGAAATGCAAACTGTTTTCAACAGGAGCTTGGCTGGAGCTGCTTCTCATCCCTAAGCTCCCAATCCCACAGCAGTTTCTGCCCAAACAGATGCCCCTCGGATGAGCAGGGCTCTGTGCAGGGTCCTGCTGCATCACTGTACACTACCAAGGCTCTTGCAAACCTGCTCACAGACCTGCCGGGTACCGCTCAGAGAGGGGATGCCAGCAGCCCAGCTGTCTTACAGCCTGCAGGGGAGATGGCAGCCGACAGAGACGGGGCACAGGGAAGCCACGGAGCAACACTAACTAGCAGGAAAAGCCACTTCTTTTCAGGCAAACACTTGCCTTCCCTTCAGTGAAGAGTTGCTATTGCTGACTAAACCTTCCTGAGAAAACTTGCATAACTTTGCTTTCCAAAACACCAGCGTTAATAGATTTGGGCCCATTACATTTGACGTGGCTTAATAAGAAACTCACAGATGGAAACTGCTTAACGTGGAGCTGTTCTTACCTAAATTTCAGCCAACGCGTAGGCATCCTCAGACTCCATATAGCACCAATCTTTTACCTTCACATATCTGAAGAAGATGCTAAAATATTTTCTGTGTCTACTGTTGAAGTCTGTGGAAGCTACTGATATAATACTCTAATTCTTTCTGTGCAAATTTGCGGAAATTGTCTCATTTCTGAACGTGTAACTGATACATAATCTATGCAAAATGGACACGCTCCCTTTGCTGGCATTAGAAGAACATTTACAAATCTGAAGTCAAATACTTGGGAACTGGCAAATGCCAGAGTTGAAGCTCGCTCTGTAGTTTTGTATCAGGTCCTTTCAGCAAAATGCTCCGAAATAGCAGAGCACTTCTTGCTCAACTTCCCACCACCCTCCCCAGGCAGGCTGAATTTTTCTTCCTTCTCTTTCCCCTGTGGATTTGGGATGCTGAGGACCAGAGCTGCTGGGTTTTGGCTTGCCGAAGGACAACCAGGGGCGAGGTCTCTGCTCGCCTCTATGTGTCCAGCACATAACCCCTTCATGTTACTTTAGGTACACTTGCTCTTCTCTACCTAAAATTGAGGAAAGGGTCTGCTGGGGAGAAGGGGTGAGAGTGTGTTTTGCACTGCGGTTTTCTTCCCGAAGCCAGAGGTCAGGCAGGTGTGAGGCCCATGAGACTACAACTCTGTAAGGACCTCCGGAGTGCCATAAGAGGGGCAGATAAGGAGCACGTTGCTTGCGAGGACTAAAAGCATCATTCTCCTTATCTCAGTTTTCAGAGCCGCTTAAGCCCTGCATCTTCCTTTCCCCTGTGTGGCTGATGTATCGGGAAACCAGGCAGAGCAGTTCCACGTGTTGCTGCCTTCCCTGGGGCTCACGCAGGGTGTGGGCTGTGCGTGTTTAACACCCCACTCACTGCACGGTATGCAGCTGCACATCCCAGTCATCTTCTCAGCAGCTGCCCCCAAGAACATGACTTTGTTATTTGTGCTGCTCCCTCTCCTGCTCCCGCGCCCTTCACACTGTGTAGGTCCAGAGCCTGCGGTGGGCTTTGCCTTGGGTGAATGACTCAAGTGGCAATAAGCCCCAGCAGCTGTGCTAGCCACTGCCCCAGAAGTTTCCTTCAGGGTTAAGCTGGTGGAACAGCCACTAAGGCAGACCAGTGCCAGAGTTTGGCACTACGCTCACTGGGCTCTTGTGTCCCTGCAGGATGGCCTCAGTCCTTCACCCTGAAACCACTTGACTTCCAGTCCTGAAACATCTGAGCATCTCCCACACAAAAAGGAGCAGCTTCTGTGGGAGGGACTGTAGGTAATCACTGGATATTGGGTTAAAACACAGCTGGCAACACTATCATCTCCATCCCGCATTTGAAGAGGGTGGGATGTGCTCTGAGCACGGTCACAGGGCAGGTCCTATATATGAGGTGGTTCTCCTCTCCTGTGACTCCCACCAGTGGTGCAGACTGGACCTGGGATGCTGTGTGCATGCCCAGCAGTGGCTGCTTAAAGGCAGCTGCTAGACATCCAGACCCAAGTTCATTCAAAGGAACTAAAACCCACTCAAACTCATTCTCTGGCCTCCACTGTAGTATTGGTGAGATATCTCAGATCTTGGTAAAGGTGAGCAAAGGACATGCCTTTTCCTTACTGTTCAAACAGAAAAGAAAGCTGGGGCATGAAGGTGGGGATGAGGGGTGGGAATTTAAGTGGAAGGTTTGAGCTACTTTTCAGAATTTAAACTTCCTTTTGTCTTTTTTTTTTTCTTTTCCTTTAAAGACAGCTGAAGTGTGGGATTTTGAAATGGGAAAGCAGTTATTTGAGTTCACCAATGCTCATGGAGAGGCAGAAACCACCTGTTTCACTTTTGATAGCAGTGGAAGAAGACACATTTCTTTTTACACTTATTACATCTCTGCAGGCAGCAAAGAGCGCTGTGCTTGAATCCGGTGCTAGGCTGGCTACAGGAGGCAGAGATGGATGCCTGAAGATACGGAGTTACAACAACGAGCATTGTCGGCATGCTCTGAAGAGGGGTCTGGTAAGTTGACCCTGGCTGGACACCAGCTGCCCACCAAAGCCGCTCTACCACTGCACATCCTCAGCTGGACAGGGGAGAGAAAATATAACAAAAGTCTTGTGGGTTGAGATAAGGACACAGAGAGATCATTCAGCAGTTACCGTCACAGGCAAAACAGACTTTGACGTGGGAAAAATTAATTTAATTTATTACCAATCAAATCAGAGGAGGATAATGAGAAATTAAAACTAAATCCTAAAACACCTTCCCCCCACCTCTCCCTTCTTCCCGGGCTCAACTTCACTCCCGATTTCACTACCTCCCCCCTATCAGCACAGGGGGACGGGGAATGGGGGTTATGGCCAGTTCATCACACGTCGTCGCCTCTTCTGCTCCTTCCTCCTCCGGGCAGGGGGGACTCCTCACACTCTTCCTCTGCTCCAACGTGGGGTCCCTTCCACAGGAGACAGTCCTCCATGAACTGCTCCAGCGTGGGTCCCTTCCACAATGTGCAGTCCTTCAGGAACAGACTGCTCCGGTGTGGGACCCTCACAGGGTCACAAGTCCTGCCAGCGAACCTGCTCCAGCATGGGCTCCTCTCTCCACGGGTCCATAGGTCCTGCCACCAGCCTGCTCCAGCATGGGCTTCCCACTGGGCCACAGCCTCCTTTGGGCATCCACCTGCTCCAGCGTGGGGTCCCCCATGGGCTGCAGGTGGATATCTGCTCTACTGTGAACTTCCATGGGCTGCAGGGGGACAGCCTGCCTCACCATGGTCTTCACCATGGGCTGCAGGAGAATCTCTGCTCCGGTGCCTGGAGCACGTCCTCCCCCTCCTTCTTGACAGACCTTGGTGTCTGCAAAGCTGTTTCACATATTCTCACTCCTCTCTCCGGCTGCAGTTGCGTGGTTGGGTTTTTTTCCCCCCCTTCTTAAATATGTTATCCCAGAGGCTCTACCACCGCCGCTGATGGGCTCAGCCTTGGCCACTGGCAGGTCTGTCTTGGAGCCGGCTGGCATTGGCTCTATCGGACATAGGGACAGCTTCTAGCAGCTTCTTACCGATGCCACCCCTGTAGCCCCCCCCTACAAAAACCTTGCCACGCAAACCCAATACAAGGGGTTAGCGGTTTGCAAATTTCTGGAAGACTAGAAAACATTTGAAGGACAAAAATAAGAGTGGATTGGGCTTTTTTTTTTTCCCTGCAGAAGGAAAGTTTGGTGAGATCTGTGACTGCACCTATGCGGAGATGAACAGGAGCAAGTAAGGTCTTCCCTAGCACTGCGTGAGCCTTGTCCCAGGGCCAGATGCATTGGGTGGGAGTTTATGCTGAAAGTAACCATGCTTTTCTGTGGGAAGTTCCTCCCCTGAGACATTCCTGAGGGATTAGTCAGATTCGTGTGCCTCCAAAAGAAACGTGTACTACAGCTTCTGGAAAGAAAAGGACAAAAATAAATCCGAGCAGATCTGTAATACAAGCAGATGGAGCTGCCCAGCCTGACCAAGCAGGCTCAGGCTGTCCATGGCTGGGTCTGCAGGTCTGCACACCCACAGAGAGTGTGCTGCAAGTCAGACCATGCTCTAAAAAAACAAGCTCTTTGTGCCATTGCTTTGTGCCATCATAGACAACACACTGGTGCTGTTTCTAATATAGCATCACATGCAAGTCAGAGCCTGTTGCACTAAGCGTAGGACCAAGTGCATCGATGAAATGTTCTGTAGTTTCCATGAGGCAGAGTAATTCCAGAGTGGAAAATTACTATTCTGTCCTTTTGGAGATGAGTGGGTAAATTTGCCTATGTTTGAATATTTGAACTAACTATGTGTAAATACCACATCTCATTCTAGTTTTGGAGAAGTATGTTGGTAAATCAAAGTGTCCTGAATGATCTTCAAGGTATATTGTGGCTGTCAGGTGGGACAGAATAATTAATTTGTGCTTTGTAAGTAGAAAGACTGCATCTAAAAGATATGATATATTAACATAAAATAATGTGAAATTGTTTTAAAGGAAAACCTGAGCTCAGTGTTCAGATCTTGGTAAAAAAGTAAACCAGAGCAAAAATAATTTTACCACTAGAACCTGCTGTCTGGTCCCGAAACCAAAAATGTGCCCCAAATACACAAATCCTTGGGGATCTTTTCATAGGGGAAGCCACCCGTCCCCTCCACCCCCTTGGGCAAACACCCAGCTGTTTGGCTGTGGGCTGACATTGGGACCTGGGAGCAATTTCATTGAGGTCAGCTTGACTTATTAGCCCAGAGAGCCGGGTATGTGTATACATCTTTGCAGAAGCACCATGAGGTCTTATTGTCCCCTGAATGCAGTCTTGGACCATTCACTGGGGAAAAAAAAAAAAAAAATCTGTGTAAAGCTGCCAGTGATCAGAGAAACATCCAGCTGCCTTTTTTCAGGTAGCCAAATCGTGGTGGCAATGGCCAAGGTTGGATTTAAAATGCTGAGAGGAAGCACTTTTGTTATTTCTGCTGACCTGAAGGGTCTGCTCTTTCCTTACAAGTCAGGGATTCCCTTCAGACTCCCCAGGAGGCACCAACAGGCATCTTCCCACAAAAGAGGTTTTCATCATAAAATGGTCATTTGTTGAAACCGAATGTATCGGCTTCAGCAAACTGGACAATGTTGGGATTGGGACTGAATGGGGAAAGAAAAAGCTTGTAATTAGCTGCTGGCTATTCTGGGACACCCCTCTTGCTTGCTCTGTCTTTAAAAGTAAAAGTAGTTAATTTTAGCCAAAAAGTCAGAAACTTCTTTACCATCCGTGATGTGGATTTCCCATATTCTGGCCAGCTCCTTTTCCCAGTATGGCGGTGTAGCCTGTGTAGGGCTGACCTTCCCGAGCAGGGAGTGCCTGTCCAGGGCCAAAGAGGACAAACCTCTTCTGGCAGTGGCCAAACCAGAGCTCCATCATGCTCAGAAAACTCAGCCCTTTGGCGGGATGACATAGTAAGGATCCACCACAAGTCTGTATTTCAAATGCATTATTTAATGAGGGCAGTAAATCACAGCACAGGGTAAGTCAGCATTGCACAGCAGATAAATACTTGGTCTTGATTTCATTCAGGCCAATGAGATTTTCATGTTAAGCTGTTAATTTAATCTTAGCATCGCATAGTCTTCAGTCACTAGTTTTCATAAGGTCTAGGAGAAGTCAGAGACATACACAGTCCGAACTTGGGGAAGATTAGGCGGTTAAAACTTCATGGTTGTGAACTGAGATGGGAGGTGGAAGTCGGGTGCCACCAAGCTTGCAGCAGGGTCAGGCTTATGTGTATGATCTGACTAAGCTGAGGAACCTTCTGAATGACAGACGATGAACACTGTTTCTTTCATGGCTTTTCTCTGCTTCCATCCAGCCCTGCGGCCACAAAGATGTCCTGTGTGATGGCCACTGTCCACCGACTCTCCTTGCCTCAGCTGGTTACGCAGGTGACACGATAGTTTGGATCATTCCCTCCAGCTGCCACTGCCACAAACTTCATGCACCGCTTCCCACCGGCTGCGCTGGTGGAAAAGGCAAGTGCTGCTTGGGAAAACGATGAACATCACCCAGCTTTCAAAAATCTTTGCAAATGAAACATCAGAAAAGTATTTAAGATAGTTTGAAATGGTTGGCTTTGACTTTTGTGGGGTTACTTCTGCCATATACTTATCTTACAGATTATAAACATAATAGGAAGTGTTTTTCTAAAGGAAAACCGGTTTTGTTCTGAAAATGCTAAAACAGCCTCTTTTAGAGACTTGCTGGACTTTACTAAGGTTTCTCCCCAAAGCGAAACCTTAGCTAAAGCCATCATTCAGCAGCCTGCTTTGCGTTTCAGTAGACTCAAGTTTTCCAGTGTGAAATGTTTCCATCTTTCTTTGACCAGCTCCACTGAAAGCCGTCGGTGGTGATCTCTGACACCGACAGCAGCCTCGTGAGGCTGTGAAGGGGCAGCTCCAATAAATGCAATACAACTGCTTCAGAAAAAGGCAGAGGTGGGGGGGGGGGGGGGGATTGCTACTATAATTTCAAGACAGTAACGGGGAAATCTTGCTGTGTCAACGTGACGTATTTTATGCATTTGACATCATTTGTAATAGAAAAGTAATTATGAATTCTGTAATTTAAGTAATTCTTAAACTCTTTCGCCTTTAAGCAGGCTTCCATTTCTACAGGCTTGCTGGGGGCTGGAGCAGCGACTCTCGTTTCCAATGGGCACCAAGGCAGGAGTTAACACTGGGATGTGGTGCACGTCCCAGCACGTGTCATGGCTCTGGGGTGCTTTTTTAAATGATGTGTGCAGCGATATTTTTTTTTTAAAAAGGGGCTATGTTTGTGTTCTTTTTAGAAAACTGAATGAGCTGTTTGTCAGTTTGTAGTCATAACTAATCTTCCCTCTCCCTCTGCTTTTAATCTGTGCAGATTATTGATTTTTCAGCATTTAAAATACGTCCCTTAAATCGGTGATGGCACAACAAGCCTCTCCTGCATGGCAAAAATCTGCAGGACCTCTGGCCCTGGCATGATGTGGTGATCTGTCCTGTGGGAGAGCTCTGATTTTCCTTGATAACAGGATTTGCCCTCATCTTTTTTAACTGTTTGGGGGTTGTTTGTTTGGGTTTTTTTCATTAAATGTGAATATTTTATTGAGCCCTCCCTTTCTTTATGTTAAAGTTCTGAATGAAAGTAAACATTTGCTCAGGAGACAAATACCCAGAGAATACGTGAGGTGAGAAAGCCAACGTGTTACAGAGCACTAATAAATAAATACCTTGCAGGCAAAAGGTGATCACTGGAGGAAGGTTTGGGATCACTGCTTCTAACTCTAATTTCATCCCCTGTGTGTTCCTCTCCCAACAGACTCATGTTCCACCATTACTGAGAAATGGTTTTTGCCATCACCATTTGTTTTTCTGCATATTCCTTCTACTCCAGGAGCCTGCTCGGCTTCACACCTGTAAACTTGCACGCCGGCACGTGCACAGCACGCAGAGCCGAGCTCGGGACCCTTCGTGCAGCTCCAGACAAACCATGGAGGGAGGAAAAGCGTGTTCTCTCTGACAAGCTGCTGCAGACATGCATCCCCTCTTCGGGTTTGGTACAGGTCCCCACATAACGCAGTGTACGGCCATTAAAACAGCCCCTGCTGTATTATCATGGACTGTAAATTACTGGCTAATCACACAACTAGCCTGGATGTCCATCGCAGTCTGGAGCACAGTGGCAGCTCCACGGCATAGCTGTCAATCCCCACGAGCAGGTTCTCGGCGGGGCCGATGACTGTGGGTGGGTGGGTGGATGCCAACAGCACCAAGGAGTATGCCCTTGGGAATCCAGAGCGGGAGCCACCACAATGTTCGTGATACGGATTGTTCCTACCTGGATAAACTGTTTGAGGGGTTGTATGTATGTGTGTGTGTGTGTGTCTGAGCAAACACGATAAGAGAAAATAAGGATTTAAATGAGCAAAGTCGTGCCTATGATTTGTGGCTATATGAAAAAAAAAGAGCAACAACAAACCAAACAAATCAAAATCCCCTCCCCTCCCTCATGTTAATCTCTTTTCTCCTCTTGTACATTCTCATAAATCTGCCCTTGGTATTGCAGTGGCTTGTTTTCAGCACAGCCCAGTTTGCCCCTGTGTAGCATTTCAAGTAACACAATTTAATGGCCCATTGGCTAACCGCTGACAAATCTACTTTGAATTCAGTAGGAGGCAAGGACTAAGCAAAATCTCTGCAAGGACTTTGGCACAGCATCCTGTGACACTCACATCCTTGCAGTTTAGTGGGAGCTATTTACCCACACAGGTCTGTTTCACGCTCTGCGTGAATGCTGTTCTAACACGTTGTTGCATTAAAACAGCGTTACTGAGGCACTTCTACTGCGTTTTCGGTTGTTAGGCTTTGTGCTCGGCCCTGCACAAAGCGTGGCCTCTTTGCAACGTCATTCAGTGACACAGTCTTCTCTCGTGACCTGTATCTGTGTATTACTGCAAATCATAGGGGATATTACAGATTTATTCTTTATTTTGCTGTTGATATGTGTCATTTGCAAGCGCATATAGACACAGTTGTACTGTAAGTATGGTCTTACGTAGCTCAGTTGGGGCTGTGGAAATCTCCACAAAGTCGGCAGGCCGGTAGCCAGCTGCTTTTCAATGGCAATGTGATTAGGTTACTTAATTACCACCCCCGCTGGCTGCACGGGAAACCTCAACTCTGCCCTCCGCATGGTCCAGAGGTCGCCGGCAGCGATCGCTTCTCAAATCACGTGAAGTGCCATTCATGGTGCCGTTTCTCCTCCAGCGTTATTCGGATGTGTCGGATCCTCCCTGGAGCCTCAGCACCTCGAAACAAGCAGCGTTAGCACAGGGCTCAGGGACCGTACGTGCCGTCGGAGCTCCTCGGTCGGAGAAAGCTGGTACCCTCAGCCCCTCGGTAGTCCGATCCCTCAATTCCCTTTCTACATCTCTCTCTAGGGGATCCCTCTCCTCCTGTTCCACCTCTGCTTGGCTAGATCAGAGGTGATGGGTGACGAGAGAGTCCTGCTGTCCTCATCGACAGATGTCACAGCTCGTCTCCGGGGTCTGGCTGGAGACCACCCGGGTAAGCAATGCTAATGGCTGGGCAGGCAGGTGGCACTCAGCAGATGCACAGGGACAAAACACCCTCAGGAAGCCAACATGGCTTTCCCTAATCACCCTGCTGCTGGAGCCAGGGGTGGGTGAGCCCCCGCGGCATACATTCGTGGGCTGCGTTTAGTGTTTAGACCTATGCTTTTCTGTCCTGCATCTTCTGGTTTAGTCTTCATCTGTATTTTAAATCACTGGAGCCTACACTTGAGTGACAGGGTGGGGTTTCTTCATTCCACAGGGAATGCCTTTGGGATTTTTCTATTTTCCCATATGCATCCTACATTCTGAGGAGGAAGAATGTGGCCAAACAATATTTAAAATTTACCTCCTTCAGCCAGAAGAACTAGAGGCCAACTTTTAAGACACTTCAAAACCTAAAAATGCAGATGTTAAGAGGTTTTTATTGTGCCTGTTATGCTTTTTTAACAACAACAACAAAAAAAATCTGTGGAAATTTTATGCTTAAGTCCTATTTTATTCTATGCAATTTTGTCTCCTTCACCACTTTTGAAAGTCAGCTGAAAAATATGTGAATTAACATCCACTGAAATCAATACCAGTTTGGGGGATTAATCAAGGTCCATGCAATAAATAACACCTGACTTGGAAGATTACATAAACATGTATCTATCTATTTTGGAATATTTTTCAAAGAGCTGTGCTGTGGCTTAATCACAGGTTAGATACAAAATACAGAAATATATACGTAGGACACAAACATTATAGGTACCAGAGCAGTAAATACCCTGGTAATCAGGTGGTAACTCACCTGTCAGTGCAGTATCCTCTTCTACAGAGTTAAGAGAACGAGTAGGCCTAATTCACATGAATGAAGGCCCAGGAGCCAATGATTAGTCACAGCAATGCTTCAAGTCCCTCCTTCCTTTACAGCTTGTTTAAAACAGTGACACTTTTTTTCTGTTTGAGCTTTCTGTGACATGTATGTTGTGATCCTGTTTTCTGCTCCTCCTCTCCCCAGAAGTTAACTGAAGACTCCCTACCACCTTTACAGCTGGTATTACCCTGAGCTGAGAGATGAGTCACAGAATGGTTTAGGTTGGAAGGGACCTTAAAGATCATCGAGTTCCAACCCCCCTGCCATGGGCAGGGACACCTCCCACTAGACCAGGCTGCTCAAAGCCCCATCCAGCCTGGCCTTGAACACTTCCAGGGATGGGGCATCCACAACTTCTCTGGGCAACCTGTTCCAGTGCCTCACCACCCTCATAGCGAAAAATTTCTTCCTGATATCTAATCTAAATCTACCCTCATCCAGATTGAAGCCATTACTCCTCATCCTATCACTACATGCCCTTGCAAAAAGTCCTTCTCCAGCTTTCCTGTAAGCCCCCTTTAGATACTGGAAAGCTGCTATAAGGTCCTCCATGTGCACCTCTTCACACAGTTAACACCTTCCCTCCTTGCTCTGGGACCTTTGTGGGAGCTGAGCCTTGGGAGGTTTCCACTCATGCCTCCTGGAAACTCCCTGGGGTTCCCTACGGAATACTGACAGACCCACAAGGCCTGCCCGTTCACCTAGTGCTAGAAGGAGGATCTTCTGTCCTGCAAGTCCTCAACACAAGCGATGGAAACAAGATGGTGCACTTAGGGCATGTTTTTGCACTTCCTGCAACAGGCTAAGGAACACCAGGATGAAATTCAGCATGAGATGTGTTAGACCCCCATCGGACAAATGAAAACTTCATTATATATGCAGTAAGTGTATTTAGCTTTCTAGAGAGATTATCTTATTTTGGCTCCATCATTTTCATCATGTATATCCATGAAGAAAGTAAAAGCTATCGCAAAAATGGGAGAAGCAATGATAATAGAAGGAACATTTCACTGAGGGGCAGGATACCTGATCAACTATTATAATGCATCATTTGAACTTTAATAACAATCAGTCTATGCATTCAGTCCGTAGTGAGGGCTGTGGACTAGAAATGTGCTGGAGCAAAACTTTATGAGAGCGTATAGAGTACATAAAATTAAATTTAAGATTTTACTTTTTAAAATTTATTTTGTCCTTATCCTTTTGTGGTTCTAAGCTCTCAGTGGCTTAAAGTACTTAAAAATCTGATGTTAAAAAATCATTTCTGAGAGCGCATCATTTCACAGTTTTTAGTTCCACTAAACCCTTTGAAAAAGCATAATGGAAGAGTGAAATACAACATTTCTGGTAAGTCTGATGTATTTTGCACAAGTTTGAATCATGTAAGAATCAGAATTACAGAAAGATTGAATTTCAGGGAAATTTGACATGTTTTGTGAGGTTATAAACTTTGCTTTAAAACAAAGTTAATTCACAAGTCTGTTATGTCAGCAAGATAATGGCAGTTAAGGAATATTTATGTATGTAACTAAGGGTAATAGGGACCCAATAAGACAGTGTGAATACTTTTTGAGTACTTTCCACTCACACCCTTAAACATTTTCAGTGGGGATTTGACCTCCTTGTATACTCCACGCAGATTTCAGGGTAAGAAATAAATGTCTGTATATATTATACACTTTTGGATCTTTCAAAGAAGAGGAGCCCAAAGGATCTCAGAACACAGCTTGAGAAATACCATATCTCCAAAATAAAAATACACTGAATACTGATGTAAATTCTCCCTATGAGGAATGCCACTATAGCAAAACAGTTGTAAAGACTTAGGTAAAATTAGGAACTTAGAGAAGAGTGTTGTAAGTAAATGTAACGACTTAACACACACTAGCCAAAATACTCCATAAAAAAATTTTCAAAAGCTTTTCCTGAAGTAATCAAGTTCTCTTATTTTGGAAGGAAATAAAAAAAAAAAGATTCAAACCTTTATGCAATATTTAGTCAGTAACACAGTAAGGCCACTACACCTCCATGCCAGTAAGATTAAACTCACCAGCAATCTACGGTGATCAGTGACAGCCAACATGGCTTCACTAAAGGCAAATCATGCCTGAAAAATTTGGTGGCCTTCTACGATGGCGTTACAGCGTTGGTGGATAAGGGGAGAAAAAATGACATCATCTACCTGGACGCATGCAATGCAGTTGATACTGTCTCCTGCACAACATCCTTGTCTCTAAATTGGAGAGAGATGGATTTGACAGATGGAGCACTCAGTGGATAAGGAATTGGTCACACTCAGAGTTGCAATCAACAGCTTGATGTCCAGGCGGAGATCAGTGATGAGTGGCATTCCTCAGGGGCTGGTATTTGGACCAGTACTGTTTAACATCTTCTTTGGTGACATGGACAGTAGGACTGAGTGCACCCTCAGCAAGTTTGCTGACGACACCAAGCTGTGTGGTGCAGTTGACACACTGGTGGGAACAGATGCCATCCAGAGGGACCTGGACAGGCTTGAGAGGCGGGCCTGTGTAAACCCCATAAAGTTCAACAAGGCCAAGTGCAAGGTCCTGCACGTTGGTTGGGGCAATCTTATGCACAAATACAGACTGGGTGAAGAATGGATTGAGAGCAGCCCTGAGGAGAAGGACTTGGGGGTGTTGGTAAATGAGAAGCTCAACAAGACCCTGCAACATGGACTTGCAGCCTAGAAAGCCAGCTACATCCTGGGCTGCATCAAAAGTGTGGCCAGCAGGTCGAGGGAGGTGATTCTGCCCCTCTACTCTGCTCTCCTGAGACCCCCCAACATACAAAGGACATGGACCTGTTGAAGCAAGTCCAGAGGAAAGCCATAAAGATGAACAGATGAAGACAGGCTGAGAGAGAAGGCTCCAGGGAGACCTTATTGAGGCCCTCCAGTACCTAAAGGGGGCCTACAAGATAGGGAGGGACTCTTAGTCAAGGAGTGTAGCGATAGGACAAGGGGTAACAGTTCTGAACTGTAAGAGGAGAGATTTAGATTAGTTATTAGGAAATTTTTTTCCTGTGAGGGTGGTAAGGCACTGGAACTGGTTGCCCAGAGAAGTTGTGGAGGCCCCATCCCTGGAAGTGTTGACGCCAGTTTAGATGGGGCTTTGAGCAACCTGGTCTAGTGAGAGGTGTCCCTGCCTATGGCAAGGGAGTTGGAACTGGATGATCTTCAAGGTCCTTTCCAACCCAAACCGTTCTATGATTCTATGCCATGCACTGCTGAGTGTTCTTCTGGTATACTACAGCATGAAGGAAACTGCCATCCTGAGCATCCTCACCTCCCTGTGACTGATGCCAAGATTAGAGTGAAAACACACACACATTGTTTTCCTTTGTGTCTGGTAAACAGTAAATTAGAAAGCAAGAAATGTATTAAATAGGGGGGAGGGGAGATGAGGAAAAGCTGAATCACTGATTTCTGCTTTCATTCCCCCCCCCTGCAGCTTAAAGCACAAGCACTGTAAAGATTTAAATAAGCCATGTAATCATACAGGATCAATCACTTACCACACCATTAGCTGCTATGAAATAGTTAATGTTCCAAAAATCTGGAAAAAAAACCCAACCAACCCACATTTGTCTGTTCTGGTGAAGACTTCTTTTATGAAGGCTCATTAGAGGAAAATTGGAGCAGTACTTCTATAGCAGTAACTGAACACGTGGCAATCCATCATTCCAGGGCCAGCAAAGCTTCTTTTTGTAGATCCAGGACTAGATGTTCTGACAGAATACTACTTTAAATGTCTCTACAAAGTTTTCCTCTGATCAGGCTAAGCTTCCTGCTATGGCATCCTGCTGATTTTGCAACGTAAGTGCATATGTTTTATGATGCTAGAATCATAATTTCCATTTCAGCAATAATCTAAGCAAGCAGCAGCCTGTTACAGAAACTTAACCATTAACCACTGTACAAGAACCAACACAGAAGTACTCTTCCACACTCCAAACACGGTTTTGAAGTCTGGTCTGACTTCCTATTCTTTAGCTGTAGGAAAAGGACAGGGAACAATCAAATTATTCTTAGAGTTGCCTACTGTACACAATTGTCTAATGAATCAGCAGAGGTAAAGAACAGGCAGCTCAAAGAAGCAAATAACAGGGATCCGCATTTTGCTAACCCAGCTGCTTACAGTCAATGCAGAAGATTGGGCACTACTGTGGGACCTTGCACACACACACTGTAGTATTGCTCTTGCCCCAGGCTGTAAGACTTAGGGGGTTGCTAAAAGCACTAACTAGAAGAAAAATACTTGCCATGACTAAGATTAGCTGGCCCTAGAAAGCACCAGGCCTCTCACCTGTACTCCCTCTTCAGCAGCTCCAGGGAGACTAATGTCTCTTTTCGCCTTTTTGTTTTGTTATTGCAGACAAATTACTGCTGGAGCCACACTAACTCTTTAAGAAAAAAAAAAAACAGAACACCACCCTTTGCATTTAGTGACACCGATCTTTCAGCATCTGGTATCACGTGCTTATATATGGGGTTTATGCTCTAGTGCATCAGTAGATATAACACCCTTTGGAATATGCTTCCAAGAAAAATCCTTCCCTCAGTACTTCAGGTGCCCAAATCCCTAGTGTAGTCTGATGTCTAAAGCTGAGGACACAAACCATTTCTTTCAGCATCCTCCCCTGCTCCATGTACTTAAAAAAAAATAAGCTTCTTCAATAGACAAGAGATTTACTCGAGAGGAATTCTTAATTTTTAAAACCTCTCTCAAGGTCGTTAGAGCCACTTGCTCAGCAGAATGGGCCAAAATATCATTTTACCATTCAGTTTTGCCTGTAACAAAAGGCAGCAGAGCCTGTTTTAAGTATTCAATCAAGTTCTAACATCACATTCTGAACTGCAGATTGTCTCTAAACTATAGGGTTCTGTGCAGCAGATTTTGTCCTACGCCTTAACATCTGTGAAGTTTGCAGGCTCTTTCAGATGTGTACCACTCTTGGAGCAAAGAAAAGAGGCATAACTCATTAAGCAGCCAAGTTACTTTCAACTTGCAGCACAACTGTTCTCTGCTAAGTGTGAGAGTTTTAAGCCTTTTTAATGATTCTTATGCACAGGAACACAAGGCAATGGCCTCTCACAGACCATGAAAAGGGCAACACACCAGAAGTACTGAAAACAGCTAAATCCAACGAGTCAGGAGATACCAGTAAAATGAACTTTATTTTAAAGCTCATTAAAAAGCTTCACAATAACACTAACAGAAGTAGCATTTCCTTCATTTTATGTACCCCCACATGAAAAATGTATTGTTTAGCAAGAGATGAAACGTAAGCGTTTCTGCATGCTACTAACACATTTTACCATCTTATTATCTGGTAAGTGTTTTGGACTGCAATAACCAAAAACCTTAGAACAGAATGATGTCTTCTGGAAAGTCCTTATGAATGGGACAGACACTGGCTTTTTATTGACATACCCAATTAGATGTCCAGACAAAAGAAAACTACCTTGGCATCTACAAATGCCTACGAAGGTTTCGATTACAACCTTTTGAAGGAGCAGTATATTTCAGAGCTTCTTTTCATCTTTAGTGATGCAAATGGTTAAATACTGCACAGAAGCTTAGTATGAACTCACAATTCCACAGGAATCTGAAAGTTACCAAGGCAATTTTCCTTTTAGGATAGTCATGACCAACACTATTACTATTCTTCCTCCCATAACACAACATATCCCAGACAAGTCTTAAGAAAAAAATATAAATAGTTCCCAAAACAATGCATTCCCACCCCCCCATCACATACGACAGCAAAAATATTTTCTGTCATGGGACGAAATAACTTGCTGCAAGTGCAGTGGTTTAGTCCAAGTCCATGTTAATGGTGTTTTGATCACTTGGATGACATTCGCCATTTTGTTGAGGCATTTCAGAATTTTTGTCATCTTCTCCCATGTCTTCAGTTTTGTAATCACTCCGTTCATTTAACGGGTTTTCTTCCTTAGGGGAGTCGACTTTCGGTTTTGGTTGTGTCACAACAGGCTCACAGACATTGTTTAACTCCTAAAAGAAAGGGAAAAGATGTGGTCAGAATATATATTAAGGACCTACCAGCTTCACTAATGTGAAGAGTCCTGTGCCCAAAAGACTGAAACTTGCTTCTGTGTTTGCTTCCTGAGTCCAAACTGACAAGTAGTTACTGACAAGTACACCAAATTCAGTTAATTAGTCTACTTTCTGAAGTTTTGTGGGTAAAATACTTCAAAGTAGTATTTTGGTTTTGGTGTTGTTTTTTTCACTGTTACTAGAAGGCACAAAATAGTCTTAAAAAAAAAAAACACAGCCTGAATTTTTAAGGTTACTTGAAAGACAAAGTGTCAATAAGCTCCACAGAATTGTATATAGTATAGTATGGTTCCTCTGCTTTCTACTGAATCTCCTTCTGTCCTACTTTCCAACTACCCTTTAAGAACACCAAAGCAGTTAAGATGAAAAGGGGGGAGAAAGAAGGGAACAGCCTAACTTTAGCACCAGCCTCTAAAATTTGTTTCTTATGGTACTTACCTGTAGCTTTGCCTTAATTTCACTTGAATGCACAGCCGGATCCTGATCTAAGCTCTTCTTAGCCTGTGCACTCACAGCATTATTCATCCACTCTACCACTTCACCAACACACTTCTCTACTTTCATCATTTCCATTTCATCGATATGGATGTACTTCTCATCCTGCCCAAACACAGACATTTTGTATTTATTAATAATGTCAAGCTTACTGTCGTCAAGCTATGCCAGCAAGACTATGTCAATTATTTATTATTATTATTTCCAACATACAATCTTTACTGATTTTCAAAATAAATAGAAGTTGGCAGCAAGCCAGATCTGTTACAGCAAGAGACAAGACAACATGTCAAAAAAAAAAAAAAAAAAAAGCTTCCTTTGCTCAATAATCAAACAAGAAACCCATTTCAAAGAGGGAATAGAGGCTTCACAAACAGGTCATGCAATAAAATATAACATTCTTAACAGGGTTGATAAAAAACACAACCATCCCCTCCCTCCCTCTTAGAGGGTCCTACATGGGCCCGAGGTAGTTTAGACTGCAATTCTGCCGTATACAGAAAGGGAAAGGATCAGTTGTTCAACTTTAGGAGCATTCCCTACAATGCCCAGTTACACAATTAACTGATATCAGAAGGACCTACCTGGCAACACAACTGATGATTTTGGTCAAGAACTCTAAATACAGATTCAAGTCTTAAGTGTACTACTTTCAACAATGCTAGTTATTTCAAGACTGTAATACTACTGAAGGACTTCACTTAAAGACAATTTTGTAATCTATAGCTGTGAGGACGTAATTGTTTTCTGATACAACTCTCATCTCAAACTGAATTAGCTTGAGTGATGTAAGCTTCCCTATTAAAACTCATTAAGTTGAAACCCAAAGAGTCAGTTTTCAAAAGGCGGGAACGCTAATCAAGAAAGTGATCTTCAAATATCAATGGTAACTCCCCTCAAACACCAACATATAATAAAGAGCACTAGGTTTTTTAATTTACCCTGAGTAGCTTTTACAGTAATGCTTCTCACCATGGCACAATTCTTGTTCCCCAAACAACTGGAAGAAGAGCATACTTCTAAAAAAACCAGTCAGATGAGCTTTTAAAAGGTCAAGAATCAGACCACAGTCTAACCCTCACTCTTTATAAAAATGTCCTTTTCGGCCTGAAAACATCCAGAAGTATCAAGTAACTGAAGATGACGCACTAGGAGAGATTTGAATACTGGGAAACATTTGCAGTGTTAAATTTGTGACCTATATAACAGTAGATTGCAGCTCATCTGAAAGTGAATTTGAAGCCTCTGCCAGCTGGTGAGCCTCAGCGAAACACTGTGGTAAAAGAAAGGTACTTTGAGGCCACTTACTTTATTCCTGAATTCCCCAGCTATTGTAGCATAATACTGGAGCCTGTGTCCCAGTTCTTCTAACAGCTTTGGTCGTTCTTCTGCTTCTTGATAGCGCATTTCAATTGGAGTACCTAATTTCTAGAAAAAGTAATTCCTACGCGTTATGCGATTTGTTAACATTGTTTTGTGTGGCATTTTGGAAGCTTTGCGATTTGGGCACACTGACAGACCTACCTTTAAATCCTCTAATTTGTCTACGTACACCTGCTTAGCTTCATCCTCACCCTCTTCATACAGCCAGCCTTCTGTCTCTGTTAGGAGTGCAGAGAATCCCTGCAGATCCTATGTATCAATATAGTTCAACATGTCAAACATCAAAATATGTCACCAGTTGACTGTGTTTGTCTTACAGCAACAGGACACTAGTAAATATAGACATTAATTCTCAGCCTCCAACATAAAAATTACATTTTTGTAACTGCAGTTTTCGCCTAATCAAGTCAAATAAACATCAGCTTCTGAACTGGGAAACACACACATCTACAACGTAGGTACCATTTCTAGTCTTTTGTCCTTGATTAGGCCAATGCCTGGGGTGCGGCTTTAATTCATGGTTTTGGTTATGGATATAGCAGCACAGCTTCTTCTTATAGTCGCCAACTTTATTTGGAATCAAAACTTTCTTCTATTTGTGATAAAATTTATTTTCAGGGATATGCACTATTTGTTAAGCCTAAACCTAATTCTGGATCGGTCCCAACCATAATTCAAATGAGTTATGATTTTCAGTTATTTCCAGGGTGGCTTGACAAAGGAATACAGAACAGATATTTGGTATCAGTGTTTTTAGAGAAGTTCCTGAAACCATTACCTACCTTTTCACAAACAAACTTTTCATATGGTCCAGACAATTTGTCCCTGAACTCATACACATATTCCTCCACTGCATTCTTCGCATCATTTCTTTCTTTCTCCAGTTTATCTTGCATAATCATCTTTCCCTGTATAACCACAGAATAGATTTTAATTAAAAATACCTATGTTCAAGCAGCAGTCTACAAAGCACAGTTCCTGTAAAACACAGTAATCTTCCAGAGGCCTTGACTCACGTAATGGCTGGAATTCTCATTGCTAATAAGCAGGCTCACCTAAAGAAATGGGATGCACTTCTCTAGATTACAACAGCTTGAACCAATCTGTGATGTCATTCCATGGATCAGTGCTGACACTACCACTATAAACAACACTTCAATCTTTCTGATTAATATTGGTCAGTTGTGCATTAAAAGTTGGACTGTATATTAGCTCACTGTAAATGATTTGAGTCCACACTTCAGGGTTACAGTAAAAGATCAGGCGTTGCCTTAAAAAGCAGATGAATGGTTAATAACAGCAATCAAGAAAGTCTAAACCACACTCTAACTCACCTCTGTTTCAATATACATATTGAGGAGATCTTTTCCTAACTGCCAAACCAAGTTAGCTTCAATAGGTAGTTCCACATTCTTCACTTTTATCTTGGGTTTTTTAGCTTCTGGGGGCTGATCACCTTTCTTCTCATTTGTCTGAGTTGGAGAGAAGAAAAATAAGGTAATTTTCCTGACTTCCTTCTGACGAAGTAGCACTATGATGAAAGAAAAGTTAACAGGAAGAAGATGCAGAGATTTTCTGTGTCCTTCCAGAATCTTCAAAACATAGTTTCCCTTTGGGGACTCCACCTCCTATACTAGTCTGCTTACACTCTATTTCATGGACAGTAAGTACTGAGCTACATGAAATATGTTTCTCAGCTATACAGTGTATCAAGCAGGTTTTCCAGAAGTGACCACGTTTAGCTTAGCGCTTCACCAGTGATGCTGACAGCGGCAAGATTCTACCCCAAAACATTATTCATCTTATACAGATGAAAGAGCAAACTACTAGGAATATCATGCAGGCTTATGTTTTTCACAGAGGTTATTTCCTCTTTGGTTTATGAATTCCCGATCCCACCTTCTCTCAGCAGGCTTAATAAGCTTGGCCTCTAACAGCTGTTAAACAAACCGAAATGTCTGCAACTCTAACAAATTAGCTGTACAACACTGCATAAAGACAGTAAAGTGAGAAAGAGACTTCTTGCAGGAATTCTTTTGCAAACTCAGTACGAAAATCATCATGAGACACATACATTTTTCACAATAGAAAAGGTATAAAAATGAAAAAGTTTCCAAGCATCAACTTCCTTACTTTTTCCTGGAATGTTACCAATTTAAATGCCACCATTATAGAGCATAACATTTTGAACAGATTTAAAGGGTCACTCACTTTCTTGACATCTGGGATTTTGTTTTCTTCAGAGGGAGGTTCTGATGAAGGGGGAGACTGTGACGTTTGCTGACCATCAGTTTGTACCTGGGACTGTGTTCCAGCCTCACTGTTCTCTTGCTGGATATTTTTCTGAAATGAAAGCCCAGGCACAAAGGATGTAGAAGGCATGTGCACTTGTATTTAATAAAAGTTAAGGCACTTCACTTCGGATGCACATACTGTACAAAGTGCCCTACAAAGCATTCTGTGCACACGCAGAAACACACACGCTTTGATTAATGGAGATACAGACAAGGTGCAAGTTCAGAAGGACTTGCAGCATAATATTTGTGTGCATGTGTGCGCATGCTACCACTTTCTGTTACAAGAAGTGGCGTTTAATTTATTCAGTCATAGCTTTTAAGTTTTTTTTCCCCCCCCTCAGAAAACTATTAAAACATTAATTACACCGTAATAATGCTGCATTATTCCCCAGTGCTCCCCTCCCCTTCAATGCTATAGAAACCAATCCAGCTTTCCCTTCCACAGGATTCCACACAAATCCTTTTAGCACAGAGAGCATGGATGACTAATAATGCAAACCAAATTTTCCTATTTGGAACAGTCTGACAACTATGGCACCTGTAAGCAACCCCACCCTCAAATAACCCACCTGCTGCTTTTGGCATTTTGCCCAATAATTGATTTCAAAATCCACACACTTTCAAGATAGCACAAATTTTCTCCTGTTCTTATAAATACAGGTATGTATTTCCTGAATATATTTCTTGACAGCTATGCACATCAAAATTAACCTCATTTTGCTTCCATAGAAGGTATTTTTCTTCCAGAGTACATAACAGCAAAACACGCTTTCATCAGTAAGGACGTTCACACACAGATAGAAGAACTTACATCACTTGAGTTTTCAATAGGCCTCTGGTCCTGAGATTCCACTTCAGTCTCAACACCGACATCTTCACTCTCTTCGCTTTTAACTGGTTCCACCATGGATGCAGTGGACACACTGAAAATGCCATGAGTATTGACACGGACTTTCACTTTGACTTTAGACTTCTCTCCATCTTTTTGGGCTGCCACATTCTGGATAACATACCTACCTAAAAACAAAAGCATCAATACTCACACAGAGAATTAAATAGGTAATATTACAGATCCAGGAAAACACCTCCCTCTTTCAAAGAGGACACATTTTGTAAATATTTGATGAAGCCTCTGTGCTAATCTCATGGTCCCCAATATGAAACAAACACTACAAAACCCTGAAAAGTATGCTGCTTTTCAGCCACCTTTACATTACAAATTAAAAGGGAGAACATTTATTTTCATCATGTAGGGTATGTTCTCCTGCCACTAGTAATATAGAGTAAATATCAAAAGTAAAAGCTCACTCCCCTTACTCGTCCTATATGTAATGCTACAGCAGGATGAAAGAAAACTACACAAAGACTTAGACTAATGTCAATGTTAAGTGATATGCCTTTTTAATACAAGTTACTGCCCAACAGAGAAACAGTATTTCTAGAAGTGTTCTTCTCAGCTTCTAACATCCACATAAGTCCACCGTTACCTCCTACTCTAGGGTAGAACGCAATTGTTTTGTAGCTCCTGTAATGCTTGAAATGAGCATTGTGAAACTAAGAAACAGAGAGGATTAGTTTAACAGTATATGAAGAATCAGATCTCCTTGACACTAACAGCAGACATTTTCCTGCGTACTGCGTGGTTATGTGTATCACCAAAACAGTGACTTGCAGATTACAATGCTTGTATAGGTTCACCGATTTCACAGGCTAGATCTACACATGCCGGCACACATCATCCCTTCATCAATAGATACAAACCATATGCATACAAGCTTTTACCTGCTTACTTTACAGGCTAAAGAATATACACACACACACACGCCCTCTTGTAAATCCAGTAATATTGAAGTTGTGACCCGTCCTCCCTTTTGGTAGTCCTCATCAGAACTACTGACTCACCCATTAAGACTACTAAGAATTCTGTTCTGAGCAAAGTGTTAATCCACAAGTGAGCTGAAACCAGTCTGATTTTCAGTTCTGTTTTTACCAGTTTGCAGAACAGCAGTTAAACACCTTCTCATTTGTTAAAGCCATATAAATTGTACAGTCGCAAATCTCACTATCAGTCTTTATGGTAAGAGCTAAAAATAAAAGGAAGTCTGTTGTTTCTGTAACTACAAAATATTGTGCTGGTTTCCAAGACATATGGTATTTGAACTTCGTGACTCTCAGTGAAACCACCACATAATTTGCTTTGAAGTAGAGAAAATAATTGATACTTTCTGTTAGGATGATATTTTTTGGTAATTTTGCAGTGCATTAAGTATTAGCTGAAATACTGATAATTCAGACAGATGGTTTTTGCCCTATACATTCTCCCACCCGTTTTAAGAATATTTATAAAGCTTGTCTTTAACACTACAATTCTGGTGATACTGTATTTTAAGTGCATTGTTAATCAACAGGACAAATATTGGTTAAGTATTTGACAATAAAACTGTTATTTCTTCTACCACTCTGGGAAAAAGAAAGAAAAAGGTTGAGCTTTCTAACAAAACCAAGCAGTTACTTGGCAACTTTATCTTAATTTTACATGCAAACATACAACATTTAATTGCATGCTTAGAACTCAAGAGCAATTATTTAATTGTCCCATCTTTACCATCACAATCTTTTTCTAACTAACCACACTGTAGACTCTTTGCAAGTGTCAACACTGTTAATGTTGTAATTTGTCAAAAAAGATGAAAGAGCTGCTTACAAACATTACCTAGACAATTCAAATCAATACTGTAGTCTTGCAGCTGCCACTATTTCAGACTGCTTTGATTAAAACTTACTCAGCATTATGTTAAACCCAGAAAGTATAGGAAAAACAGCAACTAGTTACTCAAGATGTGTTTAAGTTTTTTATATGCAGGAGATATTTTTTCAATTACTCCTAGCTTGCTTTAGTGATAAGCAGCAAAGAGTAAAAAGGTTAAAGAGTTATCTTTTGCAGTAATAGCCTCATTCTAGTCCTAGGCATTCAACTCTAGTTTCCCCTCATTTCTTCGTTGGGCTGAAGCAACTTTAGAAGCTAGGAAAATAAAAAAAATCCAAATTTGGTTACCTACAGAATGGGAGAATTGAAAATTGTGTCCTCCAGACAAAAAACTAAATATATGTCATATAACCATACTGTAACAACACAGTTACAGAACTAATTTTAGACCCAACAATGTGAGACAACATTATTTCCAGGACAATTTATTACTTACCAATTTTTGACTCAGGATATGGGACTCCCTTAGGATCAGAATAAAAAGCTTCTAATTCAAATGGACCTTTCCTATAGAAGGTAAGAACCTTGGAGAAAGGTGCTGCATGATTTCTGCTGAACACCTCGTGAACCCTGTAAGAGAAAAATATCGTTTTTAGCAGAGTATTTGAGCTGAAAGGCTTTGATCTAGGGTCAGAACTCTTCACAGAAACATCACCATGTTTTGACACATTAACCTTTCTGCGTAATTCCAAGGAAGATACTTCACTACTATACTGTAAGGAAAAAATATTACTGCTGTGTACTGTAATGGGAAATTGTCCTATTCCACTAACTGAGTCTCAGAAGCAAGTTTAGATGTAGGTGGCAATTCAGTGACACACTATCAGCAGACCTCCAGAATTTGTTTCCTGCAAAGGCATTATTCTGCGCTTGGAATAGCATAATTTAAATCTTAATTTGCACCCTTCCTCAGTTAGTCTCAAAAGGCTAATTATAGCCCTGTTAATTCATTACTCATTTACTTTCTGTGGCTCAGTTGAGAACCCTGACACCAGATTATTATTCATTCCTTGATATGACAGAAAGACAACCAACTTTATTTTATGTTCTTCCTCTAGCATCTGTCCGCTATTATGTCAGTCTGATTCTAATTTCCAACTAAGTTTTGTCTCCTAACTATGGAAGGATCTCATCCAATAACCTAAAAGTGAAAAAATAAGTGTCACCTAGAATGTGAACCCACAGGCTGCTCTAAGAAGCATGTGACAGAACAATTAGGTTCTGCATCTCTACAGATGACGGACAAAAAAAAAAAAAAAGAAAAGGCTGAATGGCAAAGAATATGAGAAAGGTATGAACAGGTCCCTGTAGAACTCTTAACCTACCCAAAAGTTAATCTCAGACCTCTTTACATCCTACACAGCAACTGCATTTCCCACAGGCATGGCAGTTCACAGCAGATAGGTCAGAGTCTTAAGGCACTGCAATTGCAAGAAGTTTCTCTTACAAAATTCTTAGAAGTTAAATCCTTACTTCTGTTTTCAGACAAATAGCATCTACGTAAGGTCACAATGTTTACATGATGCATAACGTTCCTACTAAAACAAGAATCCAGACAGGTGGAAGGAACACCTTGAGTAAAAAACAGTCAGAAAGGAAAAGTGGGATCAGGATCCAGCAATTGTTCTAGTTCATTTTGTATTCCAAAACCTGACAACCAGATAAGAGCAATGCAAGACAAGATATTGGTTGCTAGCTCATTCAGTCACAACTTTTTTTTTTAATCTTCATTTTTTAACACTTGAGGAGTTATGGTTAGAAATTTCAACACATGCCTTCACATGTTCCACTATCAGAGATCTCTGGTACACAGCCTACAGGTTTTCTGCATCAGCTTGCCAAAATCCTAATTTAAATGCAACCAAGAACATTTTCCTTGAATTATGAAGGCCAAAAGTTACCTACCCTTCAGTGTCCTCTGCTTCTGTGTTCCACAAGAGAGATATTGGGAATGGTGTAGCATCTGTCACAGAGAATTCTCGCACTTTGAAAGCTGGAGAAAGAATTGCGCACTAAAAAAACAGACATGCATTAAAGTTGGTTAACTGCTCTGCTCCACTCACCCAAGACAGCTAAACATCCTTAAACAGAGAAAAAAAAAAAAAGAAAAAGAAAGAAAAAAAAAAAAAAAAAGAGAACTGTGTTGACTTTTAGCAAAACAGAGCTAGGTAAATTGCCTGATTTCAATGGAATATAAGAAGTCTCATACAGAAGTGTTTACACCCTTTGGGTTAGCAGAACTTTTGGTCTCATTCTTACCATAACTTGTGAAAAAAGGTAACAGTCTAAATGAATACCAGGACTGTAAAGAATGGAAGTGCTGCATTATTTAGTCCTAAAAGAAGTGGTGTTCATCTTACAGGTCCTGCTTCTTTCCTGGGAGACAAATGATTGCTAATGATGGAAAGCAGTTAGTGAGATGGTGTAAAGAAGCAAGTCAAAAGACAGGGTGAAATAAGAGTAAGTAAAGGAGAAAAGAAGGCAGAATGAGTGGTTTGCTTGTAAAATATAGTTCACTAGTTAGAAACTGTAAAAATGGGGGAGAAGATAAAATAAGTCTGTTTCACATTGATGGAAAGCTGGATACCAGAAAAAGCTTTGGGCTCTCCATAGATACTTCTCATACACTTTGCTGATTAAAAAAATCTCTCTTCCCTCAGCTTGACAGTGACTTAAGTTTTTCTCATTAAAGATACCGAGATCCTGTTCTTTGAAGAGTGGACCGCTTACAGACTACACCCAGCATCAGCACTTTCAGTAAAGTACTACACCACAGAGGAGTACTCTGAACTTTTTAAACAGCATAGTCCCATAAAAAGACCCCGTGAACACATATGTTGCCTTATACGCTTTACAATGCCATTTTCTGCCATTTCTCATAATTGCTTGGCTAATTCTTCAAAAAAGTACTCCCAAGAAGTGTTTTCAGCTTATCAAGTGTTGCCAGTACTATACCTGCAGTGCACAGCCTCTAGCTATGGCTTCATCTGCATTCAGTGTTGTACTGACATCTTTGCCAAAGAATTTAGCAATCCTCTCTTTGACAGCAGGAATGCGGGTTGCTCCACCCACAATCTCTACAGCAGTTACATCTTCCACTTTCAGTTGTGTTTGTTCCATTAACGCAAGCAGAGGCATCTCTATCCTTTGCAGCAAGTCAGCACACAATTCTTCAAATTGTGACCTAAGGAAAGAAATGGAATTAACCAAAGAAGGCTTGTTCCACCACTAAGATTTCCTGGTGTTCTTGTTTCCAAACTGATGCTGACCAGGTCTGTTAACTACACTGCAAAGAGACTTAAAGCTAAACCCCTGTGAGTAGGCTGAAGTGACAGCCATAGACAAGGCAGTACACAAACAGCTGCTTACAGATTTTCCTATGCTGCTATCAGTGTAGTTAAATAACATAAAGGTATTGTTTGGGCAGGTCCTATATATTTGCCTCAGGAGAGGTTACAGATAAGAAAAGGAAGCATCACTTTCCCATTTACAATGGAAAACTGTTGCCTAAACACTGAAGGGAAGAAAAAAAACCCCACCAGTCCTGGCAGTAGTTACAAGACTAAGTGACTGCAAATTAAGTTGTGCCTATGAGTGTGTAAAAGCAACAGACTCACACAGACTTCATTTACACTCAGGACATAATCAATTCATCCCCCATAAGCACCACTCCTGTCCTCCATTTCTCTGTCAATACCCACAGTACAGTAAGAAAAGAATAAAGGAACAAAGCTTCAATTGTTGCTATCTTAAGAGCAGTATGGGATTAACGTTACCTAAAATATGCAGGAGTCCTAAATATGCAGCCAGCCCCCCTGGGTCTGGTTTGCATGCATCAATCTATGGTTTTAAGAATGTGTCATTCTACAAAAAGAATCCAATCTTCTTATGCATGCATTATTACACTGAAACATTGCTCAGGTAGCTGAACATTACATTTCACAGCCTTAGTTATTCTAGCATTATCAAGATGCCACAGCTATTCAGCAGTTGAACTCAATTTTAGCACAGTAAGTTTCTTTTAAAGATGGAAAGAAACACTTGTTTAAGAAATACAGCCACTAAACCAACTACCTGTCTTGTATAGAACTCACCTGTTCATTTTTCCAGATACATCAGTATCATTCATGAAACACTCAATATTTAGGGGAATGTCTGTGCTGTTTGAACTCATCAGTTTCTTCAGCTTCTCACATTCCTGATACAGACGAAGAAGAGCTCGAACTTTTGCTTTTGGATCCAGTTTGTACTTGGCTTTTATTTCTGCACAAAAGTAATCCACTAGCTTTCCATCAAAGTTTCTTCCACCTAGGAAAGGATCAAATGCTGTGCCAAGTACCTGGTTTGAAAGAAAATAATCATTCGGTCTTGTACTCAGTAAAAATCAAATAGAATAGCAGTCTTCCAGTATCAGCAAGCCTTTCCTTCAGAAAGGCTGGGGACAAGTCACCTGATATTCCAATGCACAGACTTAAGCACTTTAATCAACCAGATCAGCCAAAAATTACTCTTTGTTTTTAGAGTGGAAGACTAAGTAACTAGGTGACAATCTTAAGAATTCCCAGTTTTAATCCATACACACATCAATTTAGATAAAACAAACTAAATTAAAGTAGTTGTATTGTGTATCTTACATTAGTGTACTGCGAGGAACTTAGTCTCTATTTGAAACCATCCTAATGAAATGAAGGACACTGACAAAAATCTTCACATTTTGACTCATTACCACTTCCCATGCATTAAATTATTTTGGAATTTAAAAACAAGGCCAGTTTACAGGCTATTTGATTCTAATGTCTCATAAGCTTTTATTTTCATTTAGTCTTACTACCTTTAGTTTACTCTTGTTGAATGCACAGGCTGATACTTGAAATGCAGAATGTCCCATATCAACAAACACAACTATCCGTGGCTTCTCTTCAGGAGCTGGGAGGTCTTGTTTATAAATTCCGTAATTCAGAGCCACTGCAAAACAAGTGTCAGATATTATCTAATGCAACCTCTAGTGAGTCTCCATTTGCATGCCATCACATCCCTGTGAATATTGAACTATAGGATCAAGAGCAGCAAGACAAATCCAGACATAGACCTATGCAAGGTCTTAACTACATAGAAGCTTTATTCCACCAATATATAAGATCTGAGAAGCAAAAACCCCATTTGGGGGTTTTCTACCTTGGTCTGTCTATTAAGAACTTTTTTTTTTTTTGCTTTGCATAGTAATCAAAACCACAGAGCATCTTTACAAACCCCAAACTCAGTTTTGTATTTACAAGGAGTATCTCCCAGGCACAAAGGCTTTGTCTGATAATGGTATAAGTGGTCAGCAGAGGCTGTAAAAGGGAAGAACCTCAGTCTATGGAGAATATCAGGCAGGTACAGTCTGTGAAGGTGCATCAAGAGTGTAAAACAGAAGCCAGTGGGGCATGTAAGCACAAGATAATGAAGTCAAAGGACAGAACACAGTTTTGCAGCACCATTCATTCTGGATGGATAGCAGTGTCAAAGCTAGGCAGGAGGCTGATGCAATAATTGAAGATAAAACCCTAGAGAGTCTTGGCTACATGGTTACGTAAGAAAGGCTGAGATTTTGGCATGAGATAGAATGTGCAAGAATGTACATTTGCATACAACAAAAAAAATCCCAAGCTGAAGATAACAGCCAGGATACTTGACAGATTATCAGGCAAGAGAATTAGAGCATTAGAGAAGGTAGTAAGGAAGGCTAGGAATACGTGCTCTGAAGAGCAATGTTTTATAGTCACACTGACATCCTCTCACTTGATGAGAAAGGGACATCGACTCCCTCTCTCACATCAAAACCAGTAGTTCCAGACCATCTGGAACAAGGACAGTCAAGTTTCCCACTGCTCAGAGACTTGAGATTTATGGATTCTGATGTCTAATAAAGTTTCCCTGCAGTCGGTGCACTCATTCTCATCTGTGTGGATTCTTTGGGGTCTATAAAAACCCAAAACCAGCACTCTCACAAGCAGTCATTAAGAGGTGGTTAATGAAAAACTATCTCAAGAATATAACAGATACATTTTGTGAAATCTAGGTTTGACTGAAATCACATATCGGTCTGTTCATTCACATAATATTTGTACTTCTGAGCAGACTGAACACACTGCCCTTGTTTCTAAGCTAAAAATCAATCTATGAACAAAACTTGATAAATTATAGCAGAATTTGCCTTTCATTAAAAAAACAACCTTTTTCTTTTCTGCCCTACTACACCTCAGGACTCCTTCCCCAAAGACATAACCAAAGATTATTACATTTAAAATACTAAAAAAAAAAACCCACTTGGATAGTACTCATTAGCTTTGCAATGTAAAGAAAAGAAAATGAGAAATGCTCTGTGCTACACAGTAAAGAAAGGTTGCTGGTGCTGCTAAGGGGATGAAAGCTATCTGCTTTTCCAGGGACCATCCATCCTAATGGCAAAGCTTCTAAAGATCTTTGCTAGAAATTCCTGAAAAGCTCTCAAGGTTTTTGCACGGCCAAAGACTGGGCTGATGTGTTCTCTAAAACAAATAAAAAGGAAGTGACAATACCTTTTCTGGCCAGGCCTTTAGCTGGCTTATATCATGAGAGGTCATCTCTGAATTAGCAGAAGTAATCCTTCACACGTTCAATACAGGAAGGGGTTGGAAAGTTACTCTTTTTTTTACTGCTAAGGTTGGAAAACACTTTTTTCCCTAGTGTTAAACTAACTTTTTTCCTTGATGGATACAAAGTTTTTTCATAAACATTTTGAAAGTGGAATTTGAAGGTTAAAAATAGAGGGTTGGATATTTGTCCTTCCTCCTCTCTCCACAGTGACCCTAGAAATGTATACACCCTGTAACTCAGAAGAATCAAGGCACATGGGACAAAGTGTACCTACTGTGGGGTCCACACTCAGCTCAAGAATTCACACTGCCACACACTCCCTGTAGCACTGTTTGCTATATAAACAAAGAATCAAGCTAAAGCTAGATGACAGAAGCATGCACCTATGGCTTTTGCAACAATAGTCAGATTTGCTCTTCATTAGGTGCAAATCTGTGGTATTGAATGCAGAAATCAATACTGATGAAACATTTAGTAGGAATCCTATACATCACCATGTAGATAGATACTTATCTGAAACTGATTCTGGAAAAACATTGTAAGATACCACTCCATCAATGCATATTTAAGATTGCTTTACTCTTTAAAATAAAATAAAATTCAGAAGCATGAATCCAGCTGCTGTGCACCGATAATGTTCACATGGAATGCTCTCCCAAAGTAAACTCTTCCCTACTTTTCTAACTAATGTGGGCAGTGGGAACAGAAAAGTAATTGTCCTCTGGTACAGAGCTCTACTTCCCAACCCTTCCCCCAGGAAACAAGTGCTAGTTATTATGCCATTTAAAAACATGGAACAAATGCTTTCTCACCAAACACAAACAGAAAAATGCAGGAAGACAGGGTAAGAATGCTTATTTTAAGAAAGACCAAATAAACTCTTGGTTCTGTCAACGTGTTTTCAGAGTTCAGAACAGATTAGCAAAGGAAATTAATTGCCTTTGTGTGTGTGTTTTAAAACCATAATTATACTGACAAAAGCCTTGGAAATTACTAAGTGTTGATACTTAATCAAGGTACTTCCTTTAAGAGTGCCTAAATACTGCAACTGTGCATCATAAGGTTTCTTCCATGAAATCCAGACAGTAAACTAAATGGACAAGTGCTCCAAGCACGTGGTAACTCCTAAATAAGTACTCAGGGAGACAACTATCACTAAAGCATCACCTCTTCTACCCTTTCACACAGAAGACATTAACATGAAAGACTGTAAATCAAGAGAAGAGCAACAAGTTTTTAAAACATTTATGTCTCGTATCTGATTTTTCAAGTCAGCCATGTTTCCTAGAGCAACTAAATGCACTCTCTATCACACTTTTCATTTGCAGAAACAGCTATTCTATCGTACTTACCTGCTGTCATGTCATTCATTAATCTAAGACAATTTAATCCAACAATCTGAGCTGCATCCAGGAGGGACCTCCTTTCAGCATCTGTGAAAAACGATGGAACCTGAAGAAAGCAGGTGAGAACAAAGTTATTTCCAGAAAGTGAGACACCTCACTGTTTAAAAGTATTCGTTTAATAATTGTATCTATTCCCCCTCTTTGAGAAATACACTTGCTCACTGCAAGTCTTGTAGCGTGCCACAACTGTAATGAATAAAGACTTACTTCAAATATTCTATTCAATCAAACTGAGGTGGAATTAAATGCACATCAGCTAGTTTACATAAGCACACACGAGCAAGAAACAAACAAGTTATTTACATACAAATGCTGGGAACTTTAGTTACTGGTGCAAAATATGAAATTAGGCATTATGGGACAGACATAGAATAACCTTTATCAGAATTAGTAATGTGTTCCTATTGAAGAAAGTAAAGAGGTGGAAAAAAAAAAGTACAGCAATATTGCAGATGTCAGAGATGCAAAGAAATAACAAATACAGAATCTGTTCTGGCCAAAATTACTTTGGGCAAGAAGTGGTAAGAGATTCTTAAGGAATATGTTGTTGTTAATTTGCTAGATCTCTAGCATTAGTGTTGGACAGTGACCTCTGATGTCCCTAGGGACAGAAACTACATCATTAGAAGACACTAGCTTTCCGGGTATCCACTGGAGAACAAACTCTTCTAGTGATAACAGAACTAAACACTCCTAGATGCAACATGAAACAGACTTGTTTTTAAAGAGTCACTGAGAATACAGAGGCAGACATTTTCTACTCAGGCTTTGCAATGGAATGACTGCTCTTTATCTGAGGTCATTTTCTGTGCAGTCATACACTGAAAAAAAAAAAAAAATTAACTTACTGAGAGGACAAACATAATCAGGACAGAAACTAAGGTTTTCAGCTACCAGTGGGCACCTTTGATAAACAAAGGTGTCTTTAATGAGTAATTAGTGTGCTTAGTCATGGAAACAAGCTGCAGCAGAAGGGTATATACCTGGATCCCAGAAGTGTTTTGGGTCCAAAAGTTCAAACATATCCAAGAGAAAAAGTTCACAAAGTGGGTCAGGGTCTGGAATAAGGAAGCGGCCCTGGGATTTCTAAGTCAAAAGCTCTAAAGCTAGTTAGGATTAATCCCTTTTTAAGTGCTTACGCCGTGTTCTTTTTCACTCTACACGAATAGAAACAAAATGCCCTCAATAGCTGAAGTTAAAAAGACATAGTGTTCCTGTGCACTACAATTACTTACAGAAATAACACAGTCTGTTACTGGCTTTTTCAGGTTACTCTCTGCAGTCTCCTTTAATTTAGTCAGTAACATAGCTGAAATCTGTTCCACGCTGAAGATATGCTCTTCATCCATGTACATGACCTGGATATAAGAAACAGGTAAAATAATTCCATTAGTTCAACTGGAGGAGAAATTACTTACATTAAAAGTTTTTTGATACACTGCTGACTAATACACTATCAATCACGACATGCTTAATTATTTTATTATAGAACTTCACTTCACAACTTACTTTCCCAGTTGACTGTCTACAGAAGCAGCAATTCCATTTTCAGACTTAAAACATCAAGAACCACATCAACTCTATAGATGAAGGAAATGGTAGGGAAGGGATTTAAAAAGTGACACAAGTCTAAAGTGTGACTAAAGCTAGACATAGTCACAAGCATTATGCCATAAAATGAAAAAGCAGCCATCAACTTTCAAACTGCTGCCAACTGAAAAGAAGTCCAGAATTACTTGCCGACTGTTTTCCTCTGACATTTTTATGCATTTGCTCAAGTACATGAAGAGTCTCTGAACGGAAGAATTGCACAACAGTACAGCTATGCACATAAAACTACTAAAAGCTTAACATGAAGCTCAGCAAAAAGTTTATTTATTGCTCCCTTACCAAGAAATTATTCTTGAATCACCTTTTTCTGTGTAGTAGAATAAATGGCAATGATGAAGTGAAGGTACGGTTGATTCTTGAAAATAGCACTTGCCCTTTACTCATATCAGTCCAATTTGGGGGAAAATTAAGCATTTCGGTTTTAATAGAAAAACCGTTGTCTAAACATCCCAGTCTTATTGAATGTTACTTAGTGAATAGATTCTTAAAACTTTAACCAGTTAAATAGAAAAACACTAGTTTGTTCTCTAAACAGCCTGAAAACAAAGAAGAAATACCAAGTAGCACTGTTCTCCCAATAGATTTTTCTCATACAGTAAGACTCCTACACACACTGTAATTAAAGGAAAACATTAATTTCTGTCTGAATTTATCTGTTAACCTCACGAGTCACAAAGAGCATATGAAAAAGCATCTCGTCCTTTGTAAAGCCTGACCACTCTTCCAGTCAAAATGCTTTCTAGTGTATAATCTCTTCCGTAATCCATTCATTACTGAAGTTTTGAGGCACCAGTTCAAGTGGAAAAAAGCAGCAAACTAAATGCACAGTCCTAACATAGGGTCTTCATTAGTGAAGCAGTATCATCTGTTATGCCAACAAGGCTTCACTATCAATATTTTTATATACTTCTGTAAATGAATACCACGTCATTAACTGCACCTATTCTAGGGAAAGCTGACATTTTATCAGCAAACTCCTTGAAACATAAGCAAAAGTCAAACCTGCAATGTGGTACAAATTGGTTTTGAACATCTGTTGCAAGTAGTATATACCAGACAGTCCACTAAAGACAAACACGTCACTCTTTCATAGCAATTATGCTAAAGAAGATTTCCTACTACTTTATAAGGAATTTTGGCCACATAATTAGACTGTTGCAATGCATTCCACACAAGAGTGACAGAAAGGTTAATACTTTGAGGTAAAACCATACGACCTTGTAATTATCTTAGAAGTTTTTCTGCCAGGATGCTTGAGCTGGATGTGCAATTTGCCAACAGGGGAGCTCACATTTCAGCAATTACTCACAAATGAACCTTAATTTGGTAGTTAACATCCACTACTTAAAGATAAAGCTGTCTGTTCATAGAGGAGCCATTCTTTAACAGAAAGGTTGAGGAAAACCTTTAAAGTAATTAAAGGAAACCTGTGTTTTCATGACTAGGTGCTGAAAAGTACACTTTTAAATCTAGCTGTAAAATCAAAAAAGATACACCGCAAATTTACCTTTACTCCAACTCCACCGTTCTTCATAGGAACCAAATCATAGCTCAACTTTTCTTTTTCCTTCTGAACAAAAGGATCATTAAATGCACGGCCATGGAATCTCTTGAAGTTAGATACTGTGTTGTGGGCATGAGTAATTTGCTGTTAAGAAACATAGGATAGTTAGAAATCAACCTGCAGTGTTCAGTGCTGCTCTGTATGCCCCCAGGCATCAGTCAAGTTTTAAGACAACTGCTCCCTCACTTGTCACATCTATTTCTGCAACACCTGTAATTACTATCTGGTACTTTATATCAACTCAATACTACAGAAGATTCTATGAGTCAGAGACATAGATACTTACAGACCATTATGTTAAGTATTATAAGGATTATACAAGTACCTCTAAAACCTTGAAGCAATCAGGTGAGCAATAACAGGATCTGTAGTGCCTACTGCTTTAGTCACCCAACTTAGAATTCAAACAATTAGAGATAGGAGCCAGCTTCACAAGTAATTGCAATACTTGTAAACCAGCACTCCAACCCCAGCCACCCCACCTCCAGCTGTTCACTTTAAACCCCATTACATTAAGTGCAAACAACTGTTTTCACAGTTACTGTTTCATGCTGTTAAGTCTCCACTTACTTCCCGCCCCCCCCCCCCCCCTCCCCCTCCCCCCAGCTACTTTTTAAACCAGGGCATTTCCCTGTTCATGTTCACCTAGCAACCACTTGAATTCTTGAACCAGACCAAAGAAGGACACGGTGCATAGACAACAGCAAGAAACACGAGACTTTTTTTGGTAACAATGTCAGCTGAAAGTATACAGTGCAAGCTCCCCACAGAATCAACTGACCTAGAGAAGCGTTCTTTATCAGGAATGCAAAGTAGAACAGAAATTAGACAAATAGACCAGCCTAAGAGAGATACTGCAAGTATCTCAGAGTAGAATTAATCCTATTCTACTGGAAAGAAACTACAAAAGTGCATTGTTCTCTCCAGAATAGATTTAGGCAGGCACCAACAGATTGCATCATAACTCAAATGATGAGCACACTGAGGAAGAGTTCTAGCATTCACTGCCCTCAAAGGAAAGCATCAGTTTCTTACTGCATACAAAATTTTCCATCATGGAATTGAAGACTCCAAGCTACATTTTATATTAGAAAACTACGCAACTATGACAGTTCTCCAACAGAAAAGCTCCCTGACAAAGTAGCAGGCCATACGCATGCTATTAAACAGTAACTTTCAGAAAGCTGTGTGTGTGGAGAGAAAGATGCTACACCCAAATTCCCTACTGGGAATCATCCTTGATTTATTCTAATTGCCAAACAAAGCTTAGCAATTATTTGTAAGAGCACAAGACAGGCCAAAAATCATGCCAGGAACTATTCCAGTACTTTAATGCAATAGAGTATTTAGGTTCCTGTGTTCAAGATCGTTTCCAATCATGGTTTCATTTATTTGTATAGTCATAACTTCAGAGTACTTGAATGCTATGTACTTCACAGCTGTATTGCAGAAGAACGTAGAAGCAAAAATTATTACCATGCAGTGGGCAGAGAAGCACAAACACTGTTAGCTTTTATAGCCTGATTTAGAATTAACCTTAGAGCCTTTCCCAAGAGAACTATGTTAGGATATTTTTAGGGTAATTGTATTCCATTAGGTCTGTAGCGTGTTTTAATATCTGCTTAGTGACAATTAAGAAAGCTGAGAATTATGGTCTGTTAACTAACATACTACTCTCATCTCCAATGCTACCAGACATTGCTAAAGGAAACAGATTCCCTGAAAGTTTGCTTCAACAGCAGCTCCTTAAGTGTTAAAGGAGGAGAGCACTGATGAGTATTATGAGCTCTCACACATAATCACATTGTTGAAGTCACCAGTAAAACACCAGGGCTTTTTTTTCTTTAGTTTCTTTTCTTGGGGCGGGGGTTCTTGGTTGTTTTGGGGTTTTTTTTGTGTGTATTTTTTTTTTTTTTAAACCAAGAAACTCATTCAAATGAAAGGGATCATTTTACTCCTTGATTTGAGTAGATACTACATCCCCAAGGAAACTGAAAATATAACTCTCAGTTGTCCAGATCAAGAAATGTCTACATTTACAAAAGAAACATGATTTACATCTCAGGTTGTCAGTCAGCCAACCCGGAACACTTGCAGCAAGAGAAATAAAGTGACGAAGATTTCAGAGCATTTACGCATCACATTCATTTCTTCTGGCAAAAATATTTAGTTTCAACTGCTAGGACAACCAAGCATGAAAGACTTAACATAGTAACATCTTATTAGTGTGAAGGCAACTGAAGTCACAGGTACTACATGCTTTTAAATGCAATTTGAGAGACAGAGTCTACTTCAGTTCCAGCTTACTTCATATTTTCAGCAGCCTTTACTGGAATAATCTAACAATACTGAAACACACCCGAGACTACATAGGATTCAGATCACTTGCTGTTTTGAGCAACAACTCATTTCTGCACACTGATGAATCATACTAGTTTCTGACTTGAAACAGTGGAAGAAGTTGAACAAACAAAAGCAATGCTAAAATGAAATTTAAGGAAAACACACAAACATATGTATGTACTTTATCACTCTAAATGTTAACCGGCAACTGAAAGTGCGTGTGTGCTTGTGAAAATGTAACCTATTCATCTTTCCTTGGCTGTTCAAAATTAAGAGGGGAGCTATTACAGTGGGGAAAAAAAAGAAAAAAGGTTCCTTTAGCGCTCTCTCCATGGAAACCCACTGCAGTCCTTTCACAACAGGAGAGATCAGATCCGCACTGGCCCGTGCAGGCTGCATGCTGCTTGCTCTCCACTTACATAACAACCTACAGGACCATACCTGAGGATTCATTGAACCATTACATTCAGTTATCTTAAGACTTGTCAGAATTAGGTTCTCCCTTTAAATTGAAAATACTACTTGAATTAATTCTTTCTGAGCACCTCAATCAAGAAAACCCTTAAAGACTTACTTACACTTTCAAAAACACAGGCATTCACCTTTTGGGTGAAACCAAAGGCAGTAAGGTACCTAAATAGCTTTAAGAATCTAAGCAAAGACTCTCCGTTTGCATCTAGTTTTGAGAAACTATATATGACATTTAAAATGTTTTCCTGCAAGTCCAAGGAAAATCCTACTTACATAAGCATTAGGAAAAGAAACCCAATTACCTCAAGTTGTCAGAAAAGGAATCTGTTCAACTGGAAAAACATTACCCTCAATGAAAGAGAGAGCAGTAGCGTTCTAGCAAAAACATCCTGCATTTTTCTGAAGGAAGCATGGCAGCATAGTGCAGCATTTCCAAATTAAAAGGCTTGACAAGGAAAATTAAGTTGTTTGGTTTAAACTACAGCAAGCCAACTCTCTTTACAGCCACCGGTACTTGAACAGTTTGCACTGGCCGATTCATTGTTATGCAGAAATGCCAGGAAACGACCTACCTGGTTTTTAGCCGAGACACCGATAGCTCTGTTTTTGGATCCAAACGAAACCACCGATCTGAAAAGAACAACAGGCTAATTAACTCAGTACTGACAATAAATACGACTGAGGACTCTCACAGATACATTTACTACAATAGCAAATACAACACCACAGTCCTTCCGTGTAAGTGTCACTCTTCCAGCTTGCGGTAAAACGCTACAGTAAGACTCTTACCCATCTTAAAAGTCTTGGCTCGAATTCGGGACTTTGCACAATGGTTTATCAAAACAGTTAAACACGATGACCGCAATTAAAAGCTCACATTCAGACTACATCCGACTTACCTGTGTTTGGCCGCTCACAACTTCACAACTAACTCCTCCTGCTTTGAACCTGTGGCTCTCTGTACCTGACCTCAGACTACCGGAGAGCTGCTCTAGGGCAGTTACAAGAGTCCGCCCGACCGCAGAGAGAGAGTATGTGTTGTCCCCGTCCGTGTCGTGTCACCACCCCCGCACCCCAATTCAAGCCCGGCTGCCCCGTCGGGGATTCCCCTCGCAACCGCCGGCTCTCCCCACCCGCCGCACAATTACCCGAGAAGCCCTCCCTCCGCGGGACAGTCTCCATTTCCCAGTCCGTGCCCGGGAGGACGCGCTCCAGCCCCATCCCGGTGGGGGTACACAGACACGCACACACCGGGGCAGGCAGCGGAGCGCCGCCCGACACTGCGCCTCCCCGCCGCCGCGCACCTGCCCGCCCCCCCTCCCCCCCCGCGCTCCCCGGCGGCCTCCCGCGGCCCGTGAGGAGGCGGCGAGCACCGGGGGCTGCGTTGGCCCCACACCGCCCCCACCCCCCCCAAAAAGCTTCCAGCACCTTCCAGCGCGGGCCCCCCGCCGGCCGTCGCCCAGCTCCTGCCGGCCCCCCCCCAACCCGCGCGGGAACCGCACCACCCCCCTCACTCACGGAGTGCAACGGTCGCTGAACTCGTTGGCGACGGTCTCGATGCCGCCGGCCCGCGCCACGGCGATGTAGCAGCTCTGGAAGCCCAGATCAAAGCCCACCACAGCCATGGCCCCGCCGCCGGTGGGGGGAAGGCCCCCGCCCTGCCCCGGTTCAGCTCCCGGTGCTGCGGCCGCCGGCCCCAGTACCGCGCGCGCGGCGGCTCCGTGCGCAGGCGGGAGGGGAGGGCAGAGGAAGGGAGCCGGCCCCGCCGCTTTAAATATGACAATGGGACGAAGTTTCCAGAAACTGCGGCAACCACTCACCGGCTCCACGTGCGGCTTCCGCTTCCGCCTTCGGCGGCGTTCTCGAACAATTCCGGCCAATCAGCGTCGCCGGAGCCCGGTGACGAGAGCCGTTCTCATGGTGACCGCGGACGCCGCCGGCGCCGCGAGGGGAGGAGGCGGGGCGGGGGCGCGCCGGCCGGCGGCGGGGCCAGGCGGGAAGGGGCGGGGCCGAGCAGGGGAGCGGGGGCGGGCAGCGGGGGCCGGCGGCGTCTCGCGCTCGCCTGGCGGTGGCCGTTAAACGGCTCCTCAGCGCGGCGGGTGGGGAACTATGGCGCCGCCTCGTCGGTGCGCTCCCCTGGTCCTCTCGCCTTCTTCTTCCAGCCCTTCTCGTCGCCTCCTCCCCTTTGCCCGTCGGTTTGGCGTTCCTGGGGGGGCGGCGGGGTTTCCCCCGGCCCGGGGGTTGCGCGGGAGCGCGGGCCGGGCGAAGAGCTCTGCTGTTCTCTCTGACCAAAACAAGCTTTGAGAAGATGGCTGTGAGCGCTGAGGCCTTGCTGAAGTTCTGCCAGTGGCAGTACCCGTCGGTGGTGCCTGTGTTGCCGGCGGCGGGGCGGGAGGAGGCTGGGGTTAGGCGGGGGTGGCGGCGGGAAGGGTTCCGACCGCGGCGGCCAGGGAGGAGCGGCCCGGAAGGCGCAGGGCCTGGCAGGCCGGGAGGAGGGGACACGGTGGCTGGGGTTGCGTGAGGAAACTTTTGGGACACAGGTGAAGTGCAGCGGTGCTCTGCTGTCTGAGTGTGTTACTCGGCTCTACTGTGAGGAATTTGTATTTCACTGCGCATATGCGTGACTGTTCTCACGCTAATACACTGGGAAACCTCTTTTGTAGAGTTGACAGCGAGGTGAAGGACACAGTGGTAAGGGATAGAGGAAGGACTCAATGAGGATTAATGCCTCAATCTTAAATGGCGAGGTTTGCTCACAGGCCATTGTAACAATCACATTGTTACAGGTGTCTTACCCACCTTGGTGCTGAGATGCTCTTAGGGCTAGCAAAAAACAACATAGCATTAAATATATTTACGCTACAGATCACTTGCCCTCCTTCAGAGGGCTTTTCTCACTCTTTGTGTCCAGTGCCACAATCCACTATAATATAAATGCCCTGTTGCTTCCTAGCTGTGTAGCTCTAGCTGTTAGCTCAGGACCCCACCCCCTGCTACAGGCAGGCCTTAACCTCTAGCATTCCGTATGGCAGGTACACAGAACCTGATTTCAGTTGTAAGTGGTACATCTGTTGCATGCTGCCATTCTGGTCCTGGCTGTTATGAAGGGCAGGGAGAGATGGTTGTATTCTGAGTCTTGAGCCTCTGTGAAACAGGCAAAATGTCAGTGTTCTGCCTCTACTCCCTTTGTAGATACTGTGCTGTAGCAATCTGTTAAAGCTTAACTTCAGAGTTGAGTAACATTCAGCTCTATGTTGGATCTTGCCTTCGTGAGTATATATGGGGAGGAACTGGTCCCCTAAAATAATGCTTGCCTGTTTCAGAGGAGACACATAGCTGAAAAATCCATTGAGACTGTTGTGCAACTGTAGCTGAGGATGTAACTTAAACTTCAGAATAAGCTGACAGATGGGCCAAGCACTATGGTGTATGTGTATGTTGATGAGGTTTCCTGTCCCCCCTTGACATAGTAAATATTGCTGATAATGCACTTCCAATTTTAAATGACAGAGTAGACTTCTTCAAAGTATTTAGGTGCTTAAATATCCTGCTTTTTCTTGGGTGATACAGAAATGCTCAAAATACTTCTGCCGCCTTCATGAACGTCTGAATTCCTTGCATCAGGATAATACTTCTATAGAGCTTGAAGGTGAAAATCCGTCCCTTTATTACCAGTTCATCTGTACATCAGCCTTTGCCCTATCTGACAAGAAGCTGGGTGCCTAGTATTTTCAGTGATTGTTTAGAAAATCATGTTGTGGCAAATGATAAACATACAGCATACCCGCTATTTTAAGTGTCACCATAGATGAAAAAAGTAGATACCAAACATTCCTTTTGCTTTTTCTCCTTTGCTGTAAATTGTTTATCCTTGAATAGAAATAAGAAAAACTTGACTGTTTGCCCAGATTTGCAGCTGGTCTCTAAAGGGAGAAAAATGTTAAGCTCAGCAGTGAATTTGGAAGTTACTCTGCTGGCACCATCTGTCTGATGGTACAGTACAATGTTGTGCTGTGCAGCGGTTGAGCTATGCCTTCAGTGAACTGGGATCCCAGTATAGGAATTAAGTTTTTCTTACTTGGCCTAGAGCAAAAGCACATATTGATAGTGACTTGCATTGTCTGTGAGGTGAATTCCCAGTGTGGAACTGTAAGTGGTGTCGAGGGCTGGGGAGAAGTAGAGAGGAGATAAAAACTGCTGAGGGTGGTAATAGTGGTAAGATGCTTGCTTGAGATGGTCCCTAATGCTGGGCCTGGGGCAGCTGAAGCAGTGGTGAGGGCCATTCTGAAAGGGTAGCTAGTGCTGCATGTTGCCTGCGTTCTGTCGGCTGGAAACCCTGTGGCTGCGGAAGTGAAGTGCTTTGTGAATGAACAAGTTTCACCATTATGCCATGAATAACAACCCTGTTTTTCATCACTGATGAAAGCCAACAAATATAAGATCAAAGAGCCATCAAGAAATGATACAACATTGATTGGCTAAGGTTAACACACTGGTGAGGCCTGGCAGTGAGAAGATTTGCATCTGTCTGGCTACACTGATGTACGTGAGATGATAAACTTTCTTTAAATAGTTTATCAAAAAACCCTTAAAACTCTTGGTTCTTTCTTCCAATGATGTGGAGACTCTGTGTGTCGTTCCTTTCTGAACTAGTGATATTATGTGTTACATAGGGACAGTTAACTGTCTCGTATTAGGGGGGAAAACACTGTAAGTGGTTCTGATGGGGTTTACATGTGTTGGAAAGCTTGTGAGTTGAGGAACTGAGAATAACCGGTGTGCTGCCCTTTCCCTTGATTGTCACATCAGGCTTTACTGGGTTGCTGTGTGGGTAGATACGTTGGCCTGATGCAAAATTTCTGTTGATGTTCTCCGTGGTACCTGTCACATAGTCTGGGATCTTAATGCTGCTGAGAAGGGAAGAGGAAAGTTCTGCTGTTTCTGCTTTCTCATTGTTCAATGGGATATTGGATTCTTACACATGGATGCTCTATTTCAACGTTTGTGTTTTTGCAATGTACCAACTACTGCAGCTTGTTACCAGAAAATAATGTTTCACCTATATTTTTCAACCTTTTAAGGTTTCCTTGCACAATTAAGATGAGTGTTTCTCAGTCTACCCCAATATTCTATCTACTTAGGTGTTTACTTTATGGTAAATAAGGAGGTGGTTTAGTGACAAAAAAGTATCTGTTGTGGATTTTCATTTATTCCTCAGCATGTGCAGGGAGTTCAGCTATGTAGGTGCTCTTATTGTCTGTGACAGTTAAGGGCTTCTTTAAACATGTCCACATTCTGACTTGGAGAAAAGAACAATCTGGACTTCATTGGTGCAAGCAATGCTTTAAAATGGTAGCTGGTTAGGCCTTTAAAGAATTATTTTTATATTTGGTACTGGATGTTCTATGTTGTGGCCTCTACCAGTGTTTTAATAAGGCTGCTAAGAAACCGAATTTGACATGGGAACAGGAATTATCTCATCTGTTAAACCAATCCTAATGTTGGTGAACTGTCATGGGGTGTGGAGGTAGAATGACATTATTGTCTATACAGGGAATATTACCATTATAAAACATGACCTAAGTGAACTAAAGAGCACTGGTTAATGTCCCTGTGGAAGGCCAGGCGTCACAGAACATAACATAGGAATCTACTGAGTACTTAAGATTTCTGCTATGTTGCCAGGGGCCCAAACAGAATGCACAAGAGTTCTGCTGGGACAGTAGAGGCAGCAGTCTTTGTACATCACCTTCATATTTTATTTAAAACAGGAAAGTCCATCCCAGCATAGGCAGGCAACATCTAAATACTGCATTACAAGTAAATAGGTCTCTGTATAATTTCTCTGGGGACTTTATATATGTTGTCACTTTCCATTTGTGGGCTGAGCTGCGTTCCAGCCCATGCTATTGTTCTAACCTATTTGGCGGTTGCCTATGCCAGCTTTACTGCAGCTGGAATTCTGTAACCGTGAGCAGTTGGCCTTATGATAGTGCATGATGGACATGCTGGTCAATCTAAGCTTCTGCCCCTTTTCTGCATCTCATCATATGAGAAGGCCTTTAATGCAAACCTAATGAGATTAGGGTTCATTTGTTCTTGGGTTCCAGGCTAAGTTTTAAAGGGTAAAGAGCATGTGAGATCATTGCTTATTCCAAAGAAAGACTGACGTTCCTATCCAGTCATGGTTGTCCGGAAATAGGAATTAATTCATTAGATAGGTCCAGTAGTCTCACCCTTGCTGTACAATGCTGTACTGCAGCTCTTTATTTTACACTGATTTTCATACCACTGTTACCACTGTATGATACTTATTTTCATGTATATAGACATTTTGTAAATAAAGTGAAAAAGATTATAGTAATAAGGAAAACCATATGAAATGCCAAATGTTGATTCAACTATATGAAGCAATAGGTAACACATTATGCTTGTAAAAGAGCTAAGTATTTTCATTTGGCCTTTTTTGGTCTCTTCTGTATAGGAAATGTTAATGATAATGCTCTACAATATTATCTTTGTTAATACCTTAATCTGCATACTTGTCCTGGAGAAAGAGAGAGAGAGAAAGAAAGAAAGAAAGAAAGAAAGAAAGAAAAAAGGAGGATATGTAACCAATGCGGTAGCGTAAACAGTCTGAAGCATAGCAACCAATGGGCACTGCTTTCTAAAGGTTTGGCATCTGAGCTGTATCATTCAGAGCATCCCTCCTGTGGCGAATATCCACTTTAAACAAAATGCACAGCTTCTCGGGTAAGGCAAATAAACTTCACTTGCTAGATTTTTGCATGCTTTCTGATAAAAGCCTCAGCACTTGGGAAATTCTAATGTGACTCTTCACGGCTCTGCCCATGTATTAGCATACTTAACACAGAGCATGGCATGGATTCAAATCCCAGAGTAACCAAGGGAGTGATGCTTTATCTTCCTGACACTCTGAATAAGACTCTTAACCCAAAAGTAACTTTTTGATCCATGTACAAGGATGCCCTTTTTGTGTGATTTTTTTTTTTTTTAATTTTCACACCTGTTAATAGATCTATGTGCTTATAAAACATGAGTTAAAATGGAGCAGGCTTTGCTTTTGAGGTTAACATGAATTCTTCAAAAAATTGTAATTGTGAAGGCTTGCTTTGATGGCTGGGAAACTGTCATTACTGTCTGATGTTGATTAAGTGTTGTTTGGATTTAGAAAAACACAAAACTAAGACTGAAACTAAATAATGCAAAGGTGGAGAAGGTACGTTAAAAGTTATAGTGCCAGGGTTATTGTAAACTCTGTTCTGTTAACTTGGAGGTACAGGTGTTTTCATCCTTTCACTTAAACAACTGAATTGTCCTTTTGGGAAATGTGAAGATTTTAGGAAAAGAATACTTTAACTGTATTTACATTGTATTTAATAAACTTAGCACAGGAAGGTAAGTGTACCATAAATGCTTTAAGATTCAAAATTATGGAGTGCAGGAGCATTCAAATAATAATAAACCATAAGTGTTTATAAATCTCAAATACCTTAACTTGAGTGATTATTTGTTTATAATTCCCTCATAATGTCCCCGCCCCTGCCTCCCTGTCGCTTAGAAATGAGAAGTGTTTTGAATAAGAAAATCAGACAATAGGGTTATGGCACAAACCAAATTTAATGTAGGTGACCAGCTGCACATCACTAATTGGAAGTAGTGAAGAGTTGAACAGTTTTTATGTAAATATGGAATTAGGTTGCATAAACTCTCTGATGCCTAAGTGCAATTACTGAAATAAATGCACTTGTAAAAGCAAAAAGATTGCAAAGCAAGGAGGCAGTCTGGATTTTAAAGAAATAAATCGGTGTTTTTTGACTGGTTTGTGTATATAAAATCAAAGGAACTGAATGATATTTTAAAATAGAGAAATGCAATGGATAGAAATGAAAATTGGGGAGGGGGAATGGAGAAAAAGAAGCTAAGTTATTACTACTTGATCTGATAGCAAACCATCTGGCAATATGCTGCCAAATCATTATGTATCATTTATATGACTCAGTGCTAATTAAATGTGCACGGATTATGCAGACTCCTTGTGCTTTCAACATTGGTAGAATGTTTTAAAAATAACACTTGCGATATTAGTATGACATGTACTTGTTATGAATTTCTGACCATAATCCAAGCCATTTTCTCACTAGAAAATATCTCAAGCACTTCAAAGACTGCTCAAATTTTGACTTATGTAAAAAAAAAAGAAAAAAAAAAGAATAAAACCCTATATATCAGTGTCTTTTGTACAGACACAAAGAAATTAATTTATTTCTCTTTTTCATTAACTTACTGACAATAAACTGACTAAGCAGTTAGGCCTGAACAGAATGAAAAGATAACTAACTAGATAGGTATATATACTACAGTTTACAGAAAGCACACTTTGAAAGAGCAGGTAATAAAACATCTTTTAAAAGTGTGTGTGCATGGTACTGTGTCTGTGCATACACAAATCCAACACTTACATTTTTTTTTTTTCTGAAAAGAAACGTAGGTATGTTATTTCTCTGCTTGCATTGTCACAAAGTCAACAGTTGCCACAAATGGAGTACTATGAAAGTTTCCTTTGAGTGTTTATAGCATGTCTATAGCTATACTTAAAATAAATCAGCTATTATAAATATATGACTATCTTTAACATGCTGTCACAGAAATCTGTTAATAAAATGTATTTTGAGAATTTAAAAATTCAAGCTGTCTTCATATGAAAGCTACAAAAATCTGTTGGATAGAATATCAAATATTGAAAGTTAAAAATCAACAGGCTGAGTAATTACTGTAAAAGGTCAAATTGCTCCCTTCTCCAGAAATGTCGCAAAGGTGGTACATGCAAAGCTATGAAAATGTTTCTTTTGAAGAAAAAAAAAATTGAATATGCTTTACTAAGAAATACTAGATGTATTCTGGAATTTAAGGGCCTACGAAGGTGGCTTGTTTATTTGTTAGGTGACCATAAGATTCAGTTATGCCTATGGTGAAAATAAGGCAGCACAAACGCATAGTTGTGCTAGGACTAGCAGGCAGGAGGAAAAACTATCAGAATATTCTACTACAGGGATATAGATCTTAACACAAGACTACTTTTTGTGATGTGGGTGGTTGTGTAAACATGAGTGTGACTTGCTGTGTATAGTTTCTTGAACTTATATTTCTAGATGATTTGGAAGAGTTGATGATGGCTGAAAGAGCAGGCAGCATATTTTATAGTATAGAAAGCATGTTCTGCAAAGTGGTATAATAATCCATTGTTTAGATTTACTTATAGACTTAAAATTTCTTATACAGGTAAGAAGTATATGCTTATCATAGCATTTTTTTATTTTAGACATAGTCATGTAATGTTCCTCTAGTAGAAGGATGAGAGCAAAATTCAAAGCAAAAGTAAGATGTACGCATTTAACGGTGACTGTCATTAATGATCTCCTGGTAAACTTTTCCAATATGATAAGCTTGTTTGAATTCATAGTTATGGATGGTTGCCTTTCTAAAAAGTTACTGTCCTTTGAACACAGGCTAATTTCAAGGCTCTGTGATTGTCATGCAAGAGATTTGATTTTAGTCATGTCATAGTAAAGTCCATGCACTGCTGAGAGGCCCCAACTGTATGGGCCCAAAAAGTGAGAAACTGAAATAATGATGACCGTAGGAAAATGCAAGTAAATGTGTTTTGACAGCTTGTCTGAATTTTCCTGAGCTATGCGAATATCCATTTTACAGAGACTTCAAGCTGAAACAAAAGAAATATGAAATATTTGCCTGTTTTGAAATTTACCACGTCTGTTAATCTTATGTCTGAGCCAAGCCTTTGCATACAGGTATGATTACAGGTAAGCATTGCATAGAGTTGTTGGGTTTTGGTGTTTTGCCTTGCTCTGGGATCAATAAAAACAAGCGTATGTATAACTTCTGGACATTGGGTGGCACCATTGCCTCATGTAAGCCACTGTATAGATGCCTTCTAGCTTAAGTTTTACAGTGTTGGCTCAGCTCCTCAGCTCCTTTTTTTCCTATAGCATATCTATATTAGGCAAGCCTGAAAGCAGAACTAGTAGCCTTCTCTCTTCTTTTTTTTTTTTTTAGCTTGATTTTAAGTAATCATCTTTTAAATGTAATGGATTTTGGACCAAGAACTGATGTTGCTTAGTTTCAGGAACTGTTGTTTGATTTCAAGTGCTGATCTACAGATCTTCTGTGAAGCTCTTGACTGAAATAGAAAGATACTCTTTACGGCTAATCTCGTTTCCTGTGCCCCAGCCTGCCTGTAGTGAACCTGTGCACTAATGTAAAAAGCAGGACTAGCACCTGTGTCTTCTATTGACTTTAATAAAACTTCAGTTTAAAATGCATCGGTAATGTGCCTGACATATCAGATACTATTATGTGTTTCTGTAAGTGCAAAATCTCCTCTAAGTTTATGTCCTGGTTTCAGCTGAGACAGAGTTAATTTGCTTTCTCTAGTGGTTGTTGTGTTTCAGATTTGGTATGACAGGAATGTCAGGAATACATGTTGTTTTAGTTGTTGCTAGGCGATGTTTATGCTTTTCAGGGACCCTTTTCAGCTTCCCATAGAAGCTGAGAAGGAGCACACAACAATGGAATGGCCAATGGAATATTCCATACCACAGACATACTCAGTATATAAATGGGGGTTGGCCGGGGGCAGGGGGAATGCATGGTCACTGCTCAGGATGGTGCCAATTCACGGAGTGGTGAGAGTGACTTGTGTCATTATTATTGTTGTTACTGTTATCTTCATTTTCTGATATTGTTCTATTAAACCGTCTTTATCTCAACTCATAAGATTGTTTTTTTTTTTTTCTTTCCTCATGTTTTCTCCCTCTTCTCCCTACCCTTCAGGGGGGGCGGGCGAGCAAGCGGCTGCATGGTCCTAGCCGCTGGCCGGAGTTAAAACACAACAGTTTACTTTTAAGATGTATTTAGGTCTTTTTAATTTGATCCCGATCTCCTTGCTGGCAGGTACAAAGTTTGTTCCAGATCAGGAGACATTTGTATGTATGCCACTTTCAAATTTAATGTGTTACTGCTATAAAAGCATATGACAAATACCTCTTTTAGCTACTGGTATAATTTTTTTTTCTTTTCTTTCTGTAGGAGCTACTCAGCTGATACTGTACCTTTTGGCTCCCACAGGGTTTGGAGCTCAGTGTCAGCCAGGAGCTGGGAGTCAATGCCGTGCACAGCTGAAAGATGCTTTTGCTTTCTGGTGTCTCCATGCTTTGAGAGGCAGCATGGATCCTGCTGTGAGTGGATATGAATGAAATGACCACTTGAGGTTTCTTTTAAGTCCTGTCCGATACCACCCCATGATTTTAATACTGTACATTCTGTAGTAGATTAATCTGCTGGAAACAATGAATTGTCTTTCAAACTTGTTATTCAGACCAAGATCCCTGATCTGTTATGCTAAATTCACTGCCAAGTAATGGTGATGAAAAGATAAAAATTGTTACTGATTTAGAGAAGATCGTTAACCAACTCTTGTGGGTTGACCCTGGCCAACAGCTGAGTACCCACCCAGCTGCTTGCTCACTCCCTCCCCTCCCCCAGCACAATGGTGCATAAAGGAAGAGCAAAAGCAAGAAAACTTGTGGGTTGAGATAAAGATGGTTTAGTAAGTGAAAGAAAGAGAGGGAAAGACCCACGTGATGCTCACCACCTTTCAAAGCAGAGCAATGTCCAGCCAGTCTCCGAGCAACAGCCACCTTGGAAGTCAACCCCCCCACCTTCTTCTAGCCCAGTTTTTATTGTGAAGCATCACTTTATATGTTACGGAATATGAAGGATAGCACCATCTGGGCTGCTATGAAGAAAGTTAACTCCATCCTGGCCAGACCCAGTACCCTGCGTCTTTACAGCTTTTTAGGTAAAATTCAACAAATTAGTTGTTTTCCACACCATCTAGGCAAAGCTTCAGTTATTGAGGTTTCCTGTGTATCTCATAGGCGTTTTCTCAGGAGTGGTGGTGGTTTCTGTAGAACTATGTAAAGATTTGTTATTGCTGTTAAGCAGCATAGCATACTGGGCATGTCCACAAAGCAGTTTTTCCAGAGTGGTTTTGTTTTAGGACTGTATATTTTGCTGGTTTTGGCAGTATTTTTCTTAATGATTTTGACATCAATCTCCTAAACTTCTTTTGACTTTTGTACTTCCTCTGTGTCATGTTTACTGTATTCGAATGGCTCTGTACCACGTGTGACATTCTGTGTTTTTTGTGATCCAGTTCCATCTGACTTTCTGTATCAAAAGCAGAATGAAATAGTCCTAAGGGAGTAATTGCTGGTGGATGTAATCTAAAACTACTTTGAGGCTAATACAGGCTGCAATGACTGCAGTTGCTCTGGAGCGACATCAGGCTGTAATGGCTCCTAAGGGCCATTTCATAACTGAAAATTTCTGGAATGAGGAGTGCTCTGGTTTCTACTGTCAGTTTTGCTCAATAAACTCCTCATCTGTTTAACTGTCCCAGCCCTTGTTTCCCCTTACCCCAGTCAGCAGGACGAGGCAGATGCCCACCTTTGGGCCAAGATGAGCAGCATGCAGAAGTCCTTTTCAGGCATGATTAAAACTATTTTTATTGCACAGAGGATGGTTTTGTGGTTTTGTTCATGTCAAGGGAAGGTTTCTAGGTGATTTTATTAACAAGCAAGGGAGTTGGCAAGCTCAGAACTAAATAATTTTACCTTTAATAATGATTGACCTTTCTGCTAAATAATTATTTTAAACCGCTGTTCTGCCGAAGTGGGGGCGCTCAACAGGCTTCAAATACCAACTTCTATGCTTGCATACAGTTTACAGACCCAAAATTATAGATTGATTTTTCTGTGGGTATGTGCCAAGTAGGTGTCATATCATTTTTCTATCCTTCTCCCTACCATCTCAGAATAAGAGCATAATTTAGGACGGGAAAGACTTCTTGAGGTCATCCAATCCAATGCCCAGCTCAAAGCAGGGCCACCTCTGAAACTGCTGAGGCTCCTGTCCAGTAAGTTCTGAATGTCTCCAAGGCCAGAGATTCTTCATCCCCCCTGGGCAAACTTGCCTCGGTGTCTAGTCTCTGTGACTTTTGTTATATTCGTTTAGAATTTGCCTTCTTGCAACTTGTGAGTGCTTATTCTTTTGCTGTGCACTAACTCAGAAGAATCTCTAGCTTTCCCTCTCAAGGTAATTGCTGGCAGCAATTAGATTCCCCTTTAGTCTTTTTTTCCATCTATCTTGAACAACCTGCTACCTCTTACTCCACGTGTTCCTAGCCCTTAACCAGCTTAGTGGCTGTCCAGTGGATTTGCTCCAGTTTGATGGTCTCTGCTGGTGGGCCCAAAATTGTACAGAGTACTCTGGGTTCTGCCTGCAAATAACAAGTTGAGGGTATTAATAACTTTTTTTTTTGTCCTGCTGACTGTGCTATTGCTAATGTAGCCTGTTGTATAGTTGGCCTTCATTATCCGAAAAGGGTGCTGCTGTCTCACGCTCAGTTTGACCACCAGGACTCCGAGGCCTTTTCCAGCAAAGCTCCTTCCTAGCCAGTAAGTCCCCAGCCTGTTGGTATTATATGAGGTTATTCTGACCCAGGTGCAGAATTTTACATTTGTTTTTGTTGAACAACATAAGGTTTCTCTCAGACCATTTTTAGTGCTTATCAGGGGCCGTTTGATGGGCAGCCCTGCCCTCCAAGGTTTTGGCTGTTCCCCCATGGCTTGGTGTCATCTGCAAACATGCTGAAGGTGTCTCCCCCAGAAATTGTTCAGGACAGTGATAAAAAAGGCCAACAGCTGCCTGTATAGTACGGAGTTCTTGCTGTGAAGGTGGCTACTGTAGTTTATCACTGTATCAGGTAGCTTCAGATATCGGGGCAGAATGTAACACTATGACATCATTGTTAGAAGCTTTTTAGGGATCTATGAATTTTTGATTCCCTCCTGTTTTCATACTTTACACCAGAAGATGTTCCTGGTTGATGATGACCATGAGAAAATGATTCATCAACATACTGACCCTCTGTTAATCAGTCCATGCAACTTCCTAGCTTTTTGACAGCCTATGTGCTGGAATGCCGTGAGAGTATCCATATTTGAAAGCTACTCCTATAGCAGTGGCATTGGTATTTCTAATATCTCAACTAGAGATGAGATTTCTCTCAGGTATCATTAAAGTAAGAACAAAATATTTATGATACATGACATAGCTACAAAGGTTCATGGAGACACAGATGAAAAAATGAGAAAACTATGCCGAATCTAGTTATTTTAAAATAAAATGCAGTGACCTACCAGCTATTGGGGATTTTCCAACCCTACTTGTTCAGGGGCATGATTATTGTGTGCACCCAAGTTGGTTCATGAGAGCTACTTCAGCTAAAGAAACTAGCTCTTATATTTCTGCAATTGCTTAGAGTGTTCTTATCTAAGTACAACCCCCCCCCCCCCGCACTTCTTGAGATCACTGGCTTTAAAAGTTGTAAGCCAGACCTACCCCAACGTCTTTGGTGTCATCATGTTACAGGATGGATTTTTCCAGGGTCTAAAATCTAGTTCAGATGTTGCACGCTGTTTGAACATCTCTGGATGTTACTGTGGCTATGTCTCTTCTACTCCCAAGGATTATTTTTTAAATCATTATTATATGGGAGGTTTTTGCTGCCAAATTGGGATGTCATAACAACTTTTGAGTTGGTTCCTGATCTGTCATAGTTTACAGTGCAGCTGTAATAAGGTAAAACAAAGTATGTGGGAAGTGATTTGTGAGATGTGGGACATCTTGAGGCAGTAATCCCAACAGCTGATGCAGGTTAGTTAACGCTTGAGGGATCACATTGTTTACAGCCCATCAAAACAGCAGAAAAGTTAGAAACAAGTTCAGAGGACGTTCTTTGACTATCCACTCCACTGTTCCTTGAGCAGTTCACCTTGTTTTTCTCCTTGCCACTATGAATTAGTACACAGTGGAGAAGGGCAGGTGATTCTTTATAACACAGTTTCTTTTCTTGTAGGAACAGAAGCAGGGGAGAGTAGTCAATATGACCACTAAGCTCTTTAAGATGTATGGAAGCATTCTGTTCCTACATGGTTTTGCTCAATTAAATCCCTTGCTGTTCATCTATACTTTGACTCTCAGTTGACAAGGTAATGTTTTTGTATATTGATAAAAAGACATAAAAAGACACTATCGGGTAGTTTAGGAATAACCTTTTGTATTTTCAAATAGCTGCACTTCAGCAGGAAAAATATAAAGAGCTCAGATACGCTTGGTAGACGCAATTCTGTGTCAGATGGAAGCAGCAGGAGATGAAACGGGAAAGAGTATCAAGTCTGACAGTTCTTTTAGGCAAGCTGTTCATTTGACCAAAGGAGTGGGCAATATGCCCTTGGCTTATAACCGAGACTGAAAAGCTTCAGTCCTCTACATCTGCCCGTAGAAGTATTACCCTTGTTTCTCCTTGACTGTGTGCAGTAAAAAGACAGGAGCGTAAATCATCTTCCTCTCATCACGCGACGGTCGCAAGAAATCAAAATAATACATTTTCCCTTTAGTTTTAACCTAGCAGCTGTTTGTCTGCAGATACTGATTCTGAAAAAAGTTTATACTATAGATTTTCAGTAATGTTGTACTAAAAATAATTCATAACTGAATCTTCTTGTCAATATCACGAGTTTAAATAATTTCAGTCAGTTCTGAACCTAGATAAATGTACAATCAAATTATTTTATTTTAAAAGTAATCTTACGAAGTAAAACTGGAGACAACACTGAGCTTCCAAAAGTAGAAAAGGAAAACTTTATAATTGCACATGGTTGAATGTTACAAAACATTAATACCAAATTAGGGATAATAAGGTCCTTTCCACAGGACCCTGACAGTCTGAATTCCTTCCATGATATGATAGCTTAGTATAGTAATTTTCAGGTAGTGGGATAATCTTGTCGTAGGTTTTTTTGAGAGATTAGATATACTGGAGTTAGAACAAAGCCAAAGAGGAGGTAGACATTGAGGAGTGCAGAATGACTAAAGCCAACATGGTGACTTTGCAGGGAGAATAAAGAGCTGTAGAGAACATCTGAGAATGTTCTAAGATCTCATCAGTGAAATTTAATGTTTGAACCAATATGGCAAGAAAGAAGAAGATCAGATTCTGCAACTAAGCGATGATCCTGTGCGAAGGAGGAATAGCGGAGTTATTGACTGAAGTAGAGGAAAAGAAGAGGGACAGGAGGTTTTAAGCACGGTAGGGGGGAGGGAGGGAATTTAGTTCTTAGGTTCACCTTCCAAAGGATTCCAGATTCCAAGCTGGCATCTCTCCTAAAGACCTGTTGATTTATTGCTGCTGTGTGTTTTAAACCACCGATTTAAGAAATGCGAACTTGACGAAGCTGCAGCTATATGTTATATTCTTTATGCTACATGAATAATAAACAGAACCATTTTAGGCTTCCTTCCTGCTGTTTCTTTGAGATTAAGCATTTCAGAAGATAAGACACACCTAGAATCTGGCATTCTGAAGGCAACAGATTTTCAGTGATGCCTACAGGAATGATCCGATCAGAAATTTCAGGGTGAGGTCTATAAGGGAGATTGAAGCACTGATGTCTAAGCGGCTATTTTAAGGCACTCTGGGGATCTACGTCAAGTTCCACGGTTTGAAAGATCTTCTGTTTCTCATCTATGGCTTAGCCTGTAATGGTTCAAAGATGATGAAATACCTGTGTCCTCCCCCAAGCGTATACACCCTGCCTTTTAGGCAGTCCTATCATGAGCTCCAGAAAATACACTGCATAAGGTATTTTTAGTGTTTCTGTGCCAGATGACAGAGAGGAGCTGTTAAGCAGGCATTATTTGCCCCATAGGAAAGGAATAGTCTTTGATCCACCTTTACAATCTTTTAGAATCTGTGACTGGTCACTTCATGCTTGGTGTTTTTCCTGATTTTTTTTTTTTTTTTTTTTTTTCTAAAGAGTGTGTAATCTAGTAACAGCAGTCTCAATTGTGAGAAATGGCTTGGTTGAGCTCTGTCCCTGGGACTCTGTGCTACAGCCCCAGACCAGTTCTCTATAAAGCTTTGATTGAATGCCCTAAGGACTCAAGATGGAGTCCTCAAATTTTAACGAAGAGCAAGTGCTTCCCATATTAACCCAGTAAGGAGATAGACTGCACTGCGGGCTACCACAGGGGTGGACTGAAGTGCTGATCTCAGTCAGTGGTTTGGTTGTCAGGCTTACAGCATTTGTGTGCTCTGATACTGCAAATTTATCAATTTTTCTGAGCAAGATGGGGCAAATCCCAGGCTAAGTGTTGCTGACTGAGTCATGTCTACAGTGCTTGGGGCTTTCCCCACTACTGCATATTTCTCATGGGGAGAGCTATTTAGCGTGGTCCAAATGGGACAAGGGAGTGTAGTTAACAGCTGAGCAATGCAGACTATCGGAGCTCCCATGCTTCAGCTCACTGCTGAGCATTTGACAAATGTAGATGTATTCCCAGGGTACCAGCTGGACATTGTGATGTTAATGGAACTATCATTGAATTACTGTCTTGAGTAGCTGAAAGCTGACAAACTCGGTTTCCAGATGCAAGTTGTGATTCAAAAAGTAATTGTGTAATTCTGAACTCATTTGGATTGGTTTTGCTGACTTCCGCAGGATTATTCATAGCTGAAAGCTATGCCCCTGCTTATGGAACTTGCTGAGCGGGAAAGAGAGGTCAAACTGCAGCAGCCTGAGGAAGAGCTGGGACAGAACTCCACTCATGTGATTAATAAGCCTGTCTCTGCCAAAAAAACCTTCCCACCCCATCCGTTGCAAGAAAACATACGAGTACACTGTCATTCCTGGATTACTTAAACATTTTTTAAATGGCTAATACAGCAAAGTAGTTCCAGTCAAGTTCTCTAACTCAGTAATTGCCATTGTGTGTGGTTCACAATTTCTCTCTTCTCCTATATTATAGTTCTATAGGAACAGATGATGGAGCCATCAGAGTATCCTGAATTGCTGCTGGGCTGCCTGCACACAAGGGCAAACAACACTTGACACTGGGCAACCCTGGCCAGTCTCAGGTGGACACTGTTGTCATCTGTCTCTGAACTTCTCCCACTGTTCCCTTTTTCTCTGACATGGCAATCTGAGCATTTTGTTCTGAGCTGGAAAGGCTGGCTGTCCCTTGGTTTATGTGAAGAGATGGGTCAGTAGTCCAAATGGCACAGCTGGAATACAATTATGGTTTGTACATATTGTGGAAGTTTATCTTTATGCTTGGTAAAATAGAAACACTTGCCACAACTTCAAGCTTATTTCTCCATTGGGGCTCCAGATTCTTTGCTTTCTTATAGCTGTTTGATTCATGAAAAGGGTTAAAATAGTGACACTGGGTCTATGAAAAGATATAAGGACTTAAATTTTCCACATGAATGGTCCTGTTGATCTCTTAACTGCTTATGCATATAAAGTATCTTCAGGACCAAAATCATAGCTGAAAAGTTGCCCCCATCCCAATCACTGACAGTTTTCAGTCGATGAAACATTGCTGTGTCTCTTGCATGAAATTATCAAGCTGAAATAAATCAGCAAAACATCCACAAATCCATAAGAAAAAAACAACTTCAGAAATTCTGCAGGCCTCATAATCCCACAATTTATGATACAATACTGAATGTTACTAACTAAAATGTAGAACTTGGGTACAAAATTGCTGCAACATACATGCTATTATAAATATTTCAAAGGACATAGTCATTTATTATTTTAATTCCTCTTTTTCCAGAAAGTCCAGGTTTACTTTTCATTCTGGAAAAAATGCTGGTTTTTTGCCTTTCTTTCCTTCGAAATATCTCACCTGTGATGAATAATTAATTTTATTTAATATCTGTAAAATGTATCCTACCAGCACAAAATAAATTTGATAAGCATCAAATGCATAGCTTTATATATATATGATAGGATTTCTTTGTATTTGCAAGTCCCCTTGGTAATCTGAGAGGTGGGACAGCAACAGCGCTACATTTGTATTATTTATGAATGTAAGATATATGTAATACTATAAGGAAAGGAAGCTTGGTGGTGTTCTGAACCTCTGTTTTCCTTACCAGGAAGTTCATTATTTTCATCCTTCCTGAGATGGGGTAGTTAGAATACCAAACACACACAATCTGAGTTTGTATGTAGAGCAAAATTCAAGAAAAAGATTTATTTCCTCATCCCAGCCCCGAATATAAGATTTAAAACACTTAAGTGCTACTTTTCTTAACAGTTGGAGAGCACTAGGTTTCATGGTAGAGTTCCATATTTCTAGGGACTTTGTTACAATGAAATTTCTCTTATATTTGTGAGAAACCAAAACACTGATTACATCTCGGCAAAAGGTTGGGTTGTTTTTTTTTATTACTGACTTGCTGCATTGGGAAACATTTGAACGTGAGTACCTCTTAACCATTTCAAAAGTGAAAAGTCTTATGTATATCCCAGCTGCTGTGGGCATGATCTTTGTGACGTGAATACTTCCGGAAACCAGCACAGAACAGAGAAGTGGGAGAAAGGGCAGGAAACGCTGCTGCAACTTGTAAGAAAAAACAAGCAAATGCAGATATACATATATCAAGCAAATACAGGTATACATTATATTGTTATAGGTATAGAAATGGAAGGATAACAACACGTTTTTTTTCCTGGTAATAAGCATGCACAGAGAATCTGAGAGAAAAACGTAGTATGAAAGTTTCTGCTTAATTTGCATCAGAATTATTATTCTTGAGGCCCGTAACTTATTTAGTGAACCAGAATGTCAGCAACAAGCACTCATTCTGTAAGGCGAATAACAAGCTGTGGTTGCTCACGCTTGTGTCCCATTTTCCTTCTCTCTTCAACCTCCTGCAATTTAAGGGGGGTAGCAAATACTTAAAGCAAGTCTAGTACCCCAAGGAAGTCTGGCTAATATATTTCTATTGAGATAGTTTTAAAGTGTGAAGTTTACTACTAAGTTACAGTGATATAGATGTGCTTGCTTGAACTTGCAGTGAGAAGGGAGTGTTTATCACTGTGAAAAAAATTCCATTCATCTTCAAAATCCCTTCTCGGGCAAACATTAAGTACCACACTGTAACCACTTGATCTGCCAGGAAAAGAATGCAGTAGATCTAACAGCTGCAGAGTTTTGAGGAAAGGTCCGAATTGGGTCCTCTGCTGTTGGCCTTACTGGATTAAATATACGGGAAGTTTATGGCTGACCTGGATGTTGCACCATTTGTCTCCAGTGAGATCAGTGCGTACTGAGTGGTTGGGTTGGTAGGAGGGGTCTGTGTGGAAGTATTTGATGGGAAAATGTGTACGTATAGACCCGTCTGGAATTCATGTCTACGCGTACCTGGTGTGTAAGGAATCGTTACCTAGGGGCACCAGCTGTTACGCTCACAATTGTGTTTAAGGGCAAAGAGGAAACACACCTTATATGTAAATAAAGCCAAGAATGTCTTGTTATTATACTTGAAATGTGAGTAATCGAATCATTAATACAGATCTAATTGCTACGGAAAAAGAAAGTGACAATGCAGTGAAAATGTTATGCACATGGATGGGCTTCTACTCCTTTTTCTGGTGTTAATCTCCAACCTTCCATGGCTCCCCTGCGTCTGAAGGTTGGCAGTTTCATCCTGGGGTGTACGGGGGGTGTTGCAGCAAGTTGTCAGCATGAGGAGTCCTTTACCAGGACAAATCTGATGTTCGTGTGGATGGTTTCTTCCTCCTTGCTCTGGAATCGACTTGGGGTCATTTTTTGTTTGCTAACAAGGTTTTTATACATCTGAATTTTCTTTGTTGATCTGCAGGTCTGCATTACATCCAAATTTACTATCTATATGGTGCCTTTTATGCATGTTAGATACTTTGTTCTCTCTGTTACCCCATAAACTTGTTTTGTGTGGCTTCAGGTCTGCATTTCTCTAACCGACTAAGGGTCTTGGGTGCCAAAGGCTGTGCCCCGCTCGTGTCCCGTGCCCGAACTCTGGGCTGCACACCGTGTCTCCACTCCTGGCTACACAGGTAGTTACGAAATGGCTGTCTGGAGGTGTAACATGCTCTTTTGGGGTAAAGGTTTGTGAGGGTCGTTTTAGAGCTGAACTAGGCCACTTGTGATTGTGGACCAACTTCCTGTCAGGGTGCTGGATATCGTTTGACTGACAATATTCAAATTTGTTTAGGAGGGGAGAAGGATGAAGCGAATAACCAAATAAAAACTAAAAACCTCGTTGGAGGACTTTCTGTGGAGTTAATAATTTAGCATTAAGAATTAAAGACGTTATTGTTTTTGGTATCAGTTCTTGGTAACTAACGGCTCACTAAGACTATTTCGGGTTGGATGTTTAGCCTAGAGCCACCACCAGTGGGGCTGCAGGAGCTCTGGGTGCCGCCGGGGAGCCGAGGGCCGGCAGAGCGCCCGCCGGACGGCGGGAGGCCGGAGCCGCCGGCGAGGCGCGGGGCAGCGGGGCGCCGCCTCTCCCGCTGCCGCCCGCCAGAGGGCGCCGCGGCCCCCGCTCCGCCTCCCGGCGCTGGCGGCCGGTCCTGCCGGGCCTGGCGGGGGGGGAGGGAAGGGAAAGACCGGAGCGGAGAGGAGAGGAGGGGAGGGCGGGCTGGCTGGCGGCGGTACCGCCACCAGCCGGAGGCCGCTCGCCCGCGCTCCTGCGGCAGAGGCGGCCACCCGGGCGCACTGTGCCCCTCTCCTCCTCCCCCGGCCGTGCGGCTCAGCGGCCCTTGCCAAGATGTCTCGGGAGCCCGGCTGCAACCGCTGGCTCCTTTTCGCTGCGTGCGCTCACCTCTTCTTCCTTCTCCCGCCGCTCCGCACTCGGGGTGAGTGGCCGGGGGCCGGGCCGGGACGCCATGGCGAGGTGAAGGGAGGAGACCCGGGACGCTCGGCCCCTCCGCCGAGGTGATGAGGGGGAGGAGGGCACGGGACGGAGCTGGAGAGCTTGGGCGGGGGGCTGAGGGGGGCGCCGGAGCCGCCACCGCTTCCTCACCCCGCTGTCCCGCCCCGTGAGGGGAAGCGGGCGGGGAGGCGGGAGGTGCCTTTTCCCCCGAAGTTTGTCAGTGAGCTGGGCTGGAGCGCGGAGGGGGCAGGGCGGGCTCCCCTCAGCGGCCCCGGCTCTGAGGTGCCGGGACTGTTTCCCGCCCTCCGGCCCCGGCGGCGGTGTGTGGGGACGAGGGGGCGGCCCTGTGCCCCGGGTCGGTGCGGGGCAGGGGAAAGCCCTCGCCGCGGAAACCGCTCCTGACGGGGCCAGAAATATCTTCATTAGACCACGAGCGACAGCCCCCCGCGGAGCCACCCCGTGCCGGTGTTCGAAACAGCGCCTCACGGACTGGGTGCTGCTGAGGGGAGGCAGAAAGGTGATGCCGCCTGGTTAAAATGTCAGCACAGAAGGAAAGAAAAAAGTCTTTATTACTATATTTTAGAGGCGTTTTTAACGTGTCCGTGCAGGTGGGAGAAGATTAAAAGAGAAGGGTTAGTACTGGGGCAGCGTTTGGATCGCGCCAGGCTCTTGGAGTTAGGAGCTGTTGCCGTGAGCGTGAGAGACAGAAATAAATGTTTACAACTGTTCTGTTTCTCATTATTTCTGTTCCTGAATGTTTCCATCTCTGTTAGCACAGGCTTGTCAGGTTTTTTTGGGCTTTTGGATTTGATTCTCTTCCACTAGTGTGGCTTATGGGTCAAAATCCTGCAGGGGAAACCTCTTTTCAGCAAAGTAAAACTGTGATATTTTGATTCTTTTTTCTCCTGGAAAACACTTCTCCTTTCACCTCCACAGCTTGGTTTTTTGGAGGAGTCCTAATACTGTACTGCTCTTCTAAACCTATATCTCATTCTTTCCGGGATGAGTAGTTTTGCTCCAGTGCTTCAGCAAAGTACTGTAGCACTTGTAACCTCGAACAGATTGTAATCACAGCCAGAGAACAGCAGCTTCAATTTTCCCCGTGTGTGTATGTATATTTATTGTACATACATGCATGCATGCAGATAGGAGGCAGAAATGGAAAAACTTGGGTTCTTGCTTGTGCAATTACTTCTTGTTTAGTAGGTCTCGATTAATGCTTGTATAGAATTTGTTCACCTGAAGCTTATTCATTATCATGGCTTTCTTGTAGGTTTTTTTAATATCCTTTTGTATTAAAATCCTTTCTTTCATGAATACCCCATGCTTTTGAGATGGCCAGGATAGTAAGTTTGCAAAACAATTGGCTTTGCTCTTGAAAAACAGAAATAATTTGGATTGCATTTCACAGAAGAAAATAGTTTGTCTGTTGGTAGTTAAGTCATTTCATAAATTCCAGCTTGCAGAATGGGAAAAACGTATTCAGATTATTTTGTTTGGTCTAGCTTCTAGATAATCAGAAGGGATAGTGGTGATGCTTTTTCTTCTACTGTTTTTCTTTGCTTGCCTTTTATAAAGATACTGGTGTACATAGCAGTTATTTAGATGTTTCAGTGGTTCACAGTGGTTTCAACTGCCTTCTTCCCATATGTGCCATTAGCCTAAAGAAATTTAGTAAAGAAATAAAATGAGTTGCTTGTATTTTATGAAAAGCTTCAGATGCTGGAAAATTGCTTGCATCACCTCTCCTCTTCCTCCTCCCCTTTGCTGTCTCCCCATTTTGGGTTGCTAAATCTGTAGGTCTTCATTCTTACCTGGCTAGACCAGGGTCTTTGATGCTGATAGGGTAGCAACAATGAAGAAATATTATAAAAGCTTGCATATAAACACGTGAAATTAAGTTATTTTGCTTGCTAGTGCTCCCAGGATGTCTCATTATGGAAGATCCTGTCTCTTTGACTGACAGTGTCAGTGCAGATTTTCTCTGGAATTATGTCAATCGACAGAATCTTATGTTCTTTGAAAATTTAGGAGGGGGAGGAAACCCAACCAACCCCCAACCAAAACAAAAATAAACCTTTCATTAAATTATAGTTAGAGGTATACAGAAATTCTATTTTAAATGTTCTGTCTACTGTGTACAACACAATCAATGGCTTTCATTATTTGAAGTGGTTATTATTAGTCATGGTTTTGCCATACGTAAGTCATAGAATCCTAACTTTTTTGTAGCTCATTTAAACCGATCCCCAGCCCTATGAGGTGATTGGAATGACTCTGGGGTCAGTCAGACTTCAATCAGACTGTAAAAGAGGAAGATAGCAGAAGTGTTGCCTTTCTGCCTCAAAAGGATTTTGTCTGTGAAAGGAAAAGAATTAACACCTCGGTTTTTAACATCCTTTGCACTTAAAGGACGTAAAATTGTAAATGTTTGGAAGTTGTTTACACTCAAAAGGGTAACACTGAAGAAAGGATTCTAATTTATAATGTGGTATTACATCATTATATATATTTTTACAGTATACTGTATTTTAATACTACTGTATTTACATCCATTTTCCTAATTTTTGTTGGCATGTATTCCTGCAGTTCAGCTGCCAAACAATGAAAATAAATGACTGAGTTTTACTTTCTAGTGTTATAAGCAAGTCTATTTACTCACCAAAATTTTAATGGGAATAATGGAACACTTGAGAAAAATAAATAAGAATTGAAGCTGCTTACATTACATTCTCTGATTAAATTTCCAGGTTTTGAATGGATCCAAAAATGCTCTCTAGCTTTTTCAGTGGATTTTAGTCTGCTTTCAAAAGAAATAAAGATCAGATCAATGAAAGTAAAGAGCTTTAAAGTATTTCTAAAATTTCTGTCCTTTTCTTGCTTATCCTCAGTTTTTGAGCATTTAGCAAAAGGAGGGGAGGACTGGCAATTGACATGTTCAGCTTCCATCTACTTGTGACAAGTGATGTGAATAGCTACATGTGTTAACAAACCTCAAAGTACACAATGCATTAAATAATGAAGTGACAAATACAAAATTATGGGTTGCATTTAAGACAGTGCCTTGCTGTTTTTTTTTTTTCTGCTTTAGATAGCTTTGTTTGTGAGAAATCATACAGTTACCCAAGCCTTTTTGGTTACTGTGGTGCCTACACGGTTTGAACTTTTACTAGTTAATTGGTTTCTTCTTGCAATAAATTTTTCTCTGTGCTCTATGGTAAGTCAGTTGTCTAGCTCAGGTATGCTTGCATTGCATCAAAAAACTCAAAAGGTCTAGAGGAAATTCTGGATTTAGCAAAGGTGCCTGTAGCTCCAGAGATTGATGTGTATCTTAGGGAGTTCTATACAGAAAGAAATCTGTTGCAGTTATCTGAATTAATGATGTTTAGACATGAAAAGTTACTGTTTTGTTATACTAGCATCTGATAGCTCCCAGACAGGTCATCCTTCCTTGCGTGTGTGTACTTTATGCACAACAGAAAGATATCCTTGCCATGGAGAGTTTACAGTTTCTGCCTCTGTTACACAACTGATCTGGTCATGAGCTGCATGTGTAGTTAGAATTTTTCTATCTGTGGTTCACTCCTGGGCACACCTTTTTCAGAAATCTCTTGGGAGTGAATTGTGGGAGGATGAATTAATCTTAGAGATGTCCACTTGCACCCAGGCACTGTTTCCTACCTACCCCTTTGTTTGGTAAAGTCATGTGCCAGCTAGATTTACCATGTTCCTCTCATGCCACCCTTTTTCCAGTAAATCCTTAGAAGAGGATATTTATTTACAGGCTGAGAGATCAGGTTGCTTAACCAGAACAGTCTTGGACATATGTTAGAAAGACTTGAATTTACCCCACAAGCGCATCCCAGTTTACTTCTGAAGACTGCTTTACTCATATCAAATGATGAGTGTATAACAGACTTGCTAATAAGATAGTAGAGGGACCATGGCATATTTGTTGCTAAACTAAATTCATACAGTCTGCCTGAGTGAAAAGCTTGATTACTGTTGGGTAAAGATTCTTGAGTGTTTTTTGTGTCTTCAGGGGGTCTTCTAGTCTTAGTGAATGATTCTTCAGTAGTTTAAAAATAATCTGAACAGTTCTTGTCTTATCATTAAAATGTATTAGCTGGAAAAAGTCTTCCTGGAATATTTAATGTAAAAGATACCAATTCATTTTAGGATGTTTATTTGCTGGAAAAGAACAGGAGGCTGCATGTCTGAAATCACTGGGAGTAGGAATAATGTTGTATAGAGAGATTTTTAATGTTCATCACAGATACTGGTTTGTTTAATAAATGATATGTGTGACTGTTGAAATTGCACTGTATGTCAGGGCAGCTGCAACAAAAGTAATTTTTAGCCAGGCATATTTGGTCTACCCCTGTCTTCAACAATACAGAAAGATTGGTATGGGAACTGATCTAAGAGAGCTGGTTGATTTTCAAGGTTTGCCTCCTACAAGCTCAAGATTGGTCCATCCCCACATGCATGAACAAGGAGCTCCTGACAAAACTCAGGCATAAAAAGGAAGTACACGAGAGATGGAAACATGGTCAGGTCACCCCAAGAGTAATATGGAGTCACTGTGTGAGAGTGCAAGTATGCTGTTAGGAAAGCCAGAGCCAACCTGGAGTTGAATATAGTGAGGGATTCAACTTGTGAAAGGCAAGAAAAAGGGCTTCTACAGGTTTATCAGCAGCAAAAGGGAGATTAGGGAAAATATGGGCCTGCTTCTGAATGAGGGGAGGGACCTCATTAAAAGAAGGACATGGAAGAGGGTGAGGAACTCAAAACCTTCTCTGCCTTGGTCTGTACTGGTAAGACCCGCCTTCAGCAATCTCAGGTCCCTGAAACTCATGGGAATGTCTGGAGGAAGGAAGAGTTACACTCATTGAAGAAGGACCAGTTTAGGGAATATTTAAACAAACCGGACATACACAAGTCCACAGGACCTGATGGGAGACACTCACAAGTGCTGACGGAACTTGACAACATCAGTGCTAGACTACTCAATAATCTTTGAAAGGTTATGGTGACTGGGGGAGATTCCCAAAGACTAAAAGAGAGCAAATATCACCTCTGTCTTCAAGGAAGGCAAGGAAGAGAATCTGGGGAAACTATAGGTTGGCCAGTGTCACCTCAATCCCTGGGAAGGTGGTGGAGCAAATAATGCTGGATACCATTGCCAGACAAGGAGGGGCGTGATAAACATACGAGGGACAAGAAGGTGATTGGGAGAAGCCAGCATGTTTTTATGAAGGGGCAATCATGCTTGACCAACCCAAAAGAATTCTGTGATGAGATGACTGCCTTCATGAATGTGGGGAAAGCAGCAGATCTTGTTTATTTCAACTTTAGAAAGGAGTTGGATACTGTCTCCTATAACATCATACTCAAACTGATGAAGTATGGTCTAGATATATGGACAGTGAGTGGGAAGAAAACTGTCTGACTTGCTGGGCTCATGGGCTCTGATTGGTGGCATGGAGCACTCCAGGGCTTGATAATGGCTCTAGTAGTGTATAGTCTCTTCATTAATGACCTGGACAATGGGACAAAGTGTACTCTCAGCAAGTTTGCGGAGGATACAAAATGGGCAGGAGGGGTTGGTGCACCAGCTGGGTGTGCTGACATTCAGAGGGACCTCAGTGGGCTGGAAAAATGGGCAAATGGGAAACTTGGCATTTCCCTTCACTGAACTTGGTTTTCCAAGTCCTGCCCCTGGTAAGGAGTCACCCCATGCAGCAGTGCACACAAGGAACACACAGTCTTGAAAGCAGCTTTGCAGACAAGGACTTGAGGGTCCTGGTGGGCAACAAACTGACCATGAACCAGCAGTGTGCCATTGTGGCAGAGATGGCCAGCAGCATCCTGGGCTGCATGAGGAAGAGTGTTTCCAGCAGGTCAAGGAGGGTGATCCTTCCTCTCCCCTTAGTACTGGTGAGACACACCTGGGGTGTTGCATCCAGGTCTGGGCTCCCCAGTATGAGAGAGACATAGACATACTGGAGTGAGCCCAGCAAAGGATCATGAAGATTATTAATACATTGGTGCACCTGGCATACGAGGAGAGGTGGAACTGTTCAGCCTGGAGAAGAGGAGGTTCAAGGAGGGTCTTACCAACATGTGTAAATACCTGATGGGGCGCAGTAAAGGAGACAGAGCCAGGCTCTGTGGTGCCTAACAGGACATGAGGTAGTTGGCACAAAATGAAATACAGGAAATTCCATTTAAATGTAAGAACTAATTATTGGGGTTTTGTTTTGGTGTTTGTTTTTTTTTTTTTTTTTTTTCTTTAAGAGTGAGCGAGCGCTGGAAGAGGTTACTTAGAGGTTTTGGAGTTTCTGTCCTAGGAAATACTCAGAATATGACTAGACAAGGTCCTGAGCATCCTACTCTCACAGGGTGTTGAACTAGATGATCTTCAAGGGTCCTTTCCAACCTCAGCAATTCTGTAGTTCTGTAATATGAAGATGAAGTAGGTTGTTACATTAATTACCCAAAGAGTTTTATATGTGCTTTCAAAGACGTAGTATGAAATAGGTCTTTTTATTTTTCCAGGTTATTTGAGCGTTGTTTGATTGTTTCAAGGATCAAGTGCATTAATATTTTATAAATCTTGGAAGCAGCGTGGCATGGGTTATTGAATGTTATGGCAAGAGAGGCAGTATCTTTTGTCAATCACAGTTGTTTCAGGTCTCATGTGCTGTTCCTCAGCTGCATATTAGAAACTGAAAATTGCGAAAATTCTGCTTGCATTCAGTTTTGCAAATAAGCCGAATTTATGAGGTGATATTTCTTCAGGTTAATACTATGTAATTAATACATTTCCTAGAATAAGGGTGTTTTGTGTAGATCTAATTAGGATCATGTCAAGTAGAAGATGTGGATCTGGTTTGGGTAGGGGAAGATATTCCTTATCTGGAGCTCTAAGTACTGTTATGTTGGAAGAGAAGGAGGAAAATGATCAGAACATGCTGTCAGCAAGGGATATAATAGGCAGGTTGATGTATTCTCTGTGCACTTTTAAACTAGAAGTGCAAAACATTTATTTGAGGATAACATTGCAGGGGACACTCCTAATCATACTCTGTTTTTTTCTTCCTGGCTAAATGCCTTATTGAAATGTGGCTATGGTCGACATGAGTCTGCTGTGTTAGAATAATTTTGGGATGTCTGCATCTAGTGGTGTGATTTGAGATTCAAGTTAGTCAGGATCTGAGATGTCATTGTGAAACTAAGCTCCTAGACACTTGCTGAAATTTGGTCTCCAGTTGATAGAGCATAGGGATAGAGGCAATCAGAGATGGAGCGCCACAGGCTTTGGGCAATCTTATCTTTTTGCTTTCCTACATTCCAGGTGTCAAGTGTGTCAAAGGAATTGACAGTTGCTAGCAATTCGCTTTGAAATCAATTTCAAGCAAGAAATAATTTAAACTTGCAGTGAGACACACTATTTGAATCTGTTCTTATTTTTTTCCACCCCAGTTTTTAAGAAAGCCATGTATTTCTCCTCCTAAACTGAGGAAGTGTGGACTGGATGACCGGATAATTAGGTGGACTGCGAACTGGCTGAAGGAGAGAAGCCAGAGAGTCGTAGTCAATGGGGCAGAGTCCAGTTGGAGGCCGGTAACCAGCGGAGTGCCTCAAGGGTCGGTACTGGGGCCCATATTATTCAATATATTCATTAATGATTTAGATGAGGGAATTGAGTGTACTATCAGCAAGTTTGCTGATGACACTAAGCTAGGAGGAGTGGCTGACACGCCAGAGGGCTGTGCTGCCATCCAGAGAGACTTGGACAGGCTGGAGATTTGGGCAGGGAATAACTTAATGAAATACAACAAGGGAAAGTGTAGGGTCCTACATCTGGGCAGAAACAACCCCAGGTTCCAGTATAGGATGGGGAGCTACCTGTTAGAGAGCAGTGTAGAGGAAAGGGACCTGGGGGTCCTGGTGGACAGCAGGATGACCATGAGCCAGCACTGTGCCCTTGTGGCCAAGAAGGCCAATGGCATCCTGGGCTGTATTAGAAGGGGGGTGGTTAGCAGATCGAGAGAGGTCCTCCTTCCCCTCTACTCTGCCCTGGTGAGACCGCATCTGGAATATTGTGTCCAGTTCTAGGCCCCTCAGTTCAAGAGGGACAGAGAGCTGCTGGAGAGAGTCCAGCGTAGGGCAACTAAGATGATTAAGGGAGTGGAGCATCTCCCTTATGAGGAAAGACTGAGAGAGCTGGGTCTCTTTAGTTTGGAGAAGAGGAGACTGAGGGGTGATCTTATTAGCGTTTATAAATATATAAAGGGGGAATGTCATGAGGATGGAGCCGGGCTCTTCTCAGTAGCAACCAATGATAGGACAAGGGGTAATGGATTCAAGCTGGAACACAAGAGGTTCCACTTAAATTTGAGAAGAAACTTCTTCTCAGTGAGGGTGACAGAGCACTGGAACAGGCTGCCCAGGGAGGTTGTGGAGTCTCCTTCTCTGGAGACATTCAAAACTCGCCTGGACACCTTCCTGTGCAACCTCATCTAGGTGTTCCTGCTCCGACAGGGGGATTGGACTAGATGATCTTTTGAGGTCCCTTCCAATCCCTAGCATACTGTGATACTGTGATATTTGACCATGATGAGTAGTATCTTGAGTTCCTTCCAAATTATAGCAATTTACTTTCATTTGCATCCCTTTAGTACCTTTAAGAAAAAGACTCCTTATGAAGAATCTTAGCAAAGCTTTCTTATGTTAAATTGAACTACTTTTACAAATGAAGAAGCTGAGACAAATTGATTAAACAACTGCATCAACAAGCAAAAAAAACCAAACAAGCAAAAAAACCCCACCCCAGAACCCTTTCTAATGACTATTTTTCTGATACAAACCAGAAGTGTATGCATAGGGTGGTGTTAGTGTAAAAGGTTTAAGATAATGCTAGGTCCATGGAAATTAGCTCTTTGGGTTCTCTGTTCTTTTCATAAATGTGTATTTGGGTCTCCTATACATTAACAAGTTTGACTGTTATTCAAAGATGGCAGTCAAAGCGTATGACAGCCATCTTCAAGTTTGATAGAAATTTCCATCAGCTTCTGTCAGTTTGTGGTTCCAACTGAAGCTTTGGTAATCCAAACTTTAACCTAAAGATAGAGTAGAATGCAGGTCTCCCATGTGATAGAACATTATGCTGTTGTCAAGTGAACTACTGGACTGAGCAGATCTGATTTTTTCTTTTAAATGGGATTTATTTGCCTTGAAGCCAATTTATCTTGGCTTCATATCAAAGAGTGATCTTTTCAGCGATGTACAGGAATAGAATTGTCAGGCAGCAAACGTATAAATTCTGTAAGAACGGACTCTCTTATGTTCATAAGGATTATTACCAATATAGTATCATTTAATGTGAAAATCTACATAAGTGTTTTTTTCTTTTGCTCCAGAACTTTGTCAAGTGTGAAAATGAGCTCCTATAGTTTGAAAAAAGTCTGCTTTTTCTTTCAGCTTTTGCTGTAAGTGTAAATCCTGAAGGTGCAGAAGATGAGACTGAAGTACCAGTGCTGCAGGTAATAAATTTTAATTGCAGAGCAAGAACATTTTGCAGACGTCATAAAATCATCTAGAAGAGAACTGAGCAGAAAGCCTAACAACCTGTGACATTGATTATTTTGATCATTGACTTCAGCAGTACTAAATGTCATATGATGTCTTTCTGTTCTAAATGGCGTATAAGAGACTGTTAATGGGACACAAGTTGCAGGTACTCTTGCACTACTCTTCTAGTATTACTAGGATCTTAATTTATCCGATGGATTCTTAGAATTACTAGAATAAACTTACACTTAGCACTTTTGATTTCTTTCTTACACTGGATTTTCTGACTTATGTTGACATTTCTATTGAGAGAATTCGGGTTTTTTGTGTTTTCTTTTGGAACAAAATTATAATTTAGAAAACAATTTCTTTTCTTTTTTTTTTTTTTCCAAGATTAGCTGAAGAGTGCATTTAGAAACATAGTAAAAAAAAAAAAAAACTTGGCAATTTTGCACAGCCTCTGCAAGTTGGTAGTGTTATTGCTGTTGGAAATAGTTTTTGAGTATATAACCTTTATTAGTTCAGACAGGTGTTCCTTTTTTCTTGGTTTTGTTAAATATATAATACATTGAAAGGGAAATGGCTGCCTCTGCTAAATTATCATTATTACATATTGCTACCCAAGTCACAGCTCAAGTAAAACTTGTGTATGAAATTTCAAATTAACAGATTAGAAGAACTAATGATCAGAGCTGGCTCTACCATTAAACAGCACGGTGGGTGTTAGGTGTGTACACATGTATGTCCTTTAACAGACTTCTATCTACCTTTTTTTTTTATATATATATGTATTTGTAAGAGATAATTGTGTATGTATAAAAGAGATTTAAGGGAGAAAAATCAAATAGAAGTACTGGAATGAACTGAGAGAATCTATAACTGCCATTTAGATCTAGTGATCTCACATCAAATGCAGTAGAATTACGGTCAGAAATACACGTATGTAAATAATTTTTGGTTTTGATGATGGTTGCTATATCTACAGTAAATTTTCATAAATGCAAGAGATCCCTATTGCAAACTGCTGTCCTGCTGCAGTGTATCTGGGAGACTAGGTAATGTCATTCTGTTTTTGTTACTTATAAATTGCTGTTTGTCAAATTGCATTACTGTCTCAATCCAGCTATTTAATGTTATCATTCTTACATAGGATATAATTTATGAAGGCTTTACTACTATTTTAAGTTTCAAAAGCTTCCCTCAGATGAGGTCAGAGGTGTCTCCTAGAACTCTTCAGGCCCAAATCCCTTATATATATATATATATATATATATATATATATATGTATGTATGTTAACAGGAATGTAACAGGCAACAATCAGTTTTTTGTTTTAATAAAGGTAATTGTAAAATATGACTTGTTCATCGCATCGTCTACCACAAAACACATACTTTTTTGTTTGCATAGAAAATTAATCCTTCCATATTGTTTATGATAAAGGTTAACTTAGAATGTGGTGTATATTATGCTGTAAGATGGCAGTACTGTGTATAGTCATCAAAATAACTTAGTCTTATAAGAATTTTTTTAAACTTTAGACCCAGTCAGCAAAAAAGGGTCAAAAGCATGGATGCAATGCAGTCATTCTTGAAAAGGTTTTACAGATGACTACCAAGGAAGTTGGAGCTTATGCATTTCATTGTAAAAGTCAGACCTGGACAGAGGGAGAGATCATCTGATGCCAGTAGGACTAAAAGGATTAGATGGATGTGATATTTTAAAAAGGGGGGAGGTGAGAAAAAAATGTGTTTATAAAAAGGAATTGTCACAAGGGTAGCAAAACTATATATGAGCTTTATACTGAGGAGTGCCTTGTATGGTGTTTCTATCTGAAGATCTTAGAAAACTTGAACCAAGATAAATTCTACAACATCCTTATGCAATTAGTAAAGATGATCTTAATTTTATGTGTGGAGAAACCAAAGCACTGAGGTGCTGTTAGCAGGGAGAAATTGTGCGATAAATGAAGGCTCTGTTTTCCTTTCTACAATTTTTGTAGGGAGCGCAGAGCCATTTTTCCAGTCCTATATCTCTACCAGTCAGCAGTTCTTGAACAACACCTTTCCACCCAGCCTCTGTTGTTTAGAAGCAACTGAATATGCTCCTAAGATATTTTTATGTGTGTGTCTTGGTTTCCTGGTTAATGACGCAAATGCAATGTCACTGTTGTCTATTCCTCAACACTGTTAAAATTCCATCACAAATATATGTGATACCTAAGTAAATCCCAGTGAAGTCATTATGTACAACAACCTTTTAATATTTATTTGTCTTGATATAAATTGCTTTTGAATCTTCCTTTAAGAATTATGTTTCAATAGATGCTCGACAGTGGATCAAATAATTAAGAATGTGTTGGGTTGTGTTTTTTTTTTTTACACACTGAACAGGTGTGTTTGTATTATAGAGTTCTGTGTTCCAAACTTTGTGCTTAGGAGATGCATATTTTTTTAAAAAAAACAAGACATTGTTAGTATTAACTTAAAGAACTCTGGTATAAATTGACATGGAAAAGCATTCCCTCTTTTTATTTTTCCTCTTGTTCTTTCACTATATTGTCTAAGTAATGGTATACAAACACACAGAATATGTTTCAATTCTCAATGATGAAAATCTTTTTACATTAGTTTTTTTTTATTAGTTCTTAAGTTAAACCCACTGTGTATGCATTTATAATCTGATGAATGATTGGACAATCTGTGTCTCTCTGTAGAAATATTTTGAGTTTTTGTGTGTATACTTACTTTGCTTTTTCTCCTTTCTTCTAGAAGTCTGAAAAAAGTGGAACAATTAGTAAAACAAGCAGAGGTAAGCACTGTATAGTCTGTGTTTGTTTTCACTTGTGGCTGCCTTTTTAGTATAAACAAAATAAGGTTATGCTTTGAAAAGTGACTGTGTGAATAGTGCCTAGAGGCTCAAGAGCATTGTTAGTTAATTGCTGATTCCCAAATACTTTGTGTTTTTTTTTTTTTTCTTTGCTCATGTAGTCTCATCAAACAGAAGCTTCTCGGTCTTTGTATTTGCAATTCCTGTAGTTAAGTGGTTTTCTGAAAATTTGCACTTGCGCTATGGAACTGATGCATTGCTTTTTGTAACACACAGTATTTTAAAATCAAATTTCATAATACTTAGTAGCAGGTCTTGTAAAAATTTAACATGAAACTGCATTTTATCATTCTGCTAGGCTGTCATGGTATTTGAAATAACTAGGGTTATTATAAATTACTTGTAACAAGTTGTAATAACTTTGTAATATCTGGAAACAAGTATTTAAGAAACATGTCAAACATTAATAGGATACTGAGTGGTAAAATGCATTTTTCCTGGACATGTGAGATAAATAATGAGAATAAAAATTCTGCAATCTTCTGCCTGTTCTGAAAACAAGTCTGATGTCCTTCCAGCAAAAAGTTTACAGACCTGAGATAAGGACTTGCAATCTCTGCACTGTAACTTAGTGCTGCCTCTGCTATACTATAGTAGTTCAGTCCTTAAAGCAACTTGGACAGTTGTGGTACTTCTAACTCTTCTAAATGGTAAGCATGTGGGTCTGCTTGTTCTAAAAAGAGCCAGCTTGACCATGTTTCAGCATGTTGCAGCAGTTTTCTGAGTAGTGGTGAGTTCATTCTGAATACCAGGAAGACTTAGCATGCTTTTAGTAGAGTTGCTAACAGAACTCTGAACAGTGCTGAGAAGATCTGGTTTTTGTTTGTTTGTTGGCTTTCTTTTTTTTTGACTTAATTGCAAGCTCTGTCTCTAACACAGATAACCACTTTTGTGGAAAATAATGAAGTCCCTTGTCCCATTTATCTCTCATTTTACCATTGAAAGGTCAGGACCTGTCTATAGAAGCTTTATTACTCTGTTTCCCTGTTTAGCCATCCTTATCTGGTGTCAGAGTCCATTTTCTCTTTGTGTTCTTTCGTCTCTTTCTGTGCAATCTCATAACACAGCCAGGTGCTGGTTGCTGCTTTTATCAGTCCCAGCAGACCTGCTGTGTCTCACTTCATAAACACCCAGGAATGCATTGACAGACATTTTTTTTGGCTTTTGACAGTGCTCAGTTTTCATAAGTTTTAATATAATCTCATTACTTAGGAAAGTTATATTTAGGAATGTTACAGTGGTACATTAGTGATGTAATGACCATCTGTCATCTATTGTTTGTTTCAGTAGGAGATCACTTTAAAGCAGACAAACAAAAGTATTTTATGCAGCAGGTAGCAAAATTTAGAAACTTGCTGCTGCAGGAGGTTGTGGAAGCAGACCATACCAGCAGTTTCAAGAGGGAACAAGTCCATAAATGTATGGTAAGATAAATAGGCAGCAATGTATCTTCTGGCATTTCCTAATACAGTAGTGAATGCTGTTAGAGTATGAGGAGTGCTGGAGGAAGTGAAGGTCTTGTGGTGTCCCTAAATAGTGTTTCCCTATTGCTACTGCTAAAGACAATACACTGGAGTAGATAGACCATTGGTCTGATGTAATAAATCATTTATTGTGTTTTCTGTCTTTTTTTAAACAAGATTCTGCCTCTCCTATTCTAAATATTCTTTAGAATATTTTTTTAAAGTCTCTTTTAACCCATTTCTGTGGGTAAAATCAAGGAAGGACTTGAAACAGAATGAAGTTCTTGATGGTTCTTAGTTCCTTTGATTTTTTCCATTCTTCTTTCTCAAACTGTTATACAAGGAAATTCTTTCTCCTTTATGAATAAGCTGTACCTTTTTACCAAGGAAGCAAAGTTACCATCTGTAGTTTTCATTTCAGAGTTTTCAGAAATCTTTTTAAGTGTCCTTAGCCAAGCCTTTGAAGATAGGTATTAACAACTTGATATCCCAGTCACTGGGAAGACAACTGTAATACAGAGAAGATTGAACTACTGAACTTCATGTTCTCATGGTTGCTTTGTCTACCCAGAATGTGATGGATTGGCTGGTGTGCAAAGAGTTTAATGTATGGGTATGTTATAGTCCAGCCAAAAGATCAGTGATGTGACTTACCAGTATTGGCTCATCGTTGCCACGCTATGGCAAAAAGTCTTGCCCTGCAGGTGGATGTAGAGGTACTCTATTGGTGGGTGTATTTGTCCCCAAATGGTAGGCCATATTGCTGACCAACAGTAGGTTCTGCTTTTAGAATATTTGAATAGAAAAAAAAACAAATCTCTTCTTGAAGGGAGGCAGTGGCTATGTCAGGCTAGTGTATAATGATTTTTGCTGCCTTTGGAAACTCAAGGAAGCATTGAACTTTGGAATGTGAGTTCTCTAGATTCTTCTGCAGTCTGTGGAAAGAGAGGGACACTTCCAGAGGGTGACTGAGATCCGAAGTAGGTTGAGTCATTCTCTCTGGAGATACTACTCTCACCACAAGAGTATCTACTAGCTTTTGGCTGTGGGGGGAGGTAATTGGTTAGGGTTTTTCTTTCTTCCCTCCTCTCTTCTCTCCTCCATTCCTCCCTTCCCTCCCTTCCTTTTCTTCCCTTTTTCATGTTAAATGAGAGAAGAAGAATGAAGTAGTCTTCAGGCTTTTTTTTTTTTTTCTTGGATTTGATTTTTGCAAATACGGTGATGCTATATTTCCTCTGGTCTGCATATACCTGCAATATTCTGAAAGGATCAAAAGTATTTTTCACAGTTATAAACTTTTAATATCTTGCCTGGCCTAGTTCTGCATTTCATCTAGGCTTTCTAGGAGTTAGTAAGGGAAGTTTGGGTGAAAAGGTGATGCAAGGTTTAAATAAGCTTTTTCTGTAGTATCATAGCAAATGAATAGGCGATAAACCTTTTCTTTGGTTAAGTAAGTGTTAAGAAACATCTTGAGTTCTGAAGTGGTAAGCAACATACTTTATTGTATTACAAAACTATGAAAGGGTGTGCAGTTTGTGGAACAACCGGATGCTATTATTTCTAATTTCAAGGAGTGAACAAGCATACTAAAAATCTGGTGCATTTGGAATTGATTTAAAGGGGTTTTTTTTGATGTTACTAAGGCAAGTAGTTTACTAAAATTCAGGAAATAGAAATACCAGAAATACTCAAACTGTGTTGAGAGAGAGTATTTGAAGTTAGACTGACTTTCAGTTTTCATGCTGCAGGCCATAAACAGGTAAATCAGTCATTACAAAATACAAATATTGCATATAAGATAAATAAGCACAAGCAGAAATGAGATTGTGACTCTATATCTATGTATCTATGTGCATACACTGCCTTTAATTCAGAAAGTTCCCATTAACTTTATATAAACACATTTAGAAATTATTATTCTTAGTGTGACAAAAGACTTTTCTCTGCTTTTAACTGTGGAAGCTTTATACTAGGCTACAATAATCTCCTCAAAATGTAAAAGATCCTGATTTGGAGTTTCAGATTGATTTTAGAGTTGGCATAAAAGGAGGGGAAGGCCTGCAGAATATGCAAGTGGCCTAATTTTTTTAAATCCAAATTGGAACCTGAGTTTTCTGACCTACACAGTAGAGACTCTGGTTTGTCAGTTAAAGCAGCAGTTTAGTTTTTGTCTGTTAGGTAATTAGGAAGCTCAGGAGCCATTTTCACTCTTCTCCATTTCTAGAACAATAGGAGAGAAGGGGGAAGACCCACCTCAGAATATACTTACAGCCTGGAGTTTAAGAAACTGACTTGGAATGTGAAAGACCTGCATTCAGGTCCAAACTACTTTGCAGATGAGAATTTGGGTTTCTTGCATCCTGGGTGAATGCTTTATTCTCTGGCGAGCAGAGGAAGACTAGCAGGCAACACCCAACATAATCTTATGTTCTTCTAGGAGCTTTTTTCCACTTTTTTTTTTTGTCCTGAAATGTTTGTTTTAATTTTTTCAGTAGCTTTGACTTGACTAAAGCAGCAGTCTTTTGTGGTGAACAAACTTTGCAATAAAAAAAAATAAAAAAGAAATCATGCAGGTAGTTTATTTGTGCTGGTCATTATACTGCAATGCTTATCTTCCAAATTGCAGTATTTCCCCATTGCCATATTTTGAACTGATTTAGTGATAATTCTGAAGGAGGCATATTTTACATAGAGTCATTGTATCCTTGCTGAAACACACATTACTGTTAATGGCTTGTTCAAAGTTGATTAAGGCTCCATTCTGTTTTCCAATGGGATGTGGTTGTGATAAGACTTAGGAATTTCCAGCATTCCTGTTTCCCAATTTTTCGTATTTTTTTTTTTCTGTGAACTTGCAGTATCTTTCCAATCAATGAGTATTTGAGATTGTTGAAGGTATTTTCCACATGTGGAAATGCCTTAGGGAAATAAAAGAGAAAAGAAGACAAGAAGATAAATAGAGTATATCAATAGCTCTTTTGGATATTGTCTTTCAAAAGATTCGATTCTTTGTCTTGATTGGTTGATTATTTCTCAACTTGAGAAACAATTTAGGTGTTTAAAGTTATACATACTTTCTGTTGACATTTTAATATACTGAATATTTCTTTTAATGAACTATTTTAAGGTGGCTATAGCAGAGTAAACTATTGCCATTGGATTAAAGCAGTAACACCACAGTAGTTATTAGATTGCTGCGAGAAAGTATTCTATTGTGGGATATCATAGCTGTTAAATGTACCATAAGTGAAACTGAGCGTAATTCAGATGCTCGCATATCTGTAAATGTACTGATACTAAACCAGTAATTATATAAAGCAATACAGTTTTTGCTTTGTATCTCTGGGTATATTTGCAGTGTTGTACATGTAGATTTAGCCCTTTGACTTTCACTAGCATCATTGAAGTGTAATTTTAATTTTTGCACAGGAAGTCTAGCAAATTTCTTGCTAGACAGCAGATATCTGCTATTCAGACATTTATATTGTGCATGCTTTTTAAAAGAAGTTTGGGTGGGTCAGAGCATGAAGGAATGCTGCGTGGGAAAAAAATGTGAAACCCGAACTGATATCTATGTCAGTGCTTATGCCATCTCTGCAACTTTATCACCAGAAACCTCACACAATTTGACATTTTCAGAGTTTGTCTTGGTGAATAAGATAATAAATTGAGAGAAAAGAGTATCGGGGAAAAGTAGAAAAACGTTTAACTACAGCTTTGAGTTGTCATAGATCTAAATTAACAAGTAACTGTTCAGAGAAACAAAGGAATGTCATCGATGGTCAGGACTTGGACATGACAATCTTCTCATAATATTAGCAAATATATTTGGGGTTAATCCCCTTTTTGTTGCCACTGTTTTTCTTGTGATACTTCTTCAAGTGCTCAGTTTTTCTTTTTTTCCTTGAGACTACTACTTTCTGTCTTTGGACATTTATTCTCCACCTTTGTTCCTCTGTTCTTCACTCATTCTTCTCTATCTGCAAAGTTAGCATTTTTAACCTAGAGGTCAAGATCTTGATGTGAAACTGGGATATTTTAGGTTGACTTGATCTGTGATGAAAGAATATACATTTGAAAAATAAAACTGGTGGCGTTCTACGAAGGGGTTACAGCAGCATTGGATAAGGGAAGACCAACTGATGTCATCTACTTGGATTTGTGACACTGTCCCACATGGTATCCTGGTCTCTAAATTGAAGAGATATGGATTCGACAAATGGACCACATGGTGGATAAAGAACTGGCTGGACAGTTGCATTCAAAGAGTTGCAGTCAACGGCTCGATGTCCGAGTGGAGAGCAGTGACAAGTGGCATTCCTCAGGGGTCGGTACTGGGACCTGTACTGTTCAACATCTTTGTCGGCAACATGGACAGTGGGGTCGAGTGCACCCTCAGCAAGTTTGCCAATGATACCAAGCTGTTTGGCGAGGTAGACACGCTGGAGGGGAGGGATGCCATCCAGAGGGACGTGGACAGGCTGGAGAGGTGGGCCCAAGCCAACCTCATGCAGTTCAACAAGGCCAAGTGCAAGGTCTTACATGTGGGTCGGGGCAATCCCAAGCACAAATATAGGCTCGGCAGGGAATGGCTGGAGAGCAGCCCTGAGGAGAAGGACCTGGGTGTGCTGATTGACGAGAAGCTCAACATGAGCCAGCAGTGTGTGATCGTAGCCCAGAAGGCCAACCGTATCCTGGGCTGCATCAGAAGAAGTGTGGCCAGAGCAGGTCAAAGGAGGTGATTCTGCCCCTCTGCTCCACTCTCGTGAGACCCCACGTGGAGTACTGCATCCAGCTCTGGAGTCCCCAACATAAGAAGGACACGGACCTGCTGGAGCGTGTCCAGAGGAGAGCTACGAGGATGATCCAAGGGCTGGAACAGCTCTCCTATGAGGAGAGGCTGAGTGAGTTGGGGCTGTTCAGCCTGGAGAAGAGAAGGCTCCAGGGAGATCTTGTTGCGGCCTTCCAGTACCAAAAGGGGGCCTACAGGAGGGCTGGGGAAGGACTTTTTACTGGGGCATGTAGCAATAGGATGAGGGGGAATGGCTTTAAACTGGAAGAGGGCAGGTTCAGATTAAACATTAGGAAGAAGTTTTTCACTTTGAGGGTGGTGAGGCACTGGAACAGGTTGCCCAGAGAGGTTGTTGAGGCCCCATCCCTGGAGGTGTTTAAGGCCAGGCTGGACGTGGCCTTGGGCAACGTGATCTAGTGGGAGGTGTCCCTGCCTATGGCAGGGGGGTTGGAACTCGCTGATCTTCAAGGTTCTTTCCAACCTAAACCATTCTGTGATTCTATGATGTCATCTGTAAACATTAACTCAGCAGCCTTTTCTGTGCTGTCTCTTCCTGGAATTAACTAGAATCTGTTACCTCTTTTATTCCTGATCTGACTGTCACTTTGAGTGACAGAATTTACATGCAGTTCTCAGTCCCTGCCCACCCACCCCGCAAGTGGTCTACCTATCTCCTTGAACACTGAACATCATTACTTTCTTTTTTGTTCCTTAGGCAGTAATTGGTCAGTCACTTACTGGTACCTCTTAAGTTACTATGCCCCAAATTTCTTCATCTGCACACTTTCTGCATAGTATCTAGAAAGTTCAACCTTTTCGGGCAAACCAAACAGAAATTGCAATAACTTTTATTGTCTCCTCATTTTATATGTTGCTATTTAGTTATGATCTTGGGTGGATTATACAGCATAGGTCAAACTTGTTAAGAATTCTAGAAAGGGCATCTGTCCTCTCTTCTTCCTTTAACCTTCTCATCTTCTGCTGTGTTCTGCTTCTGAACAGGATCAAATCTGCTAGTTTTTCTTAGCTTTCAAAGTGCTGAGAGATTATTCTGTCTACTGTCATCAAGAAAATTTGGCTATCTTCAGCTTCTCCATAGTATCAACCTTCATCACCTATTTCTGTCCATAAATGTTTGCAAAGCTACCTCGTTTTCTTTTTAAATTTTTCACACTCTCCTCTCCTGTGAAAGTTGTTAAATATGATGCCTTTAAACACTGTGAGCACGTTTGAGGTGTTGGTGCTGTCCTGTCAGACAAAAGTAGTACCTCATTGTTCTCATGTGCATATCTCTCCCATCTGATGTTTGTTTCTGGGTAGGGTTTTAAACTCTTTATCGAGGAAGCATCTTTCCCATTTTGAGTTCATCCATTGCCTAGTGAGGGGAGGTGCTGATCTATGACTAATGCCTTTTACCTCTGGTAATAAGGAGTGATGGTGTATTGGAGAAAAAGGAACTTCATGAATGTGGTTACTGGTAACTGGGGGTGTAAGTTTCTTTGTTCCTGCAGGATCTCCTTGTCATGTCATACCTTTTATGTGTTAAGCCTTAAAAGGACTGGTTTGGACTTTTTTTGTCTGTTAAATAATGCCTTTTTATTATTTCATGAAATGTTTGTATAACTAAAGAAATAGCTTGCTGTGTAATAGATTCCTCCCACACCTGGGTTCTCAGTAGCTTTGGAGAAAAACTAAAAATAACTTCTTTTGTCTTTAAATCTTCTTATTTTCTGGTTCACAGAATTAAAAGAAATTGTATTTATCATCCAGAGTCAAAGTAATTCTTTTCATTCCAAGAAAGCAGAAGATCTAAAAAGAGATATTTTAAAACAGGCTGCAGATCTTGGAAAGGTATGTTTAGATAATATAGATTGCACCTTGTTATGCATGTTTTTACTGCATTTACTAAAAATACAATATTCTATTGTGCCTTTTTTTGGATCCATTTTATGCTTTTTATTAATTGCCTTCTGTGTGCTTACAAGAGAACTATTTCAGTGGGTGTTTACTGACTGTATGCCATGATACATCACCTAATAATTTTATTTTGAACTATCTACTTTTTTGTATAACTGTTTTTGTTTGGAGGGCATTTGATGTAAAAGTGATAACAAGGAAGACTTGTAGTGTGCCTTTAAGAAAAAATCCGATGCTTTCTTTATGAAGTGAAAAACGTAATCATTTAAGCAATAATTTTTAGGTGAGTATTTTATTTTATTAAGAGCCAATGAAGATGCTGTAATGTAGATTTTGTCAGAATTTCATTGCACAACTGTGACATTGTGGCAGTAGAGCAGCAGTGTATGTGGACGTTAAAATCCTAACGCAGGATTTCCTTCTTCCTGGAGCAATAGTCTTCTGCACCTCTCTTGCTCACATTGGTATTAGCTCCATCCCTGCTGCAGTACCTTCCATAATTACTCCTTGTTCCTCTGCAGCCCCACTGCAGACTGAGCACTCTGCCTCTCACCTGCTGGTGGGCCATGCTGGCCTGGGAGCTGCATGTTGTACAAGTCTGATTTTGACTTAACACTGTAATACGAAATGTTACTTGTAAAGCTTTAGCGTAGAGAGAAGAGGTTTTTAGGAGACTTACATTGAAAGTTAAGTGTATGTAAACAAGGTTTATTTTCTTTCTCTTTAATAAAAATAAGAACAAAGTAAGGGGTATACACCCCCTGATATGAAATATCTTGCTATGAGGTTACTGGACCTATTTTTCAATTCTTGATTCTTTGTTGTAAAGGAAAAAAAAAAAAAGTCTGATTTAAATTGTCTTATCTACCTTGGCCTTGGAGTGCCTAAATCAGGTTCCTGGATGTTTTAGGCTTCATTTATCCAAGCTTATTAAAACTGTTGTAATTGAATCCATTCTAAATGCAATTTTTAATCCCTTAATGAGATCAGTCATGTGAACAGCCTTTGTTCTGCAGAGTTCTGCTCTTTTAGACTCTTCTTTGGGGCTGGGGCAAGTGTTCAGATACAGTGTGTGCATAGAGAATTATGGCTTCGGTTGTTAAAAAACAGGATTTTAGTTGAGTTCTGTAATTGATGTTGCAGAATATGAATGATGAAAAGATGAATAAGTGGAAGTATAAATAGTTTCAATAAGGCAGGAATATAGGCAAGTTTTACAGGAGAGAGGTAAAATCTTTTTTGTAATCAAAGAGTTTTAAGTATTTCTGCCTTGAGCAAGGTGAACTGGCTTTTAAAAAACTTCATTGTCTAATTAAGGAAATTCCTGTATGTGAATGCTGAAATAGTGATGCTTTTCCAATATCAAAAGGTAACTGTTAAACAGCATTCATGGCATATTAAAGAAGCAGTGATGGAAATAAATCACACCAAAAATCTCATACCTGACATCTGGGAAAAGCAGAAGGCCATCAGTGTACAGGAAAAAAATGAGCATAGCCAGCATGTATTTGACACGTCTTCACTGTTTTTGTCAACTCGCAATTACACTGTAGATCACTGTGAGGCATGACACAATAATATTAATTATGGAAAAGAGACAGAAGATCTCTTAAATTCAGCACATCAACATTTGAAGTTCACATTTTTCATTAAACAAAATACGTATGAAATTATTACTGTCAAGCAAAGGAAGTTAAATCCTTGTGTTTTAAAGGACAACTGCTGTATAGAAACAAAGGATTGGATCAACTGAATTGTAAGGTTCACTTGCTTGTTGTCACAGAACCAAATGATAGATGTTTAGTCTATAAGGATTCATTAGTTATTATCTCCACTGTTTTAAAATGAGAAGTGGAAGCCGGCTGCTAGTTTTGTTTTATTTAATGAAATTAGAATATCTGCATTACTTTAAAATGGATTAAATCACTCACATTCATATTTACCTTACATCAATCTTGACAAATAATCTGTCCATTTATTTTCTTTCACTGTGTATTTAAAACATTGTTTTCATGTGAAACTAATCTGTAATTCCAGTCACCAGTAGCTGTCATTATTGAGTTCATGCTTAAAAGCATATTTCATAACAATTAATTCAATATTAAACAAAACTCTTAAGTATATGAAACAACGGCTAGAACATAGCAACAAAGAAGATTCCTTAAGATTTTTTACGTATTTTCTTAATTTTCTGATGTTTCTGCATTTAAGAAGCTCTGTAAACTATGCCTTCCTAAGAAATGCTAGATAAGAATAAGGAAGCTGTCAGAGTGTGAAATGATAATATTTGGACCTGTTCCCTTTCTAGCTTCTTAAAAAATTGAAAACTAGAATTACTTTTTTGGTTACTATGTTTAAGACTAGGAACCAGGTAAAATACGTTTTTTTAAAAATGATAGATTTTGTCTGAAATGCTGTTTTAGATGCAGTTAATGCTATTTAATTGCCTGGAATCTTGACATTGTTTTGAAGACAAAGGTCTGTGTATTTCTTTATGAAAACTGGTCTAGTAGAGTAAATGCCTTTTTTTTTTTTTTTCTTTTTCCTCCCCCTGCAGGTTCTTATATTGAACACCGTCACCCCATTCATTACATTCAAAAAACATATTTTTCCTGAAAAGCCTAGAGATTAACTGGTATACTATGTATATTAACCAGAAGAAATATAGCAAATTAGTAGTATTCATTATGGAGTTAAAAAAAAAATAACACAAACCAATAGTAGAATCATTTAGGTTGCAAAAGACCCTTGAGATCCTCAAGCCCAGCCATAAACCTAACACTGCCAAATGCACCACTAAACCATGTCCCTCAGTACCACATCTACACATCTTTTAAATACCTCCAGGGATGGTGACTCAACCACTTCCCTGGGCAGCCTGTTCCAATGCTTGACAACCTTTTCACTGAAGAATATAAGAATAAGATTTTAAGACTGATACCATGGAGTATTGGAAAATGAAAATGATTATCACATACTTCCATATGAATAATAGATGATGTGAAGTATGACCTCTGTTTTATAGAAGTGTTGGAACTATAACTTGCAGTCTTTTTGCTATTAGGCTTACTTTGTTTTGAGAAAAATCCTGTATTTTGTGCCATGTCATAGAAATGAAGTTTCACCGATTTAAACTATCCCTACATATAAAGGGGAATATTGCTGCTTTGTGAGTTTGAGGACTATTACTTTAGTGATTATTAACATCGGTTTAAAAGAAACAAGTACGGTCAAAAGTATTTAACTGTACATAGAAAACCTCCATATTATGTTGCTTGAGTAAACAGTTGTTTTAGTGAACATCTTCATTGAATTTTCATAACATTGTTTCTTTGCCAATCTCCCAGTCTCCAGTTTGGCTAATGTGAAAATAGGGGACAAATGCTAGGAGCATCCTATGGTTGTGCTCTTATTTAAAACAGTTTTGCAAAATCTTGTTTCCTGAAGTGCAACAGGAATAAAAATGATCAGAAACCCAGCTGGCCTATGCCACTGGTCTGCGCCTCAGAAGTTCAGTCTCTTTGTTATGTTACAAGATGATGCTTGCAGAAGGTTCTCTTTTTCTGCTTCCAACACACATCGACTGTAACTCAGTATCCTAGCTGCTGCATCTATAAGGTTGAAAAGACTCTTGGTGCCTGTCTCAGCTTTATTATATCATTAGAGTCACAGCCACGATATCTGTTGCCAACGTGCCAATTGTTGTTGAGTGTGGCATATGTGCTTTAAAAATCTGTTATTTTTAATTGCCTAGGCTGTACTGATGGCAGCATTGCGCTATTTCAATAATATGGAAGATTTCTTTGTTAAAGTGTTGGAGAGGGGGAAAAAGTATAATTAGTTTGCCTGAATTTTAATGTAAGCCATCACCATATTCCTATGATCTGTCTCCAAATTGTTCCTGCTCATGTTTTTGCCATCTGTGAGAGATTACTTCCAGGGAATTTGTAGACTGTATCTTTTTTTTTTTTTTTCTTAATATGCCAGTGGGACATGCATTCCTTTTCTGGGTGAATTAATGTTTTCTGAAGTTCTTCCTAGCTCTACTTCCACATCTGATTTCAGATGCTGGAGTGAAGCCATCTGAAGTTCTGTTGTCCAAAAGCCTCCTTAAATATTCCTCTGTTATTGTTTGATACTATTCCCACAATGAATTCTGACATCCCTATATCTCACCTGAAAGAGGCTTTGAAATACTGTCAGGCTATGATGGAAACAACTCTGAAAATCTGTCTGGATTTTTCTTGGTCTGTAATAGTAGCTGCCTAATTTTATTCTTTGTTAGATATATTCCACAAATGAGCAGGCATACATTCCTCTTCCAGATCTACAACAAGCTGTATAGCTAAAATTTCCCTACAGTTCCGAGTCTTGGAGTAGGTCTGAACTGTTTGGTCTTTTACCCTTTCTGTAAAGCTCACATACATGTTAATAATGCTGTGGTTATAAAATCTAGTGGAAAGATTTCTCGTTCACTGCAACAGAGTTGTTTAAACTGATCTGTGTATTTAGGAAAGCTATTCATAGACTTAATTTGCTGGACCCCTTTCAAAATTAATACCATAAATAAAGTATCTGTTGCTTCAATGTCCAGATTTTTTGCTCAAATTCTAGATTCTAGTCTGAAACCACTGTTTCCTCTTCTCCCTCCTATAATGGCTTCCCATGCCATGGAAGCTGCTTCCAGCTGATCAGATGATTCATTTTTGGATCTGGCTGTTTTAACAAGGTTTTAACTGATTATATTTAAGTGAAGTGTTGGGCTACATTCTGTCCTGTGACTCCATCTCCACGTCTGCAACAGTTTGTTTTATGTCTAGGTTTTCCATAATATCAAGATCAACCCATTTTTTGTAATTGGAACAGGTGTGTTTTATACCTGTACAGCAAAGGCAAAGCAAAGGGTACAGCAAAGGGCTACAAAGATGATTAGGGGATTAGAACATCTTTCTTATGAGGAAAGACTGAGGGGCTTGGGCCTTTTAAGTCTAGAGAAAAGAAGACTGAGGGGAGATCTTATTAATGCTTACAAATACTTAAAGGGAGGGTGCCAGGGGGATGGGACCAGTCTTTTTTCAGTGGTGCCCAGTAATAGAACAAGAGGTAACAGGCACAAACTTGAACACAGGAAGTTACATCTTAACATGAGGAGGAACTTCTTTCCTTTGTGGGTGGCAGAGCACTGGCACAGGCTGCCCAGAGAGGTGGTGGAGTCTCCCACTCTGAAGACATTCGAAACCCGCCTGGATGTCATCCTGTGCAACCTGCTGTAGGTGACCCTGCTCTGGCAGGGGGGTTGGACTGGATGATGTCCAGAGGTCCCTTCCAACCCTGACCATTCTGTGATTCTGTAATAACTTGAAATTATTGTATTTCCCAGTGTTGTTGGATATAGTGTCTTTTTTTTTTTTATATAAAACATTAGTGTGCAATCTGTTTTGTTCCTTGCAACAGCTTTCTTTTCTTCTGCAAGTATTTATTCATGTCAGATAAATCCTGCAGCCTCCTGCAATGACTTTGTCACCTTAGTTCTTAAAATGCTTATTCTTTAACATGCAATAATTTATCCTACCAGGCAGTGGACGGTTTTTGTTGACTTTATTTATGAAAAAAACAAGGCTCTTTGGCATACCTTCTCTATTAGCTTTCCATCATTTTTCCATCTTTGTAGAGCAAAGATCAGATGCCAGTCTATACCAGAGCTGTTGGTTACTGTCATGTCATCTGTGATATTAATCTTGTATACCACTCTACTTGGCCCAGGTCTTGCTAGTCTTTGACTGACCAGCAGGACTCTACAGCAAAATGATGAATCTGGCACATGACTGGCAATAGACCGTGTGAAGGTATCTTGTTGAGATGACAAGTCCTGTCTGCACTTCTCTGTGGTGAGGGTAGAGACACTGATGGGGTACCTGGAGCATTTGGCACTCTTACTTTCTCGAAGTGAAGTCCCTGCATGGGGTCCCTCATGGACTCAAAAAGTTAGAGTAATTAGGGAACATGGTACTGCAGCGAAAGAGAGGGAGGAAGAAGTTCAAGTTTTTATCAGTGGCCTCCTGAAACCACACAAATCCTTGTCCAGAAGTTTTGAGCATCGTATTACCCAGTACGTGTTGCTCTTGTGATGCTTTTATTCTGTCTATATCACTTGAGTCAGATAATAGTATTAGTAACTACTAAAAGCCCTTGATCATCTCTGGTTTGTGAATGGAAAATTCTGGAAACAAGATTTCTTTGTCCTTTTCTTCCCCCCTGCTCCCCTTTAGTCAATATTTCTCATTTAGCTAATGAACAACTAAATATTGTCATACTAGTTGAATTTTCTCCTAAACTTGCATACGTGCACCTTGCATAATTTGTGGGGGTTTTTGTTTGTTTGTTTAAAAGACATAAAACAAATCAGTGGATTAATTTAGTATTTTGTACTTGCCCTCGTTTTCACGTTCCTGTATAAAGTTTAGTTAATTTTTATCCAACCTTTTTTTCTCTCCTTCTTTGCTTCTGCTTTGCCTGACTTCTATTTTTAATATCAGCCAAAGCTTTCATATTTATTCCTATCTTCCAAATGTGTCCATAAAACTTCACTTCTGTAGTGTGGGTAGACCTTGCAGTATAAAAAACTTGTCTGTAATAAGTGTGTGTGTTTAAGTGTTCAGTGTATGAAGTTCATATTTCCCCTTCCTTATCTATATTAACATGTGCATTTGTTTGTTTTCTGATGTATTACTTATTCTGCTTACATACATTGTCTGATATCAGCTTGTTCTTGATCATTTTCTTTGCTGTTGCGTACATAGTTTGTCTTCATAATGCTTAATTTCTTTCAGAATTTGCATTTTAAAATGCAGCTGCTCATTTTGGGGCCTCAATATTTGGGTGCTTATTTTCTGAAATGCTTCTAAACTCTGATCTGTTGAAGTGTGAGGTGCCTCCAAGTTCTGAAAATCAAAACTTTTGAAAGTGTTTTAGGAAAAGTGTACAAAATTACTGTTTAGTTTGGAAAACGTATTTCAGAGTTGTCTTGAATCTTTTCTCTTCAAGGTCATCTTGCAGGACTTCACAAATTTGACTGACTTCTGTTTTATCTCTGCTTTCCTCTGGCTGTTCTCTTGGCTTTTTGTTTAAATTGTTTGATCTCTGACTTTCTGATATGCCCTTGCTTCTCATTCTGCAAAGGTACCAGAATCCTTTGTACGATTACTAGGCTTTATTATCAGCAAAATCGGTCTAGTCCATTAACTATTTTGTGCTTGAAACTGTAAAATTTACCTACACTGTAATGCTAGAAGATGAATATGATCATCTTCCAATAATAGATATTCAGTAGATTTGAAAAAAATTGTAGAAGTTGAATAATACTGCACTAATGAGATCTTTTAACATTTTAACAAGACAAATGGGGTCCTCTTAGCCCTGCATTACACGTCATACACTGTTTATAGCTGCTTTTCCCAGTCAAGTATGTGATAACTGCACTTCTTCATTTCCATATGCAGAAAATTGGGTCTCTCACCTTGCAGACATGACTTCTTACGTCAGGACAAAAAATATATGTGAAATTGGCAAGCTTGAAGTGCTTTAGGCAAAGGTGCTTCTCAGCCTCTTCTGCAGCAGTCTCTGCATATATCATAGTATTTGAATGAAACCATTTCACTAAGGTATATCTTTATCAGTAAAAGATGAATAAGAGATTGATAGAAAGTTTGCACTGTGACTGCTGTCTGCTATGTTGAAATTGTTCAGTCATCTTTGAATAGAGTGCCATATTCACTGCTCTCGAGTATACTTGACACCTGAATAACGAAATGAAAAATAACCCTTAAAGTCAGTATTTGTTAAGTTTTCTCTGTTTCTTGTAAGTTTTCCTGAGCATCTATACTAGTATTTGAAATACGTTTACCAAATTTCTTGCCTTGTGGAAGCTTCTTTCTGTTCTCCTGTTCCTGTTCATTCTCTTCTTCCTTTCTTCTTCCTAAGTTAGAAAATGTATTTTAGGTTTGCTTGGTAAGAGACTACTGGGGGGAAGGGACCTGCTGCCCCACATATCATGTTAAGTTAGCTAGAGAGATGATTGTCTCAAATTCATTGTTAGTGAAAGATGCTCCAGGCTTTTTTGTCCATGAATATAAAAATCAACTAAGAAATGGAAATACTTAAAACTTTCTGCGAGGCTAAGAATTTCCGTAGATACTACACTAAGGAGTTGAAGGTTGGTAAGCTTATATTGTTTCCATAGACTAAAGGGAGAGAAAAGCAGAAGAGAGGAGTAAACCATTGAAGATTTGTGTACAACACATGGAATTGGAATTTGAAAACCATCCAATGTTAGAATAGACTTTATAAGTTTTGAAGGGACAATTTGCTAATAATAAAAGAACCAACAGAACCACATAAATAGCTTAATTTCATTGTTTGCAGTGTTTTTATATGCTAGTTCTGATTGAGAATGGATTTTAGTATTGCGGCTGATAATATTAATGTGTAAAGTGAGTTTTTACTTAAAAGCAAAATCTATCTTAAACAGCGATTCTAAATAAAGAATCTTATTCAGATCAGTTGGCAACATAATTATTATGGTTCACCATTAATACTTACTTTCATGAATAATTGCTGTGTACGGGGATATCACACGTCTGTCTTCTGTATGATTGCTTTTATTTAAAATTATTGCAAACTGTGGGCTGTGGAGACAGTATTTCTTTTTTTTTTTTTTCCATGCAAATGATAAGGAAACAAATGGCACTTCAGTGCAATTTTTTATTGTCATTCTAGGCTATTGTCTCATTATACACATCTCTGGTAGCATTTATTATAGTAAACACTCAAATCTTTTCCAGATTTTTCCACATTTTTTTTTGTCTTGTTACAAAATAAGACTTACATAGGAATGCTGATGATCATTAACTGTCAGAAGGATGAAACAGGGAAGATAGGGGATATCTAGGGGGAAGATAGGGGATTCTATTGGAGGAAAAATAAAATGCAGACTACATTGGTGAGAACCCTTATATTGATTACATTTCTTCTTCCAAAGGTACACTTTTTAATTAGCAAGTTCACATACATGTCTGCTGCTCAAACTAAATATTAGGCTGACTTAAAATCCATGTAATTATTTTATTATTATTTTATTAAATCCCAGTTAACTTAAAGTATAGTAGATGTGCCATACTCACTTGGCACAGATGGATTAATATTTGGACTGTTTCTACATTAGCAAGTAGTTTGGTGCAATAGGAGCAAATATGTAGAGCAGTGCAGTTGTTTCTGAGGAGCCAGCACTGGTGTTACATTACATTTCAAAGGGTTTTATTTAGGACTAGTTCTGATTTGGTTCTGTTAACTGGAGGTCCATTAGCAGTTGCAGCACATCTTCTGGTTTAGTTTCATCCCAAAGGAATACAATTTGTGGGCTCTGTGATGCAAGACAGCAGTGAGTGGGGGGGGGAAAATGCACAAAAACGGACTAACCTAGACTGAATATACGAGGCAGTGTTAGGAAGCCGTGGGAGTTGCTTTTGGTCTAGGTCTTAATCTTGCAATTAGGTTTAAACTTTATTTAGTAAACGTGTCTTTTTTCCCCCTAGGTATTAAGATTTATTATAACAATTTTGAAATGGATCCATACCTCTGACCGTTGTTCACATCTCAGTAATTACAAGAATCGAATTAGTTTTTTATATTGTTCAGTTTGAAAAGTCAGGACTTGACAACTCTATCAGCAAGCACTAATTGAAGACTCCAGGTTTCATTTCGATCTTTGAAACGTGTAGTCCAGTCTAGATTAAAATAGATTAAACTAGAAGTATTTTATGTGTTTTGACTAATTGGGGGAGGGAGCACGATTCATTTGTTCGTAGACATATATTTTGATTTTTATTTTTTTTTTAATTTAGTAGTTTCTTGAGTCTTCTCATGTTCCGGTCATCTGAATTAAGATGTATTGAGGTTTTCATCTACAAGATTGGAGACAATTGTATTGATGTCAACACATTTTCTGCTACTGATCATGAAAAACATAGGCACGCTTACAAATTCTTTGTATGACTGTTACTCGGTTTGCTGCAGGACAATTTTTTATACTGGTTGTTGAGGAAAATCTTGTGGTGTCACATTAACATAATGTAAACCAAATTAACACAGATTACTACTGACCACAAGTAAATTATTTCTGGATCACAAAATCCTTACTGGACTTTTTACTGATTTTTTTTCTAATTGTGGGAACTCTGGGTGGCACCTTAGCAATTGGCAACATTGTAATACACGTGCTGAAATTTACTTCTGACTACTGTTGAAGAACAACCCAGTAAAATAATAAAATCTGTGGCTACCAGTATCTTTCCCCCATGAAAAAGTTACATCAATAATAGGGTTTTGAGACAGAAATATATTGTAGTAGAAAGCTTTCTTTTTGATGATGAAATAGTTTATTGCATAAGGATTAATATTCCAGCTAGCTACCTAAGAAGTCCCTTCAGATACAAATACTTATTATAGCTATTTTCCCAGGCAATGAGTTGTTGGATCGAGCCTGTGAGCACTTGGGAGTCCGTGCTCTGGTAATGCATTCAAGTATATTTTCTGGCAGCTAAGTTGTGTTCTGAGGATTTCAATATTATGTACAGTAGGAAAAAGTAATAAAATTACTTCCTCTTCATTAAAAGTCTTCCTTTTTTTTCCCTCTCTTATTTGAAGTTATAGTCACGAACACTTCAAATCACTTTCTTAAGTTGCAGTTATTACCTCCATACGATTGGGTAAATGCTTCCATCTTTTCTTTAAAGTAAGATCAATTGACGACAGACTTACACACAGCATCTTGCTCTTGATTTATGAAAGCAGGGTACTGCTGTGGCCTCTCCCTGAACCCTTTGAAACTACATGTAATATATTACAAAAACTCTGATCTTTTTAAAAAAATGATAACCAGAGAGTAGAACAGAAGTAGAGATTCTCTCTAACAGAAGATAGTAGATTATACTTTATTACTTTAGCCTTCCCAAGGAGCAGAAGACAAAATGTCTATTTATTGGTTATTATGCTATGTTAGCAGCATGGTGTTTTTTTTTTTAAACCTTATTGTGGCCTTTCAGTGCTTAAAGGGGGCTTATAAGAAAGATGGGGACAATCTTTTTAATAGGGTCTATTGTGATGGGACAAGGGGTAATGGTTTTAAACTAAAAGAGGGTGGATTCAGACTAGATACAAGGAATAATTTTTTTACAACGAGGGCAGTGAAACACTGGCACAGGTTGCACAGAGAGGTGGTAGATGCGCCATCCGTGGAAACATTCCAGGTCAGGTTGGATGGGGCTCTGAGCAACCTGATCTAGTTGAAGATGTCCCTGCTCACTGCGGGGGGGTTGGACTAGATGACCCTTAAAGGTCCCTTCTAACCCAAACTATTCTGTGATTCTGTAACAGATGACCGGAAGAGCTTGGGTTATTTAACTTCCCAAGGGAGGGCTAAGAAGAGGGTAGATAGGCTATCTCTGAATGTGTTTTAGGATTAATTTCTGAAAAGAAGATAAGAAAGTAAGGAAAATGTTGTTAAGTGCTTGTAGAGCAAAAATTACGAAACCATTTCTAATTCTGGAACTGTGTGATTTCAACAGCAACGCCTAGGGTTTAGGATCCCCTGTCCTACCCCTCAGTTTTGGGTTTCATGAGGCAGTTTAACAGGTCTGCTAGGGGGTCTTAGAGGATGTGACCTAGCTGTGGCTCTGGAAATCCCATTTTAGCTGGGGATGATCTCTGCCATCCATGGTGCTTACAGAGGTCCATTTTGGCCTTGTAGTCTATGAAATCTTAGCCTGTGTCGTTGTTTTTACACCGTACTGTTTTGTTGTCTATAAATTGTACATTTCTCATATAGGTTTCGGTAGATTAATATGAAATTGCATGTAGCACAGAAAGATTTCAGATATTTGTTTCAAGTTAGCAATTCTCTTAATTGTTTCTTAAGAATTCTTTTATTCTGAATGATCTTTTTCCTCATTGGATATGCTATTCCCCCAAGGTTTTCCCCATGATAATGAAGAGGACTTTTCATGTTTAGATTCAAGAACCAGTTCTGTTGATGATTTGCTGTGAAAATGAGCATGTCACTAGCATCTTTGTACTTCAACTTCCATAAAGAATAGTAAATGATTTAAAGGTACATATGAGGCAGTGTCAATATCTTTTGAATTGGTTTGAAGATGTGGATCTAACCCCTTTATTCACACCTTTTTTTTTGTTTGTGTAGACTTTGCAATTTTAATCTGTGGCAGCTATTACTGCTCTCACTGTGCTGATAATGTAGGTGGTATTTGAGATAAAAATGTCTTGTACCATATTTCAGATCACAAGTGATTCCATTTTTTGGTTTTGCCCTTTTAAAGTCAGCTCAGTTGTGAAAGTAGGGAGAGTAGTTTCTTCGTCTTCAAATTGATTAAATTATTTTATTTAGATTAAATTTGATTTGTGCCATATGTAAAGTTTTAGCATGTGTGAAAGCATCTGGGCTATGTAACTTTGGAACTTTTGAGATAAAATAACCAGTGAATATAGTACAAGGTATAGATGCATTTGTAGGAGAGTTTTATGAGACACACAGTTGCAGTGTGTAAGTTACTTATCACTACCTTGACTATCTAGCCGTCCCCCAATGAGCTAGCCTGCACATGCCCTTTTGCTCCCCAAAGCTGACAGTGGGTACTTTGTGCCTTTTTTCTGTCTGTGTACTGAAGGTAGAATAAATAAAATGAATAGGTCAGCACAGTTCCACTGTGTTCAGAGTGAAAATACCTAAAATGAGAAAGGAAAAATAACAGAGATCCTCCTGTATTTTTTCAGAAGAGGCTATTTTACTTGCAGTGTTTTTTAAGCATCTCTTTTATTAAATCAGAATTGATGCATTGTTAGAGATGAGTGGAAGGAAAGGTATATGCAAGATACGTATTTTTATGTTTTAGAGGAAGTTGGGTAGAGAAAGAGAGCAGGCTTATGAGAATGTCAGAAAGAAAAGATACCTTGCAAAAGTATCGATTAGCTCAAAAAAGAGTGCTTTTTCTTTATCATCATACCTTTGATCTGCACAAAGGGAAGAGGAGTTGTTTGTTTGTTTGTTTGTTTGTTTGTTTTGTTAAAGAGGAGATACCTGAGTATATGGTACAGCTACTTATATTATGTAATTTACTTCATACCTTTTGCGTGGGGAAAATGTTTGTATCTAAAATGAACATAACTTCAGCCTTTAGGGTGATATAGACACTGACTATAGCATTATTACTTTAATATCTGTCTGGCTCCTATTGCACGGTATACATGGCCACATACAAATACTAGCATAACTGCAGAGTTTGGATGCTTGTACAAACTAACGTTCTTGTAAAAACAGAGGTTTGCTCTTTTATATTCCTATCTGTGATCCCATAAGCAAACATATTTTTATGGTTTTACCATGAAGTGGTTACATTTTAGTGAAATAACAGATGTTGATCATACTGTTTCTAAGATTTGCTGCTTCCACTAAAAACCTCGAGACTAGTTTGGTTTTGCAATAAATTGAAACTAACCAGAAACATATTTGATAGATTGGCTTGAACTAGAACCATAAATCAGAACCACTGATATTTTAGATGCAGGTGAATATCCAAATCAGAGTTTTGGCATTGTTTCTTTTCAATTTGTGTCATTCACAATAGCATAAATATTTTTAAAAACAGCAGATCATTATTTTTGATAGGGTTAATACACTCCTGAGAGACACAGTTATTCTTTAGAATGGTAGAGATGTTTTCTTTAGTGTATGAAGTTTGGAGGGTTTATGTATTTCTAAGTGCTATGCTTAACTGCCCTTAAAAAGGATTTAAAGTAAACTTGACAGAGTCAGCAAGCAGTGTGAACTTTATCTTACAGCTTTTCTGAGAGAATAAATTATTTTTGTGTTTAAATGTAAATTTTATGTTAATGGCATTGGCTTATATTCATAAGACACATTCATCAAACAAAAATGTTTGGCATATGTGTGGTGTAAGTGGAAAGGAATTAGGCCCTTGAGAAGTCAACATGGTTTGTCTTAGGAGCTGCCAAATCTGCTCGCCTGACGGAGGCGAGGCTGCTGCGGCTCCCTGTCCCCTGGTCCAGCCAGTAGCGAGGCTGAGCACGTTCTCAATAGGCGCATGTGCACGCATACACACAATACATGTACGTATATACCTGGTCATCCATGTAGATCAACACAGACAGAAACCACAGCACTCACACAAACTGCATCAGTGCCCTGACCATGTTTCACCTCTCTGGCTGATCAGGATGAAAGCCTGTTTGTGGAATGTGTACATTCCACACCTACAATATGGATGCTTCCAGTAGCTGGTCTTTGACGTTCAGTCTATGCGGCCACTGGCCCTCGCACTTGCAGCCTCTGCAGTTGCCAGCGTGTGAGGCTTTGCTGTGTGGCTTGCAGCTCCATCTCAGTTGCTTGTACTCAGCCCTGCTCCTGCACACACACGCACGCGTGCGCACACTATGGATCCTCCCAGTAGCTTTTGACATGCAGTGTATCCAGCATTTGACCTGAAGACCCTCTGGCCTCTCTGTTACCTCACGCGCAGACACACGCATGCAAATGGGTCTTTCTGGTAGCTGGTGCTGACTTATACCCTACCGATATCTGACCCTTGCACCCCAGAGGTTCTCCAGTAGCTGGGACCACCTGGTTCCTCCAGTAACCAACTGTCAGGCCCCTTGGTCTCTTCAGTGTCTGCCCCAGACTTGTAGCTGCTCTGATACCTCCTTCCCAAGCCTCTTCTACTCTTAGTCCAGCTTGATGCCCATGAGCTATTACCCATGCTGACACCTCCCCAGCCCCCCTGACAACGTGCATGCACCCTGCTCTCTCCCCAGTTTGGCAGCACAGGTGTGTACCTCTGTGACTCATGGTCCCCTCTCCAGGTGCGGGCACTCAGACCTCCAGATACACACAGACATACAGAACCTCCTGCCTACGAGTTAGAAATGGAATTTAAGGAGAAGACAGGACAGACTGCGGTGATCAGTGCAGGGCATGGCCAGACAAGCGTCCTCACCAGCAATTTATTTCAAGTGACCAACCCCTTTTTTCCTCTGTATTTATAAATGGTTGTTCCTCCTCAGACCACCCTGATCCTTCTTTTCGTGGCATTTCGTCTTCCCCTAAGTGTCTCATAATAAGTTTTGTGCCATCCCAAAATGTTCTTCCCCTGCATCCTGTAATGCATCCCATACCCCTTTAGACAGTAACCCCCTGTCAGACTGTAAGGAGAGCAGGGAGCCTCTCCTTTCTCTTCAGCTGGTGGGTGTCATATCTGGACAGGCTGATGGGGAGATGCCAGGCTGGGGGGAGCTGGATCAGAGTGTTTGGTTTTCTCTAATTACATTATTGGGTTTCCTTTGATTTTTTTTCAGTAAGAAAAAATGCTAATTCCTCATTTTGATTTTTTGTGTAAACCTATGGGGTTTTGTTACAATTTCAGTGGGACAGGTCAAAGCTGAACTCAAAGTAAAGAGTGTTATAACTCTCACATAAGCACTGTGTAACATGATTGTCTGTAGAAGCCTTTGTATAATGTACTACATTATTTATAAGTCTTTCTTTACAGTATGGGATTTTATGATATGGTAAAGAAATTAGTATGATATATTGCTTAATTGATTACATGGGACCTATACAAAACATTTCACTTGAAGTGTGTTAGCTTTATATCTAATATAGAATTAAAAATCCTGAGTTGGAAGAAGCACTTTCCCTACATTGCAGGTCACCTTGTTTCATACTATCTTAAGTCATCTATTCTGCAGGGCTACTTGCCAGTAAAAAACAATGAAGAGCTAAGTAGCCATTCCAGAGTAATTTTTTTAAGATTAGTTGGCATTTAGGACAAAAAGTGCATATAATTCAAGTTTAATGGGAATATTTTTATTTTTTTTTAAAGGAATTACCTACGGTTCTGCTTATTCATCAGCTGGATGAGCGTGAAGGTGCATGGACAATATTACCATTAATGAGAGAGTAAGTGTAATGAATGCCAGTTATTTTCAGATTTTTTTGCAACCAAGCATATAAATATTAATTACTCAAACCTCTTTTTTCAGAAGCAAAAGCTTTTGAATGAGACTTGCAACCTTATCTCTTCACTTTCTTACTCTTCTTTTTTATTTTTCCAAAGCAATTCTCTGTTAAATATCATTAAATCAGAGAAAGCTATTTTAAATAAAAGAACGACAATAATATAATGTAACTGAACAACTCCCTTCTTCAAGTTGTTATGGGTTTTAAAATTATTAAGGAAGTAAACTGGTCAAAAGATATATAATTTTAAAATGTGTATTTTCCTATTTGGTTCCCACTTCTCATAGTGTAAGGTGTGAGGTATTTCAGAACTTTTGATCTTCCAGATTACTTGGCTAAATGAAGTGGATAAATAATTTTTTAAAATAGATAATAATACTTTTTTGAGGTTCCTGTCTTTTATTGCTTATAGTTTCTAACAGGTGGCATGCCTCTACAGTGAAAAAAGGTAAGTTTTGACATCTTTTTAGAAGTTTGTATGGCCAGGATTCATCTTAATATGGTCAGAGAAGACAGATAATCTCAAATGTCTTTTCTTCTTAGCTTGTGCAGATGGCTCCAAGGACGACGTGCTGCTTTTACCCAGTAGTATGTTGCAAACTGTTAGGAAGCAATGATTCCTGTTTCAAAAAGTCCTAAAGCTCCATCGTACTGAAGGCTATCCTTTGCCTAAAACTTGTGTTTGAAACTGATGCCAGAGGCTCTGCAACCTCTTGAAGTTTAATTTAGTTATTACAGTTTATTAGAGTTACTCAGAAGGGTGGTTTTGTTTTGGCTTGTTGTTTTTGCATGAGACTGGTTACAGGACAGGATGCTTTTTCTCTTCTGCTTTCTATTGCTTTCTGCATGTGTAGAAACATGAAAAACGTGCTTGTATGGTAACTGTCTTTGAGATATATGTAAACTATGAGAAGAAGCAAAAGGAGAATTAAAGTAAATTGAAAAACTGGAAGATGATGTTCCAAATATCAGTCATCTTTCGTTTTCCTTCTTAGCTCCTGTTTCAATGACCTTGTGGTTCCTCTTTTGAATTATTTATGTCTTGGTGACAGGGTTTACAGATACAGCTCTTACAAGAGCAAACTCAGAAGCAAAAATACAAACGATAATTTGTGTGATAAAACAGAAGAAAATTCTATAGAAATCAGAAGAAGAATCTTAAGTAGAGGATTTCCTCCTTGAAGAGAATTCTGAAATAAGAAGTTCCTTGTGTCTGCTCTTTCACTTACCACTTTCGGCAGAATGAAGACATGGAGTAGTTTAGAAGTATGTAGATGATGTGAGGCTTGTATGTTTTAGTTTTTTTATTTGAAAGAAGAGGAGGAAGGGAGACTAAAGGATCAGTGCATTCTGCAGCAGCTGTTGATGCTAGGAATTGATAGAAAACGCATTCTTAGAGGAAAACTGCTTTCAGAATAATGGCTTCCCTCAGTTCTGTGGTTGTCACTGTTTTTAAGTAGGCCTCTAAACACTTATGACAATTCTTAAATATTACTTCTTGAGCACTGGTTAACTTGGACAAAATACTTCATTTCAGAAGGTGTAATCATATGACATCAATGGAAGTCTCATGACACAGTACCCTTACTGTCTCCAGAAGGCCCACTGCATTTCTTCTTATTAACCACGTTCATTAAGCAGGGAAGAAATCCCTTTTTAAAATGATTGCCCTGAAACTGGATCTTACCTGAGTATGTCCAATGGCTCCTTACAATCTGAACTCCAGATTTGTGTGCTATGAGGTCTACATAGAACTCTCTGCAAGCATGAAATACTTAGCCTTGAAAATCATTCTGTTTGTCCATCAATAGCTAGATGAACAGATCATTCGTTTTTGTGAACGTGTATGTGCTGTATTCACAAGATGCAGTAATTCTTTTTGTATGGATCATTCTAGTGTTTTTCTCCTTGCCCCTCACCCACCTGCTTTCGTGTAAACCCAGATATTTCTCTCCTAAAGTTCTAGCTAAGCACTAAATGCAAGAGAAGAGCCTTCAGTCTTCACAGGGCATTGAATACTCTACATATTTAAAAACATGAGGGTGTCTGATACCCTTTCTGTACTTGTTTGGCAAGTTTTAGATGGAACAGCTCGGAAGTGTCTTTCCCAGCTGATTGTATCCTGTTTGTTTGCCTGAATGGCAAAGAATTGCCCAGATTTCAGTGTTGTGTAGGCAACAAGTATATGCTTTTATGAACTAAAAGGATGAATGAATTGTGAGTTCTTCTGGGTATTATAGTTTAGCAGGTTAAGTATCATAAGCAGAAAGCGGTGAATAATCAAATACCATTGCAAGACACAGAGGAAAGTTAGCTTTATAGAAAGATAGCTTGTCCCAGATGAAAAAAGACTGAACTAGTTTAGCACCTGGCAACCATCTGGTGCTTCTAGCATGTAATTTAAAGACCTGCAGATGCAGGTGTCACATGTTCTAGCATAAGTATTTCTCAAACAGTGGGTTTGTGGTTTAGGTTGGTTCTGGTTTTGGTGGTTTTGGGGTGTTTGGTTTTTTTTTTAGCTAAATACCGTTCCCTAAAACAGAAATGATCTTGTCACCCTTTTTTGCTTATTTTTGCTGACTTAGGTTTCTGTTGTTTATTTTCGTTGCTTATCTTTTCAGTAGACAATGCTCTAGAGGAAGAAATCTGTGATGTTTATAGGTGCTAATTTTCTTGTCCCTCTCCTCAGGTTATTTCTTCAATTAAATCAGTGTAAAAGCTATGCAAAGGAAAATAGACAAATAAAGATTGACTTTTTTTCCATTAGGATGTCATGAATTAATAAGACTTTGTTTTGTTAAGTAGTGAAAGAATTAAGCTGAGAGGAGTAGAGAAATAAGGAATGAGAATTTTCTGAAGGAGTCAGGAGTCCTGCATTGAGATCAGTGTTAGCTTTGAGGAAGGTTGGGGAGTCCCTTCTGTGTAGTTTCACTGTACTGAAAAAGCTAATGAAGTTTTTAGGCTGCGGATGATGATTATGATCACTGTCAAACAGCTGTGAGAAAACCTGACATTTGGCACTTTCACGATTGTTGCAATGGTGTTATGTGCCCAACAGTGGGGCTTCTTGGAAGAAAGTTAAGGTGCTGAGGGGAAGGTAACTTAAACTGCTGTCTATAAACTTCTGAATTCGTAGGTGGTTATACCTGTAGTGCCTATTAATTTATGAGTGGATATTCTTTATGTATCTCTATTCTATTCCCTTCTTTCTGAAATAACTGGTGCTATATAAATAGACAGCATCAGAGGCAATGTCTTTATCCATTCACTGTAGTCCTTCAAGATGTAATTCGAAGTTGGTAGTAAAAGTTTCTGTGTAAATGAGTAATTGGTTGCAAAGTACTTATATTTTGGGAATGTGGGTTGAATCTATTGTTCTGTTCATAAGCCAGTTTGTTAGTAAAATGTTACTTTCTTTTGTTAGCTTCTCTGTTACCTATGGTAGGAACTCCTCCTGGATTTTCTTCTGTGAAGAAGATACAAGAATACAAGTTGTAAAGCTGCTAGAAACACTTGGAAGATTTGACGGGTCTAAGGTGAAATAAATATTTAGATATTTAACTTTCCTTTGATGTGCTTGAATGGGTGTTTAGATGAAACATGTGGAATCATTTTAAGTAAAAAAATTATAAATACATGATTTTAGGATTCCTAGTTATGGAACAGTTTCTGTGGTCCAGAATTTAATTTTATAACACTGCCTGGAGGGCTCATAGCTCCAAACATTGGAAAAGATGTACCCAAACAGCTTAAAAGAGGGGCACAGATTTCTGTTTCTGAGGCTGAGAGTGAGCAAGGTATTTAACATGAAGCAATGTATGAGAACTTGTCTAGCTGTTGAAGAACTGTTAAAATTGAGTGGAGAAAAAATTCCTTCTGTGGGTAGCCTGAAAACAATGTAGCATCAGTAAAAAGATGAATATAGTTTGCTCTGTGGTTCCCTCTCCCCATTTTCCTGTCTGTCATCGGTTCTAATTATCATCAGACAGAATAACTGAAGTTAGTTTGACTAACTATCTCTGATCTAATATAGTAGGGTATTTTATTTGCATTCTGTCTTTGAACTGTCTTGCTAATAAGACAGATTCTTTACCTGTTGGAAAAGAAACAACACCAAAAGACTTGCAGAACAAAAGAAAAATGCAGTCACAAAGGAACAAAGTAAATTTGGCTGTGCAGCTGACACGAAAGCTGTTAATGTTTAGGATTCTCAATGTTCAGGAAAAAAAAAAACAGCCTGATGTCTATCCTTTGCCTGGAATAAAAGAAGGCAGAAATCTCCTGTGCGAAATATGTTTTGCCTCTTTATTGTTACCTTGACTGAGTGTTGAACTTTTCTTCAGGTCTCACTTTAGCATATTCACTTCTTTTGCAGGCACATGGCCTTGTCATGTTTTCTCACAATTCTTTCCTACAATGGTATTAATAATAATTCAGAGATCTTACATTTTAAACACTCTGTCTTCAAAATGGCTAACTGAATATATTCAGACCTTTGGAATATCCATTTATTTCTGTTTCAGAAACACTTACTCCTAATTGATGTTCTCAGAATAGAAACACAAAAATTTTGTTCTAGATGCTGCCTTTATGCCAGTTTTAATCTCTCCTTTGCATTACATGTAAATACTATTACAATAACAAATTATGTTCCAACCTGCATTAAAAGGAAAATAAAATGTTTTGCTTTTGTACATAGTAATTGTCATCTTAGTGTTACAGTCCATAATTGATTCCTTATATACAGTAGTAGTCCATCGGCTGCAAAATTTAAGATGAGTTAGACCAGAATGAGCTCATTCATTATTAATTTTAAAATGTCAGCAGTCTGAATCATAAAAAGCTGGTATACATTAATCACAATAAAAGGTCTACAAGGGGCATGCGAATAGTTGATGAATCTGCAGCTTTTCAATCTGGATATATAGATATTAGTAATACAAGTATTGAGACTGATATGAATGTAATATTGAGTGACAGCCCCAAAGATATCCAGAACAAGTAAACCGAGCTGATGGGCAACAATGACTTAGTAGCTGTTGATACCTAAAGGGTATAAAAGATCTGTCTAAAGAACAGTCTTTGAGAATCATAAGAACTCATAAGATGGAGTAAGACACAGTGGGGATGTGACAGCTGAAATCTCCTGTCCTCTGTGTCAGACACAAGTTTTGAATAGATGAAATTGGCGCACTTGTCTTGGGATTTGTGTGTGGATACAAGAGTGAGTAGTAGAATCAACTTGATTAGCAAGTCAGGTAAAGTCACCTCTGTCCTCCTCGAGGTCTGATATTGAGTTTTGTTGCATCACATTCCTTCATCTATTAAAGTGTTCTAAAGACTTTGAAGTGCTCTTATTAAAGGTAGGTGTTTTTTTGCCATTTTTGATGCACAATATGTTAACTGATCCTGTGGATGGTAGTTATCCATAATGCAATAAATCACGTTTTTGCCTATATGCCATTTGCTTACCATCATTCCTTAAGTTACTTTATAAGTTCCTTTGCATATAACTAACTTAATCTTTTAAATTAGTTGCAAGACTTTTACAGTCCTGCACAGATTGACTTCTCCAACATATCTGTGAAGTAAATAAACAATGTTATGACTAAATAGGCTTGAAGAGTATTGGCCATAACCTGGAATGCCTTCACTGTGACTTGTAGCTTAATATTGCCAGAAATAATATTATGTGAAAGCCTGAGGAGGGTATATGTATGGGTTTAATTTTCTATGTTTTATAGAGAAAGGAAAGTAAGGTTGGTTTGTGTGTTTTTTTTAATCTGTAGATTGTTTTGGTGTAAAAATTAGCATGCAAAATAGGATAAGTAAAGATTTTTTTTTCACTCTGTAGCATAACAAAGTGGAGGTCCAGAAAAAAGTTGCCTGCAGATGGTACTGACATATTAAAACATTACTATTTATTAACTATTTCTGAAACAGAATAGCGTGCTTGTGTTATATACGTTTTGAAGCCTTGGAGGCCTAAGAGAGTTAAAAACCAGTGTGCACAAATGCTTCTAAAGAATTATTTTGATTCTTTCAAGGCAGTCATCTTTGTGGATAAAAATTAGTATGTTTGCCCGTTTTCTTTTGCCTCCCAATATTTTGTTTGTTTTTTTAATCCTTCCACTGAACACTGTTGAATCCTTCCAAGGATCCAATATTGAATCTCCTTCCAAGGAGCAAAAAGGGTCTGTTGTGATTGAAGGTATAAATCAAAGGCTGAGTAAGTAGGTACCAGGTAGCAACTCCTGTGAAGGTGCTTAAAAAAATGGTGGGAAAAAATCTCCACCCTTACCTTCTCCATGTTTTGGGTAGTGTCAGTTTAACCTTGGCTGTTTCCTCAACAGATTACTGAGCACCTCTCAGCCTTAGGAGGCACATGGGGATTAAGGGAGTCAACAAGTTTTCAGCATTTGTGTTACCTGAAAAATTCACTAGTGGAATACAGGATGCATTCAATTTAGTTTTATTGAGAATAGATAATCAAAGTAGAGGGGAGAAATGTGCAGAATCCATGAGAAATGTACTTGGTGCCTCGCACACGTATACATGAATATGCATACTGTGTTAACGCTGGCATCAGTCCCTCAGATGGTCAGGGTTCCTGGTAGGGATGGCATCCCATATCTTTGACTCATGGTTGCTTGTATGGGTCCTGGCCATCCTTGCAGAGGTAGGCTTGAAGCAGGCAGCACCCTATAGCTTTGACTGAGTGTGTGCGGCAAGAAAAGCATCCCTGGTAGCTGCAGGAGGCTGCCCTTTTATTGCCTTCTGGGCAGGTTGAGTCCTGGCTGGAAGCCGAGGGGTTGCCAGGCTGAATGTCCTCTGGGGCAGCCACAGTTGTATGCTTCTGCCAGGCTCGGCCACTTGGTTTTGCCTGGAGGTGTCTCCTAGTGCGTACAGACCTCTCTTTTGCTGTTTGCTGACCACCATACCCTGGCCAAATCTCACTCATGCCTCCTCACCGACTCTGGGGAGCTATAAAATTGAGCTCAGTCTATATAGCAACATCTGTTTTGAGTTAGAAAGGTAGCTACTGAGAAGCAAGATCCTCTTCGGGTTAGACTGGGGGTTTCTGGCTGGATGTTTCTACAGTACTTTTGCTTGAATTTTTTCCCTTTTTTCTTGAGTTTTGTGTAAATTATTTATTTACCTCATGTGAAGTGTGTGAACTGTGCTAATGCCTTGGAGGAATTTTTCATTATTGCTGATAGCTGCCTCTTTAAAGGAGGGGAAAAATCAAACATGTCAGGGAGTGCAGAGAAAGAATATTTTGTGAAAAAAAAACAGTTGCCCTAATTTTGAACTTATTTTAGTGATGAACTTGTAAATTGTCAGGAAAAAGAAAAGCCTGAGTTACTGTCATAATGCAAAGAACTTCACATTTTAAAGATTTAATATAACCATTAAGGTGATTCAGAATTCTGATTTATTGTTTGTATTTGTAGGCCTGAAAAACAGTTTATATATATATATTTTTTTTTAATGATATCTATACACATATATTCTATTTCCCCTTCATTAGAGTCCTTATTTTGCTAAAATTTGGGGGTATACTTGTTTTATATTCATTCTAAACAGAAGGTTTAAGACAACTGACAGTAATGTTAAAGAAGTAGTATTTAAGTCAGTTAATTATTTTCAGATACAGTAGAGTCAGTAGTAAATTCTTAAACGCTGTTATGAAAAACTCAAATAATAATACTAGTACTTAATATTTACTATAGAAATGCATATTTGGGTCCATCTTCATTTAACTGTTTTGAAGATCACAGTATTTAAAATGTATTTGCTTTTCGAGTTCCCTAGTATAAAAGTGTCTAGACAGATGGAAGTTCAAAATGGATATATATAAAATTCCTGAATATGATGCTTTTGAGTGTCTTGTCTAGTCAGTAACTGTTTTGGGCAGTCAAACACTGGAACAGGTTGCCCAGAGAGCTTGTGGAGTGTGTTCAAAACATGACTGGACAGAGTCCTGAGCATCCTGCTGTGGCTGACCCTGCTTGAGCAGGGGCATTGGACTAAACGATCTCAAGGTGCTCCTTCCAACCTCAGCCCTTCTGTGATTTTGGGATTCGGTGCTCTTCGAAGAGGTGGAATCCAGGGTATATGCTGCAGTTTGAAAATACAGCGTGTATTTGAATTCTGAGAACTGTCTTTAGTTTCATTTCTTACCAAGCACAGTTTTTGTTTGGATTATTGTGAACAATAAGCTTCCCTTGTTTTTGTTTTCAGGTTTACTTTATTCAGCATGAATGCAGTCGTCATCTTCACTAAAAGGATGCTGTAGATGAACAAAATTGTTTCCTATATTCCTTTACAGGAGTGGTTTTTAGGTAAAGCATTATATGATGAAGAATCTACAATAATTCACCATTATGCCTTTGCTGAAAATCCTACAGTCTTTAAATTTCCAGATTTTGCTGCTGGTTGGGCACTTAGCATTCCACTTGTTAAAAAGTAAGAATTGAATTTTTAATCACTTCTTGTTTATTGATAGTAATTAAGAATGTTTAATTTGTACAATTTTTCTAGATGCTAATCAGCATTACTTTAATGAGTTATGATTTTGTATGGATTACTACAAAAGGTGTTCCTGCAGTACCTTTGCAGATCATTTCAATATGCAAAGTAAAATTTTAATTTTGGGCTGTCTTTGAATTAAAGCTGCTGATTGCAGCTTGGCTATGGCAGACAGTTTGGGGTGTACTCGACCAGTGCAGGCTGGCCTCTCGTGGATTTGACTTCAGAGCCTCCACTGAGCTTTTGCTGCTGCCACCTGTATTATCAGCATCCATGCCGATACGTGTAAGTCTGAGGGTCTGTGGTGCATAGCAAGACGTTCTACCAGGCAGAGCAACTAGCTCTGGGTATGCCTACATAGACTTGTGCTCCCACTATAAACTTACCCAGAAAATACTTCCGTGATAAAATTCTTTTTCTTCTTTATTCTACACATATTAACCATAATTATTGTAAATAAACATTTAAGAATTCATTAGTAGACAAGGGTACATAAATCTATTTCTGTATCATTGCTGTGCATGTGATTTATTTTGCTTCACTCTGCCAATCTAAAAGTTAATGTCATGTCAGCTAGTTAATATTTGTCCAGTACTAGTTGTTCAACTAGTTCAGTACCATCTCCCATAATTTTAAAAATGTGTTCTCCCCCAGATAGCAGTTTTATTCCTGGATTTTAGAGTGATCGCATTGCCCTCTCGAAGTGTTTCTCATGCTATAGAGACAACCTAGATGCTTGGTTTTTAAATGAGACTTGGAAAATTCATAGATTTCAGAAGTTGAATGCATCTTGCTGTAGCAAGGATTGATGTTTTCATAAATTGAAGGTGCCTAAATACTGTGCTTTGGAATACACAAAAAGAGAATATTGTCTGTAGTTTGAGATGCTGATCAATATTGAGCTTCAAACGCACTGCTGCTTTTAATCTGCTGAAAATGTTGTGCCAAACTCTCCATCTACTCCACATGAGAACTTTTGTCTTGGGCAGGAAGAATGTATCAAAATTTGTGTGCTGAAAGTCAATATTGACATCATCACATTGTGCTCAGATGAAAAAAAATGGTATGAAAAAGAAATATAAGTTGTTTCTTGAGGCAATAAATACAGAAGTGTGATTTATTTTTTTTCCCCCCACTTGTAAGATGGTCAATAACACCAGCCGCACTTTGCTACATACACGAGTGACTGATTTTTTTTTTTAATATTTTTTTTTGAGTAAATTTCTTCGTATTTTATTGTATAGGCTTGCAAAGAAGTTGAAAAGTGAACCACTCAAGTCAGACTTTACAATAGATTTAAAGCATGAGGTAAGCAGTGATGTGATGAAAAAAAAAGTCTCAAATCTGTATATGTGAATGGTGATAAACGATAATGGAAATAACAGATTTTTCTTAGACATTGCTAAAAAGTTTGACTGCAACGGCATGTTTAATTTCTCTCCCTTTTGAATATTGTAATACTTTCACAATATATTTCAAGCATAGACGAATTCATGAATAAAATTGCATTCATATAGGAATGGTTGTATACAGTAAGGTATCTTTTAAGGCTTGCTCTATAAAGGAGGAGAGACTTCCAATTCATGAAGCATAAGGACCAATGGGAGCCAATGGGGAGGCACCGTTAATACACGGCATAGGAATGCCGCCTGGAGAGCAGCGCAAAGTAATTACAGCTGCTGCAGCCAAGTCAGCGTCAACGAAGACACGGCTGAAGTGCCTCTATGCAAATGCACGGAGCATGGGGAACAAACAGGAGGAGCTAGAGATGTGTGCATGCCTCCAAGGCTACGATCTCATTGGCATGATACAAACTTGATGGGATGACTCCTGTGACTGGAGTGTTGGCATAGAAGGCTACAAGCTCTTCAGGAGAGACAGGCAAGGGAAACAAGGAGGCGGTGTTGCCTCATATGTCAGCGAGCAGCTGGAATGCACGGAGCTCAGCCTAAGGATGGATAAAGAGCCAACTGAGAGCCTATGGGTCAGGATTAAAGGAAAATTGGGAGCAGGGGACATTACAGTGGGGGTCTGCTGCAGACCACGCAACCAAGAAGACCGAGTGGATGAAGCCCTCGATAGACAGATAGGGGCGGCATCACGTTCACAGACCCTGGTTCTCACGCGTGACTTCAACCACCCTGACATCTGTTGGAAACTTAACACAGCCAGGTACAGGCAACCCAGGAGGTTCTTGGATTGCATTGAGGACAACTTCCTTCTCCAAGTGGTTGAGGAGCCGACGAGGACAGGAGCTATGCTGGACATTGTTCTTACCAACAAGGAGGGACTAGTAGACAGTGACAAACTCAAGGGTAGCCTGGGCTGTAGTGACCATGAAATGGTCAAGTTCAAGATCCTCAAGGCAGCGAGGAAGGTGCGCAGCAGGGTGACCACCCTTGACTTTGGGAGAGCTGACTTTGGCCTCTTGAAGAATCTGCTTGGTATGGTGCCATGGGATGAAGCACTGGAGGGAAGAGGGGTCCAAGAAAGTTGTTTAATATTCAAGGACCACCTTCTTCAAGCTCAGGAGCGATGCATCCCTACAAAGAGGAAGGCAGGCAGAAAAGCCAGGAGGCCTGCATGGATGAACAAGGAGCTCCTGGACGTGACCAAAAGGAAAAAGGAGGCCTATAGGGAGTGGAAACAGGGGCAGGTAGCCTGGGAGGAACACAGAGGAATCGTTCGAGCAAAGGGGTCCTTCTACAAAGGGGTTACAGCGGCAGTGGACAAGGGAGGATCAGCTGATGTCATCTACCTGGACTTGTGCAAAGCATTTGACACTGTCCCACGTGATATCCTGGTCTCTGAATTGAAGAGACATGGATTCAACAAATGGACCACTCGGTGGATAGAGAACTGGCTGGATGGTCGCACTCAAAGAGTTGCAGTCAACGGCTCGATGTCCAAGTGGAGAACAGTGACAAGTGGTTTTCCTCAGGGGTCGGTACTGGGACCTGTACTGTTCAACATCTTTGTCGGCGACATGGACGGTGGGGTCCAGTGCACCCTCAGCAAGTTTGCCAATGATACCAAGCTGTTTGGCGAGGTAGACACACTGGAGGGGAGGGATGCCATCCAGAGAGACGTGGACAGGCTGGAGAGGTGGGCCCAAGCCAACCTCATGCAGTTCAACAAGGCCAAGTGCAAGGTCTTATATGTGGGTCGGGGCAATCCCAAGCACAAATATAGGCTCGGCAGGGAACGGTTGGAGAGCAGCCCTGAGGAGAAGGACCTGGGTGTGCTGATTGACGAGAAGCTCAAAGTGAGCCAGCAGTATGCGATTGCAGCCCAGAAGGCCAACCATATCCTGGGCTGCATCAGAAGTGTGGCCAGCAGGTCAAAGGAGGTGATTCTGCCCCTCTACTCTGCTCTGGTGAGACCCCACGTGGAGTACTGCATCCAGCTCTGGAGTCCCCAACATAAGAAGGACACGGACCTGCTGGAGCGTGTCTAGAGGAGAGCTACGAGGATGATCCAAGGGCTGGAACAGCTCTCCTATGAGGAGAGGCTGTGTGAGTTGGGGCTGTTCAGCCTGGAGAAGAGAAGGCTCCAGGGAGATCTTATTGCGGCTTTCCAGTACCTAAAGGGGGCCGACAGGAGAGTGGGGGAAGGACTTTTTACTAGGGCATGTAGTGATAGGATGAGGGGGAATGGCGTTAAACTGGAAGAGGACAGGTTCAGATTAATCATTAGGAAGAAGTTTTTCACTCTGAGGGTGGTGGGGCACTGGGAGAGGTTGCCCAGAGAGGTTGTTGAGGCCCCATCCCTGGAGGTGTTCAAGGCCAGGCTGGACATGGCCTTGGGCAACGTGGTCTAGTGGGAGGTGTCCCTGCCTATGGCAGGGGGGTTGGAACTCAATGATCTTCAAGGTCCTTTCCAACCTAAACCATTCCATGATTCTATGATTCTATAAGCTAACATGAATAGTATCTCAGATAGCAGCCAGCTTCAGTCACTTTCTAAATCAGACTCTAAGGCTGAATATGATGAAGTTTGGATTAAATAGTGTGAGGAACCCAACTGTTGTGTTACCAACCAACTCTGCAACTTTTGGCATGGAAGTTGAGAATTTTTTTTTTTTGCCTCTGGTTTGCAACAATTTTAAAAGGTAGCCACTAGGTCTTTCGGACAGTAAGTGAGTGGACTGAAAGGAACATGAGAAGAAAGGAGTGGGGGGATCTGAAAGAATATCAGTGCTACTTTTTCTGTAACTTTTTTATTTTTTCTATCTTCAAAATGTTTGTGCATCCCAGGGTTTTATATTGTCACCAAAATGAACTTCTGAACCAGAGTATAAGGGGAGGATGAATCTGGAATACACTTGCTGATTTTTGGCCTGAAATTATGAGTGACATTGAACTCATTTTAATTTTTTTAAAACTCCTGAAAGTCAGCTATAAATTGTGGTTCTGACCCAGAAAAAAACAAATAAACAAAACAAAAATACCCACACCTTACTTAAAACTACTGCTGCTGTTCCAGATCTTTGTTCTGTAATGTTTATAAACCTCCTCATTTCCAACATAAATCTACAGTGTATTTATAGAGTATAAATACACTGTAGCATATCTAAATGAATTTGGTCTTGTGCCAACACTATTCTTTGACATAGTTTCCCCTCCTTGACTGATGTATTTCTTAAAAGCAATTGGACCCCTTTCGGGTTTCATTTTGCTACATGAAACAAGCCAACAAGCTGTTTCTTTCCTCTTGTTAATTTTTCTAAATGCAAGACCTTGGGCTTCACACTGTTAATCTTCTTTTTGGAAGTTATCTCAAAGTCATTCGTATATTCCCAATATTCCAGTCTACCTCAGCACCGACAAAGCCTCTAAAAATAGTGTAATTAAAAAAAAAATAAAAATCATTAGCAGACATTTCTTTTATGTGCCACAGATTGCTTAATGAAAAACAATTGATCATTTGACTGGCTAAATTACTTCCATGCACTTCTTATTCTATTCGTAGTTCTTTGCAGGTTTAATTTCAAATTTATTGCCATTGATAACCTACTTCAGCCCTGTAGTTATTCTTTCTGCACAGTCCTGTGTCTCCCTAGAGGCGGTTCCATTCCCCCTCATTTATTTTATAAATCACTGTCTTCTCCTTCTTAAATCATTTTTATCTCTATGTCCTTCTTGTGTGAATCAAAGATTGACAACAAATCAAAGGATATAACCTGTGATCTTTAATGATTGTGTATAATGTTTAAATTTATGAAGGATGATAAATGTTTTAAGAAATGCTTTAGTTTGACAGGGTCGTAATAACATGTGTCTCTAATCTTTTGTACTTTATTGTGCTCTGTATCAGGTTTTCTTAACCCTACTACTTTCCAAGTTCCTATTTCTTACATGCATAATATTTATATAACTTTCCATCTGGAAGGCCTATCTTGCAAATATGGTAAAGGATTTTTGTCATGCTGCTGCTCATTTGTAGAGTGTTTTTTAGACTTTTTGCAACTGCACAGTTTATAGCATATTGCCTGATGCTTGTTCAAAACTGGAAGCAAGTAACGAATTTCTTGTATATCTAACATTAGATCTGAACTAGGGCTAAGAATAAGAATATCTTTTGTCTATTTATTGTAAATCCATTTCCACTGTTTTCAGAACAGTCTGTCATCCTGTTCTATAACCCAAAATGGCACTCTAACCTCACTTCTGAAATAAGATAGCTTCACACCATTCTAAGGCTTTCTATTGAAGATTTCATTGTTCAGTGGAAAATCTTAGCACATTATGAACCTTCATAAATAATTCATGTCAAGTTACAATTGTTAAATATTCTTTGTGCTGCAAGAGCATTTCTTCTTTGTTGTTTCATGCGATAGACATTAATTCTGAATAGCTGAATTCTGAATGAATAGAATCTTAAAATGTACTGGGAACTCATTAGAAATCCCACCCCTTGCTGTTATGTGGTCTTCCAGCTACAAGGCGGGATCAAGAACCACTTACATCCCATAATACGAACGTGGTGACAAGGCAAGACGAAATAACCTTGGAGATGTATGTGTGTTCATTGGCTGCTCCTTACCACGAGCATCTGTTACATGTCATTTCCATGCTTCTCCTCTACCCGAAGCACTATCAACAGTATTTGTCTTAACTGCAGCTCATGCCTATGCATTTTCTTCCTTATAGAGTGGTCTTTCCCTTTAGTACTTGGTTGAACTCATCTGTAATGCTAAGATCATCTGTGTTTTCAGAACCGTTGCTAAAACAGCAAATAAACAGACCACCTCATAATGGTGAGAATAAGATAAATTAGAACTTGCAAACTACAAAATTCGTTGTATTAAAAGAACCTGCAGCTGAGTTACAGTGGTTTAGCAAGTGACTTATCAGCTGAGCAGTCATAGTGACCATGTTTGTACTCACAGCTCCCAGACATCTCCATCTGCTCAATTACAGGGAAAAATACAGTAATGTAAAGTCTTTTCAGTGCAATTAAACTAAATGTTTTTACTTTGCAGTTGAGGTGGTCTAAAAGCACATGTGTAGTTACGACAGCCCAGTTACAATCAGCAACTTGCTTAAAAGTTATCAGTTATTTTTGTTCTAGTATGTGACTGTACCCTATCGAAAATTTTTCAAATCTGGAAGCATAAGTTTGAAAAATATGGTTGTATTCTCAAGCTTGCCCCCAGTCCTAATGGGGCCTGTAACAAACTGGCACTTTTATTCCCTCTAAGTTCCAGAAATGGCTGCGTACAGGTAATTGGGATTTTCTGAGGATGTTGAGACCCAAGTGAGATGGGCAGGAAAATTAATCATCTGTACCTTAGAAGTCTGAAACTGGTTTGGTGACTTGGGCTTGTCCAGACCATGCTTAATGCTCTTGGTTTGCGCTGAGTTCTTCCTGAACACTGGGGAGAAGGAAATATTATGCCCTCTTAATAATAGCTTAATGATCACATTATTTGCTAAAAGAGGAGCTGAATTCTGGCCCCAAGAGGATTTAAAGCTAACAGTTCCTAAGTAGACATAAAGCAGTGAAAAGGAGACTCATTTTCATTGCCTCTGGTGTGTGCTGGCTCTAGTCCTATATTCCAGTGAGGGACTTAACTTCTCTTGCATGCAAGAGTCAATAGGAATATGTGTAAATAACATGGGAAACAGGAAACAGAACCCAGGACTGATTTTCCTTCCTTGGAGGAGTGCCATTCACCCTGTGCAGTAGAATCAGGTTCCCCTTCGCTACTCTATCTTGTTGGTTCCATGAAACTTACTTTTGCACAGTAACCCAGTTTCATGAGATAGAATGGAGAGTCTCTGTCCCAGAAATATCTATGGTTTGTTAGTGTAGGCACCCTTTTGAAAACTAGAAGCTGTAACTTCTGTCTGAGTTAGGCAGAAGCAAACCTAGAACCCAGACCTCCTACATCTTCAGTATATGCTTAAACATCTCTTGTCCAAAGATGCTTTCACATCTTTGGCCTATCAAGAAAGACTAAGCGTTCAGAATCAGGAATGTATGGCAGTGCAGCTGGGAAGCTCTGGATCCACATACTTACTGAGATACTGTTTTCTGCCTTTTAGGTTTTTAAGAATTTCATGTTGTTCTTACAAATTTCTGAACAGTTTCATATGAAATGAAGTTAATGTTTTAAATGGTATGAGGTAAGCATCCAGCATAGAACTTTCCTGCCTGAATACTTAGTCTGGCAAAGTTATAAACAGTGTAAAATATTGCAATAGAAATGTTGGGCAAGTCTAAGCATTCTTGACGTGTTGTGAAGTACAGATTGAAATATTAGTTTCATTATAAATTGAATGTAAATACAAAAGGGTGGGTTTATCTTCTTCAGACACCACTAGTTTGCTCTTTCCTTTTTCTCTGTAAATTTTAGTTGGCTTTTTTTTCGTTGTTGTTGTTTTTAAAATGGACAAGAGTCTACTATAGGATGTCGTATCTATTACATTATCCTTCATAGTATTTTACAGCTTCTCAGAGTTTCATTGCTGATTTTGAGCATTTTAAATTGTCACCAGAGAATGGGTCTATTTTGAAAAGCTGAAAATTGCCACGTAAGATGAAACAGGCCTAGCTATTCCAAATTATCAAAATAATTTAAAAAGAGCAAAACAATAAGGATTTTTGTTTCCTTTAAAAGAAGGTGTAAATATTCACTCTGCCACTTATAAAAGCTAAAGATGAGTTCTTTTGATGTGTTTAAGTATATGAAACTAACTGTGATTCTGTGAAACAAATTTTAAAACTTGTCTGTCTATAGAATTTCTTTCATAGCAAAAAGTTACATGTTGGCTCTAGAAAAGTGAGCAAGAAGTAAGGTATGCAGCTAGTTCATCAACTAAGGAACAAATCTTCTACAGCATCCCGTATTTTTCAGTTTTCCTATAAAGTTAGTCATGTAATATGATTTCTTTGAATGCCCAGACAACTTTTATCCGGTTTCATTACTGACATAAATGTTTTCTGTTTTGATAGATTGCCCTGTATATTTGGCAGAAAGGAGAAGGACCACATCTTACTCCAGTGCCTGAGTTCTGCACAGATGATGTGAACTCGTATAACGTTGATCATTGTGCAACAACGTTCAGTAATTTTCTGCCACTTTGTGTAAGTACCATATTTTAAAAGCCATTTGCTTAGTAAAGGTAAAACTAAAATCCGTTAATACTTTACTTTAAAAATCTCAAACCTTAAGTAAGTATTTTTCAATAAGTTAAAAAAAAAAAAAGGTTGTTCTGGCATTTATCTATTTTTGGATATGGTTTCAGCCTTCTGTGGCACAGGATATTTCCTGGCAAACAAATATTGTGTATGCTTTAATGCATCTTTCTACCACAATGTTTGAGCAGCCCATGGTCTATAAAGTATTTCTCCTTACATTTCTGTGAGATACTGAAGTATAATCTTTTTTTTTTTTCACAGATGGGAATCTAAAACTTGTTGAGGTTAAAGATAAAATGTAACATAGCATTTGGTGCATTAAAGTACAACCCATCTCGTCCACCTCTAGGAGAATACATTTATGATAATATGGGTTAACTGTTGCTAGAGGCCAAAAAGTGTCCCATGCTTTCAGGACAGCAAAATTCTAGGTGCAAAAAAGGAAAAGAAATAAAAAAGGTTAAATGATTTTATTACATTTGAGAAAATTCAAAGATTTCTGCTGTGTAGAATTTAAGCTGCTTTTTCCAAGTATGATATAGTTCAACATGTTCTCATAGTGATTAATTTCAAAGAAATTAAGAAAACATTCTTTTTCAGATGAATCATTCTTAATTCAACAAGTTCTACTATTCATTCTCTTTTCCTAATGCTATGTGTTTTAGTTCAGGTTAGAATGGAAAATAGAAATGGAAAAAGTATTTCAGTAATATTTTTTCAGGAATATTAAACCACTAGTGACCTGTTTTTCAAGAGACAAAAATGTACTTTCTACTATATTACTGGTACGCTATTCTACTTGATATGCTATACAACAGAAAAGGTATTTTCTGTTTTATTGTATGTATGAACATACATATCCTATAAAATGTTACAGGCAGAGCCTGCAATTACAAAATTCTTCTTTGTTCTGTTCAAATAGGGAGAGCCAGTGAAAAAGGAAGATGTCTTTGTTGCTGTAAAAACATGTCAGAAATTTCATGGAGACAGAAGTAAGTTGTTGGTTTGTCAAGGGAGTAGTTCTATGCAATATAGTTTATGAAATTAACATTTAAAAAACAAGCTGATCTGTGCTCTCTCGTTAGCTCTTTGGGACTAAATGTTTGCAAAATCCACTGGGAAACATGAAAGCTTCAGAACTTAAACAGCTTATTCTTTACATTGAATTTGCTATTCCGAGTTCTTCAGGAGTGCTGAAAAATGTTTAAAACGAAAAGTTGTGGTTGTTTGATGTGTCATCATTGGTGATTGGCACAAATCTTGAAATGGAATACCTAAATTAAAAATTAAAAATATGCATAAAGTTAGCTTATATTATTGCAAATTGGAGCTGTTGCAATATTAATTAATGTAGCAGCTATTGATATCCTTCAGTGTGTTTCCCCCAGATAATTGGTACAGTTCTATTCCTTGTACTAGCAGTGACAATTGTGTAGCTGTATGGTGGCTGATTTAGAAAATTGAACAAGCTGAAAGCTCTTTCCCCTCCTCCTTCATTTTGTCCTGCCCTCCCCACCGGTAAAAGATTGAACAGCTTACGCTGTCATATTGCTTCTATCTATTGTAACCCTATGCAATTGGACATGCATAGGTGTTCTATAATGCTTGGAATGGGAAATTTCTTGGAATGCGAAATTTTGTCTCTTGTAGAAACCTGGTCATCTGTAGTACTTGTCCAAGACATGGGCCATATCAAGAGTCTCCCAAGTGTGCAACACTGTAGCACGTTTCATCTGGAAATTGTAGTGTTATACAAGTAATCATAGTCACCATGAAAATATGACCATGATGTCCATGATAAAAACAACAACTGAAAAAAAACTAGCACAGCCCAACAAGATATGTCCAGGGAATATTAACTTCCTTCTCAGAGGCACAGAAAATAAAGATACAGAGAGACACTCAGCTTCAGCTAATACACAATAAGGCTCATCTAAGTTGAGGTAGGTGCAATGTCTACAGAACTTGGAAGGAAAAAGATCCAAATCCACTGGTTTAACAGAAGGCACTCTGCCAACTTGATGCCACCTACCAGTCCATTCTAGTTTACTTCTAGGCGTTTGTTTATAAGGAAATTCCAGAATGCATTTATTTCCAGGAATTTACTTGAATTTTGTGTGCCCTTGAATACTCCAGGATGAAGATAAAAGCTCTTTTGTTAACTAAGTTCCCCTTTGCTAATGCATCCAAAACTGTGGGTTCTGTCACTTCTAAATTTAAACTATTTGCCAGTTGCTGGGTTTTTTTCTTCAAAGTATGACTTACGGAATTTTTTTCATTATGATACTGCACTTAATGAAGGCGCATTTCTAGTATTTTGATCACCTAATCATTAGGATACATTTAAAGTAGCTTTTGACAAAACAAAATTGACTGTCCTGTAACTGGAGTTCACTGAAGAGTTCTCCTTTCTGGATCCATGTTTATTTTCTTACATCAAAATTAAAACCAAAAAAACCCTAAACCTAGGAAGTCAGAAAAGAACAAACATAAGGCTTCAAAAAGATAGTGCAAAAATCCTTCAAGAAACACCTGTTGAAGACTGAGGAAAATTCTTGAACTTTCCTCACAGCTTCCAGTGTTGTGCAATAGAGGATAATCTTACTCAAGATTTTGAAAGATTAATGGATGCCAACTTCAGAGAGCTCCTTTTACCTGGTAAGTCATTTTTTATTGTATGTCAAAAACTACATTAGTTCAACATTGAGGATTGGAATTCGATGTGCAAAAGCAGCTAAATTTTACTTCAGAATTTACTTCAGATACAACTTGCATTCTTACAAATACCGTATATGGTTGTATAAGAAAAGTTCAAGACTGCAAACATCCATCAAGGATCTAGAAGTAGCACAAATAAATTATAATTAAGAACTTAAAGCTGACCCTCTGTAAGTATCTCTTTAGTGCAGTATTAAAACTTCAGTGTGATCACAAGTATTACTACATATTGATAAATATTTGCATCAACAGCTAGTCAGAAACTTCAAATAGTTGTTGTTTCTTTGGAACATAGGAGTTTTTAGAGATTACGAAGTATTGTGGGATTCAGTTTACAGTAGGCATTAGTCTGGATGGTGACACTTCCATCAAAACAAGCAAGGAAAAGAGAAATACACTTTAGCTAGTAGCCCTCTTGTTAGACCACTTAAGTGAGGTGAGACTCAGGTCCTTGCTTCAATGAACTTTTTTCATTTATACAAAAAAGTGAGACTCTACTGGAGAAATCGAGAGGCTCAGTCTGTAATAGCAAATAGTTCTGTATGTTAAAGAACCCTACTGAGGTTGAGGTCCTTGGCTGGAGGAAGGTGAAACAGCCTTTACAGGTGCGTCTCTTCTGCCAGGTGAAGGTTGGAAGTATTTTTGTTTAGCTGTGACATTTACATATTGGGGCCTTTCTGAAAGTTTTCTGAATTTGTTCTTCTGAGAAACATGTTTGAAATAGAACATTTCCACAAAATAAGAAAATAATTTCCTGACTACTTGGGTTCTACTTGTTTTTTTTTTTATTCTATTTGGAAAAAAAAAAGTTAACGTGTCATTCTCTGTCAATTAATGCATGATTGTGCAGTTGTTTTATGACGTAATGCGACTTCTTAGTACGTAGAAGTTAGAGTTAATGTATTGTGAAATTCATGGCTTTGCATTTCAAAACACCACTGTCATGTTGTATGAACATATTTTTTGTACATAATTCCCTTTGGATTTTCTAATGCAAAAATTTGCAAAAATTCATTTTAGTCTTATCAAACTATTGGTCTCTCAAGAATAATAAATCTTACAAGTGTCTGTGTCATCAGAGCGGAGGAAAGTGAGCAAGTGGGTAGGCAACAAACACCAAATTAGGTGATGGGTGATTCCAGCAAGGTGCTAAAATGAGTTGTTCACAAGCATCATAGTTATATAGCAACAATGGGAAATTATGTAAATCCTTCTTCCATTTAAAGAACTAACTACTACTAATGAGACCTACCGGATGGTGTCAAAGAACATAAAGCAGACAAAAAGCGATAGCAGAATGCACGATGTTTCAGAGTAGTTGTTAATATAAGTCCTGACCATATAATTTTTAAAATTGAAAAAAGTAATTGATTTTAACCTGATCATTTTCTTCCAAACATTCTGCAGGTGTTCAGCTTTTTTGTGTTACCCATAATTTATTCACTTCTGGATATAATGTAAACATTTATAGCATAATTATTAGCATTTTTTATGATCAATTTTACATGTTTATGTCAAATGGCAAACTAATAAGAAAAGGATTGCTCTTGTAGAGAAGCATTAAGCGGTCCTCCTTTGAAAAGAATCTCCATGGGATAAAAATTGATTGTATGATATTTATAAATGTCCTTCTGTTATTGTGCCTGCAGAGACAGGTGGTTTTGAGCATTAGCATCACATTGCTGTCAGATATGATGTATATAACACAGTGTAGTATTTCAAAAGGTGCTTTTGGTCTGTTTCTGGTTCAGAAAATTTTACATGCTGTACAGTTGGATGTGCTGTTTTTAAAATGTGACAGTTTCAATACTGGAAGAATGATTGATCTCTGATAGCGTTCATGCTGATGTGTGCTATAAAGTACAATTGCAAGTGTGAAAGTAATGAATTCCATATTTTGGTTAGCATAAATTTAAACATCACAGTTTTCAATGTAATATAAATGAAACTATAGTCATATTTTAAAAGAAAACTTATTACTATATAAATAAAACTGCCCTGACTGGCTTTCATAAAAATGTGAAATTGTTTCTCTCTAAATATTGTAGGAAAGAAAAAAGAATGAACATTTAGAACTATGATGCTATATTTGAAACAGCATTTTCATTACCATGTGAAGGAATATGTCAGTTAACAAGGTGCATAAATGTTTTGATCAGGTACTTATTTTAAACAAAGTTATGTTCCAATGTCAATAATTGTTTTGCAGTACCAGTTGTAAAGCAGACTTGGGAAAGAGAAGCTGCCCTTATTGAATACTACAGTGATTATGCAGACATCTCCATTCCTACTATAGATTTAGGCATACCTAATACTGACAGAGGTGAGCTATTGACTCTTGGTGTCAGTTTTGCACAAATAACTGTCTGAAGATGGTAAGTTTTATGGACGATAAGTATATTTCATGGATAGTATATCGTTTAGAAATTTTGTATTTCTGTAGCACCTTTGTGCAGCCTGAACTAGAAGAATGCTTTTGCCACACAGGAAGTGGATGGAGAGGACAGTTCGCCTGTGCAGGTAGAATGTACTTTTTAGCAGAAACCTAAATACTGTGAGTATGAAAGCATGATACGCTGATATACTCCAAGAGAAAAAAATTGGCGTTATTACTCTGGGTCAGAGTAATAATTCTTGAGTTATTGACTATCTTGAGGCAAGATCGTCAATAGTAGCAGAAGTCATAGCTTTATGTCAAAAGACCTCGAACAGTGCTTGCTGGTTACTGAGCATACACTATCTGCAATATGGTATTCAAATATTATGTACTTCTGCCTAGTATGTCTTGATTTAAGCACAAAAACTAAATGTTAAGATTGGAAAATATGTTAGTGCCAAATAATGTGGTTTTAAAGTAATTTAGATTATGGTTGAATAGAAAAAAGGCTATGGATATGATTGCTTCCATGAGGTTATTAATTTTAGTTTTTCTTTCATGTGATCTGTTGTTCTTAGGCTTATAGTTTCTGCTACATGCTATTACCTTCTGAACTAGAGGTGTCAAAGCTATAGCCTATTAGCTTTATCTGGCCCACTAGGTCGCTTGTTCTGATCATAGAATCATAGAATGGTTAGAGCTGGAAGAGACTTTAGAGATCATCTGCTTCCATCCCCCGCCTGCATAGGCAGGGTCACTTTCCACTAGAACAGGTTACTCAAAGCCCCATCCAACCTGGCCTTGAACACCTCCAGGGATGGGGCATCCACACTTCCCTGGGCAACCTGTTCCAGTGCCTCACCACCCTCACAGTAAAGAAGTTCTTCCTAGCATCTAATCTAAATCTACCCTCTTCCAGGTTAAAACCATTACCCCTCATCCTATCACTACATGCCCCTATGAAGAGTCCCTCTCCATCTTTCCTGTAGGCCCTTTTTAGGTACTGGAAGGCTGCTATAAGGTCTCCCTGGAGCCTTCTGTTCTCCAGGCTGAACAAGCCCAACTCTCTCAGCCTGTCTTCATAGGAGAGGTGCTCCAGCCCTTTGATTATATTCGTGGCCCTCCTCTGGACCCACTCCAACAGGTCCATGTCCTTCGTATGTTGGGGGCTCCAGAGCTGAATGCAGTGTTCCAGGTGAGGCTTCACCAGAGCGGAGTAGAGGGGGAGAATTACCTCCCTTGACCTGCTAGCCACGCTTCTTTTGATGCAACCCAGGATGCAGTTTGCTTTCTGGGCTGCAAGCGCACATTGCTGGGTCATGTTGAGCTTCTCGTCAGCCAACACCCCCAGCTCCTTTCTCCTTAGGGCTGCTCTCAACCCATTCTCCACCCTGCCTGTATCTGTGCTTGGGGTGGCCACGACCCACATGCAGGACCTTCCGCTTGGTCTTGTTGAATTTCATGAGGTTTGCACAGGCCCACCAGATCCCTGTCCAGGTCCTTCTGGATGGCATCCTTTCCCTCCATCATGTCGACTGCACCATGCAGCTTGGTGTTATTGGCAAACTTGCTGAGGGTGCACTCCATCCCAACATCCATGTCACCAACAAAGATGTTAAACACTGCCGGTCCCAGTACCGACCCCCAAGGAACAGCACTTGTTACTGGTCATCACTTGGACATGAGCCATTGACTGCAAGTCTTTAAGTGCAGCCATCCAGCCAATTCCTTATCCTCCAAGTGGTCCATTCATCAAATCCATGTCTCTCCAATTTAGAGACAAGGGTGTTGTGTAGGACGGTGTCAAATGCTTTGCTGATCTCTGGCTTATTTCCAACTGCCCTGGTTTTTTCTTATCTAGAGGATCTATTAGAGGTGGAGAGACAATAGGCAGACATTTCCATTTGCATAGGTGCAGTGTGACATGTGCAGTTTGTGAGTGTTTTCAGGATGCAGCAGACCTGCTGGACATATGTGGATCATCTGTAGAAGCTGTGCCCAGTAGTTCTAGTCACACCAGGGGGAAGGGGCCTTCTACATTTGGCCTTTGAGCATTGCTTTGGGGAGCAGTGGCATTCTACTGCTGTGAGCTACTGGCATTCTAAACTAAACAAATTTTGCTGAGTTTGCTCTAACACTATTTTTGTCCATCTTTGTGATGGACTGTAATACAGAAATCTTGATTTTAATTTTGTAAATATTCATACATCAGTCTGCATTGAGTTCATGGTTTCACAAAATCAGCAAAGCCAGGACTTCATTCATTTCTTAAGCAGAGAGTTACTGCATTTTCTCAAAAAAAAAATTTTAACTGGAAGTAACTTCAAATATAGTATCCTATCCTTATTTTTTAATGGTTGTTCTGTAATTGTAATATTGATAGCAGTAATTGCTTTAGACCGTCAACTGTAGCCTAGATGGATAAAGACTGTTTGGAATTAGATTTTTCTGAGATCTAAAAAAAGATTCAGCATAAGTCTGAAAATTCTTGTTTCTCTTGTTCTGCTTATTCTGAACAAGGGTGTTTCACTTCTCAACTCCTAGTAAAGGGTGCTTTACCTCTCAACTTCATTATAGTCTTGTGATAAATGTTAAGACTTTTCCTTGGAGGAAGTTATCGGGACCTGAGCTGCTGCTGCTGAGTATGGTAGATTAATGTAGACTTAAATATTTATATAAAAGCAATGGACCTGCCTGATGTCATGAAATACTATGAAAATATATTGGTGTATTTTGCAGAATATGTTTCTGTCATAGTCTCCTGATTTTATGGTTTTGGAAATTAAGGATAGCAGTTTGCCTGGTGTTGTCCAACAGCTTAACAGGATAGTTGGATTATAGCTTATTTTTCAGGTCTCCATAATTCAAAGAATTTCCATACTTTAGCATCCTTCAAAGGTATGTTCCCACAGAGAAAGCAATAATTGTGTTGGAACAATTCGTACAAATACCTTTCAGCACAATGAAGGATGTAATTTAAACTTGCATGTCAAATATGTTGCCAGTCATTTCCAAAATGTTGTGCATAGTGCAGTAAAATACTTATTTAATTCATGAATAATTGTTTATTACAAAAATCTCGTTTTATTTAAACTTACACATTCTGTAATTTCTCCTCCTTTAGGTCACTGTGGGAAAACTTTTGCCATTTTGGAAAGGTTTTTGAATCATAGCTCTCCCAGAACTCCTTGGTTAGTCATAGTGGATGATGACACACTGATAAGGTAAGCATTGCAATACTTCAGGGGTTACCACTCTTCATACTGATAGAGTTTTAGCAATATTCATCTCTTTTTCTGTGTTTAAGAGATACAGCTGTTTTATTAGTCATGTAGCTTTATTTTCCTTTAAGGAAGAAAATTGTTCACTTTCCTTCAGCATTCTGATGTTAAAAACAGTGGAATCTTGTAACCTGATAAAAACTACGCATATTATGTGTTATTATGTAATCGTGTAGTCCGAATATGATTACTTGTTGGGATTCTTCACTGGAGTCTGAGATGATTGGTTTTAGTCATTTGCTAATGCACTTTCTAAGATGTATTCCTTGCATAAATGTGCCAGAAGAAAGGTTCTGTAAGATAGAGTCGGTTGTCAGAACCACTCAGAATGGTGTCCAGGAACTTGTCTTCGTCCGAAAATTAGATCCCATTCGCGTGAAAACTGCAGTATAAGCAAAATAAGACACAGTAATCAACTAGCAGGATCCCATGGTCATGAGAGAATAAGTGGTTTAAGGCAATACTTTACATTAAATCATGTGACAGAAGAAGAATCTGGAAGAGATTATAATTGTAGATAAACCAATATTTGTATAACTAAATCTACCTTTTTCGTTTTCATTTCCTGGGGAGAAAAGATCATTTGCAAAGATCTCACCATTGTTTGGAAAAAATAATTTCATGCTTTCTCTGAGATGAAGACACAGTTTTGCTGAGAAATTTTGCCTGCTTCTTCAGAAAAATATTTTAAGCAAATTGATTTATCATTTGACCAAATTCAGTAATCATATCTCATAGTAAATAATCCATCATATAGATTTGTGTTTAAAAGTTTGTATCTCTGGTTTTTGTAGAATTTCTGAATTTCTCTCATTAGTTTTGTGCTCTTTACTAGAATACCATTTAGGCTAGTAATGTCTGTTTTAAAATTAATGTCTACATGTTTTTTTTTTTTAATGGCTTTTCATATTATAGTATTTTCAGACTCCGAAAATTACTCAGCTGCTATGACCCAAATGAACCAGTATTTCTTGGAGAGCGTTACGGTTACGGCTTGGGAACAGGAGGATATAGTTATATCACTGGTGGAGGAGGGTAATTTATTTAAACTCCTACTGAGATCTACATCAGCCCGTGCTTTGAATGCAAATGTTTTGAGTTACAACACAAATCAGTTTCAACAGAAACAGTGATGTGTCCTAGTACGATTAAGATATAATGATGCTCAAAGACCTAAATGTCCTAACTAATAAGTAGTTGTGCAGCCTCTTGGGAACAGATTTGTAGAGCAAAGCAGTTGGTGCTGAGGACCATGCAGATTTCAGGGAGGTCGTTGTGGCTTGACTGGTCCTGTGAACTGAATGCCTCTTATCAGTTATCTGCGCCACATGTTTCTTGGTGCATGTCATGCAGCCTTATTTCATCTGATAGAATTCATTCTGCGTACTCAGAGACCATCTTACAATGTGATTCAGAGTGTAGTAAGCAGAGACAACTCGGATAGTTGCTTAAAAAACCACACTTTAGTTCTGAACTGTTGTGGAGTTTGCAGGAGAACCCAAAGCTGCACACCTAGTGATACAAATTGGTGCAATGAAAATATTCCTTCCTGTTCTCTTTCTTTGTCCAAGCATGGATAAAAATGTTCACAATTCTCCTTCTGTTTTTGAATTTCATGCGATTATTTATGGAGAGGTGGCTGAGCAAGGAGTTTGATGTCTGTGTCCTGGAAAATAGTTTCTCATAGAAAGAGATCATTGTGGGTTGATCATGTGCATGAGACTCAGGGGTCCCTGTGATCATTCCTTTTGTTCCAAACCATAATTTTGAGAAGGTTCATTGTAAATGAAGAATTCTATATAACTGAAGGGCCACATTCAAGACAATCAACTAGCAAGTATATTCCCCAGATGTCTGCAATTTACATCACACCTTTTGTGTGGCAACATATGCTGGTCACAAGTCTCAACTCTTCCCGCCCCCCCCCCCCCCCCCCCCTCCCCCAAGGCTCTAGCTTATTATTCCTTCTCTGTTTCATCTGAGTACTGACATATTAATTCCTATTGTGCTCTCCCCTTTTTTTTTCTTTTTATGATACATGCAATCTTCAAAGTTTCAATGATAGCAATGGAGTATTTTACAACTTTATTCTGACAATATTCTCAGGTTAGTCTTTTTGCCTTAGCATTCAGTATCTGTGGAAGTTTTGCCATGCCCCAATGTCAAGCAAAGGATTGTCATATCGTGAATGAACTCATGAAGCCACGTAGCAATTTCAGAGCATGAATCTTATTAGTATAACTTGCAGTAGCTAGAGTACCCTATATTCTGATCAGACTCGGTGGATGATATAACTTCAGAAAAGGCAGCTATGGGATAATAGGCCAGAGTATATTCTCTCAGCTGTTAAATTTAAGACAGCATCCTGTTTCTGGTCTATTGAAGGCTTATTTTAGTGATAATGATCTAACAGCTCCAGGCTCTGGTTGGTATTTAGATGAGCAAGAAAGTTAGGATGAACAGAAGAGCCTTGCAATGGCTTCAGGGAACTTTTTTCACTTATGGAGAGAACTTTGTATAACACAGGATTCAAGGAATCCTCTCAGGTTTAGAGTTCTTTTCATTTAATTGCTACATAATAACTAACTGGATAATACATTTGAGTAAGATAGAGGAGAATATCCCTTTAAAGTCCTGGGCAAATTTAGGAGGAATTAGCTACAGCAAAAATGGTGGCTAGCTAAGTAATTATTGGAATAACAAATTGGTATAACTAATTTTCATTATATAAAGCAATTATCTTTCAGAAAATGCCTCTTACACTACTTGTCAGTACTGACTTCTCAAATTTTGAAATTTCAGATACATTGTACCAGAGGGCTACATTTTTGTCTTGCAGTTTTATACCATTTAGCAATATTTATTAATTGTGGTCATTTGTTTTTCTTATTCCAGGATGGTTTTCAGCAGAACAGCTGTTCAGAAACTACTTACTAGTAAATGCCGGTGTTACAGCATGGACGCACCTGATGATATGGTCCTTGGGATGTGTTTCAGTGGCTTAGGAATCCCTATAACACATAGTCCACTTTTCCATCAGGTCAGAGAGTTATTTTTACTAGTATTTAAAATATATTTTATTCTTTTAAGTGTACACGTAAATTAGAACTCAGAAATATTGCAAATTCATAAATACTGGAAACTCAATCAATGTGTAATAGCTGTAACCAAGATGCTGCTGCTATACCTTATTTCTCTCCAGAACAAGTTGATCAGGCAAATAAGAATATTCTCAAAACATGGATTACTACAATACTTTAGTAGTTTATAAGATATTTCAATTATCCTATAACTACATGTTATAAAAACATGCATTTTATATAAAATGCAGCTAGAGGTGGGAACTTTGAAAAACGAGTAGAATTAGGAGCCACACGCTTTGAGTACTTGTGATATGTCCTCTAAGAAAAGAAAAAGACCCACACCACAATACTCTTTTCTCCAGGTAATGGAGTACTCACTGAAATTTTTCAGTAAATTTGTCCTTTCTACTTACCCGATTTTTCTATTGATTTGGTGTTTACTATTCTGAAATATATCATTAGTGAAGATATAAAATATAAAAGTATTCCTAGAACTGTTGCATTTGTGGTGGATTCTGAAGAATGGTGTAAGTGTGATAAATTGCCCTGTGCTAGCACAAGGGGAAAAGAAGTCACAAGACATAGTTTGCTTCTGAGTATACTCTCCAGTTTAGGAGAAGTGGGTTGGAATAGATTTGAATCTTGTTTCTGTTTTCCAGAATATCTAGCAATCTAACTGTATTGTCACAGTGGAAAACACGATGCATTGAGTCCCAGAGAGGTTTGCTGCCTCTTAAACCAAATAAACATGTTACCTTCCTCCCATGGCATTAAAGAGAAGAAGCACTTATGAGTTTTCCTAAACAGTGCATTTATTTTTTTTAAATCAGTATTTAAATTGGTGTAGTGTTCAATATTTTTCAGGTGTTAATGTAGTTTTAAAACTGGGAAAACCTGTGTATCTGAATATGAACCGAGATTAAGATAATAGGCTACTTGAAAATCAGTAAATTGCCGTGTAATTCAAAGCAGTTGTCAGTGACAGGGGAAGTTTGCTATTTAAATTATATTTTTCCTATATTAGGATTATATTTAGAGAAATGGGAAGACTGAGAATGCACTATTCAGTATATTAATTCCTTGTCCATATAAAAAAATCCTATCTGTTTACTTTCCTGTTTTGTTTATCATTGCTTACTCCTTTCAGTGTAAGTATGAACGAAAGCAAGTAATGCATCTTATAAAATCAACAGTTATTGAATAGTTTGTGCTTGCACACGTGTTTTTAAAAAAACCCTCCTAATTAAAGGAGAGTCGGAAAGAACAGAACTCATTTTACAGATTTGTAGGAACAGCCCTTATACAACAAAACAAAGCACTTCCTTGTAGTCCTTAATGGTGTGCATTTGCTACTGAATCACTTTGCAAGTGAAATCCCAGCAGTTTGATTTTCCACACAGAAAATTACACTTGAACTGTAATTCATCTTCACTGTTGCTTATAACAAATTCTAATTTAACATACCTTGAACAAAAATTAACCCTGGGGGGGAAGACTGCTGAACAAAACTTGAGTGTGCTTATTCTACAATTCCACTAGTATGCAACAAATACTTTAAAAATGAGAAAACCAAAAATTGGATTTTCTGTCAACCAGAAAATTATTTTTTAAGGACTTGACTGAAATATTATGATGTACAATGTTCCTTGAAGTACATGAACCAAGAATTGTACTGACTATGTATATTATGAAACAGAAGCAAACTGTCTATGATGTAACTGAAAGGGTTATTAAACATTGGAACAGGCTGCCCAGGGAGGTGGTGGATTCGCCATCCCTGGAGGTGTTTAAAAAAAGGGTAGATGTGGTACTTGGGGACATGGTTTAGAAGTGGCTTTGTCATGGTAGGTTAATGGTTGGACTTGATGATCTTAAAGGTCCCTTCCAACCTCAGCAATTCTACGATTCTTACTGGTTTCTTGTTTGCTACATGCTAAGGTAGATATGTATTCTGTAACCTGTCCCAGAGGCTTTTGACATGATGAGACTCTTAAAGAGAACAGGAACCTTCCCATATTGAGTAGCAGCCAGGATTGTCATCTTAAAATATAAAATCTGGGCAAGAGCAACATATTTGGCTTTTGTAGAAAACCAAATACAAATTCTAGCCTGACTCTGTGGTTTAAATATCAAAATAAAAAACCTACCTACAACAACACATATTTAAATTTCTTAATATCAAATTCTGTTGCCTAAATTTATGACTGGAGTGTATACAGAACTGCATGAGGAATGCAGCAGGTAGAATTCATTAATACTGCCGTGAGTAGGTGAAGTGTGCAGTATTAAATCAGTTACTAGCTCAGGCATCAAATCAGTGATTCAGTATCCAAATCGCTCAATTTTCTTCTTGTGTTTTACATCTAGAAAAAAACGAATGTGTGCCTTTTGTGCATTTCTCTCTACAAAAACTCTATTTACAATGGTTAATCTAGTTATTTTACCAGGGACCGCTATATAGGTGGGGCATCTTTATATAACGATGCACTTAACATGCCATTAAATTGTCAGAGGAAGCGGAACATGCTTGGTGCCTTAAGAAGTCAGATGCATCATGTAGCTGTGTTGTAATTCTGTCTCTTTTGATATCACCTGATAAAGAATTGCAATGCAGTTTTCCTGCACCACAATATTTCCTGCTTTTGGTAACACAATATTTCCATGCTTTTCCCCATGAAAAATTTCGTACATTTTGGTTGCTTATGGCCTTATTAGGATCCTATAATCACACTGGCGGTGCTGGCAACTCTCATTAAGAAGAGGAGCAAAGGAATATTACTTACAATCATTTTGTCATTGTTGAACCAAAGGGTTATATTCAAAAAGATGCAATACAAACTACACTTTAATACTTGTTTTCATAGATGGTGACCATTTCACCCTGAGAAATAGGGCATATTTAATATCAGTGTACTTCATAGCATGATGACCGCAGCACGAGTTTAAGATCTAAATCTGGAATGATGTAAAAAAACCCCTTTGTTATCATCTTGTATATTTTGTCAGTGCCACGTTGCTTTGTTATGATACGGAGGCCATTGAATGATGATCCTTTCTTGTTCTGATATTATTTTTCATCACTGAGTACCGGTGGTTTTGGTTTATTCTTCCATCTTAGGCACGGCCAATGGACTACCCAAAAGGCTACCTTTCTCACCAAATTCCAGTATCATTTCACAAGCACTGGAATATTGATCCAGTGAAGGTATATTTCACATGGCTGGCACCAAACACAGAAGAGTCGCTTAATGGAAAGAAAGTTGGGTATAACAGAGAGGATTTATAAGCAGTAGAAGAATACCAGTGTTGATTAATGTACTGCAGATGAGAGAGAGTCGCTACTGTGATTTTTGTGTTTTTCTCATGTTGTTTGTGTGTTCATGACAAAGAAGACAATGTTTTGTTCCTGCTTGTTATGTTCCTTCAGAGCAATGGAAGAAGACACCTAATTGACTTTTAGATTCTTTGTTACACTTAGTTTTTTTTCTAAAATGTTTTTGGGCTTTGCATACCAATGAACTTGAAACACGTTTAAGATGTCTCGAACTTTGTGTTCTGGTTTGGACTTTGCGTCAGACACCATCATTTACATTTCCTTCCTTTGTTCTCTGAAAAGCTGAAGTGGTATATTTGGGAACCTAATACTGGACATGTGTTGAACATCATCTCTCACTGACCTACAGAAAACAGTGCTCTAAACTGTTCTGGAAGAGGTTCTTCAGAAATCAGAGAGGAGACGTGACTTTGTTTCTGTGACCAGGAGCTGGGTTGTGGAAAGGCTGTGTTCCTTTATACTCATTTCAAATAGAAATATTGTAATTTTCTGGGATGGATGGGCCAAGTGTGAACCACTCTTGTACCTTTTAAGTTTATTAGCACTTGTGAGGAATGTCATGGTCAAAATCGAAAAAAAGGTTAAGGACAGGGATTTCTTAAGTGGCCACGGGAGGTCACTGTGGCTCCTTTAGAAACCTAAGTCACTGTGTATCTGTTTGGCAAGTCTAAATGTGACTTTTAAGGATTTTTGCAGAACTAACACTTCAGTACTTCTATGTGTACATTTCAGTAGTATACAGATGCCAGCTTTAAAAAGTTTGTAGTATTCCTAATTTATATCATCAAGATAAGTAATTTTATGCATACAACTTGTAAAGAGTGATTCATATTTAAAATGTTCTTGATTTTTTTTTTCTTTGAGTAATTCAGTTTTGTAAAGATGTTTGTACAAAAACTGGCTTTAGTATGTTCTAAACTAATTTTTATACTGTAAAACTGCTCCTTTTGAGATGACAGTATATGGCACTTGTATGCTGTTATTTAACTTTGCTTGCTATATTGTAACCAAATACAGGGTCTTAAAGCCATACTGCTGAAGTAATTTGTGTTTTGTTTTCTTTGAGTAGGTTAAAAATTGATTCCACTCCAAAGTAATCCAATACTTGCTCTTAAGTCGAAGCAGGGGAGCCACTGATTCCTGTTTCAGTAATTACTGAAGCTGTATAAACATTTGTTTGTGAATGTAGCTTGTGGAATTTTAAGCATTTGAATAGCAAGCACATATACACAGTAGATGCAGATTCTGATCAAATAGGAGCGATCAATGTTATGTCTTTTTTCTTTTTTCCTCCACTATCAGTGCCTTAAACAGTAGACATTTTACTGATACCAGGACTATGTTCTCCGGTGCCATGGGTGAATTGTTAATGATGTTTACTGTTTAGAACTGTGAGAGCTGAAAGCTGAATAAAAGCATTCTTCTTTGACCTTTTGTGCCGCCTTCCTCTTTGCAAACCGAGGATAGGATTATTTAAGCACCTGTGTCATAATTTTATCACCTGAATATTCTGTGGTCGGTTGTACTAAAAGGCAGATTAAACATATTTTTTTTCATATTCTGTCCTGACATGCTTCCCTGTATTAGGTTAATTTTCAAGTCACTAGTTTTGTGCAAATGAAAAACTCTTTTGCTGTGGACTCCTCATGTGATTGGGAATCTTGATGCTATCACAAAATAACTGTCACTATCAAATTCTCCAAAGGTAATCCGATCACTTCGAACTTCAAACTGGTGATCTTTCACATCTCCTTGGGCCCTATGGAGGCAGAATAGGTCAGGCAGAGACAACTCAGGCTGTGTTGCGGTTGTAGGCTTCTGTCTTATTTAGAGATTGGGAGCCATTGACTCGCTCGTTGCTTGCTTACTCGGACTTCTAATTCTGGTCTGACAGATGTAATAGTAGCTGTCTTAACGTCCATCTTTTCTCTTGCCGTTAGCTCTGGGGTTTACTGCAAGGATTCTGGAAGTATTAGTAAGCATTACAATTCTGATTCCCGTCTTCATAGTTTTGAAAGCAATGAAGTGCTAATTTACTCAAGTATTCTGCCCCCAAAGCTCTGACTTTTGAGACATAACTAATGATATACAACCCTAGCAGCAGCATGAAAAAAGTGACCTTTTATTCCATGAACTAAAATTTTTTTTTTTTTTTCAAGAAGAGGATCCCAGAAAGTTTCTGAAAACAAGATCTGAAACCTTCTATATTAAATTTAGTTTTATGAGACTCAGCAAGGCTGTTACTATCTGAAACATAAAGACAAAATTGGTTATTAATGAGCCTGAACAGTACTAATGTTTCTAAGGAAAATCAAGAGGATTGTAAATGGTGTAATGTTAAAGCAACACCAGAGAAGGGGAATTCACAACTCGGTTTTGTGACAGGCAGATTAAAACGGACTGCTGACTGCTTGAAGTTCCCTTTTCTGAATCATTCCAGAACCATGGTGTAAAAAAGCAAATCTGAGAATTGTTATTGACTGTTTGTTTTTTGTGTTTATAACATAGCAAATTACCATCTATTAAGGTATTTATTTCACGGCACTCTCTAGATAATTTGGTTGATTGGTTGATCTGCTTTCAGGAGCCAAAAAAAAATCTTGAAATACTGGTGCCTTCAATACAGCAGGATGCATGAATGATGAGAGATGAAGTATATGAGTCTCACATTTGATCACAAGTGGGAATGACGGCTGTGAATCCATTTTTGTTTCCGTACATCTGCAGATGGCCCAGGCATGGAGAGACCCCAAAGGAACCCACCTTTGTCTCTTCCTTTGTGAGAAGGAAAATGGGCAGGAGCCTGAGGCAGCTTTGCCAGCTGGGTTGCTTTCTTTTGTGCAGCACGACTTTGCCCTAACACCAGCAATAATGACTGCTGACTGGAGGGAGGAGTCCGAATGACTTTACTTTCAGTTCCTTAATTTCTTCTGGTTTAGGACTTCTGTTATTGTGGCTGGAACTAGAATATGTCTCAGCCAGAAGCCCAGGATGCCATTCCATTAGAATCCTGGAAAGTGAGATCAACACTGGGTGAGGAACACCATGACAGGCTGCTGTGAAGTATCTCCAAAGCCGGTAATGCCACTTCATTACCAAAAAACATGGAAAAGTAGCTAGAGGTGTGCTTATTACACCATTGTAAAACTCTGGAGGCTTCTGTTCATTGGACTCCATGATAATAAATAAATTTGAGTTTGCTTTAACGGAATTGCTGCTTCTTATTGTTGATAGGAAACTAAAGGAGAAATTTAGAATAATGAGCAAAATCCTCCCTGTTGATGTCTCCTCGTTGCACACTTACCGAGGAAACTAAGAGCCTTTAATGCTGCCTGGCGCAGCTCTAGCTCTCAGGTCCCAGCAGCGTGGCTGCTTCACCCTCCCTGCTACACAGGTGCACACACCTGCCTTGTCAGTATAGAATAAATTCACCTCCTCAGTCCCATTGAGGATGATATCCTTAAGTAATCATTTCATTCAGAAAAAAGAATAGATACAAATCAATATTGCATGTCGTTAATTTTTCTATTTCCATTTGTTTCGTGTTATGTGCATGTATTACTCGCTTTGTGAATGCAGTATATATATATGGTAGCCATCATGTAACTAACTACTTGATGATTTAAATTCTGTCCTGAGACGAAAATTCCTCATGCTTTTCAAATCTCAGTCTGTGGCGTACATGAAGAGACCTGTGGGCCTAACAACCTGTTGGACTCAAGGAAGCAGAGAGAGGTGAACTGTCTATTAGCATCTAGTTGCTTTTGCTGAGCCCCTTCACTCGTACTGGTTTGTTTGTGCCCCTTTATGTCAGGAAGCAGAAGTGCCTCCATTGCAATCAGCAGAAGAAATCTCGTGAGGTTAACTGGGACCTGCATTTGGATGGCAAGAATGAAACAGCTTTGGTGGAGCATCTGTAGACTGGTTAGTTCTGAACACTGGGGGAAAAGATACAACAGAAATAATGCGTTTAAGGATGAAATGGTAAATAGACATCACACAAATACATACAGAGGCCAAAAGGATTCATGAAGAAAGGAAAAACTGTTTTGGAAAGCAGGCTATGAAGAGGAGTGGTAGGAAATTACATCAAGGGAGCATCATGAAACATTCTTTATGGGAAAGTCTGTAGGTGTGCTGCTTTTGTAAGCTAAAATAAAATAAATGCTAAGCCATTTCTGTGAGAAATACATTTTTTTAAAGCAATGTTTTTGGAAGTCCAAAGACTTAAAAGCCTAGGTCTTGCACACAACAACTCCAAAACAGTAAAAAGCAGTAGAGCAGCAGGTTGTTAATAGTTTACAGCCTTGACTTACAAAAAAAAAAAAAAAAATCAAGAGTGCAAGCAGTTTGTTAATTGTCATAATAAAAAGTCAATAAAGAAATTTATCTGCTGGCAACATTATTGTGCCTCATCCATTAGTTTGTGCCCACTTCTCTTGTATGTATTTCAAACAGCTGTGACTTTGTAGGAACATCTGTTGCTCGTTGAGGCCATGGGACAAAGTGTCAAGGTGCATTCTCTTCACATGAAAGCAGTAATGACGTGGGCTGGTATGTATGCTGTGGACTCAAGTCTAACTTAACAGCACTTAAATAATGGAAGAAAAGATGCTGAAGTAAGAAGCCAACACCAAACAAAGCTGCTGTTACAACTCAAGTTTCTCACTATTTTTAGAAATAAAACGAAGCAAGTTCTGGAATATGTTACTTTTTAACCTGAAAGGAAGATATTTCCTACTTAAATGAATGTTGACGAGCAAACAACGCCAGGGGCGATAAGAATCTGACTCATCCCACTGCACTAAATGTTTCTGTTCAGTATCACCTCGCGTGTGATACAGGCAATGACAATGCATGGAGCCAGGCCACGTTATCCCTTCTTGGGATCCACAGTGAGAAACAATGCAAAGGGTGAGAAGGATCTGTAAAAATACAGAGCAGTTTTTGTTCAGTGAAAGACTAAATGGGCTAGAAGTATCCATTTGGAAAGGCAATGTGTCAACACCATCAGAGCCATCTGTCAGTATTCTCCTTATCAGGAGGGCCGAGATCGCTTTGGGAGGTGGGCTCAGCCATTTCCTAGCCCTGCATTACAAATGGGAGTTAGGGTTTGATCTCGTAGGGATAATATTTGAGGACAAAACGATTTGAGGTCAATCTGCTCCGAAGTCTAACTAGAAATGGCAGATATTCTGTGGAAGGCAGGGCCGAATCTGGGTTCTTTCCAAACCCTGTGTTTCAGAGCAATAATTGATGCCTCTCCCTCGCTTGGCTGACTTCCAGGGTCCTCAGACAGAGCACCGTATCTCAGCATGCCTCCACCTGAACAAAACAGTTCTGTTCCCAGCTTTCCTAACGGTGCGGGGAGAAACCCAAAGCCCCTTCCCCTCCTGCTAAAGTTGCTCACAGAGCACTGAGGGAGGACCCGCCATCCAAACCTGTCCTTCTTCACAGCTGAGGTGCTGGGTGAAATATGTTTATCTTTTGCAAGCAGCTGGCAGAGGCCTGGTGGCCACCCACAGCTGCCTAACAGACTGTGTTCTCTTCCCCACTGCTTGGGAAGTCTATAGGACTTTCATGTCCATTATTTCATGCTGTCTGCTAGGGGTGAGGGACTTGGTTCTTTGTGGATGATTTCCAGAGATAACCCTCCAGTAAAGCCTCTTTAAAGATTTCTACATCCCATAGTTCTCATGGTTATTTGTGGGCCCTAGTTAAGGTTTTTCCTGAAGGATGCTCCACCTCAGCAGGGCTGATGTCTGTCACAGTAGCCTCCTTTGAGTTTCTGGATGTCTTGCACACTGCCACAGCTATTCATGAAGGTGACCTTCTGATAGCAACTGCTTCTGCTGGGCACATATAAAAAATTATGGCAAATCATCCTTAGCAAATTTCATCAGGATGCCCCTTCAGACATCTAAAGCTTTTCATAGAATCATAGAATGGTTTGGGTTGGAAGGGACCTTGAAGATCATCTAGTTCCAATCCCCCTGCTATGGGCAAGGACACCTCCCACTAGACCAGGCTGCTCAAAGCCCCATCCAGCCTGGCCTTGAACACTTCCAGGGATGGGGCCTCAACAACTTCTCTGGGCAACCTGTTCCAGTGCCTCACCACCCTCACAGTAAAGAAGTTCTTCCTAATATCTAATCTAATCTCTTTCAGTTTACAACCATTACCCCTCATCCTATCACTACGTGCCCCAATTAAGAGTCCCTCCCCATCTTTCCTGTAGGCTCCCTTTTAGTACTGGAATGCTGCAATAAGGTCTCCCTGTAGCTTTCTGTTCTCCAGGCTGAACAAGGCCAACTTTCTCAGCCTGTCCTCATAGGAGAGGGTGCTCCAGCCCTCTGATTATCTTCGTGGCCCTCCTCTGGACACACTTCAACAGGTCCATGTCCTTATGTTGAGGGCTTCAGAGCTGGACGCAGTACTCCAGGTGGGGTCTCATGAGAGCAGAGTAGAGAGGCAGAATGACATCCCTCGACCTGTTGGCAACGCTCCTTTGGTGCTGCCCAGGGCACAGTTGGCTTTCTGGGCTGCAGGCAGACATTTCTGGGTCATGTTGAGCTTCTCATCGACCAACACCCCCAAGTCCTTCCCCTCAGGGCTGCTCTCAACCCATATGCTGCCCCTCCTGTATTTGTGCACGGGGTTTTCCTGTGCTTATGGCATTTTCCTTCAAACTAGGTGTTCAGATGACCTGTTTTGTTTCACTTTACATCACACCATCAAGATTGGGATCCTGGGTGCCCTGGATCCCAAGAAAGCTCTGACCTTTTTGATCCACAGGGCCAAACCTCTTGGGCATACCCCAGCAGTTACTTTGATAGCCCTGATGGGCTGTCTTCCCTGGGCTTTGCAGCACCATGATTCTCTGGGTTTGCAGGTTGAAAGGAACAGACACAGGGCACACTTGAGACTACACATCTAGTTCTTGAACCAAATGGTCTTGAGCACTTTCATGCAAGCAGCAGCCTCAGCACAACTCTGGCAAATATAGTGTTGGGGGACCTGTGCACCTACTACTGATAACCCATGGGGCAATACTCACACCAGCTCCTGGTCTGGACAGCACACAGGCCCAGACCTGAATTTACATGTAAATTATCATTCAGACAACTCCAGTAATTCAGAAGTGATATCTTCCCTCCTGGGTTTGTGGTGTCCTCTGATAAACTACAATTCCTGCTGCAACTTGGCTCTAAAGTTAGTAATTTATTACTAAAATCACAGCACACTGCCAGAGACATGAGGGAAGCAGCTGTGTGGGAAGATGGCCTTGAGCCAGTGTGGTGCCACCATGATCCAAACCCCACTCTCAGGGACTTGCTGCTTGAAAGCTGAAGCTCCGAGCAGGGAAATTTCTGGGTCTTGACTAATTTTCACTTGTGGATGGCAGAAACTCTAGCTTTGTACATCCTGCAAAGTCCTTTTAAGGCTGGACCTGTGAATAGAGCCACTGTCACTGTCGGGACGGCCAGACTTCCCTCCCATGTCCCCAGTGGCTTACCTACTACAGAAGTCTTCTTAAATATGATCCGGATCCATCAACAGCTCTGCCCGCTGTCTTCAGCTTCACTGGGCTCCGTCCTCACGACTATTTCCAGTCATCTTCTTCCTTACCATCACGTCGGGGTCACCATTTGTGGCGATTGAAATGCACGGACTCCGATATGCAGGATCGAAATCGAAATCAGCTTTATCAAGCAAGCGTGCTCTTTATATACTTTTCTACCAAGGCCAGTAATTTTCTACTTTACTTGTTTACACCATCACATACTCTAAAAGATCACATTCCCACTGAAAAGGGAATCTCTCTTCCCTGTGAGCAGCACCTCCTTCTCTAAGGAGTAGCTTCACACAACTTCATTGTCTGCCAAAACAGTGCTGCAGCTGCTTATTCTTCCCTATTAGTTCTACCACACTTAACCCTTCTTTTGCCTCAGTCCCCACAAGCCACGACATTTCTCCTGGCTAGGGAAGCAGAAGAAGACGGAACCCAGCTCAAGCTGGGCTGAAGTACTTACTCCAGGTGAGTATTTCATTGAATCGAGTCAGTATTAATCAGACTCAGTCCCTGAGAGGACTGGAGCCAGTGCTGTACTAGCTGCTTCTGGGTGAGCAGATCCCTTGGATTTTACTCCCCTCTGGGAGTGGCTGTCAGAGCTGTTTCTCAAGAGAACAGCACATTTGCACAGAAACTCACAATCGCAGAACAGCCAAGGAGCCTCCGGAGTTCACTTGGTCCAAACCCCTGCTCAAGCGGGGCCACCTACAGCAGGCTGCCCAGGACTATGTCCAGACAGCTTTAGAATATCTACAGGGATGGAGACCCCACCACCTGCCTGGGCAACCTGTGCCAGTGTTTGACCACCCTTGCAGCATAAAAGGGTTTTCCTATGTTTAATTGGACTTCACTGTGTTTCAGTTTGTGCCCGTTGCATCCTCTCCTGCCACTGGGCACCACTGAGAAGACTTTGGCTCTGTCTCATCTACACCCTCCCATCAGATACTTATTGATAAGATCCTCCCTGAGCCTCTGAGAAGTCTATGTTGCTGCCCAACAGGGGTTCAGATCCAATTTATTTTTACTTATTTGACAGGTTCTCTCTCACCTGGCAAGGTGACTCCGGGCACTTTCCTCCAGAGCCTGTTTACAGGTTTTTAATAACTGCCACAGTGCCAGGCATTTGCTGCATGGTGAGAAGCTGCTGGGAATAATTAGCACTGAGGGGAAAATGTCAGAGATATTCAAATGTAACATTTATACATTTATACTTTTTAAAGTTCCTGTCAGCAGCAGCACAAAACTTCTGTGAGTCGCCGGCGCCCGGGGCTCATCCCACCGACACAGCCGTGCAGAACAAGTCCCCCTCTCCCTCTCCATTGCTGGGAGCTGCAGAGCCACAGGAGCTCCTCAGTGCCCCAGGATCCCCCGCTTGCCACCTTCCTGCAGGATGGGTTATCCACAGCTCACGGCACCGTAGGAAGCTGCTCAGGCCGTCCCATCAGTTACCTTGCATCACATCCACGGCTGAGCCCATCTCTCCTATTACCTCACTTTCCTGCCTGGATTTGGCTCCAGCCACCCTGTCACTGTACCCTGCTCTCCAGATGTGCAGAATGCACATCAGTCCCCCAGTACTGGCCATGAGTTACACGGCACGTTCGTCCTGCTGCCCTCATCCATCTGGAAATCAATTGGCCACTTACCGCTGTAATCTGCAGGTTTTAAATCTTTCGCTTGTGAAGGAGAGTCTGTTCCCAATTAACACTTTGCCCCCTTGCAGAGCTCATTACCAGTACCTAGCATAGGGATTTCATTGCAGCCTTCCCAGGGGCTGCGCTGCTTGGACGGCGGAGGTGTCACACTGGCGGCACTGGGGAAGGGGTTGGTGATTTCCTCCAACTCCTCACTTGCTCTGTGGCTTCCCTGACGTTCCGGTGTGGAAGTGCCCTCGTCCCACCATCACACAGGCGATCTGCTCGTCACAGCGCACGCTTCGTTGAGTCAGTTATTTGTGGGTCAGGCTGAAGCTTCTCCAGTGCAAAGAACAGAAGAAACGTGTTTGCTGCTGAGGCTGAGCAAAAGGTTCAAAGCACCTAAAGGGCTTGGTGCAGGCAGATGTCTCCCTCAACGTTCACAAGAAATTGCTTCCGTAGTGAAAAGAAAAAATACGTATTTTTCCAGTGATTGCCCCAGTAGGACTGAAGAACCAGTTTATAACTTCAAAGCACTTCAGGAGCAGCCAGTTAGCTCAGCGGCAGCCCCACCACGAAGTGCAGAGCACACCGGGACCAGCAAGCGAGCTCTGGGCTGCTGCCCTCTTGCAAGGAGCTGCTCACTGGCACTGGCTTCCCATGGCTCTGTGTCAGCCCACAGAGGAATTACAGATTGGTGGGTGCAAGGGAGAGGCGTCTGCAGGCTGGGCTGAGCAGAGTGAAGTTTTTCACTGGAATCATTTAAAGATGCAATATAACTATTTTTTAGTCAGCTGTCAGGGATCTGGCCTGGAGGTGATAGCTTGGAGAAGACAATCTTAAGCTGTTTAAACTTGTGAGATATAAATATTGTTTTCTGTCGTATCGCTGACCCTCAGAAAAGTGCCCCCTTCTCCATTAAGTGCTCCTGAATAGTGAAAAATTAGTTATTAATTATAAATTTCCAGGTAACTATGATAAATTCTCCTTTCCCATCCGCAAATAGATAAAACCCCAAATTTCAGTAACCTCCAAATCTCTGTGGAGCCTGTGCTCAAAGAGAATGTATAGATCTGTGTACTTCTACTTTACATATATACATTTATAAGACCTATTTCAAAGACCCGTGATTCTGTCAGGCCTCACTGTTCAATAGCTCTGAGGAACTGATTTTACACAGTCACCACCATTAAGACCCTGTATTTACATCTCACTGTCACTGGACTGGGAAATAATGATACAGTATAACAGAGCATACAGGTAATGATTTATACTGTGCCGTGTAATTTTTTCAGGTGTTCCTAATGCCTTTGTTGGTCAAATCCCTTTCTGAAGTGCCCCCGTTCACCTGGGCTAAAATACCCCCCAAAGGGATCCAAGCATTAAAGTTCAAGGCTTTAGACTCCACAACTGCAACTATTTCTGTCTAAACTCTTCAGGTACCCAAGTATGCATTAGTGAGAACAGCCAGAATGTCCTCAGTCGTGATGGTGTGGCAGTGTTAAGGCTTTTAGCCCTCCCCAGGGGTTTACACAGATGTTTCTGCACCAACTGGCGGTGACAGGCTATGTTTATCCCATCCAGAACACAAAGCTTTGCGTTACCCAAGCACATGGTGGTGACAGCACGGGAAGTCATCTGAGAGAGAGCCTGAATGCCCATCTCTAAGCTTTAAGCAGAAAACTCTTTGTGCTCCCTGGAGCCACTGAACTACACGGAGCAGTAGTGGTGGACAAGTTGCTGTTGAAGATGTTCCACTTTGTGTAAGTACTTATACACCCAGAGGAGCCCTATATAATCCCAGGTCAACGCCTCTACTGGCTGAGTAGCTGCTGGCTCTGTTGAGATAGAGAGAGGTGAGAGGTCCACACGCAGGCGACAAGGCTGCAGTCGCCCATCTTTCCTACTGAGAAATGTTTAGCAAAGTTCTGGCTGTATCACTGTGGACACGGAGCATCTCTCTGCAGCAGAGGGTCATTTACATCCCCTCTCACAATATCTGAGAGACCAAAGTAAAGAAATAAATGTGGTGTTCGTTAGTGGATATTGGGCTTTTATATCTCAGACACTGTGAGTAATGTTGAGAGACTATCTTAATTCTGTCTTTTTTAGAATTTATTTTTAAATGTGCTCTTTGTAATATATCTCATGGAATAACTATTGCACAAACAGAAATAGCGCACGTTAGACAAAGACAAATCACCTTTGGTTTGACTGAGTCACCCCCTTCACGGTACAATTAATTATTCAAGAAGTACACATCCAAATGTTACATAAGGGCTCTCTTCCTACTGAAATTATCAAATACGTTTAAAAATTTATTAAGGAGGAGACAAATATCTTCAAATCCCTTTGTGAACTTCTAATTATTTTCAGGACAGGGTCAAAGCCAGTATAAAACGCCCATGCGTAACTCAGCGTACTGCTACGCGCTGTGTGCTCCTGGACAGGCAGTGCCCTCAGACAAAATCATACCATAATCCACGAATCCTTTATGATGCAGCACTACATCACTGTCCTCCCCAGTGAGAGATCACGTCATTGACTTCTGTGGGAGCAGAACTGCCCCTGAGGTCACCGATGGTCACAGCAAGACATCGTGACTGCCCGGTGTGCCCTGTCCGCAGCATCCCTTTCTTAGAGGAACCACTGTATGGTCTCCGTTTTGGAGCGGCAGCATCCTTCCCGGGCAGCACTAGTCCGCAGCCACTCAAAACCCGTGGTCTGATTTCAGACAAAACCAGGGTAAAGCCTAAGTTTAAATCACTTACTAGAAGAGGTTATTGAATAAAAAATTATGACTGTTTTTCCTAGCAGCGGGAAGCAAGAATTTTAAACAATAAGCTATTAAATAACAAACATTATAATCTTTGCTGGGAAAGTATCTCAAATAATTTTCTTTATGAATAAGGGAGATGATAAAAAAGGAGATTTACTCACAGGCTGAAATGCATATCAATTTTTTATTTCCCTAATTATTTGGCAAGGGTTGCAGATCAGCCCTGTCAGCCAGGCACGGGGAAATGCTCTGTAAAAACAACAGAGGTGGATTAACCTGGTGGGGCTTCTTCACAGGCGTGCTGCAAAGCTCCAGACATTTCATCAGTCCTGCAGGGATAATTGCCAGTCTCTCGGTTCCTCCTAAAACACTTTAAACTTTCACACCACTTGGCTCTCAGAACCCGTATTGCCTAACAAATCCCATGGCATATAAGACTCTTAGAAATTCTTTTTCATGCAGTTTTAAATTTGACTTCTCTGCCAAAATAGTCTTCCCTGTTTCTCCCTTTCCTTCTCAATGCTTTTCTTCCCCCCACAGCTTGGGGTTTTTTTTTTGTGCTTAATGAACCTACCATCCAAACAGAGATTTATCGGGGAGGCTGAGGGGACCTCAGTCATCCCCCCACCCTAACTAGGCTGGTGTGCCCCTGACATCAGCGCAGACGCCATGTTTAAACCAAGGCTACCTGTGAAGTAGAAATGCCCAGAGCACCTCAGATTTATTATCCTGCTCCTCCTGCTCGCCATTTTTGCCACTTTTTTCTATGCATTCACATATCAGCATATTTTACTACATTTTGCTGCCACAGAGGAGAGAGTTGTGCCATCGGCTGACGGGGATGATGCAAAGAAGCGCCCCGGGCCCGCTGAGCGTCAGCGCTTCCACCGGTCCCTGCTGTAAGGAATAATCTGAAGAAAACGGAATATCGTATTTTCTTGCTTAACCAGCACTCAGCCACCTCGGGCACTTGGCAGCACCTTTGCAAATCCGCCTTCTGTATTTTTAATAGCCGGTCCCTTACCTGATGTTAAGGCCCCTGTACGTAAATGCTGAATGCATTTAGGATTTGGCCTAAGTGTTACTGTGAAGGAGGAATTGCAAACACCTGGAGAACGCGCTCAGAGCGGAATAGCTTTATAGGAGAAGGCAGAGCTCAGCGCTGTAAAAACACAATGAAAAGGGGGGAATTTTGCAGCCTGTAATGACCAACGCACAGTTATTATTTTGTCTTTAGTCAACTCCTCTGCACTGAGTACCTGGGAATACTGCAGTGGTATTATTTCTCTACAAAACTGGGAGAAAATGTTCCGTAGCCATTTGGGATTCCTTTTAACATCCTTTCCTCAAGAAATCAGTCTGGTTTATCTTCTGTTATGCCTAAGAATCTCCAGCTAAGTGCACTGAGTGGCTGCCTTAATTCCGTAGTCCCGAAAGGACTGGACAACCCCATGTTCGTTCTGCTCAGGCTCCAGCCTGCACCAGCCTGGCTTTACCTGGTGCACACAGCGGCAGCTTTGGGGCACAGCGGCGACACAGCTGGGGCTCATCCACCCTTTCCTTCATCCCTCAACCTGCCCTGCGTGGTCAGAGCAGCCACCCACAGCCTCCTCCAGCACCTGCAACCACAACAGCACAGCCTGGGCAGAGGAGCTCTTTGTGTTTCACCAGGGTAGGTGGGACCCATATGCAGCTCCATAGGCCCATATAGCTTTCAGCTGCAGGAACCCTATATGCCCCGTCAGCCCACGGAGCTGGGTCTGGGAGAATATTCAGATTTCACCCATCCCCTCCCCTGTGCTCACGGTGACAGCACTGCCCATGATGTCTTCATTGTATGAAGTATTGCCATTCGTTGCTGGATATTTCAAACCTCTCTTTCTGCTCTCCTCTTTTGTTGCACACCCCAAGCAGCATCAGGGGGATTTCAGGCAGCCTTTGTTGATCGACTTTTTTTACTTAATTATGTTATTTCTAAAACTACCATCCAGCATTATGCTTTACATTCTGCTCTCAGCCTTCAGGAGGTGTCACACAGGTAAGCAAAGAGCTGGAGGTGGCCCTAAACATGTCGCTGAGCTCTTAGAGGACTAGACAATGGGACTTCAAACTGTGTTCAGTAAGAGACAGTATTATATTAAGGCAGTAATCAAAAATCTTCAAAGTGCTTCCTAACTAAGTTCACAGCGAGAAAAGCTTTCTGCTTGTTGGTTCTTTTCATCCTCGGGAACGTCATCAAAACAACACCCCTAGCAGCTCACGCTGGTGGGAGATGAACAACAGCCAGGGACCGGTCCTGCACTCACACATTGTGCTTCCTAAAGGTGAAATGGAATGATTCGTTACTCACAAAAACATGAAGAGCCTCATACCCTGCTCGTCAGGGCAGTCCTGGTTAACTGAAGCTGAAGCACAGGGTGTCACGTTGAGTCTGCAGAGCTTCAGTTCAGCAGGTGATGCCACAGCAGGCTCAGGCTCCCAGCAGAGAGAGGGCCCATTCCTCTGGACATGGAAAGCCTCTTTCCCCACATTAAGGGGAAAAAAAAAGATGCTTAATCTTTGTGCTTGAACGTAAAAATTTCAATAGCCGCTTTCCAGAAACATTCTCTTTCCTGCATCAAATTTGCTTTCAAGCTCTGTGTATTCATACTTCCAAGTTTAACTGGTACTTACGGTTCCCCTACTGAGAGGTTCACATTTTAGACATGGGAAGAATTTAATTTCCACAACTTCGTTGGCCTCTATCTACTTAAACAATGAAGGCATAAATGTAATGCTGTAGATTTCTCTGGGACTTGTACCCATTGTAAACTGGTGCATTTGGGACCTTCTCACCACTACTAGAGCAGGTCTCCTGAGGAGTAATAAGTACTCAAAGGTACCTGAAAGTACAGGGTCCAATTCTTTTCTCAATACAAACATTACTGTATTCAGCCACAGGCTTTAAGGTTGGAAGGAGTTCATTACTGTCTAGTTCGGCATGCTGCAGAACGAAAACCGTATTGCCCCACTGGAGGCTGGGTGCACAATTTGGGGGAAGAGTGAGGTGGGCAAGGTGGGACCTCGCTGGAAGGAGGCACGGCACTGTCCTTGGGGTGGCACGCAGGGACTCAGGGGTCTGGGAGGACACGGAAAGCGAGGAACAGGGGGGATACCTGCAGTAGGAGCGGGAGGAGCTCTAAGACTTGCAGAAAAAAGGAAAGGAAACCCAGGCAAACAGTGTGAGACCACTGGGGTTAACTGGGAAAAAAATTCAGCACCGGAGGGACCAACTTATTTCACTTTAAAGAAAGTAGAAATGTGTAATTTTTACATGAAGACAAGTATTCAAAGACAGATGGCATCTCAGTTATATTTTATCATGTCAGTTTTTTCTGAAATCCCTTTTTTGTGATGATTTACTTATGACTTCAAGCAAAATTTAATTCAAAACCAGGCCCCAGTAGTGGTTGATCTTTGGTCAAGGTTTTTAAATAGCGGTCAGCCATAAAAGTTTCTTCTCCTCTCCACTTGCGGATTTCCGGACAGTCTCTATCTGCTTTTACACTTTAGGTCATCCCATAAAAAGCCTTCCCAGCTGTTTTTCAAGGCCCGTGGCAATTTTTCCTGCATGTACCTATTGCTCAGGGGAATTTAATTTCCTCCTTCCAGAGCACTGCTCTGTGCTGCAATCCTGGCAAAGGTGATGAAACTCCACAGAGGCCGAGAGAACATGAATCAACCCCCTCAAGGGTCCCTGTGGTGTACATAATTTCTGTGTGGAGCCTCTACAGGACTGCTAGAAAAGTCACCTCCCTCTGCCGGCTCCCGGGACATTCCTCCATGGAGAGCAGCATCAGTGGGCTACATGAAGAAGAAGCTGGAGCAGCCGTGCTGCAGAAGCAGCAGCAGTCTACCAGCAAGGTGATGGGTGTAGGGCACATATTAGTTGAAGCGGTCAGGACAGCAAAAATAAGTTGTGGGGTTTTTTTGGAAAACCCTGCATGACCTCAGGCAAGTTACTTTGTGCATGGTGAGATGCAATAGCTTCAGGTGTCAACCGGTACCATGGTTTCATGTTAAAGTATAGGTAAGTCCATGAAAATTTGTGGTTTGCAGCACGTTTGAAAGTAAAGCCACAGATATTTAAAACTAGACACCTGAAACCACAAAAATTCAGTGAAATGTGGGTCTCCATTTTATTTTACCTTAGTTTCCTGGCCACTGGAATAACCTGTAGCTTTGGAAAACTGTATGTTTGGTAAAGTAAATTTTATTTCCGATAGTTTATTATACGTGATAGATGAGTCTTCAGTAGTTGTTTGGTACACGTATATGTTTGTGTACATATATATGAGCAAGGTAATCGCAAAACTTCTGCAAAAAAAGCTTTTCAATAAGGCTTTTTTTATGAAACCCACAGAGAGACACTTTATATCACAGATTCATTTTGGCTGACAAATATATTTTAAATACTGCTCCTTACATCAGCTCTGCTAGCTCTTCTTTGCTAATAAATTTGAGGTTTGGGAATCAAGACAAACAGAATGTTCATAAGTGAAAACCTATGTGATACAAACAGTGTCAGCCATCGAGTCATAAAACAATGTATTGAAACCCATTAGTGGCAATTCTAGCTATATCTGGCTGTTGGAAAGGAATAGATTAAAATATTTTTAAAGGCTAAAAAATAGGCAGATATTTCTCTTGATTTAAAGTCAAGATTCAAAGCCGAGGTGAATTGTTTGCTTTCAAAGAAAAAAGGAGAATGGATGGAAGCTGCGGTGTCAGCTGGGTGGAAGGCAAGGCTGCCCCACGGTCTTATCTCACGTGATTAATGTAAGGCTGTTTGCCACGGCGAGGACTATAGCTGCCTCGTGGCCGATGGCAAACTAAAAGCAGACTCAGAGACTGGCTTTGCTTTGAGGAGGTGGTGGGTAGGGTTCCACCACAAATGTAGCAAGCTCAAACCCATCCCCGGGGCTCGTATTTGGGCTCAAAGAGAGAGGTATTGTCTGTTCGGTTCACCTCTTGAGGCCGTTCAAACTAATATTTCGCCCAGATAGAAATTTCTGTGAATGTCACATTTGAATTTCCACCTTCCACTCTTAGTGAAATAACGGGAACGAGTGACGCGATCAGAACCCCTTGAGAAAGTCTTCTTGAAAGTCTTCTCCATGCTTGTGGGTACCTCTGCAAGCTGGCTTTATCTAAACTCCTTGGAGTCCCTCTTACATTATGCAGCCTGGGATAATCTTTCATGGGAGTGAAGTGGATCTCAAAACAGTTCCTCGGGTTGTCTGCTCATTTCAATAAAACTGAACAAAAGCAAGAGATTTTTGCTGAAATTCTATTGTCAGAAAAATTATCCTACCTTATTTAAAAGTCCAAACTGTTAAGTCTACAAAGATCGCTTTAAAAACTTAGACTTCTGGTTATATTTCTTTTATTCAAAATTAGAATTGACCAGAAAACTTTAATTAGAAAGGCATGTAAGGGAAAAATAATTTTCTGAAAAAACAGTGTTTCCTGAGAAAATTTCTTTTTTGCATAGGTTTGAAGTGATTCACATTTTCTGTGGACTGTCATGAATTGTCTTGAGTCTGCAGGGTTCGAGGAGTCCTGGCTTGTTTTCCTCTTCCTTTACTCTCATTGGACAGGCTCTCTAGAAAACAGTATGTCCCATCAGACAACACATGCCTCCTTCTGGACCTGTTACGCAGTGCGCTGTGGAGGTCACACCACCCTGAATTTGTTCCAAATCCTTGCTCACAGAGGTCAAATCACCAAGCCTGAGCTGGAATCCCTATGAAGCAGTGGAAAACATCAAATGAACTTAGTGACAAGGTCAACTCATTGTGTCAAAATAAAGTACCCCGATTCTGCAAAGGCTGGAGTGATTTATCCTAGTATCCTTCAAAATGATACTTTTCAGCTTTTGCCCTGGCATGGGGATGGAAAGCAAGGGTTTAAGGCCAGCATTTGCTGCAGTCTGGATCTTCTGGGCTGTGCTCAGAAGGAGCAGCTCAGAAGGAGCAGCGGTGCAACTTCTTCTCTCACCTTTGCAGTGCAGAACGGAGAGAAACCAAACCTCTAAAGGTCACTGAGCTTTCCTCAGGGCTCAGTTATCAAAGAGCTTGTAACTTCTGTGGTTTCATAGCAAGAAGTGAGCTAACGACGTCCTGTGCGTGGCAGGGTGATGAATGTCTATGCCTGGGGACACTGACTCTGTACTTCAGCTTGTACAACGGTCACGAAAGAAATAGCCTCTCCCAAGACCCCTACAGGGACCAACCCTTCTCTCACTCACTTGAGTGACTTTTTGGCCTCAGTGCTGATCCAGAAAATGCAACAGAAATAGTTACTGGGTTTCAGTGAGCAGTCACCCCAATTCCAGTGCCTTGGGCATGCAAAACTGAATGGATTTGAGCCTTTGTGTTTTTAAAACAGCATCCAAAAAACTCCTTTCTGGAGCTTTCATCAGGATCACGTAAGTGGTACTTCTAGATCTTTGCCTAGTGCTTTTTTTGCTATTTTCTCTCTCTTGGTGGTATGTGCCCGCTGTGTAGTTTGCTCTGATACACTGCTGAGAGCCGCTCAGCTCGCTGCCTCTGCATTAGCATAACATCCGCAGTGGGAAATCCCGTGACTGAGTGAATCAATATCACATATGGCCCAATTTTAGGGAGCTAGATTTAATTAGTACAAGCCATCACTGGCACTACATTTTCCCGTTGTTAGGCCCAATATATGCAAAATTATCATTGTCTACTGGCTGGGGCTCAATGCATGTGTTCACAGTTTTCTCAAGCATCCAGAAAACTGGGCTGATCCAATTATTATGAGCCTGTCTGGCTCTCAGTGGCAAAATTCCCAGGGCTGGACCAAACAGATGGAAGTAAGGGGGAAAACTGAGTTTTGGACTGCAAAAAATGTGAAAGCCATTGGCCCGTGTCAGCATGATGCTTAGCTGTACTTAGTCCCATTATGCTAATGAGGTCTTAGGGTTACATCCACACAGACTTTTTTACAGGATGCAGTGCTTAGGATTTGTGGGTCTGTTATTCTTTACACATAGTCATTATGGCAACAGCAGCTTTTAAATAATGCATGTTTGTTTGCATGTTTTATGGATTTCTTTTGAAGATGTGGATCTCAAAGCACTATGCAGAGTTTGACTTTGTTTCCCTCTAAGAAAAATCAAGGAAAAGGCCCTAAAGCTCTTGGAGACCTATGAAGCCACTGTTTGCTCCCTTGAGGTGAATTGAGCATGGCAAGGAAACACCGGGCAGAGGGAGGTTCTGATGCAGAAGCGTGCTGTCCTTCATATCGGAACCAGAGCAATACTGAACACTGTCCTCAGCTTGCTAATGTCCCCACTTTCCTGCTATCAGCACCGTTGCCACACATGGGTTTTCATCAAGGATTGGGTGGGGAGAACTTTCTGAAAAGTCTCTTATTGGAAACATTGCCTAAAAGAGGATTGTTTTAATGTGTTTGGTTTCATGTGTTAAAGTAAACAGAACCAGTGGTATATTTGGGCTGTTGACCTGTCACCTTTCCCTGCCTTTATTACTGAGCGTAAAAACAGGCAGGGCACGATCTTCCCTTCCATTTGTGTTGAATCTTGGCTGAGTCAAAGTTCAGCTCAAGCATAGGACACCTCCAAGCTCTTTCCCAGTAGCTCAGTTGCCCAATTTCATATAAAGCTAATAATACCAAAAGTTACATGAAAATAAATCTAGTGTAGAGCAATATTTATTAACAATCTCATTAATCAGGCTCGCGCTGGCTTGTCTGTAATTTTCCCACAGAGCTGTGAACATCCAGCCCCCGAAGTGTGGGGAAGTCACCCACCAGTGGGGCCCCCATCAGTGCAGCCCCAGCCACTGCCAGCAAAGCAGGCTCTGAGCTTGTTGTCTTAAATTTTTCATACTGCAATTAAGGCACTTGGGATCTTTCCTTCCCTCCAATTTCACCTCTCTCTTTCCTTTTAAAATCATTAATTCTACTTAGCAATGTTTTCTGGTAGACATCTTAAAATACATCACAGAATCAAAATGAATTATCCCCCCAACCTTTCTATGCCCTGACATACTCCATTAGCAGAGAGGAGAAGCTGACTCACCCGCTGTTAATTGACGCATCTCCTGTATTATGTAAACAGTTCAGGAAATTTGAAATATAACATTGCTAAGGGATTGTTTATAATCTGTTAATCCAATTAAATTTTCTGATCCTGCCAAAGTGTGTAAAGCCTTTTGCTTGAGTTACCCTTAACTTGACTCTGAATTATTCTCTGGGTTTTGACCTGTGCAATCCTGGAGTACAACAATGCCATTTCAGCTGCACAGCGACATACGCCAGTGTCGAAGGTGACCCTTATTTCTATACATAAATCAAAACAAACACAAACCTGCGCCCGGCTTTTAGAAATTACTGGAAGCCCCCAAATAAACTTCCTGCCTTTTAACATTCACGGTTAATGTCCATTACTCTTTTTAAGTAAAACTGCCAATTAAATTAATTCTATTAATGGGACTGTGTTTGTTAAGCAATGTAATAAATGTAATATACTTTCAAGGAATCATGTCAGTACCCATTAGCTTTTTTTATTCTCTGGAAAGGATCTTTTCCCCTGCTGGCTGCCTCTCTCTCTGCACTCTCGTCTGCGTTGGTGCTGCCATTGCAACCATTGCCAAACGTGGGGGCCACCACCCCAGGGGAGCCATGGAAGAGTCTGATGGCGATGCACACACTCACCGTGCTCCTCCCGGCACTCTCGGTCTCTGTACTGCCAGCCTAATCTTTGCCTTTCATGCTTTGCTGCTCCCGGCAGGGTTTGTCAGACACAAACAGGCTCAGCACGTTTCTCCCCTTTCTTTCTTTCTTTCTTTCTTTCTTTCTTTCTTTCTTTCTTTCTTTCTTTCTTTCTTTCTTTCTTTCTTTCTTTCTTTCTTTCTTTCTTTCCTTCCTTCCTATTAGCAGGCTTGAGGCAAAGGTTCAGTTCATACAGGATTTCACTTCTGTTAAAAGCTGTTCTGCATCTGTCCTCGGGAAGCGCAAACCTTTTATCTCAAAGCAGGGCAACCGAGCACTCAGAGAAAAAAAACCAACAGCCCTTTCAGTAGGTATATGTCACAGCTTTAATTGAATCCCTGTCATTTCAACAGGGTCTTTCAACAGCTTTGTGGACTCAGTGAACTGATGAAAACGTGAGCTGGAAAAAGAGCTTAGTGTGGCTGCTGGCCAGGACAGCCCTCCCCCACGATACACGCCCCACCGTTGTGTTTGACAGGATTAACTGAAACGGCAGCATCTCATTTGTATGAACATGGCTATTGCATAAAAAAGCCGCATGACTTCATTCAAGTGCGAGCTCATGTTTGCATCTTGTATAAGTTATAATTTTGAGTCACAGAGCAAAACCTTTCTTGTTTGAGTGAGGTAAAGGTATATTTTTATTAGCCCAGCCAGCAGGTAAAACTGCAAAAATCAAACAAGTTTTCAGGTACACTCTTTCCTGAAACCGTGAAGGGACAGGAAGAAGAGTAACTTCAGAACCTAAACCAAGGTTTCTGTGCTCAAAAGATTCTTAGTCTTCCAAGTCTACCAGCTGGTCTCTTGAGAAAGTTATCCTTTCCTACAAAAATTTGGCTTCCTTATACTCCCAGACAGTGAGGTCTACAACCATACTGGGTATTACTGATTCATTTATGCCTCACCCTACATGTGCACTCCATGGTGGTTTTGTCTAGACTGCCTCGTGCAGTAAGGTCACCTCAAAAGACTGAAAGCTTTAAACTCAAAAAACACAAGTAGCGTGCAAATTAAAATTTGAATCTGTTAAAATAAAAATAAGTGGCTAGGCCAGATAGACAGAAATAAAAATATTTCTTTTTTTTTTTTTCTATATATTTGTGTAATATGTAACCTCACCCTGCCCATCTTCGAAGGCATGCTAAAGGGAAAGTCCTTGTTTCCAGCTAACTCAGTGTCTGGAAGGCAACATACTCTGCCTGGTGTCTTCTGGTCCTTAGGCAAGTCCTCTTTCCCTGGGAAGCCCACCTGTATCTGGTTCTCCATGTAACCTTTTGGCCTCTTTGCACAGGAGCGGGATCCTCAGCTTCATGCTGCAATCTACTACTCACTCCACCCTTCAGTCTCTGAAACCGTCCCTCCTGGAGCAGGAGGAACATGGTTCCAAGGAAAGGCACCATCTCCCCCAGCCTGGAGCAGACACCTCCCCAGCCAGCCACCCCACAAGAATATGGTTCAATGAGTTGTCCCTCATACCTCCATCACGGCACCTCTTAGAAATGGTATGGATGCAAATAGGCTTGAAATAAAAAACGCAACATTTAATTTTTCCCTGGAACACAGACACAGTTTCTGAAATTAAATACACTCAGTTGTGAGCCAGGCATCTGTAAGAGCCATGAGGCTGGAAGAGTCCATTTTATAGAGTGGCTGCTTTGGCTTCCTGAGAGACACAGTGGGACAAGGCAAACCCTTGGCTTTGGGACAGTCCAAGATTTTCCATAAACCCTACCTCATTACAGAGCAGCCCTTCTTTCATGTATATGATCAAAAGGCTCTCACGTTTTATTTAAATTCCCATGCAAGGTCTGATTTAACTCAATTTCTACCATTTTTTACTTTATGTTTGTACTTTCTGAATTCCAAGGTGTATTTTTTGTTCTTCACAGACTCACTCCATATTCTATTCTTTTGGAAGTGAATATTCACCTGATTCTGTAATATTCACCTGCAGTCAACAACTGCAGCTCTGTTCTTAGAAGCATTTGTCCCTTGCTTGAGATGGATGTTCCAAATGTTGTTCGTATCTTTGACTTCAAGGAATATCAAGTTCTCTTCATATTCAAGACCTTGTGCCCATCTGCACACTTGGCTGAACTAAGCAGGTCCTTTCATTTCTCAGAATATTTTCCTTTCACTTCTAAGGACATTCTCTTCTGATTTGGTCTTGAAGAACGCCAGGCGTTTACAGAATCATAGAATGGTTTAGGTTGGAAAGGACCTTGAAGATCAGCGAGTTCCAACCCCCCTGCCATAGGCAGGGACACCTCCCACTAGACCAGGTTGCCCAAGGCCACGTCCAGCCTGGCCTTGAACACCTCCAGGGATGGGGCCTCAAAAACCTCTCTGGACAACCTGTTCCAGTGCCTTACCACCCTCACAGTGAAAAATTTCTTCCTAATGTTCAATCTGTACCTGCCCTCTTCTAGCTTAAAGCCATTCCCCCTCATCCTATCGCTCCATGCCCTAGTAAAAAGTCCTTCCCCAGCTCTCCTGTAGGCCCCCTTTAGGTACTGGAAGGCCACAATAAGACCTCCCCGGAGCCTTCTCTTCTCCAGGCTGAACAGCCCCAACTCTTTCAGCCTCTTCTCGTAGGAGAGGTGCTCCAGCCTTCAGATCCTCCTCGTGGCTCTCCTCTGGACACGCTCCAGCAGGTCCATGTCCTACATGTTTCCAACATGTCATGTTACTAAATTACAGACATGAAAGAGCTCAGTGTTCAGTCTGCCTGTGAACAAGTGAGTAGCAAAGGAGGAGGGTGGGAAAGAACTGAGGCACAGTTGTTGTTCTTTGTCTCTTTGCCTTTTTGCTGCTTGGTCTTCATGGATTAAGTTCTTTCACCTAGAGCAGAATATAAACAATGTGAGGGAGTGTCAGAGGCATCCCTCGGTTGACCAAGTAGATCATCAAAACTTGTTAACACAGTAGTCTCAGCCCCAGAGTCTCTGGGTAACAGAATAGATACAACAAATTAACTGGGCCTTCCAGGGCAGCTGAAAACTCATTGAATTGGAAGATATATAGTTGAGGCTGTCCTCAAACTCTGGACAATTTTCCCCAAAGCCACCCAGGGTTCTCACTCTGCACCTCTGAAATGGCTCCTCTCCACCATATTGCAAAACTAGTCCTGTTCTCGTCTTGAAGTGGTGGTTTCCCCACTGTCTGCAATGATGTTACTCCCCTGCCATCCTCATGGCCTGCTGGTTACCTCCCAGAGTGTCATTTGGAGGTGCAACCCTCTTTGAAGGCTAGTGGCTCCTTCTCCTGTTGGCACACCCATTCTAAGGAACCTCATTAGTAACACAGCTTCAATGACCATTTCTGTGATTACTTGCATAGTTGAATATCTTTTCCATATACCTGTTCAAAATAAAACTCTGGTCCTTCTTTACGGTACTACTCACAGAGGTTTAGTGCTCAGCTCAGAGTCTCCTCTCTGACCTCCTCTCTCAGCCACTTCAGGTGAGAGCACCATCTTGACTTTTGCTTGGGCTGAAACCGAGTGTGTGTCTGCAATGCTGTCTTGCACTGCTCTTGCTCAGACCTTGACAAATCCGTTTTGCCATTTTCATACCCACAAAGAATGCTGCTGCTAAAAATAATTTCTAAGCATACCGTTTTAACCATGCCAGCTCTTCCTACTGGGTCATTTTTGCCTGTTACATCCAGTGACTTCAAGCCTCTTCAGGATTTATCTCTATAGATATTGTAATATTTACTGACAGTCACCTATGTAAGTCTTCTTTTATTTTGAATGAACTAGCAAAAAATGGCAGTTGCCATCTAATTAAACATCGCCTAGCAGATAATGAGGCTGTTGTCATCAAACTTAAGCTCTCCTTTCAGAGAAAGCTTTTATCTTGGCTCAAATGAATTTGACGTTGTTTGCTTAAGACCAACTGCTTTTTTTCTCATTTGCAGCTTTCATATATCACTGCCACTGCCCCCCAATACACCACTAATGGGAATGATCTGGCTACGATGCCTCCTCTAAGCAAGGAGTAACTTGAGTGACGGGGTGAGCCCTTGTTTCCCTCCCATATGGGTTACTCTGGTGCTTTAGCTTTATGCTAAACTAGCAAATATCGACAGAAGGTGCAGTCAGACTGGCAAATAGGTGAAAATAATCCAATGTAGCTGCCTGCTCAGGTTCTGTTCATGTGCTTAAAAGGAGAAAATATCAAATTGAAATAACTCAAACCTGTTGAAAATCTGCAAACATGACTGTGAAGCTTCACTGGCTTTAATACCTTCTGAAGTACAAGCCCAGCTTTCTTCCAAAGTAGTGCAGAACACAGTAATCCCAGAAAGGGAAAAAATAAACTATGCAGAAGAATTTTCTTTCCATAAGGCAATCCCGAGATGTGATGCCCAGTGTCCCCAAAATAACACATGCAAAATCCATTTTCCTCCCTAGCTGGGGACTGCCCACCCCCAGAGTGGGTGCGGGTCTCCCCAACTGTGCGGGGAGACATCTAGCCAGAGAGTGAGGAAACAGTTCCTTAACTATTGAATTGAGTAAAACTACCCCAAAACCTCCTATGAGAAAGAATAAAGGACATGCGTTGCATTTATAAAGCTACCTAAAGGTACAAAACATCGCTGTACAAATGATGACTGAAGACAGAGCAACTCCAGGGTATCCTATATTTATCAGAATACTGCATTGGAGCCCCCTGATACCACTGTGAAAATTAAAACTCATATTTCTTATTTGCTGTTATGTCATTCCTCAGTGCCTATTATTTCTTGAAAGTCAGAAATTTATTGGCATTCCCTCAACAGATTTTTTCCCCTGAGGTCTAAATGGAAAACCAGCAACTGTTACCTCAGAAGGGACTCCACTTACGGTTTATGGATTTTTGTTCGTTTGTTTTGCTTTCTTACGATATATTTGTAGATAAGCACCTCACTAAACAATGTTAAATCTTTGTTTTAGGTTATTAGCACATTATGGACGGCAGACATACAAGATCAGACTGTTGTAATTGTAAAGTTATATCATGGAGTAATATTCACTACCTTGTGCAATAGTACTCACAGAGTGTAAGAATCTCTTCACCTTTCCTACCTTCATCCTTTTTAAGGAACTAAATTGCAGTAGGACAGTCTTACCTAATATAGGAAAATATGTAGTGGAAGCTGGTAAGCACTTTAGGACTCTGCGAACTTCTGGATGGAGACAGAACCATCAAACGAGGAAGTGCCCCACTTCACATCTTTGAGGTTGGCAAAACGAGACACCTTATGAGTCTGAAACTCTTTGGGCAGATGAGAAGAAGAGGTTGGCATTGTTGGCAGAACATTCCAAAAGAAGGGATGAGCCAGCCATAGCGTACCTTGTGTTACCGTGCCATCGGTGGCAGTTATCTATACAACAAATGCTCACTTCCACTTTCCTATAGCTGTTACATGATACCAATGTTAATAGCCTTATTTTATTTTCAGATAATCTGGACAGAGATAGTTTGGCATCTTCAAAATAGTTTCGCAAGCAATGGGTAGTTCCTTCTTCCATTTTGTACTAACAAATATTACAAAAGCTTTGATGTTGCTGTGTTTGAGGCATTAGTGCCTATGAAGAAAAAAAACACCCTTTTCAACTCTTTTTTTCCTCTCTTGAAAGACGAACCTATTTATTGTAGAGAATCTATCTTCATAAGGGAAGAAAAGCTTTGTATATTTTAGCTAGGGTTGGTGAAAGACAGGACTATTTAATCAGCTGTAAGAATCTAGTGACTTCTTTGCCACACTGCTCGTCTTCTGCAGCAGCCCCTTTCTCACTTTGTGCATGCAGACTCCAAGGGAAAAAAGGTCGTAGGCGCAAGGACAGCAATGCTTTTGTGATGTTTGTTTTGAATGCTCTCTTACACCTGCAAGTTAATCAGAACCAAGTAAAAACCTTTTTCCAAACAAACTACAGTAAGTCTCAAGGAAATTACCACTATCTTTATTGATACTTATAAAACCAAACCTATGCTCGTTTAAAATCCAGTGCCTTCTTTTTGGGGGTGTATCTTACTGTGGTCACATAGCCATTGTCATAATCAATAATCCATCATTAAATCATTCAAGTTTGGAAGGGATTTCAGAAGGTCTTGTGTTGAAAGCAGGAGTTCAGACTAGGGCCTGGAACTGGGTGAAGTATCCTAGATATGGTCTACTGAGTGGTCAGTAAAGGGCATTTACTCAGCCTAATTACTTACCTCAGTTTCTGGCTCTGTTCCCATTGACACAGCCCATTGACTGTCAGCCTTCATCCCTGCCGAGGCACGCTGGTGGCTCATGTCTGGCCCACTGCCCACCAAGGGCCTCAGGCCCTTCTCAGCAGCGCTACTCCCCAGCTAGTCAGTCCCCAGCTTGCACCTCTCCTGGGGGTCAGTTCTTCTCCAATGCTTTGCATATGTACTTGTTGAATTTCATAAGGTCCCTGTTGACCTGGTCCTCCAGCCTGGCTAGGTCCTCTGGATGACAGCCCTCCCCTGCAGCATATCAACAGGACCCCTCAATTTCATGTCGTCCTCTGACTTGATGAGGGGACATCCTATGTCCTCCAGGTCATGGATAAAGACCCCTGGGAATTCAGCTCGTAACCATCCTCCTGGTAGAGTCTGATGACCCATTAGTCATTACCGCAGTTTTTCATCCATCTGGTTGTTCACTGGTCTAGACTGCAGTGTCTCACTGCATATGAGGATACTGCAGGAGGTGGTATTGAAGGCCTCACTGCAATCAGCATAAATGACATCCACTGCTTTCCCCTTCTCCACAAATCTAGTCTTTTCATCACAGGAGGCAAACGGGTGGGTCAGACATGATTTACCCATAGCAAATCTACACCTACTGTCCCCAGTTCCCCCCTCTCCTTCATGTGCCCAGGAACAGCTTTCCAGAAGACATAGTCCATGATTTTCCCAGGAAATGGGATGAGGCTGACTGATCTGTAGCTTCCTGGCTTGTACTTCTTGCCCTCTTTAAAGGTGGGTGCAAAGGTTGTCTTTCCACAGTCACCACAGACCTGGCCCAATTCGTACAACCTTTCTGAGGTGCTGGAGAGAGGCTTTGCAATGACTTCCATAGTCTCTGTGTGTCTCTGCAGAGCAGTCTCAAACTCTTGAGTCATCTTGAGTTCTTTACTCATGTCAGGTTCTCATTGTCATACAATGAATAATGCAAAGTTGTACTCGTGCAAAAACATACATTCATGCCTGCTCTGGTTCTTTCCCCAGGGACTCTTGCACAAGATACATGTTCCAGCATAATTCAGAGTTATGTCTGTCCCTGTTCCTGACATTTCCATCAGAAATGGTGTGATTCTGTCTCAATGTTACATGACGCACACTTCATTCAGCAAGTCATGCTGGGCAATGGCTGTCCTCAACACAGGCTTGGATGAAGTCTGTACACGCCCAGCGCCCTTTGTCTGAACATACTTGTGATACCCTCCTGAAAGGGTCCTTTCCTCATTCAGAAGAAAGACCCAAGTGCAGACGCCTTCAACAAGACCACGATGGATGCACTACTTAGACCGCTGACTGAAGCAGGGTGTGGGATGGAAGTCCGTGGGCTCATAGCTGTCACGTTGAGGAAAGGCCTTCTGCTCAGCTAATGGAAGAGGCTGTGAGTACCAAGTATTCCAACAGAGCCAGGTCCAGCCCCAGGGGCAGCCTCCGCCAGTGCCCAGGAACTCCTGGTAGGTTGTTTTCCCAGGACATACTCATAGATGTGCTGCCACGGATGTGCTCTCTGTCCCAGTCCCTGCTTAAGTTCATGGGGAGTATATCCATCTATCTCAAAATAGACATCAAGTAAGTGACTTCTGTTTCTATCATGATATTAAGAGAGGGAGGAGAGGGGAGGGACAAGACCAGGGTCTCGCCCCAGCTTCGAATGTCTGTGCGTCCTGCTGGGAGGCCAGGTGACAGCAGCCAGGTCCATGCAGGTCTGATTTATTCCTTCCAGGGATACTGAGAATGGAGCTTTATTTACAGCTTCTGGGTTATTCTTTGGAGTGGAGGCTGGCATGCCTTGTATACCTCAGCTGAGAATTGCACCCCATCTTGCTACCACAGGATGTAGTGAAAGCTCACAGCTGTAAATTTACAGATGTTTTTTCCAAGTGCTGATTTTTCTCCAGTGGGGGAAGGCAGTGGCAGGCGCACTCTGCTCCTTCAGTGGTCCTCTAGGGCTGGGGGAGTAATGCAGTTTTATGGAGATTTACAACCTGGGGAGTAATAATGCAACTGAAACACCACAAACATAAAACTTCGTGGCTGAAGAAGCATTCTCCCACTTTGGTCGGGAGAATGTTTTCTCATGGGAGCAGATATTTTTCTAGCTGTAGTTGCCAGAGATGTTCTTTATTGCATGAACATGCCACGGAATTTACTATCACTGTTAGACAGCTGTCATGGTGTTCAGATTTTGGATATGACATTGTAGCATGAGTTTTATTTTCATCTGTGCAAAATGACTGAGTAATATTCTGCAGTAGTACAGCATATAAATAATTCAGCTGCTTAGAGAGTGTTACAAATAAAAATAGAAATTATTTAACATTACTTTTTAATTTGAAGTAAGACCAGATACTCAATTTTAATATTCTTGGCTCTAATATCGATTTTTTCCTTGTGTCTCCCTTTCTTCATAAGTGACAGATAAAGGATTTTTCCTCCAGGAGATAGCGTGTTTGTATTGACATTGATAAAACCAATTTTTTTCTATATTTTTTAATTAAATCCGTAGGATATATCTTTCCCTGTTCTTTATTACTGCAACTTCCTCCAGCATTCACTGTATAATATTAGAGGAGGAAAAATAATTCTGTGGTAGAAATATAGGATTATTATCAGAAGATATCATTTCGCTTTGTGGTTTTTAGGGTTTTCATTACACTTCAGAAATGCAGATATTTACCAACATTGCAAGGTAGTTTGAGTTTTAATTTTCTTTACTTAGATTCTTAGACCCTTTAATAGCGGGCACTTTATTCAGATAAAGTACTGCTTCCCATCTATTTTTGCAGGGTGTCAGCCTGACGGTATTTCTCTTTGATTTACCAAGTCATTAAACGCTGCGAGATGCTAGCTGGTGTTAACAACCGTGCTCATATAGCTCTACCAAAAGTGGTTCAAATGGTTATTGTCACCTGGAGGCCATTTCCTCCAGCGCTGAAAACATCAAAACTGATTGTGTGAGCACTCCAGGCTGCTTCACAGCAAAGTCACCATAAATTAACTCAAATGGTCTTCGGCCTCAGAGGTCAGGCAGCAGTGGGGTAAAGTGAAAACTGCCAAAAGGCAAGCTAAATTATACCCTGCAATTACCTTACATTTTCTTTATGTTGAAATGAATAGAAAGCCCTTCTTAAGCCATATGAATAGAAAGAGAAAAATAAAAGATACAGGGTGGACAGTAAGGGGAGAGGGGGAGCAGTTTGCAAACATTCTAGGCATGGTCTTTGTCTAAACCCTTAAGCTGACTTTTTTCAGCAGGATAGTTTTGGGGTGTGATGGCAAAGGCAGGATGGATGGTCAGAAGCAGGCTGTGGAAAGAGAAACCTGAAGAAAGAATAAAAATCAGCTTGATGAGGAAGGGCATAATTCCAGCTCGTGGAATGAATTGGCTTCAGGAACGGTGGGTCTGATAGCAACAACCTCAAATAAATCTCTTGAGCTGGGAGAGGTGATTGAGAAAGCGAGCCAGGCAATTGAATGTGTGGCTTCTTATTCATGTTGGTTAAATGGCTGCAGACGTGATTTATTTGCAAACTGGCAGTTTGTATAGCTCAGCTGCGCTAAAGGCGAGCAAGCGTGCCCATCACGTGTGTCCCTGCCTCTGCACAGGCTCAGCAAAAGGCTGTCGGGGGCAGGAGGTACCCGGAGTGCGTGGGCTCCCCCCTGCCGTTATCTCAAAGGGTGCACTGGCATGAAGCGATAAGCCACGGAGCATATGGCAACTGTGGTGCCACAGAGAGGACTGAATTTGCCACTAGAGAAAAAAGCAATGAGGGGAAAATGAGGACAGATGCTGAATCTACTTACTCGATTCAGCACAGAAAAACACCCCAACAAATGCCTTTTATGCTGTTAATATTGTTCCACTCTATAAGCTTTTACAATTCTATTGCAAAAACATCAAATATCAATTCATTTGTATAATGCACTCACTGAGGTACATCATACATTTACTGAGCAGTTGAGGCTTATCATGCTGCAATCTGCAACCTCACTTCGTGCCAGCGCGTAACTGATGATAGGAAGTTTTCCCTGCCGGATCCCCAGCCCAGTCTGTAGGGTGTCTCGAAGCAGTAAGAACCCCCTGCACATCTGCATCATCTTATTTACACTCATAAATCCAGTTGGATGCCTGTTTGACTGGTTCGGAAATAGCTTGGAAAAAAACTATTTCTGCATTGAATTGTGCCAGTTATTCCCCCGAACGTGAGATGCTCCCCCCTGCCTCCTCCTTACTATTTTTCAAATCTGGAAATTGTCTTCTCGGTTGCAAAGGGTATTTTCTGGTTTCAACATCCTTACCCTAAAGGTGAAAACCAATATACGTTCAGTTTGTGCTCTTGTAGGTGTGCTCATCCTTTCTCTTTGCATTACATGCACATGTCCTCTGCAAGCTCTTTTTAGTAATCTGTAACCCAAGTGGAAACACTCCTCCTCTCCTCAGACCCTGTTTCGGCCCATTTGCTCCAATGAATAACTCTCTTGTTAATGGCAGAGCATTCCCATCCCCATCAAGGAACAGATGGTGGGAGTTTATAACTGCATGATGAAAGCAAACTCTGTTTATGACAATGTGTAACTTTGATTCCTAACTTAGGGCGTGTTCCAATTACGTTTTCCATTTGCAGCTCTGTGTTTATTTCCACATTCAGTTCTAAATTGGTTCTACCATTGATATCAAAATGTCATCCTTTCAGCTGCTCAGCTGGATTCAAGAATCCCACTTCTTGTGGTTGTCATGGACCAGCATTGTGTTTTCAATTTATGACCATATATTATAATACAGAGAGACCAACACTACCCTAGTAAAGCTTTGTTTAACTGACACTATTATGACATGTAAGAGAATAGGAATAATAGTACAATCTATTTGACCATAAGGAATTAATTACTAGAGCAAGATGCAGACCACACAAACCACTCCTGATCTCCTTTCTCCTTTCTCCTTCTGCTCAGTTTTTCATGGCAATGAGCACGCCTGCAGCCTAACTCCAGCTGTCATGGGACCTTTCCTTCTATTTGTAGGAGTAACTATTGATTTTAGGACGATAGAAGATTGATTGCTGCTGAGTCTTCATGTGGGACTGAGGCACCAAAATCCAATTTAAGGAGGCTTCAGGCAACCTGTGATGTGATCCTTTAGTTATTAGTGAAAAGCAATATTTTGCTCTTATTTTTCAGGTAATTACTTGTATCTATCACAAAGTTCGGTTTCACTCAGCCCATTTCCAGAGGAGAGTTGTGTTTAGTCTCTTATCCTGGCTGATATATGTGTGCATATGTGTATATATATACAAACACATATGTTATGTATATGTATGTATACACATTTTATATATATATACATATATACACATACGTTGCTTTTTTTCCAATAACTCAGACCACTTAAAAAATGTGCTTTGTAGTTGGAACAAGAGATTCAAGAAGTGGCTAGAACAGTTTACCTTTAAAACTTCATTTTTTACAAAAATTGTTTCTACTTTTTTTGCCAACATAAATTTCAATGACATTTTTACAGTCAAAATTTTCCATTTCTAATTTTGTTAATGGCAAAATGTCCATTTTTGACCTTGTTCTGGATTAAACTAAGTTATATTCAAAAACTGGTTTTAGAATACTATTTTCCACAGTCTATACATTTTAATGCAAACTTAATAAATTACAAAATAATCCATGTGATCAAAAATAAGGAAGTAATCACTAATAGAAATTAAGCCTTTCTTGGTGCCAAACATCTGAAAAAAGGTCAAGAAATCTCTGACAAGCACCAGCAAGGACCAGGGGTGGGGATGGAGCTGCAGAGCAGATGGCTGCACTGTGTACCAAAGCCTCTTGGGGACACAGCTTTGTCCCCCTGTACTCGGCACTGGTGAGGCCCCATTGTACTCAGTACTGTGTTCAGTTTTGGGCCCATCACTACAAGAAAGACATTTTGATTCTGGAGCATGATTCTGGAGTTAAATCCATTCGGTGGCCGGTCACAAGTGATGTTCCTCGGGACTCAGTATGGGGGTTGGTTCTGTTTAATATCTTTATCAATGACCTGGATGAGAGGATCGAGTGCACTCTCAGTAAGTTTGCAAACACCAAGTTGGGGAAGAGTGTTGATCTGCTTGAGGGTAGGACGGCTCTACAGAGGGATCTGGACAGGCTGGATCAATGGGCTGAGGCCAATGGTATGAGGTTCAACAAGGCCAAGTGCCGGGTCCTGCACTTGGGTCACAACAACCCCATGCAGTGCTACAGGCTTGGGGAAGAGTGGCTGGAAAGCTGCCCGGTGGAAAAGGACCTGGGGGTGTTGGTGGACAGCGAGCTGAATATGAGCCAGCAGCGTGCCCAGGTGGCCAAGAAGGCCAAAAGCACCCTGGCCTGTATCAGCAATAGTGTGGTGAGCAGAACTATGGAGGTGATTGTCCCCCTGTACTTGGCACTGGTGAGGCCTCACCTCGACTACTGTGTTGAGTTTTGGGCCCCTTGCTACACGAAAGAGATTCTGGAGTGTGTCCAGAGAAGAGCAACAAAGTTGGTGAGGAGTCTAGAGCACAAGTCTTACGAGGAGCAGCTGAGGAACTGGGGTTGTTTGGTCTGGAGAAAAGGAGGCTGAGGGGAGACCTTATCGCTCTCTGCAGCTACCTGAAAGGAGGTTGTAGTGAGGTGGGGGTCAGCCTCTTTTCCCAAGAAACAAGCAACAGGACAAGAGGAAACAGCCTCAAGTTGTGTTAGATTGGATATTAGGAAAAATTTCTTCACTGAAAGGGTTATCAAGCATTGGAACAGGCTGCCCAGGGAAGTGGTTGAGTACACCATCCCTGGAAGTATTTAAAAAATGTCTAGATGTGGTGCTGAGGGACATGGTTTAGTGGTGGACATGGCAGTGCTAGGTTCGCAGTTGGACTTGATGGTCTTAAAGGTCTTTTCCAACCTAAGTGATTCTCTGATTCTCTGATGGAGTCTGAAAAAGTCTGCATTTTTCAGCTATGCCACCAGCAGCATAGCTGCACAGATTGTCCTAGCAGCACTAATTGCCCTGATCCTTCCATTTCGCCTGCCACTTGCTGTCACCCTTTGGGGACCCTCTTATCCCATCTTTGCTTTTGGCAACAGTAGTTTCCTATAAAATAAACTCAACATAGATAAACATTGTACAAAGCATAGCTGATGAGCAAGTAGAAGTATTTGTTCCAAGCAGGAATGGATTTTTTGTTTCCATTTACTTTTACTCTGTTATTCATCACAAAGCCTGTGCGAGAAAATTTTGCGTCAGAAATTTAGGTGATTCAGCCAGTGGATTAGACCTCAAATTCGTTCATGCACAGAGCCTTTAGGACCAGAATATTGAAACGATCTCTTGAAGATAAAAGCTGAAGACACAATGAGCGTGTCCTGCTGCCTAACTGCACGCATTTATGAAGAGAAGAAAATTTCATGAGCAGCTCATGAAACTACTTCTACAAAGAACCTTTTCTTAGAGGATCATGGGTAGAGTTTGACAAAGATAGCTACGCTTTCTAAATGCATTTCCTTTGAGACAGAGAGTTGCACTCTATGCAAGAAAAAGGAATTGATGTCAGCCAAGTTGAATAACACAAAACTTTGATCCCAGGTTCAAACTGTGCTGGTAAAATCACTGTGAGCTGTATTTGTAGTGTTAGTGCCATGACAATCGAATCCTTGGTTTTTGCAATAATGTAGTGATTTGGGATGTTTCTTGAAAAACAAGAGATGTTGCTGAAATGAAAGTAGTTGGCTATACCCACTGTCAAACTTGCTGCTCTTCAAAATTCCCTGGCTGAAGTATTGACAAACCATTAATCATTCCATGGCTGACTTTTTCTCTCAATTTCAGTGTAGCTCAATTTTCAGTTGTAGCTTTCCAGGAGTTAAGTCCTTAGCTGGTATGTTCCATCGTTCCCTCCCTGAATATTTCCTATTTTTTTTTTATTAAATAAAGATAATTATAAGTTACTATATGCTGGACCAGAGCCAGAAAACATCACGTATGAACTTTGAGGTATGTAAGGCAGTCAGTCGTATTTCTCTACTTTCATCATATCATTTTTTTCCGTTTTGATTGCTGCCAATGCAAAATTCCTGCTGAGCTTTGTTCAAATGTTTGGTGTGTACCCAGGTAAATGTTTAAAATCCAGTGTAAAGGTTTATAAACACAAACTGACCTTTACCTGGCTCTAGGAACGGACTCAGTAGGAAGGAGCAGCTGGTCTGTGTGTGCACGAAGCTTTGAGGACACCAAGTCTCAGGCAATGAATAGAGATGACAAGGGTCAGGGAGGAAGATGGACAAGGACTAGAGCGTGGTGAAGTTATAAAATGGTGACCTTGCAGGAGCCAGGAAGCTCTTCTGAATCTCTGAAGAGATTTTAGGCATAAAATTCAGAAAAGAAACAGGCACAGCGGCTGACCAACTGAATTTATTACTGAAATTACTCGCTGTACAAACTTCCTGTATCCTCCCCTAGCCTGGGCATTGCACTGTGTATTTACGCCACATATTTTAAGAATTTCACTGAGGCATCAGGGCTAAAATTGGCATCAGGGGAGGGCAGGGACACGGTGGGGAGGCATCTTGGTATCAGTTATGTCAGGCTGATTGCGGCTCTCTGAGGTCAGAGGTGGGTTTTCAGCAGCTGTCGCAGTAGCTGCTGAAAAACATTCAGTTTTAATCCGGACGTGCCAAATCTGGAGCTTTTGTGTCTCAGCCACCAGAGAAATAATTTTCTCTAAGGATTTTCTCTCACCTCAGTAGTGTTTTTGACCCTCAATAGACAATTACCGTGCCACCTGCTGTGTTTGCTTGGTGGCAGAGACACATAGATGAATTTGCGCCATCTCAAGTTCTGTTGCAAAACTTCTCTTTTGCTGTTCCACAGTGAGCCCTACAGACTGAGAGCAAAACAAATCACATCTCTCTGCCCGTACAGAGCAGTCACATCTTGAGACCAGGCTGAGGCAGCTGTGCAGTGGGGTTGAGACTCTGGTGGTGTCAGCAGAGATTGGTGCCGGCCTGCCTGATATTAAAGACCAAATGTCTGTTGGTTTGATATTACATTATGTGCTGTGACAGCCATTTTCAGTGGCTCTCCACTGGCAGACAGGTATTTGTGAGCATATCCCATCCGGGCAAACTTTCTGACACTGGGGCGGGTAGCCCAGATTTTATCCAACCGCCTCTCTTTCTCCCTAGCAGATATGTCTCTACTTTCATTGAGTTTTATGTACTTTCTTCTTTATGGAAATGGGGTGAAAGACACGCGAATTAAATGCATTGTATCTACTACAATGGAGCATGGCTCTTCAGAACTTGTTTTAAAATTCCCTCAGACATTCGTGATCTTTTGGTATTAAAGTCCCTTTAAGTGTCCAGCTATTTTCTAGATTTCTCCAACTTTTTGTTTGTTTGTCTTTGCTAAACTGAAAGCAATTAATAGGGTGAAATCAGTAATAAATATTTTAGCCAGTTAACAAAATTGCTACCATGTGTTGTCACCATCCTCGGAGTGTGTTTCTGAGGAAACATCCCCTGGCTCTCCTGACTCTGCCAACAGCACCAACTACATGTCTCCTCACTATGAACACAGCGTAGGCTCTCTGCTCACACATAAACCCTCTGCAGAGACACAAAAAATCCAGTGGCTTAGACTACAGCTGAGTCCCAGGCCAATAGGTTTAGGGAAAGCCAGGAATATCCGTGAGCTTCCTTCTTGGTCTAAGATTGGCAGCAATAGTTGGTAGATTCCAAGGATGCTCTCAGGTTATGGAAGTTGCAGGTTTTTTGAGGAATGGGTGAGAAAAGTGAAACTTTGTACATACATACCTTGTCTAGCCTTAACTATACAAAAGAGGGGTTCAAGCTACTCTTCTCAAGGGGGGAGGGGAGAGAGAGATTAGCATCTCCAGACAGCCACTAGTGCCATTGTAGAAAAAACAGTGTTACAGTTTTATGGACTGAATAGATGGACTGCAGAGGGAGCTTAGTTAACAAGCTGTGAGTCCCTTCTAAGTGGGTACCAGTTATCCCCACTGCATGTGGCAGACTGCATGGATTGCCAGATGATTGTTATTTCTGGAGGCAGATGTTGGAGCAAACCATGGGAGTCTTCAGAACATAATAGGGATTAGTGACTGGTGGAAAGCTTTCTAGTTATGAAGTTCTTCCATTGAAGAATTTGTAGTGCATTAGAGTCTCCAAACACCTTGTCAAAATCTTACGATAATTAAATTTTGGCAGGTTTTCCTGTCTCTTCCTGAGCATGCCCTATAATAACATGCTTTTTAATACCGGACTGAACTATAGAAGCATGTTATTTAAGGCCATACAGCCTGTTTCCAATTACAGCAGCCATTGCAGATGAAAGAATAATTTTACCAGTGGTACACTCCATAATGAGGATGTGAGACCTGAAGAGGAGGTGGAAATTAGTTTCTTCTCAGAATTTTTATTGCAGAATATCCTCTTTTGAAGATCTTACTTCTAGGAGTTGCCCATGGGGAAGACTAAACACTAAGTGCTGAGACTAGCAGCATACATAAGACTCACTAAGAACCCAATGTCCTTGCCCATAAAATGACTTACTTTAGCTATTCCAGAAATTAGAGATGTCTACGCATGAAATAGATGGGGAACGGAACAGTTGTTTACTCATACTAACAGTCAGATAGCTCTGATATATGAGTGATCTTGGATAGAAAGTGATAAGTGCAGGCATTAATCAAAACTACTTAGAGTTGCGGGAAACTTCATGGAAGCAGGAATTACTGCTATTCCACCTGTCAACTTTCATTTCTTGAAATCTGGCCTGTGTAGAAACAGCTGTCAAAATAAGATTTAAGTACCTATGGAAAATCTAAACCTGACTGAGGTAAATAAAATAGCTACTTCTGTTTATTATTGAAATCGCCAGCTGGGAAATTGGCCATAATCATTTGGAACTGCTACAAATTGGTTTCAAATTATGGGAGTGAAGCGGGAGGTAGTTGAACCACCAGTTCAACTGGAGGAAAAAGCGTGACTATCACATCTGACTCAATCTGTGCTAGAGTCACCCATGCAAGGACTGGCCATCACAAGGGGATCCAGCTTAGGTTTAGCTTCAGTGGAAAGCACTAGAACAGGTATTTTCTCATAGTCATTTACAGATGCCTCAGCCATCTTCTCATTTGGTGTTCATCTTCTGATAATTGCTCTATGCTGTGTTTTCCCACTGGGATAAGTCTTTATCACACTAAGTCTGATCTTCACCATTTTTACAATAATGTCTCCAAACAGATATTTCCACCTTCACCGTGGATTTGCACCATTTTATATGAAAGGAGAATCAGTCTTAGTAAAATCAATTTCTCTGCTACACGGCACGTCTTTGCATGCCTGTCTGTATGTAGATTTGTATTCGAAGCAGGCAACTTACCTACTGTTTCCCACCATGATTTAGGCTTTCAGGGACTTTGTGGAGAATGGATACCTGATGGTGGCTGAATCTCGCCAGAAGCAAGGACCAGATCCACACCTCACCAGTCTTGCTGGTGGACAACTTTCTTGGTGCCACAGCCCCCCTGGCTCAGCCTGCTTTTCCCTCCGTCCCTACTTGCCCCATGTCCAAATCATCACCTTTTCTCCTCATGGTGACTTCTCCGCACTTGCTACTGCATGTAGGTGAGGTCAGGGGGCTCCTTCATCCATTTGGGTAGCAGCCACCCTCCAGGGAGAGGAGCTGGCTCAGTCAGCAGCATCTCTGGGGCTGCCCAGTGGACCACGCTCCTTTAGATACACCAAGGTTTTCTGTCAAATACAACTAAGTAATTCTTGGACTGCAAATCCAGAGCATGCTGTGAGAAAGTGTACAACTTGCTGCCAGCATTAATCATGGATGTTTGTATGGGACATCAGTGGTGGAGGTAACCTTTGGAGACAGCCATTCCTCTCCTCTGGCTGGATATGAATATAGGACTTTCTGGCCCAGTGCTTTTATAAAGTGTGAGTGGACTGGATCCATGTGAAGATAGGTCTGTACACTATACAGTAAATAATACAAGGGGGGGTTGTTGCCTTATTTGGTGAATAGAATTATTTGGAACAAATTTCCTGGGCAAACTCTTATAATTTAAAACAGGTGCTTTCTGTGGACATTTTGAACTGACGTTCAAGTCAACTCATGCAAAATTATTTTTGCCATTAAATTTTGATATAAGTATACCTACAGAAAGTGAATAGAAAATGACTGTGAACTCAGTCAAAGCACATTTATTTAATAAAAACATTCCCTGAAAAGATTCTGTGGTATTCATGCATTAAATATTTCTGAAGCTTGAAAGGAGCTGTAATGGAAAGTTTGACATCAAAGACACTAACGGTCCCCACAAAGTGAGCTTGGAAAATATAATTGAGATTTCTCGAATTATTTCCTTGCAAAAAAGGTTATTCATATTTTCTTCCTTTTCTGAAAGACTATCATATCATCTCATGATGTGATGAAGTTAATCATCTGATTGATAATGATTTTTATTCCATTTGGTTACTGTTTGCTAGTCCCACTGTTTCTGTGAATAATATGGCTATCTGCAGTCAGGAAAGTGGTATTTGTAGCAGTAAAGACTAAATTATCCTTGACTGATGTTGATCTCTGCTTTACCAGCTGAAACTGTTTCTCATGAGCATGTGTGTGTGTGTGTTCAGGAATGGCTGTAATTTTCGTTATACTCTCACCTGTCATAAATTTGTGTCATCTCATAATAGAATTACAAATTCTGCTTTCTCAACTATCTAGTGGTTTACCATAACTCGTTTGGATACTGGTTAGCTGATTAGCAAAATCTAAGATAACAATTAACATTTTTCTCACTTTTTTTTTGCTAATTTTTATTTCTGCATTTTCTTATACTTTACAGCTTATTCAAATTACTTTTTAAGTTTTCAGTGCTCATTTCTTACTGTCGTCACTTGAGGATTAATCAGTTCACAAACCACTGCCCATCCACATTTCAGTGGCAATAGCTTCAGTAACTGTTTGTAGGATTTACAGCTCTACCTGATACGTACAGATCATAGACTTATAGAATCATAGAACAGCCCACATATTGGAAAGGACCATGAAAGATCATCCGGTCCAGCGTTTTGTGGTGAGAGGAGGCCTAGATGAGATAGCACCATGTGTAATCACATCTTGAAAACCTTCAGTGATGGGGACTCTACCACATCCCTGGGGAGGTTGTTCCAGTGATTGATTTTTCTCACTGTAAAAAACTTCATTCTTCTATTGGGATGAAACCTCCCCTGGTGCAACTTCCACCTGTTGTCCCTTGTCTTCTCCATGTGGCTCCTTGTGAAGAGAGAGCCTCCATCCCCTTTGTAGCTGCCCTTTAAACACGGGAATACTGTGTTGCAGTTCCCCCCTTAGCCTTCTCCCTCAGACTTTCCTCATAAGGCAGGTTCTCCAGCCCTTTGATCATCTTCATGGCCCTCTTTTGGACTCTCTCCAGTCTGTCGGTATCTTTCTTGAATTGTGGGGACTGGAACTGGACACTGTACTCCTGGTGCAGCCTGACGAGCGCTGAGTAAAGTGGGATGATCACATCTCTGTCCTGCTAGTAATAATCACGGAATCACAGAGTTTTCAGAGTTGGAAGGGACCTCTAGAGATCATCTAGTCCAACTCCCCTGCTAAAGCAGGATTGCCCAGAGCACATTACTCAGGACTGCATCCAGGTGGGTCTTGAAAATCTCCAGAGAAGGGGACTCCACAACCTCCCTGGGCAGCCTGTGCCAGTGCTCTGTCACCCTCACCGTAAAGAAGTTTTTCCGTGGATTTGAACGGAACTTCCTGTGTTCTAACTTGTTTCCATTGCCCCTCGTCCTGTCACTGGGAACCATTGAAAAGAGCCTGGCTCCATCCTCCTTCAACCCACCCTTTAGAGACTTGTAAGCATTAATAAGGTCTCCCTTCAGCCTTCTCTTCTCCAGGCTACAGAGTCCCAGCTCTCTCAGCCTTTCCTCATAAGGGAGATGCTCCAATCCCTTAATCATCTTAGTTGCCCTTCGCTGGACTCGCTCCAGCAGTTCCCTGTCCCTCTTGAACTGGGGAGCCCAAAACTGGACACAGTATTCCAGTTGTGGCCTCCCCAGTGCAGAGTAGAGGGGGAGAATGACCTCCTTCGACCTACTGGCCACACTCTTCCCTATGCAGCCCAGGATTCCATTGGCCTTTTTGGCAACAAGGGCACATTGCTGGCTCGTGGATAATTTACTATCTACTAGGACCCCCAGATCCTTCTCCTCAGTACTACTTCCCAGCAGGTCCGCCCCTAACCTATACTTGTGCTTTGCATTCTTCCTCCCCAGGTGCAGGACCTTGCACTTGCTTTTGTTGAACCTCATTAGGTTCTTCTCTGCCCAGCTCTCCAGCCTGTCCAGGCCACGCTGGATGACAGCACGGCCCTCTGGGGTGTCAGCCACCCCACCCAGTTTGGTATCATCAGTGAACTTGCTGAGGATACACCCTGTCCCCTCATCCAGGTCATTAATGAATATATTAAACAAGATTGGACCAAGTATTGGAGGGAGATGGTCTTGCAGATGCAGCCCAGGAACCAATTTGCCTTCATGGCTGAAGCGGTGCACTGCAGGCTCATGTTCAGCTTGTTGTCCACCAGGATGCCCAGGTCCCTTTCAGCAAGGTGCTGCCCAGCCACACAGATCCTAGCCTGTGGAAGAATTCCTGAAAGGAAAAGGCCACGATTTAATCGATGTGAGCAATCCCGGGTTTGAGCTGGGCGAAGAGGCCTATGGGATGGCCTCAGAGCACAATTAGAAACACTGTCTTTAACTGGCCTTGACTCGTAAAAGGAGAAAGAAGGAAGTCCTGAATCATCAAGAAGACGGAATTCAGACCTGGAATCGAAGCCAAGAAACAGTGTATGCTATGCGCGTGGACAAGAGACTTTAGCAAATCATATCGCAGAGCACTGTGCGTGAACACAAGGCTTGAACCAATTGTGTGTTGTTTATTATGCATGCTCGCTCTGTAGTCTATATATACTCTGCTAAAATAGCTAACAAATGAGAACGACCATACTCACATTGAGAGCGTGTCGTTACTCCGGACCCGATCCCACTCCAACACTAGCCTGTACCAGGCTCTTTGTTTATGTGGTCCAAGGTGCAGGATCTTACACTTGTCTTTGTTAAACTTCATACAGTTCTTGCTAGCCCTCTCTTCCAGCCTGTCCAGGTCTCTGTAAAATGGCTTTCCCTTCTGACATGTCCACTTCTCCACCCAGTTTGGTGACATCAACAAATTTGTTGAGGGTGCTTTTGAGTCTCTCTTGTAGATCACTTTTTGCTTTGTCCCTATTGGTGACCTGGTGCTCATGCCAGGCATCCATGGTTTCCCTGGAAATGCTTCTGAGAGAAACCTGCTGAGAACCTGGATGCTGGTTCAAGAGTCTGGCTGCAAAGCTGTTACTGGCTATACCTGTGTTACTGGCACAAAGTCAATAACAAATTTAGATGAGGAAGTGACAGAGAACTCCCAAAAATGCCTTCTCCAGCCACCAGTTCTAGAGACATCAAAGGAAACTTCTGCCCTCCCTACAGCTGGGCTGTGGTTTTGGTGGCTGTTCCATTCTGAGACATGCTGTAAGGTACTCAAAATGAGGGCCTGGTCTTGTCTGCTCACTGCAGAGATCTCAGGGTTTGGAGGAGCTCATTGGTCATTCAATGATTTACATATGCTTTATAACTATTTGAAGGTCTGCAGACCTCCTGACACTTAATCAATTGACCTTAGGCATGGAAACTTGAATGCACAAGAGGGTGGATTCACCGGTCCTGAGCAAAATACATCACTTAATATTCCTGATTTGTCAACATATCTACAGCACGTGGGACTGATTGGGTATTTGTTCTACAGTTTTTTAAATTTGTTGTCACCTACTCATAGGAACTTTACGTAGTATTAGTGAAAAATGCACATCTTACATGCATTCTTAATGCATTCAAATAAAACTGGAAAACAGTCTCACTTTTTCTTTTTTATACTCATTCATTCAACAAGCACTGAGACTTCCTTTAATAGAGCTTGATGTTTCCATAGTTGTTTTCCTTTCCTCCTTTTTTGTGCAATAAAGCAGTAATATAATGGTGTCAGATTACAGCAGCTCTGGAAAGTGTGTGCATTGAGAAACTGAAGAAAAACGGGAGATTTACTATTTCTTATATTCTGCGTGTTTCATTTGCAGGCTGGATTGAAATGCTAGAAATGAAAACATAAGGCAATGAAAAATTAATCAAAAAGTTGCTCCAAATCCATAATAAAAGTAAACTGGAAATAGTAATTGGGAAGACAGGAGCAACTGTTGGCTTTTGCCAACAGCAAAAGGCATTTCATACTCAGAAATGTGCAGTTTTGCAAGTTTCGCCTTTCTGAACCAACATGTCTGGTTGGTAGGTAGAGCTGAAACTTTGGCCTTCCTTTGCACCCTGAGACCTATTCCACTGCCTGGAGTCCACAGGGGATTTACACCTAAGAGTGACATTGCACCCAAGGCATTCGGCCTTCCCGGGACACTGATTGATCTCCCGGGTATATTCACCGTCCAATATGTACAGAGTTATATTACTTGTACTTGGGCCTTATTGTCAAGGTAGGCTTAGAAGGAGCCAGAATTATCTTTTATCTAATTTTGCTAGGTTATCCGATTAAAGGCTAAACACTATAATGCCCAAGGCCCAGCAAGGTTCACAGGATGACTGACAAGTGGAAACCCCCACAACCTGCCAAGCAGAGACGGAGTCCACCACCCCAACTGCTCCCCGAGGCCATCCCAGGGGAATGACTCAGCCAATGTCCCCAGTGGGAAACTGCCAACAGGCGTCAAGCAAAGAATCTCTCCCCTCCAAAAAGCCATGCAAAATAGAGGGGGGTATTGCCTAGAGTGGAATAGGACTTGCTATTGGATGCAGGGACAAGACAATTTGAGGAGGGTGTGAAACTCATTATAGGATACTTTTAGGGAACTGTGAGAATTTGTGGAAATTATGATTAGGCAAAGGACCAAAGATGGGCGAAGGGAGGGACCAACATGGACAAGGGAGAAATATATGAGAAAACAGAGGGGTAAAGGGGATAAAGTTCACTGGTCACATGTAAACAAGGCTGCTGGTCTGGATGTCTCTCTAGCTAGGCAGTCTGTCAGTCTTCTTATTAAACTCTTCCTACTTTCTGCATGTACGTGCTCTCTGTTGTGTGTGTGTGCCTGTATGTGCACGTGTGCATGATCCACTAGCAAACTGCAAGTCGAAGTAGCTGGAGAGCAGAGTAATAGGTCCAGGTAGGAGTCACTAGGGAGGGATCGCGGGTCTAAGGGGCCCCTCGATGTCAAAAACAGGAGGTGACCAGGCAGTGGAAGTCTAAGGCTGGATGGACACAGGGTCAAAGGACAGCTAATGGGGAGACACATGGAGGGGGTGCATGTGTGTGACCATGGGGAATACCTGCTCAAAATCACTGCTGCCAGACCCGGGGATGCAGAGTCACAGCAGGTAGAGTCAGCTGGCAGCGACGGGACAAAGTCCCCACATCCTCAGGTTCACTGGATCCTGCAAGTTCTAACAAAGTTCAAAAGCCAGAATCTATGTATATTTATGAATATTTAATATGCATTACAATTGTTCATCCATTTGATATTAAAGCAACAAACATAAATTCAGAAATCCTCTGTAATCAAAGGCAGTGTTGGAGGACAACTTATTTAATTTGATGTTAGTCTACAGCAGTTTGCATGCTAAAACTATATTTAAGCATGTCATACTGCGAGTATATTTTAAATAGTAATTAGATACTCACACTTTTGAACATAACACCTTGATATCTGCCTATTTATAACTTCAGTTTGAAGTCTGCAAAAGAAGTAAAATAGAATTTTCATTTTCACTTCATGTAAATTTCAACATTTCAAGAAAACTAGGAGTTGACTAAATGGCTGCAAAATTATATATTCTGTTTGTAACTCATTGTCAGAATTGGATGCTTTACATTCCCCAGGACCACCAGAAACATTTTTCTGTGATGTTCAAAGTCATCTGGAAAGTCTTTGTAAAACTGAAGCATATTCAGCTGCCTGACATGCTAGCTAGAGAGAAGAATTCATCTTTTGTTCTGGATTATTTGAAATAAACTGAGCGAATTCAAAGATGCAGCAGACACATACACTGCACACAAAACCAGGATACTGAGTTTATGAAATTGCTACCGTTCTCCCTCCTGTTATTATCTCTTTGCCAGGACATTTTTGCCATTTTTAGATTAAACTTGCTTCAGTTTTCTGACAGATGTAAATACCTTCCTTTTACCATCTTGGCTCTAAGGCTTTCAACATCTGAAGTTGTTTTTTAAAGTGCACGGAAGATATTTATCACTTCCTGTAACACATTACACTTTTAGACTGTATCGTCTGAAGTTTTCACCGCTATGAGGGAATCAGCTATTTGCACCGTAACTGTCTTGTTTGCAATTATGTCATCTTATCCCTCAAGAGTGTGATTGCCCTAATTTTCTTTGTGAATAATATTAATATTTCTGAGAGCTAGAAGTAAAAACTAAAGACCTGCATAGATGTTAATTTGATTGCCATTACTTTGAACCGCCATTCAGGCAATATCCCTTTGTTTAGAAATAAATACCCAAGTGCAGTGTGTTCTAGGATTCTGGCAGCAGCTGGAAAACCCCACAGTTTTGTTGTGAAATTTATTATATTTTTGAAATTATCGCAAACTTTCTTAAAGATGGCAAAATCCCCTGCTGTGAGGAACATCAGCTGCTATAAGAGATGAGCAGTACAGGGAACATGTTGCAAAAAACTATGTAGTCTAATAGGACTTTCAGCGGGTACCTGAACATATGATGAGAACAAGACATTCATATTCAGTATTTCTTCCTAATACACTCCAATCTTCCAACGGTTTTCAGCTCCAGGGACCTCCTTAAGTTGATGCGTTTTCTGGGTAGTTAGGAATCCTCTAGTTTTCCTTCCATTGTCTCTTTGAACCCATACGAACTGTTGTTATCGACAGTATCACAGTATCACAGTATGCTAGGGATTGGAAGGGACCTCAAAAGATCATCTAGTCCAATCCCCCTGTCGGAGCAGGAACACCTAGATGAGGTTGCACAGGAAGACGTCCAGGCAAGTTTTGAATGTCTCCAGAGAAGGAGACTCCACAACCTCCCTGGGCAGCCTGTTCCAGTGCTCTGTCACCCTCACTGAGAAGAAGTTTCTTCTCAAATTTAAGTGGAACCTCTTGTGTTCCAGCTTGAATCCATTACCCCTTGTCCTATCATTGGTTGCTACTGAGAAGAGCCTGGCTCCATCCTCATGACATTCCCCCTTTATATATTTATAAACGCTAATAAGATCACCCCTCAGTCTCCTCTTCTCCAAACTAAAGAGACCCAGCTCCCTCAGTCTTTCCTCATAAGGGAGATGCTCCACTCCCTTAATCATCTTAGTTGCCCTACGCTGGACTCTCTCCAGCAGCTCTCTGTCCTTCTTGAACTGAGGGGCCCAGAACTGGACACAATATTCCAGATGCGGTCTCACCAGGGCAGAGTAGAGGGGAAGGAGGACCTCTCTCGATCTGCTAACCACCCCCCTTCTAATACAGCCCAGGATGCCATTGGCCTTCTTGGCCACAAGGGCACAGTGCTGGCTCATGGTCATCCTGCTGTCCACCAGGACCCCCAGGTCCCTTTCCTCTACACTGCTCTCTAACAGGTAGCTCCCCATCCTATACTGGAACCTGGGGTTGTTTCTGCCCAGATGTAGGACCCTACACTTTCCCTTGTTGTATTTCATTAAGTTATTCCCTGCCCAAATCTCCAGCCTGTCCAAGTCTCTCTGGATGGCAGCACAGCCCTCTGGCGTGTCAGCCACTCCTCCTAGCTTAGTGTCATCAGCAAACTTGCTGATAGTACACTCAATTCCCTCATCTAAATCCCCGGCAACCTGAAGCAAGGGGTTCAGAGGTTTACTGCATTTTCAACGAAGAACTTCTTGCATGATTGTCTCCTCCCCACAGCTGAGCGACACCCAGCTTTTCCAGCTACCGTCACTCAGAACAGCAAAAGAACCATAACTGGAGCATCATATGCAATTTCTGAAGTCCTGCCACTCCACTGGATATTGCACAGTAAAAATCATGCAGTTCCTGGAAGTCCTTGCAAATTTACTGTTTCACCAACAATTTAAGACAGCTGATGACTTTATAAACAGTTTGCTTTTTCTTTTTTGACAATGCTTCCTTGTACGGTGCTCTGGAAGGCGTTCCTTCACCAAGCACCGACTGTCAGAGTAAGGGAATACATGAGGTGTATGTTTAATCTAAAAAAGCAAAAATGCATAACACGTTCAGACCAAGCACGTTGCCACTTTCGTCTCTAATTTTTATGGTTTTGCTGCATCCTTTAGTTTGATGTGACTTGAAGATACGTGTGCTAAATCTGAGTTTGCTTTGCCAGCACAGCAACACTACAGTATTTGTGCCTTAAAATGTGTCCTTCACGCAATCTGTTTTTTCTGTGTTTTTCTTCTCACTGCAAATTCCTTATATGTTGCTCATAACTTTTTGCCTTTTGCAGAGCCAGACTCACAAACCAGCACTGCACTTTGCTGTCAGGCGTATTGTCCTCATCCTTGACATGATGTTGTCTTCTCTTGGCTGACTTGAGTTTGCAAGATAACCAACATGCTTCAGAAAGTAATTTTTTACAAAAATAAAAAGGAAAAAACTACATCTGTTTGTGCCCAAACATCAGACTTCTTTGTCAGCCGCAGTCCTCTGTTTCCAGGTCAATCCTCTCCTACGGACTGTCCAAAGGCTAGAGGCCTTGTAGCTTCCAAACTCCTGGTCATCTTGCCAAAAGTTGGGCAACCCAGGATTCTGGCTGGCCTGGACACCTGGAAGCCTCCTGTTCCTCAGCAAGTCAGTGTCTTACAACTGGCTGTTTCCAGAAAAAGGTATTGCACTACCTCGGCTCTTCCAAAAAAAATTTTTATGGTATTTTTGGGAAAATGGGTTGAGGATGTCACAAGTTGGGATATGACTACAAAAATATCTGGAAACTACTGGCAAACTCACGGGAATTATTTTATTTTTTTTTCATGGCCAGGTGTGTCGTGTATTATTTCAGTTGTTTACAGTACTGAAATTTGTATCTAAGTCATTACCCTGAATAGTCAGCAGTGGAAAACAAGCACTTTTTTGCTGTAATTTAGCTGCTGTGTGTTAGATGTCCCCATAAGGACAGAAAGAACTGTGCTGATGCGCCTGTTTCTTTTCACCAACCATAAAGATAAAGGGAGCCAGGGATGACTAGCTCCAACGCAGACGTGCGCATTTCATTAGGTGAATTCCACTATTACTTCTCACATTCAGCCCATGACATGACCTTAGAGTAGTCACTTCCAAACAGAAGGACCCTGACATGTCACAATGCCTCTTGATCTTATTTGTATCTTTGCCACGAGCACACAGCAGTAACAGGAAGGTGTGTTATTATGCATGAGATAGCATCTAAGTGTGCTACAGTCAATTTATTTGGGGAGTAATGCTAAGCTTGTTTGGAGAATAGCCAGAAAAAGATTTCCTTTACATTTCCCCAGCAGCTTGCTACTTTCTTATCTGTATTAGCATAAATCTATAGAAAGCCCTTTATAGAATAATACACAATAAGGGCAATAGATATTATCTAAAATAGCACAGTAAGGAGCAACAATGACAGTGAAGCATAGAAGATGGTTTTAAAGTGATGTTCTGCTGATGCAAAATTTGCAGGGCAACTTGAGCTAACGGGGGCAGGTAGCTGTGTCCAGCAGGGCACCTAAGAGCTGTTTCTGGCAAACAAAACATTTACCTCCCTTCTCAACCAGGGGTACTTGTTCCCTCCTAACCCCCTGTTAATACTGCTGTGTCCAGAGGAACTGCCCAATCTACCCAGGCTTACTTGGCTGCACTTGCTGCCAGTATCCCACGATGATGGGACTCTAGACAGCTTCTCAGAGGTCCATTTTCTTTGCTCCTCAGGCACGCAACAGAGATTGGCCAGAACATTAGTGCAATGAATTCACATTACTGAAGGGACATGAACACCAAAATGACTTAATACTTGAAATATAAGTAACTGGTTGCAAAACGTGCCAATTTGATATCAATAGATCTTAAATGTGTAGTTAAAATGAAGTCCTTTTGAGACTGAAGTGCTTTTTGGGTCACAGCACATGTTAAAGAGCTTTAAAAGAAATGTTTAAAAGGCTTCTAAATCATTGTTTTAACTATAAGCATTTTCATTTAATTTAGATTTGGGCTTGAACCAAAAACCCAGCGTCCAATTTTGCATGTCTTAAATTTGAGTCCCTTTCTGTTTGGACTTCAGTGGCACTCTGACTCTTTACATTAGCTAGGAGTCTGCTCCCCCAAAACTTGGCTTTGGATAAATTGTTGTGAGGTATTTATTTTTAGTAATTCTTAAGATGATTAAAATAGTATTGCTTTACTGTACAATCGAGTACTCCTAAGCAGAGACCAAATAGCTATCCTACCTGGAACGCAAAAATAGACATAGAACCATGTCACTGCAAAAGAAGGTATTTCTTACCATATTTTCTTATTTCTTTTTGTACAATTAATTGGCTGTAATGCTAAATTCATTAATTTTCATTCTTAAATTATCTAGCAGATTGAATTGTAAAATGTCAGAAAATTCATTCGGTTCACAAAAGGGTATTAATACTATAAGGGGAGGTTATGTTTTATTTCTCGTACATAAAAGAGAGAATGAATCTCTGTTTTAAGCAAAAAAAAAGGTTATACTGTTATAAATCTGTATAACCTATCGACGGAGTCATGATTTTACTTCCACAATTACCTGAGGTCGATGGTAAACAGCCAAGATTTACTCTTGGAAGAAGTTGAGCTGAAAAGTTGATTCTTCTGCTGAACAAGACAAAGCCATTTTCCTTTGGAATATATGATCTACACATAAACAATCTTATTTTATTATGCCTGTTTTTTTTCACTTTGTACTCTCACTTGCACATCGTAGTCATATTGTGTAGTAAAATTGCAGAAATTCTGCACTCCCCACAGGTTGGGTGTGGGATTGTTATGTGCCACCGCCTCATCCTCTTCCCCACGAGGCACTGTGACAGGCATACAAATCTTTACAAGGGAGATTGTTAAGAGTAGACAGTTCATTTTTTCTGAAATTCAGACCAAGAATAAGAGATTACATGCCCCCAATACTTTTGATTTTTCTTTGTTTTGTTTTGGTTTGTTTGTTTGTTTTTTTTCCATGTAAAAGCTGCTGAGTTTCCTGGTTTCTAAATTTCAGACTAGTTTTTGGATGTTCTACATCTCTTGCCAATGAACAGATAAAAGGAAAAATAACAGAAGGGAAGATTCAGAGACATTTCAAGTGATAAGTCGTTTAGCCAGTAGTGGTTTCAAGATGGTGTGTCCCTATATGTATCGCGGGGAGGGCAGAGAGCTTAAATCATCTAGTCCAACCGCCTGACCACTTCAGGGCTGACCAAAAGTTAAAGCATGTCAGTAAGGGCATTGTCCAAATGCCTCTTAAACACTGACAGGCTTGGAGCATTGACCACCTCTCTAGAAAGCTTGCTGCAGTGTTTGACCACTGTCTTGGTAAAGAAATGCTTCCTAATGTCAAGTCTGAACGTCCCTTGATACAGCTTTGGACCATTCCCACAAATCCTGCCAATGGATACCAGGAAGAAGAGGTCAGCACCTCCTTCTCCACTTCCCCTCCTCAGGAAGCTGTAGAGAGCAGGAAGAAAAGTCTTTATGGTCACGTAGAAAGGGATGACGGTTTGCCTTTTAACAGACTGTAACTGACCAATAAATGCCTACAAGGGAAGAAGGCTCAGTAGAGATGAGCAACAACGATGGGCCCATGAAGCATGGAGAATAATGTAGGATGTGACTGACTACAGCTGTTGCAAAGAAACTGACTTTATCTCAACCCAAAGGGACCAGAGAGTGACCTTTGCTATATACACATAAACACTCATGTCAGTCGAGTGGATCAGCTGAGTATCACAGTTGAGTAGATCAACCGATGGTGTAAATGTCTCCCTGCGTTAGCCAGACCAGCGTAGGGGGAGTGAATACATGGCTGGGCGCAGCACTGAATATGAAAACTAAACAACTCATAAAAGAATTTGAAGAGAGCGATGGGATTGAGCTGCCTTCAACCTGCGTACTCCTTCTCAGCGACTGGGGACACCCAGCATCCCGACAGCGACCATGTTACAGAGAGCGGTAACGAGGATCACACTGGTATCGTGACTGAACTGTACATTGTAATTGCCATATTTTGCTAAGTGTAACTTACATTTGTATTATGATTTCAGTATATTTTCTGTCATTCTGCTACATCAGAAATCCTGTGTAACATCAAATATCTTCAAATGAATTATATGTTATTAAACATTACACCCTCCACATGTGGAATATCTAAAAGAACCTGGTCAGACAGTATTGGACTCTGACACAGACATATTGACATGTGCATTTGTCCCCTGTGAGTCTCCATGAGTCTCAGTGGGGAAGAAGAGCTGTCAAACAATAAAGAAAGTGGTGGAAATAGGGCAGCGCCAAACTGGTGGAAGTTTTAAAGAAGATCTGGTGTTACTTGTTCACTTACCTGCATATCCATACTTGTCCCATTAAAGAGAGTATGTAAAATCCCCTGAACTGGCAAAAGATTTGCTAAAATGTAATTGTCATAAGGATCTGGTCCATAGCACACAGTGAATGCTTTGCAAAATAATGAAACGACAGTGGCAATATGAGATCTTTTGTGCAATGAATCATACTGGTATTGATCACTGCTGTAATTTATCACGCTTTCCATGCTTCCAGCATTTGCTCATTGATGTACTCTGTTGGCAAAAACAGAATATTGATCATTCATTATCATGGAAATTTGCAGAAAATCTTAATGATATAAAATGAAGCATATTCTTCTGTTCAAAGCCATGGAAAGCAGAAAGAGCACAAACAGAATAAAGTAATTTGTTTCATGCACATCCAGGAAAGGAACTTCCTCTGCAGTTTTCTTGAAGTAATTTTTTAAAAAAGATCACTTAATTGTAGAAACAAACTGAAAATAACTAAGAAGAGAAAAAAAATACAGCTTCTTATACATATATATATATATATATATAAAAACGTGCTGCTAAGGATTTACTTGATATGAATTAATTTCACATTTTCCAACTTTCTTTTCTTTTCTATCTCCTGATAGACCTGTCTTCATAGGACTTTTCACACTGATTTAAATCTCAGGTCTAATAGACCCAAAGCCCTTTTAAGTGCTAATAGTTTTCTTTGAACTTCAAAGAGGATATGTCTATAAGGGTGTACGATATGAATTTATAGTAAAGCAAGAGCTAAAATATATTGAAAACATAAACCAGTAAACAATGGAGTATTGTGACTAGCTTTTAAATTAGAAGTTAGTAGCTGAACAAATTTAAGAAATTATATCACTACATTGCATTTTTTAATAAAATCATTCCATCTTACAGGATTTTAGGGCTTAATCCAATAGAGATATGGAGTTGTTACGAACATATGCTACATTGGCTGCAACAGTCACTCTACCACTGTCCCTATGAAGCAAAAAAGGTCTTTGACAGCTGTTTACACAAGAAACATGTTCCTGTTTGTGTTTCAGTAGAATGTTAAATTGTCATCATTTTGAATGCTGGAAATTATTATAGTCTAAACTGCATGTAGCCATAACCTTGTTGTAGAGCTTTGTGCTTTGTGAAGTTATTACAAGGTGTTTTTTTTTTAAAAAAAAGTCTCGTTGTGATTGACCTCCAGTTATTTTGAGTACTGCACTATGTTAAGCACAGCAGAACTTCCAGTGCAACTATGCTGATTAAAGATCTTGCTATCTACCTCTTACAGGCTGATTTCTCTGGCTGTTCAAAACGATGCGAAATTGAAGATCTATGGATCTATGTCAAACATAATGTCTTTTTCTTTTTTTTTCTTTTTTTTTTTTCATTTAGAAGCAGGCTTGCATGTGTAAAGAATGGATAAAACAACTAGAACTCACAAGTACAGTGCTGATTATTTTACCTAAATCTAGCACAGTACATTCCACATCTCCACAGTCTGAGTGCACCTCTCAGTGCTATCACCACATCTTGGTTAGATGGCAGTAACGATGCTGCACAAGAACAATGAGATGTGGAGAAGCCCTGAACCATCATGTTCAACTGAATATGACTTAGAGGGGCAGAGGAAAGAGCAGAGATGCGAAAAGGTCATCCCCACAGACTGCAAATAACCCTGCTGCAGTGGGCACACACCACACAGAGACTTCAGGGAGAAACAGCTGTAAGTTCAGAGGAGAGATTCTTACACAATGGAAGTTCAGGAGGATCTTGAAATATCAATATGCAGGTTTGTTTCATTTGCTCTTTCTCTGGTGATGTGTTTGCATGTTTCTTGAAAGGAATACAGATGGAGTATAGAAAACCCTGCCATAAGCTTCCTGATGTGGGGAAGATCCTCGAAGACAGAAAGAACACCAGTAAAAAATATGAAAGAACACAGACTGCAATTTGGACATCTGTCCAATGGACATCTATGGGTGTAAAGTTCTGCTTTAACCCAACCTGGGACAGGTGTAATTTTCTGTAGACATTTGCTATTAGCACTAGATTCCATAGAGAAGGTAGGATGATGTTGTGGTTTAGGCTGGGCTGGCCACCAAACGAGGCAAAAGAAACATGCACCATGTACTGAATGAAACCATGGTAGCACGCATGAGTGAAAACATGGGAGTTTAGGTAGCATCCAGACTATAACAGAGCCATGGCTCAAAAAGACAAAATGTTTGACTTGACTAGATGGGTTTTTTTAAAACACGTAAAATGTTTCAAGCATTTTTAAAAATAACATTTAGGTCTGACCTTTTAAGGCATTGTTGCAATGATAAAACAGGAAACAACGAGAAGCAGTAGAACAGTCCAGTTTACCAGTCATAACACATTTGTCTGAGGTAAACATTTTTAGCATCTAGTAAAGCATGGTTCCTGCGAGAGTTCTTCTTCTGCACACTTGAAGGTTGCTCCTTTAACAGACCTCGATGAAAACAGGGTTTTTTCTTAATATTACATGAACCTTTTTGCTATTTTTTTCTTTATTTGAATATACGTCTCATGCACCATCTTATTTTTTTCTAATATTTTGATTCAGCTTCTTCTCAGTTATTTGAGTTTTGTGATTTCTGATCTTGCCAGTAGTTTTGCAGCTTTCATTTTGTAAGGCAGAAACAACCTTTAGTAGGAGAAAAGACCAGCAGTTTTCCACACATAGAGCCTATGAGCGAAAAGGATTAAAAACTCAAACCCCAACCCAAAACCCAGAATATTTGCAGAAGGTAGATTAGGAGTGTATGAACAATGTTACTATTGGCTAAGTACTGATACTGATATGACTGAGAAGTTCATTGGCACGTTCTCACAGTATATCCAGGCAGTTGCAACAGTTAACGTTGTGCTAAAAATACACCCTCAAACTTCGTAATAGCAGTGCTGATATGATTTACCAAGACAGCACACACAGCTCTGGTATTCTCTATGGGGTAAATGCAGGCATATGATTGAGCTCCAGTCAAAGCCCCGTAGGAAAGCCTACCGGTGGGTACTTTCTTGTTTTTCTTATTTTTGCTTTTCAAAGACAAGCCAGAACTCCACAGCCTGACCCTGTTGTGTCTCTTAAGTCTGCCTTCCTCTTTTTTTTTTTAATTGCCTCTCATAACTGTTGCCTTTTATGATATTTTCTACATTCTCATCTTCAAGAAATGAAGGCTTTTTTGGTTTTGTTTTTCCAAAGTGGCAGGTTGTCAACTCATTGTTTTTGCAGTTAGGCAGACTCTACAGGCTGTTTGCAGTAACTGGTTCTGCAGGGCAGAATGTCCAGCATAAGAAGGACATGGACCTGCTGGAGCGAGTCCAGAGGAGGGCCACAAAGATGATCAGAGGGCTGGAGCACCTCTCCTATGAAGACAGGCTGAGAGAGTTGGGGTTGTTCAGCCTGGAGAACAGAAGGCTCCAGGGAGACCTTATAGAAGCCTTCCAGTGCCTAAAGGGGACCTAGAGGAAAGATGGGGAGGGACTTTTTATCAGGGAGTGTAGCATTAGGACAAGGGGTAACAGTTTTAAACTGAAAGAGGGTAGATTTAGATTAGATACTAGGAAGACATTCTTTACTGTGAGGGTGGTGAGGCACTGAAGCAGGTCGCCCAGAGACATTGTGGATGCCCCATCCCTGGAAGTGTTCAAGGCCAGGCTGGATGGGGCTTTGAGCAACCTGGTCTAGTGGGAGGTGTCCCTGGCCATGGCAGGGGGGGTGGATCTTTCAGCTCCCTTCCAAATTAAACCATTCTATGATTCTATGATTTCAACCCTGTCATGAATGATACGGTAAGACCCTGTACCTCCCACAGGATTTGGGCATCTGTGGCAAGGGGACCAGATTTCTATGATGCTTAATTGCCAGGTGCCCATAATCTTTCTGGTTTATAGACCCCAGTGGCATGTGGCAAACAATAATTCTGATGCTTTGGAGTACATGTGGAAGGTAACTAAATTATGATCTTTAAATTCTGTAGACAGTCCGATGACTGTGTTATGAAATGTCTAGTAGTGTTGTTTCAGGTACAATTACATAAACAATGTCATAAATTGCATCAAAAGAAACAAGACCCTTTGGAATTTGTTTTGCAAAGAAGGTGCAGCATCAGAGCAGATCTTTTGAAAACTGTTTTGTCTTGGTAAATGTACATCATGTATGAGTTGCTATTTCCAAGCCTGTTTTTTTTCATGTGCTGCTCACATGTATAGAATTTGATCTTTTTCAGTCTATGCCTGTTCCACATGGAAAAATCCCTTTTCTTTACAGAGCCCACTGTCAGCAGGCAGGACTGGGAAACACTGCCAACTCAGGCAAGTTTTTTATGTGCTTATCTGGAGAATCATAAGCATGACCATGTTGACAGTTTTGATTGTTCGCATCTTTATGTTGGCTAAATGCTGGACAAGGTACTCAACACGGTAAGGTGATGCTATAACCTTTTGCAGATTTCTGTAGTTAACATAATTAATTTTGTTGCTGGCATGTTATGCAGGTAACATTTGGTGGCCAGCGGATCTCCTGTAAAACACTACATAAAACACTATAATCAGTATCATCATCAATAGTATTCATATGTTAATATTCTACATGGTTGTAAGAGTAGTGTACGCATATCTGAATTGTCTGAATTGATTGGAGAAGTGGTCTGAAATCAAAAAGCCCTGCAATAAAGATGAAAATTATCAAATGCAGAAATGCTAAAAAGAGAAGAGCCGACAAAGCATGAACACTGCAGAAAAAAGCTTTAGATGTTTTAGCAGATCACAAAAATCTTAAGTGTGCTGTTGCTGCCAAATATGGGAAATGAAGTTCTGGATTTCCAGAATGCATTAATAAGAGTATCATATGGCACCAATCCCACGTCAGTTGGAAGGCACTGGTCAGTTCAGGTCACCACACTTGGGGCAAATATGGGGCATCTGAAGACAATGCAAAACAGTCAATACAGTAGTTCAAAGCCTAGAAACTATGGTTTATATGAAAAAAAAAAAATCCAAACAACTGGGATCATGTAGCCTATAAAAGAATGGAACAAAGGAGTTTTTGTATAGGCTGCAAGAAAAAAAGAGTATTGTGGCTGTTCTCTGTGTCTACCAAAGCTAGAAGAAAAAATAATGAGCTTAATTATCAGAAATTGAGTGTCACACAGATATGAGAAAAGCATTCCTTTTTTTTTTTTTTTTTTTAAGGCTAACAGAGAAGAAAGTGCTAAAAGGCTTTAACAGGCTTTAAAAAAGTAAAATTCCCAGCCTTGGATGATTTGGGCTCAGCCAAGTATCTCTCAGAAGAGGTGTACTTGATTATCAGAGCATATAAAAGGTTCATTTTAGGTCCCTTTCACTCCACATTTCTGTGATTTTTATGATTTGATAAAGCAATGGTAATTAAAACACTAGCGGTTTGCTATGATTTGCCAGATGGATCTAGTGCTAAATCACATTCCCTTTGGCGCCCTTTTCTCAGCAATACAGAATGTAAACAAGAGTGACCTAGTTTACATATTCAGCGTGGTGTGCTTTCACCTATTTTGAAGGTGAATCTGTTTCTAATAATTTGCTATTAAATTCTGCCAACATAATTCCAACTGCTCAGTTTAAATAAGTATAGTATTTTTATTAGCATTTTTAACATCTCTGACTTTCATTTCCAAAGCAGGAACATTTTCACGATACCTCTGGCATTACTAAATTGAGGTCCTGGTTGATCCTAAAGGCTACGAGCACATGTTACTGTTTCAACAGTGATTGCTGATGTTTCTCTCCTCTCTCTGTCTTTCTCCCTACCATCCCCAGTCACTCATCTCTGCCAACGGAGATTTATACTTCCTCAGCTGCTGGGTGCTTTATTACCATATCCTGTTTGTTAAAACTTGTTCATTTTTAATATTGTGGTTAGAGAGTAGCTATGCAAAGAAAATTAGCACTCCCAGGACAGAGCAGACATAGATAGCTTTGGTGGGGGAAGGAGTTACTTGCACCAGAAGTGCAGCTCACAGAGCTGTAACATTCAGCCATTGCTTTAGACGCTAGCAAACCAGTGTGCTGGCTAACAGTGGCAATTTATTCTCTTGCATTTATTTTTTTTTGCTCAGAAAGTGATTCCTAGAGGTTCTTTTTTTCTCAGTTGCCAGCTAATTTTAAATCTAGCATTTAGTTCAGTTTATGAATTGCCAGTGAAACCATTCATCGCAATAAATTATGCCTTAAGGTTTACATTCACATTTCACTGGATGGGGTTCATACACACAGTGCAGTGAGTGATGTGTAAAATGACAACTGGTTTAGCTAGCTGTGTGCTGGCCTTCTCTTCTGCATTTAAACTTATGTACATTTCAGAAAACCATTTTATTACTTGTCACATATTTTATGAGCATGTCATATTCCTCCAACACAACACCATTTTGGATGTAAGATGGCTTTATGCTGGGAAATGAGTCAATTTTTCTTTCAGGATTGTTGAAATGTAGAGATCATGCTACAGACATTATGGACAGCTTGACAAAATGCCTACTCTGACATTATATCTAGAAAACGTGGCATATTTTGATGTCCCTGATAAATCACAGAGTACTCTTCCTTTTTTTCTCTCTCTTTTATGAGAATACTCATTGAACAATGCAGCTTTGGGATTTGAAGGTGAACTGTAGTGAACTGAACTGAGAGTCATCCGAAGTATATGATCAAACTGAGGGAAAAGAGAATAAGGGATAACAGTCCCTTATAATAATATATTTTTATGGGAAAGGTATGAAAACTTCCTGACCACACACAGTCACAATGGCTCTGACAATGCCAAAGTCTCAAATATTAACTTGCTTATTCTCTTTAAGCAACTCCTGTTTACACCAGTTAGAGTCCTCTAACATGATTTTCATCATTTCTTCTAATAGGTTTCAAAATCTTCTTCTCCAGTAATCTTTAACAGGTGTTAGGGGAGAAAGGTTAAATAAAACTTCTTAATTAGGATTGCATTTACATCTATTCATGTTTCCCAGTCTCTTAAGTTTGGCTATGGAGTCACCTATGTCTCGGTAATAATTAAAGAACCCAAAACACATGTATTGCTTTTTCTAGTGTATTACTTTCTCTAGTGCAATAGACACATTCAAATAATAGAAATTTCCAGTGGCTCTGGAAATCCAGGCAGGGATTCAATCAGAGCCGCTGTCAGAACTCATAGTGGAGGTTTGAGGTAAGCACAGTCCTCCAGGAGCAGTGGAGAGCATCCAGGACTGGGCTTATCGAGATGGACTCTTTCAGTCTGCTCTGACACAAGCCTCAGCTCAATGTAGACAGTGTCCAGGGTATAATAAGATCTGACACTCAGAGAGGCTGACAGGAAACATACTGATTGCAGGAAGATCTACTGCAGGAGATGCAGGAGCATCTACTAATCGCAGCAGAATTTTTAAGCTGATGATTTCCTGTTTCTTCTTCATGGAAACTGGTTTTGGTCCTGCACTTCTTTCAGAAGGTAGTATATTCTCCTTCCAGAAGCTCGGTAAGTTTTCAACATTTATGTATGTGTTTCAGTGTGTTTTAGAGTTCTGTATCCCCTTTTCTATAGGCCAGCTAGCTCTCGAGTGGAGTGGCTCTGAACCATCAACAAAATTGCAGGAGAGCCGAAGCAAGTACAGCTGACAGCTGTACCACCACAGGCCAAGGCAAATAATTGTCTGAACACACACAAAAAAATGACGGCCTGGCAATTTTTTTTTTTTTTTAAACAAAGTGTGCTTTTTTTAATCTGACAGAAGAAAGCAGATTTACATCCAAGGAGCAAGGGTGGGGCTAGACCTAAAATAGAGAACTTGACTAGAAAAGCAGAGAGCTCACTCACCTCCCGATTTTGCTGTCATAAATAAACATGCTTCAGGGTTTCCCTTTTATTGCAAGTATTGTTTGCCACAGGTAATCTTTCTCCTTTTCTATTATAATTTTTATCATCCTTTTCACTATAAAAAGTACTGAGTCTCTGTTGAAAAGGGTTGCATGCATACTGCACCATGAGAAAGCACCCATAAAAGTGCAACGTGTTACTGTACTGGGTATTACCTTTCACTAATTTCTGAAGGAGAAAAATGTTAGTGGTGCATCACTTTGGCAGCTTTGCTTTACTTACCGGGTTGTCAGTTTGAAGCTTTTGAGATCATCTTTTTACCAATTTAATACACGCTGGGATGTGCAACCTGGGATTTCTTTGTAGAAGGTGACAGATTTTAGACATAAAATGAAAAAGAGTAGCCTTGCTAACTTAAATGAGTATGATGTAGCGTTCTCAAGCCAACAAAGACAGCACTCCAAAGTGCCGCCAGACTTTTAGTAGTTAACTGAATGACTAAACAACTGGTTCAAAATGGAGGAGAAAGAAAACGTGAAACTTTTGAGATTTTAATGAAAGCAGACAAGGCAAGATTCAGTTTACATGAGCACACAGGAAGAGAAAAAGAGAATTTAGGCTGGCAAACTGACACATCCAAAGAAATCTCAGAAATTTCAGACAAATTATAAAACTGCCCATACACATCAGCCGTTTACTGAGGCAAATAGAACATTCTTCTAGGGATGTGAGAGGAAAACACAAACATTGGAATGTGGACTATTAACACAATTTTTAGCTGCCATCAAATTCCAGTTTTACAAGAAAAACATGTTTAATGATTTGCTTGCTATGTAAATGTTTGTCAAAGACCTATGCAGTTAGTAAAATAGCACGATACATAAAGAGGGAAAGTGTTTTCCTGGGAGGAATGACAAGTGGAGGATTTTAGATATAGGGATTTTAATTACTGCTTTTCTGGGTCTCAGCTAGAACAACAACTTTGAAAACAGCCAAAGACTTGCTGGGAGCTAGGGAATTGCCACAGCTTTTCCTGCAAACCAGCTAAACAAACCCCCACTGATAACCTTTTCACTGGAACACTCACATCTTGTTTCTATCAAAACAGAACAGCTATAAATTACCTTCTGGACTCATTTCCTATACTGTAAAGGAAAAATGAACAGAAGAACAAGAAGACAATTTACATATAAGGGTTAGGGGGTTGAGCTTTATTAGCTATGTTTCTGGAAGTCAAACCAAAGACTCTACACAGGATATTCTGGATAACTGCCCAGGTTGACAGAGTTGACTCTGAGGCCTTCCAAAGACCTGAAAGTTCTCATCTATGAATTTATGTATTTTCAAGTCAGACACATAGTCTCAAGGCACCTAATGTCAGAACAAATAAGTATTGCTTACATTCATTATGAGGCAGTTGTTACTGAAGAAATGGAAAATAAAAATAAAAAACCAATATTAGAAGAATGTAATGTGCAATGAATCCACTTTATCCAGTAAGTGACTGCCAACCCTGTGAGTGCAGTATATACCTTGTCACCTCCCAGTCTTCTGTATCTCATACATTCACCTCGTTCCTCCTCTGCAATGACTTCACTTTCAGTCACGTATCCTCTTGAATCTTCTCCTTCTCATCTTAATGCTTGAGGAGTGAACTTTGCTGGGTGGAGCATTCTCCATTTAGGTTAGAGTGGCGAAATTTTTGCTAGTCTTCGGGTTGAAGGAACACGATTCTTGAAGTACAGGTGATTTGAGTGCTCATTTGAAAGCAAAGAAACCAGTTTTTTGTTCCCAGGGTTGTTTATATACTTCATCCAGGGCCTTTTGCAGCACAAAGATGCAAGTGTTACATACACGTCCCTGCCACTTTTCTCTCTTTGCTTTCATTTCACTACCAAGTAGACTTGGAATTTCTCCATGCAGAGAAGCAAAGCTTTCTAGAAGACATGGAGGTTATCCTTTGCAAAGTAAATTAAACGGTTATGGATGAAAGCAATGGTCTGTACTCTTCCCGGGCACAGTTTTGGGCTGTGCTAGCTAGGAATCTCTTGATTCTCAGACACAGCTAAGGTATTCAAGAACCTAAATAACAGTCCAGAAATCATTCCAGGCATACAGCTTGGACACCATTACCCTGTTAGAACAGGATTTACTGAGTAAGGTTTTACTAGCGTAGGTTTTACTACAGAATAGCGGGCTATTCTGTATTAGTCTCAGCTTTCAAGAACATGGCTGAGGGCTGTTTAATTGCTAGTAGAGACATGGCTGGAAACTGCTTTCCACCGGGCCTACTATGATCAATAGCCTTGTGATTCAACATGCTTGTAAGAGCAACAGGTGTCGATCTCTGCAAGGTGAGGAGCAAACAGAATAGAGGTCTTCTCCTTCCCACATGTGAAACTGGCCATCACATAGAACGATGTCACTGCTCTTCTTCCTCCTTTAGATGGGTTTTGAAAGAAAAAGCCTTGGGCAGTCCAGTGCAGGATAGTTTACAAGTAACCCTCTGCAGGATATCAGAAGCTTGATAAATAGAGATGCTTCAATGCATCTGAAATGGGGTACTCACACAGTAGAAGGCCCAGGGGTTGAAATCTTCTGTTCTCTGCATATCTTTTTGGAAGCTGCATGCTAATCACATTGACTTTGAGTTTGAATTAGTGAGCACATTGTATTAGGACCTGGGAATTGTCATCTGAAAGAGTCCAAATTTCCATGAAGCTCATATAAAGCATTAATTATAGGTGTCTATCTCACTCTGGAAGGACAGGACTTACATGTTAAGTGCCGTACTAGATAATTTCTGGCCCTAAGTGCTAAAGCATTGTCATTTAAGGCCCTCCTAAATCTGTGCTTCCTTGAAAAGAAACAGAAAAATTTCCTTGACAAACATCTAAGACCAGTACTGATACTCAGATTCTGTAAAGTTTGTATATCCAAGATACACCAACATCCTTCATCAGGTTTATAAATGAAATGTATCCTCTAGAGTTCTGGGTAGACATACAGGTGGAAGAAGTTGCAATCTAAAAGCAAAATAATACAATACCTTCAAGAGCCAACCACAAAGTTTGTGTTGATAACCTCTTGTGTTAATTTGGTAATCAGTTTAGCCTATTTATTAATTTTTAATTATAAACTCAATTTGGTTCTTGCAGTGTTATGTCTTTAATTTGTCTTGTTCAAGAGTCTGTTCGTTTGCTCACTCTTTTTATTAAAATCCAGGAAAAACTAAGTCAACACAGCTTATGCTGTTTTAGTCAAGTCACAACATGGATAATAAACTCTAAAGACACAGGTAACTTCTGATAAAAAAAAATCCTGCCCATTAGGTTCTGTTTCCAAATGAAATGTAAGTTCCAAAGAGTTTCTTTGTACTTGTTAAAAATAAACTACTCTTATTACCACAGAGATGGTGTAAAATATTTTTTGTCAATTTTTTATTTCCATTTTGCAGTGCCTGGGGGCTTGGCGAGTTATGCACAGTTTCTCAGCAACTTCAGCTGTTTTCAGATGAATATATTTTTAAAATATTTAAATGTGTTAAATTTGTGGACAATTACATTTTAAATCTAAACATATGGTTCAATAATTCTCTGAATATTTCTTATCTTTGAGCTAATGTCACAAATGTTTTCACTTATTACCACATTCCATAAAAATATTCCCCCAAGTCTCATTTTGATTGTATTTCACTTCCTTCTCTAACTCACAAAATCTATATATAATTTTTCATGTCCCTTCTTATTTCAACAAACGTCAGCAGTAATGCATGCAGATTTTTTTCTTTTTCTAATAATACCCCTATTTTTAATCTTCATTACATGCTTTCTTGGCAGTAAACCAAATAGCTTATACAATATTTGGAGAAGCATTACTGTGATTCATATTGCATGTTTTTAACCTGAACACAGCAATTACAAAAAAGAAAGCAACTTTTGTTGAAGCAATTCAGCCAGAGGATAGAAGTTCATTTTTCCCTGTGTATTGAATACCATTTTCCTTACATCTGGTTTTGAATTCACTCTACCTAACCTTAGCCCAGTAGTTTAAAGTCTCTTTTCACTTACTGTAAGTACTGTAGCACTGGGTTTGCCCTGTTCTCTGACTCTTTCTGGTTTTCTTCTGGCTTCTTGCATGCCATTGGCACAGTATAATGCACTGAATAAGGCATAAACCTTTTTGCTCAGCAGCAAGTACTAGGGAGGGCAGTTTTCTCCCTTAACAGTCACAGAGCAGCTTTCAAAAAATACCTATCAGAACACCAGCATGTCTCGAATTTTTCTACATCATCTAGCAGTCCTCTTTTGTGTTATCCAGCAAGTAACTGATCTTCTGACCTGCTAGCTCTCTGGTTGTCAGTAAACTTATGCTTGTGTATATTGAAGCATTCACTGGATATTACTTCACAGGTTCTGCCAGGCAAAGCAGGTACACAAACAAATGCCCAAACTAGAGCTGTAGCACCATCTACGGCAGGCCCCGAAAAGCCGCTCACAGGCCCCCTCTGGCTCAGGACAGAGGAGTGAGTTTTGTGTGCTTTGTAACATACTGGAAGAGGCACTGCAAGCCTGGCTGGTTTCCAGCCATTGCATCCTTAAGTGAGGAAAGGAGGCGTTTGCCGTGACTTTTACAAATACGCTTTTACAAGACTGTACCTAATCAGCTCTGACTAGAAGTGACAGATGATGTGACACTCAGCATGACTGAGCATGATAGAGCAGGCTGCAGCTTTACTTGCTTATATACTATATAACATTAAAAAAAAATAAATAAATACTTCGGTCTTGGATATTGGGCATCACCACGTAGTTAGGAACTCGCAAATGAGGGTCAGCAGAATCTGCGCAGCTCCACTGACTTTTCAAGGCTCTGGATCCCCCAGTTATCTTGCAAATAATCCCAGCTCACATCACTTCTGACTGAGGGCTGGGCTTTGGCTGTCCACCAGCACATCACCTCTCTGGTTGGGCTTCACACTTCAGTGTAGCAAACTGAAGACCAAGCTACGAACCAGACACTATCAATGACGCTATGAAATAAACAGGTTTTTGTGGGCCTAAACTATTTCTGCTTTTCTTGGCCTGAGGAAATATTGACAACAGGGTAGCTCTTAAATTAGTTCCTCCTGCCGGCTGACCCCTTCCTGGAGGAGTAGGAGGGAGCTTACTACCTGCAGCTCTGGAAGTACAAAATAATCTCGGGATGTGCCAGTGCCACCCCATTTGTTTCCCCCCTGCCTTGCTGATCAGTCAGCTTCCCATAAAAGCCATCCCTTGTCCATACTCATTATTTGTACAATGGAGTAAAGTCAGTGGCATACCTGGGGACAGTCCTCATCCACCATGCAACACCTGGGCAAGCCCGAATGCACTCAGAAAACAGGCAATTCCTAATTTTGCCAGTGTGCCTCTGCTGCTTTGCAGGTTGTCACATTCTGTCTCTCACTATCCAGATTTTCTTTTCTTTTTTTATTAACACCATCAAAGACTATCTAAAAAAGTGTGTGAGGAGTCTTGCTCCCCTTCTTGTTTGATAATCCTTGATCTCCAGAGCAGAGTAAGATCTTATGGTGACTTCTGGCAGGAACAGCCTGTCCTGTCTACCCCTACCTGCTACTGGCTGCATGTTCCCACCACCTCTCTCTCGTTTCCCTGGTGCTTGGCAGACCAGCACTGAGCTCATGGAAGAAACTAGACCAGTAGAAAATTACTCTTACAGAGAGTGACTATGCTGTGCCAGAGCTGGCATGACAAAGGGGACGTGACTGAGGAATTGGAGAAGAGGATCCAGACCAGTCTATCTGGTGGCAGCTCACCATCATGTCAGGTCGGCCTTAAGGAGAAACCTCACCTTCACTGAGCAGCCTGATAACACAGCAATCGATTAAAGAATAAAACATCTATTGGGGGCTTGTGAATACTCCTAATTAATTAACAGGTTTGTTTCCTGCCTTGAAGTCTGCAGACAAACCAAGCTAACAGTGCAACTTTGAACACAAAAGCCTCTATCCCCTGCAGCATCAGCCCAGATCTCTCTCATACTGCATGGCCAGACACAGGAAAATAAGTGAAGCAGGACGGTGATGCTACTGTAGTGTTGGTACAGCCCAGGCTTACCCAGCTGTGACCCATTTATTTTTTTTTTTTTGTTACAGGTGAGCCAGGCAGCTGCTGTTTCTTGCTGTTAGGGCCAGCTGGTGAGGGCCAGCTCACCCTTACAATGCCCTCCCATTGCACTGGTAGAGCAATCTGTGGGTTGTGTGGCCATTTGCAATAGGAAACTTGCCCCCGCCTTTTCTGCCAGGTTATTTTTCAGCTGGAGCCATGCCTCAGCTTGGTTCACCACAAACACTGCTGTGGCTCCAACAGCAGAAGCAGCCAGAGGGGCAGGAAAAAGCAGGCACAGAGAGGGGGGGTCTCTGGCTGCTGCAGCCCTAAATCTAACCACAGCCACGCTCCGATCTGACCCAGTGCTCCAGGCCCTGCAAACAAGAGTGCAAAGCACAAACATGCTCTCCCAACACCAAGAACACAACAGAAGCACACATTAAAAACTGAGGGTATGGTGTTTTTTTTCCAGACACCACATTGTGTGCAGGTGCTGGTGCAGCCACATTTCACATGCAATGCTTTTGCAATACAGGTATTTAGTGTTCCTGGCCAGTAGCAATTTGTCTCTGAGCTTTGCTGCATGATCATTCTGGAAACAACCAAGCGAATGGGCTATACTAGGGCTTTTTAACAGAATTCAGCTTTTTGCTGAAGGGTAATGAAACTGGCTTCTTACCTCAGTAATTTTGGATTTCAACAATGTACATATTAGAGCCTGTGAAAGAAAAGGCAGCACATAATACCATGAGAAAGCTGAGGAAAAATTAGCAGACAACCCTTTCAGTTCTCCAACCTCCCAGAATCACTACTTGGAAAAAAATCTCCTAAAGGAATACACAGCATTGCACTGGTTTGGTAGATGTGCCATGTTCAAGACAACCATTTGACAGAACACAATGCTATATGTAAGTAAATTTCATTTGTCTTACAAACTGTATAGCATTTATCCACAGAAAACTTGGAAAAAGCTGTGAAACAAATAGGAGAAGAAACTATCTAACTCGAGGACTCCATTGTTTCCTTGATAATAACCCACAGAAAACCTCTTCGTATGTTACTCTTTAACAGAGGCCAAAGTCATCCTCAAACCTGCTGTGCCCCTGGTCCAGCTGATCTCACAGTGAAGCAGAGGGACACTGGAGAGCCACTGTCATCTCCTGTAAAGCCATAAAGGAGAACAGGGAGCTTGCAATGCTACATGAATTAGCAATTCACATTACGTATTATGAGAATGTTTAGTTTTTAACAGAGCCTGAGGCAGAGGTGAATCACGATGTTTTAACGGATGAGTAAATGAATGGATAGTTGATTATCCCTAAGAAGCACCTCAGAAACAAGAGATGATCCAAAGCAATAAGGTGTACAGACAATACTCATAAATAAAATAGCAGAGCAAAAGGAGCGTTTATAAATTAGCTGACACATACCCTACAGAATTATGAAAGCTCCGGAATGGCAAAACAAGAAAATGCTAACCCTCTCTGTGTACCAGGAAACCAAGGAGTCTTACAAACATGCCCTCTCCATGCACTTGCCTTTCACAGCAAGATGCTTCCCTGCACGCAGCTGGTGCTTTATCACACTAAAAACACAAACTGACAAATGCCTTCTTTCAGCGAGGCGTAGGAACGCTGATGAGTATTGACCAATTCCTCCATGTATCTGCTGCACTGAAAAGCTCCGTGTGTTTGTCCACACGTCTCTCACCCAGAGGAGGTCGCCATGCCCAGCTCACCCCTGGCTATGATCCCTGGCCATGGATACCGCTCTCGCTTGCTACTGCAGCAGTCGAACAAGCTGACCTCTGTGAGCTGGAATGGGCAGTGTTGCCAGCCCAGATCATGCCAGGTGCTTTAGCTCACATTCCAGTGGGAAGGGTCTTCAGCCCCTCACAGATGAAACCACTACCATTTCCACTGCCTTTGCAGGTAGCGTCTGTAGCCAACTGCACTTCTGCTCAGCAGCAGCTTTGAAATGTTTACCAGTGGGGGCGAGGAAAGGGCTGACAACAGCCGCGTGAGTCATTCATCATGTGAAGCACCAGTGCTGCTTTTGTTCCTCCTTTCAGGCTAGTTGACAGCTCTAATTCCTCAAGCTCTATTTTTCTGCGATTCTGGTGAATGTTTATGCATATGGCTGTCACAAATATTACTGCAAAGATCTATATTTAATATAGAAAATTCAGGTCAGGAGTACCACAAAGACCATGTGGGCCTGTGTCTCGTCCTTGACAGGGATAGCATTTTATGCATTTTTGGGCATAGAAGTGCATTAATGCCAGATAATTTATCTTTTTAACAAGCCGGTGTTGAAATTTAGTTTGAATAGATTAATTAACCAGAAGTTTAAAAGGAGGTTGCCTCGGATTTGTGTTTCATCAAGAGCGACAAGCTGTTCTCTCTGGCTGAGTGCCCTGCAGCCCACCGAGGCGGCTGCTGCCAGACCCTCCTGCTTGATGCCCAGGACCCCTTCCCAAGGAGATGCCTTGCCCTCAAGGAAGCAGAGGGAAAGCTCAGACACCTGTTAGCAGCCAAATGGCACTGCCCATCCACATCCCACAGCCCTGGCAGGCCTGAAGGTCTCAGCCCAGACAAGGAGCTCTTGCTATCTGTGAGGCACCATTTTGGGAGAGCCTAGCAGAAAGCCTGTCCTTATGAGGGAGGTCAGTGGGGGAGGGAGATGGAGGACTGAGTATTTTCTTGTGTGAAACATTGTTTTTAAATAGTGACCTTTTCTTTCCACCTCACCACATTTACTTTGGTCACAGAGGCAGCAGATGGAGCCAAGGGAGCCCAGCAGGGCCTGAGGGAGCCTGCGCCAACCCACACGGGGCAGCAGGCAGCCATGCCATCCCAGGCCTCTGTGTGTCACCAACAGAGCTTATGCTTTACATTAACAACATTCTCGGATTGATGTTTCCTTCCAGTTTCTTATGCAAGTTACCCCTCATCCCCACACACTATTTTTGCAGTCAACTGTAAGAAGGAGGCTGGAAGTAACACAGCACTGTGGGTCAAATTAACAGTCTACTGGCAAGTAGTTCTGTCGAATTTACTATGCCATTATAAGCAGTGGTCTTGTATAGACGTGTGTATGAATTCTGGAGAATTCCCTTTGTACTGAGCGCACACCACCGCAGGTCCAAGTGTGCAGTGTGAAGCTTTGGAGCTTACCATCGCTTCCAGACAGCTGCTGCCATTGCACACCAAAATGAAGGAAGGAATAAGCAACTGAAGAAGACAGGAGGAACACTTTGCAAGCATTATTCCTGAAACAGTGATACACTAAAACACAATTTCAAACACCGATGCTGATATTTGGAATTGCAGGAATTGCACGTGGGAGTTATACTTAGAGGGTCAATTGCATATAGGAATTGTAGTTAAGGGGTCAAGCAGCAATTCAACCTGGAATGACTCAGGCTGTGAAGCAATGCCATATTTGTATTAAGATAAAATGCAGCACATAAAGCAGCAACAATTTCAACAGAGACTTCAGTTTTCTCTGACAACACCTGTTATCAGTTACAAAAGACTACATCATAAAAGTCCCAATGGCATTGTGTCTCTTACAGCTTTCTTGGATATACCAAAAATGAATATACATCTTGAACATGCAACAAACTCACTTTTATAACCTGTTGCTTTCATTTTTAACTGAAGGCAAAACTAGTTTGGTTTTTTTTTCTTATTTCCATGAATTGAGGTTTCAAAATCCTTTGACAGGACAATCACTGAAGTCAGCCACTTCAGCATTCAGGGGAGTCAGGGGGTTCAATTGTTCCCTTGCCTGATGTTACAAAGGTTTTATCTAGAATTTTGTATTGGCTTTCATGGAAACAGTAACTTGGTAATCTGTCATTCTGTGGCTGGTAAGCAGTTACTTGAGTGTATTCCTGACATCTCAGAAAAAAAGGCTTCCCCATGTGAAACTCCAGAAAACAATGAAGGAGAATTACATTTTTCTTCCTCAAAAAACACTCATATATGTCTCATTTTCAGTAGTTTTATTCTACTTTCCCATTTACTTAAAGCAGCGCTATATTTTGGGTTTCAAACAACTTATATTAGATAAACATGACTACAACTGAATGGAGCAAACAAACGTAGTTTTAAGGGGACATGGCTCAGGATATAGCGAAGTATGAAAAGAAGTCACTCTTCCTGCACATGGAAAGAGTTATTAAAATTGTAAAACATGACACTGCAGACAACAAAATGTCATAGCATGCCTTAGGCCAGTCTTGTACTATCTGAGCAAGAAAAGTACCTGATGACAGCACTCTGGAATGTGTCTTCTGCTAGGAGTGCTGACCTGATAGTGCACTCATTAACTCAGAAAATTCCATAGTGTGAATGTTGACAGGTAGGATTTTAACTACAGGTAAAACATGTTTTCTTGGGAAGGGTTACAGTTCTCTGTGAAAATAATCATAAGGCATTGCCTGCAAGTCTGCTAGCATATTGAAAATGTTGGAAGGAGTTAAATTGAATTAATGGGTAGCTGATACAAATTTGAGAAAAAAAGTCACCAGTTACAAATCAACATTTTTTTATGCTTTCCCTTTAAAACCTCTAACTAGTTCTAGTCGCATCACAAGAACATGACAAATAATGATATGTGAGAAAAAACACTGAGAAAACAGAGTTCAATGAGAGAAAAAGAGACCAAAACCAACTGGCTCTGGTAACCTAGAAACCCTGCACAAAGCAATGTCCTGCCCACACCGCTCTTCCTGCCATGGTTATAGGCTCTACAGTGCTGCCTGCATCACAGATGCTTTTCTTGTTTGGGGTTCCCTACATCTTGGCAGTAGAGAATGAAGAAAACATCTGTTTTCTATTTTTAAAAGATTGAAACAGGAATAGAAACAATTTCTCCCTGTGACGGTTCAGCCACTTTCCTGATGCCAGTTTTAATTAGCCAACAAACAGAACATCATTAGAAACATATAGCTGTTCCTCACAGCCTGATGAGAAACAGCAGTGGCCCCAATCCAGCATCGTTCAAACCTGCTAAAAAATGTTAGGGGACTGGCTTAAAGTCATAAGTTTCCATTTTCATTTCTTTCATATCTCATCTTGGAAGTTCATTTCCTCAAAAGGAAACTCATGTTTGCTTCAGGGATTCAATATGAAATGCCTAACATTCACAGTGGATGTCCTCCTTTCCATTTTACCAAGGGTCTTCCTCAACATCTCCTCTTACCCTCCTGAGCACTCTCTTACACTTTTACCTCAAGGGGCACATCGCAGTTCATCATCTGCAAACAGTTCATTGATTGATGCTCATCAATCAGCTCCTGCTTGAACAACACACTGCCTTTACCCCAGTCTCCTCCTTGGACCTTGCTTTCGCACATCCTCTCTTGCAGATGAGCTCAGTTCTGCCACACTGTCTCTGTACCTGGGAACACTGGCCAAAGCACTGTCTTTGTTGACACCCTAAGTGATGGATGCTTTTTTTTTTTCTGGATTCCTGTTCTTCACCTCCAATTGGCTCATTTTTTTTGCATGTGCCTTCTCCAATTCAGGACATTGCATCACTGCAACCATCCTACTATCTGCTCTGTGCTAGCAGTAGACAGGACCGAGGTCCTAGCTGCTGAGCCTCCCAGCAGCACTCTCTGCAATCTAGATAGCCCATCAAGTGGGGAAGGGCTTCCTCGGCAGTGCCTTTGTGGGCTGACTTCAGCCCACACCTTTCCATCATGTCCCAGATTTAGTTTTAGAACTACAGAAGTCATGTGTCTGTGCTCCTGGACACAGTCCTATGCTGCTACTTTGCATCCCCATCTGAACACCAGCTCTTAGGACGCAAAGGTAGAGGTCTTTTCAGTCCTCAGGAGCTTTTTTTCCTTGTTCCCTGCTTACATGTGGCTTTGAAAAGGGAAAAGAGAGATTACATGGAATCAAGAGAAATGTTGGTAGTCATGAGAATGTGACAACACAAAAAAAAATACCTAAAAGGTCTGAGGTCTCTACAGAAGTCCGCTGTACACAGACTACTTATTCCACCTGTGCAGAGACCAGCATTTAGCCTGAATGTATTACCTACCTAGTACTATGCAGTGCTTAAAAATGTGACTAAATATGTACCTGGCTCAAATCTGTTATACTCAAGATCCTGCACGCTGCACTGTAAGCCAGACTCCTATGTCAGCAGAGCAAAATCCATCATGACCTTCTGGTAACAGGCAGTTGCCATTTTCATCACTGATGAGATGACAGGTAAGCAGAAGCATGCAAGTCTCCTAGTGATTTCATCAGTCTCAGCTGTACCACGGGCAAGACATTGTCTCTGTTACTGCTGTGAAGGCCTCAAGAAGGGCCCTGTGTGTGGTCTGCATCACAGTCCCAAAGAAGAGTGAGAAGCAGCGTGGCTCTGCTCCTTTGCAGCTAGTGACCTGTAGCTGATTGCATCTCGGTCCTCTGAGGAGACAACTTGCTGGAAACACTAGGAATGGGATGCCACGAAACAACAAGGACATTTACCAGTGTTATTTCACTTTTTTTGTGGGATCCCCGCATAATTCTGCATGACTATTATTCTCAGTTGTACTTTTCACTTCTATGTGCTGAATCTAAGTGCCAACCATCCCTCCTCTTGGGCTAGGAACCCCTCAAGTGGCTGGGTGGACAGTATGTAGAAAACAGAAACAGAGACGAACAATGCCAAGGAAGACATACGTGTAATTTTACTGTGGTGGCCAAGACCCTTTAGACCTTTCCACCAACTTTGACTTCAGTCACCTTCCACGTAGCAATGTTGGCAAATGTGCACATTTGCATCTGCTGTTTCAGAAACCGAAGAAAATCTACACAGCACCATGAAATATAGATGTAAGTATGCCATGTCTGCCTCCCACCTTCATTTGCCTTCCATATTCAATAGGAAGAGCGCCAGTGGCTGGGATGGTAAATGCATCCCAGATATTATTGATTACTGAAGTCAAATACTTTCTGGTATGAGTATTCCTACTTATTTTAATTTCTTATTGCCTGGCATAGATGTGAACAGCAGCTTGGCCTTTTAACGCTGAGTAATTCACGACAAACCTTTTTTTTTGTATCTTATGGAGTGGACCATCCATACACATTGCATTTTGTAGTCTCTATTTTGGGGGATTTTTGCATTCCTCCTGTAGCCCATGTATTCTGAAATATTCTAGACAAAAGTTATCAATAATTTCTGGTGAGATTTCATACAAATTCATTGTGGTCTTCTTGCATTTGTTTTCCCCATTTAAATCTAAATATACCATGGAAAGAACATAGTGCCACTAGTAACACATATTAGTGCAATGCACTGAAAAATTACGCTAACTGATGTTTTAATGTTAGAGCAATATATCTGTCCTGCATAATTTTAAATGCAGATAGTGGTGTAGCTAAAAATCTTCTACATGTTTGTGGTATCCTCTTCTTTGGGGAAAAAATAGTTTTCATTGTGAGGGACACATATAAGGCTGCCATAACATGGGCCAGGAAAACATTAACTTTCCAGAAAAATAATTAGGGCAAAGGGGCAAACGATCTTTCTTTGAGAAACTGCTATGTCAGAAATCACTCTTGGAGACAACTAAGCAGATGAGTTCAGCAGGCCAACTCTATGCCGTGCTTGATTACATGTTTAAGGATTTGGATGTAAGTACTTAGATGGCATTGTAACTAAAAAATCAGACTGACATCTTTGTAATCCCACTTGCAATATAATAAGAGCAAACTGTCAAGATTTTATCTCCCTTACAAAGGTAATTTACTATTTTTAGAAAAGAAACCTTTCCTATAACCCAAATTTACCTTGTCAGAAGTCACTTATGACTCTAGTAAAATTAAAATTGCTTACAGTCTTTCTCAGATGAAAGCAGTAGTAAGCCAGAAGCCAGAGAAAACTGTTACTATGGTTAAAATAATTGTCAACAACCTGATGGGTGACAAGAGATTTCTCCGTTAGAGCTGGGAAGCAGCGGGCTGTGAGCGTGCTCAAAGCCACACGTAGCTGAACTGGAGATTTCTTTATGAGAGCAGTTACTAAGATGTCCAGAGCATAAGTACTGCTCGATGGCCGTAAACCTACTATTGCCCTTCTCTTAACCTTACTGACTTCAGATCGTCAACAATGCTATTTCTGCTCCATTCTGTTCCTCTGTTAGAAATCCAAGGTAAGACTGCTTCTTTCTTAATTCTTTGTAAACCTGATTGCCCTTGGGACACAGCAAGGAAATTTTCATTTACATTAAGGAATTAACAAGGCATTTCATCTACAGTAAAGAATCAGTAAGGAATTTTCATTTACATGATTTTGAAAAACACATTTTTAGGAAAATAAATGTTTACAGCACATGAGGATTTCATAAAATGACAGAATTGTTCAACCAAGTTACTGTAAATTTTCATGAAATGAAATTCATCAGATGTAACACTAAAGGATAAACTGATGCCTTTTTGAAAAAGTACTTCATGTAATAAAACATTGTCATAAACAGCAAGCTTAACACCAGAATCATTCTCTACATATTACTTGGGAAAAAATAAGTATTTAACTTAGCAACTGAGTTTTCATAAATATTTCTGTATTGCAATAAAAATTGTGGTAATCTGGCTAAGAAAATCCTTTCAGTATCAGCACATTAAAATTAGAATTATACATTTGATAGAGCACTCAGAAATTATTGCCTAAAAGATTGCTTCTACAAGAAAAGTTCTTTCCCACTGTATATAACGATATACAAGTAGAAGCTACAGTGTGTCATTTATACAAATTTTCCAAACTTAAGACTTTTCAGTTCCTGCACAATTTCATTTTTAATAATGAATAGTTTTCTTATGATTAGTAATTCCTGAAGCATTACAGAAAAGTGAAGAAAAGGGTTTCACTGTAATTAGCTCATGAACGTAATTTCTCAGCTTGTGAAAAGTTTTTAAATGAAATAACATTTTTTTCTAATAATGCATAAAGGGCAGGTTATAGTGTAATCAAAATAAGAAACTGAAACAGAAAATATATTACTGTGAAGAAAAGAATTTTTTTAAATTGCCAGCCTGTTAGAAACAGAAAATATGTATTAGAGAATGTATTATTTGTTCTGTAGACACCCTGTTACAAAGGATTGGAATATGCAGGATTTCAATATACTGAATGTTACTAAATACTCTCTTTAAAAATAACTATTTTTAAATCACTATGCTTTGTTATTGCTGAAGGAAATGTTACACATGTAAAGTTTTTATTTTAACATAAACTTCGTTTTATTATGTTTCCAACATTTGGTTTAAGATAATGTGGTTAATAAAAACCATCCAATGACTCACCTTTTCATTACACAGATTAATGTATTGCTTTCATTGTCACAAATTTGATTAGCAAAACCAAAAGTTGGAAATAGTTTATTACCAAAGCAATCCTTACTATGTTTCCTATCTGCACACCATGAAATGTATCTTTGTTTCTTTTGAACTGTTAGAAAAAAATATAAATATCCGCCTTACAATACTTTCAAATTGCTTTTCCCATATGCACCCCATCTATAGTAGACAATAAGGCTTGAACCAATTTTGCCATAAATTATCTTGGTTTAACAGCAAACTCTTTGTTCCCTTTAGCCAAGCCAGACTAGTTCAGCCTACTCCAGAGAGGGATTGAACCTAAGATGACTGAGCAGTCCCTCCTAAACAGGTTTGAGCTCAAAAGCCTTGGATAACCACAGGTACAAGCAAAAGTGATGGGCAAGGAGACATGTATCAGAGAGATTTTTCATGTGTGGGCACGTCCTCACAGCTGTCACAAAACCATGTTCCAAGCAGCACAGAAACATGAAGAGAATGACTGATCAGCTCCCATCTTGCCTCCTCCTCTTAAATCTACACGTTCAGTACAGCAGCTTCGGGAATGTCATAGGACACAGTTACGTCTGGGAAACCCACATCTGTGGCATGTTTCCAGGGAACACATCTGTAACGTAAAATGGGTACTGATTATTTAGGCTTCACTAAGTATGTACTCTACAATGCCTAGAACAGGTATATGAGTCCACTCCAAAAGAGTAGAAAACATCATCTGATTATAAATACTGTTGACACCTGAATGGCTGGTTAACCTTCAAAAAGCGCCCTTAGTATTTTGCGTGAATATACTGATGCTGTATAAAACGATGGTATTTTACTGCCCTCTAACGGCTGGCGATAAACAGCTCTTTTTTTTTTTTTTTTTTTTTAAATTTATTCCCCCAAAAGCTCTCTCCAACAGGCCACTATGACACGAAGTCTTCCAGCCAGAAGGAAACCTCACACAGTTATCCTCCCATGCCAAGATCTATGGCAAGTAACTATACAGCATCCTGGGCGTGTTGGAGAAACAAAACTTGCATGCTGTTGAGAGGAAAGAAGGTTATTCAAATCAGAGCTGTAACTTTGTAATTGATGCTAGTTAGCCAGGCTGTGTCTAAAACATCGGTCACTGAAATTTCAACACTTAAATAAATCTTATCAGTCTGAATTGATAAGCCCAGGAAGATTTTCCAATGTAGCTGACAAAACAGGTATCTTTAACAGCAATTTCAGACTTTTAAAATCACTGCTGAGAGAGACCATGTGTGACAAATTTAAGGATAAAAGATGTAAACCCAGATTTTTAAGCCTTTTCTTTTTATGATGAACTGCTGTTCCCAGCAGTTATAGGACCTCGTCAGTGAGTAACTGCTTCTCAGTGTCAGGAAGGGATTTACAGTCCAGACCTTAATAATAGTACCAATGCAGGCTAGTGATCACTTGAGTTGTTCAGCTCTAACAATAAAAAAACCCAGCTATTATAAATGTGACAGTCAATCATATTTAAGTGTCATACAACTGCTGAGCATAAATTATTCTGTGACTCACTTTTCAACCAAGGAAAAGCATAACCCAGCAAAGGATCTGTTCAATTCAAAAGGAGAGTTCAGGGATGTTGTTTACCCGTGGAGCACCGTGGATGTCACCGTACTAAATGCAGGAACCCTAAAGCAAGCACATTTTAGATTAATGTGAAAACTCAATGACTTGTGCCATTTTCTGTAGATTTTATAAATTTCACAGACAGACAGTATCTGATTTGCATTGTTGCTTTAATCCTGTTCAATGTTCAGGCCATTATATGGAAGTTTCACGTGGACAAGCCACAGCATTTTCAAAATTTTATGACAACAGTTCTTGCAGTTCATCAAACATCTCTTCAGCCTGTAGTTTGATTCTATCAAGTTGGGTTTTCTTTCAGGGAAAATTTGATATAAACCCAAGTCTTTCTTTTCCCAGCTAGAATAAAACATATTGGTGGAAAAGAATGTTTATGAAAACTTAGATCTGTGCACAAGTAAATAATTTTGTGTATGTTTTAGTGTGTGTCGTCATTGAAACAGGATACAGAAATGAAAAGATTTCTCTTTCAATTTTTCAAAAATTTTTACTAATTCTAAGTGCTTATGATTCATTTGACTTACTTGGTTGTTTTCTTTCTTTTCATGTCTTCCTTCTTCAGTGATATGTGAACTTAACAAGAGCTGTGCTCCCACTGAGCTCTCAGTCAATATTTCACTGGTTTTGAAGCTAAGTAAAAGAAACTGGCCTATCTGCTCTCACAGTGACCTGGGAGCAGTAATAATAGGATCCAAAAAATATGTTCTGTTATTATCTGAAATGTGCCTTAATTTCGTGTGTTACAACAGCTCCAAGTAGTATTGATTCAACAAGGGGCTTTCACTAAACTAATTTTAACCAGTGCTGAAATCTCTGGATCTGTCTTATTGCAAAGGAGAGCTTTGGCATAACTTGGACATTTGCAGAGAATGTTTCGGGTTTTCTGCTTTAAACGAAATTGCTCTTACAAAAGCAGTCACTGAAAGAGACCACATTCCTTGTTTCCCTACCAAGTTTGCAATCAATTTATAGATGTGTTTCATTAAAGCACATTGAATAACAGCAACATGTTTGAGAACTGTGCACATGCTGTGTGAACCTAGCTGATCCTCGGTAATACATGATATGGTTTGGTCAATTTTTGCCACTCAGAAATTTACGGTGAGAAATAGGGGAAATTTAGTAGTAAGTAGAGAAGGAGCAACTTCATCAAAGGCAGAAGTGTGAAGATTGAATTTTATCACATGGTGAATGAAGAACTGCTTTTATGGCATTAATTGCTTTGAAAGAGAAGCTTCCACTTTTGTCTATATCTATTCATCAGCCAAAGTGCTGCCCATGGGGTAGTAAATCACGAGTCTTGTGGACCTGCTCCACATAATTCTGCAGACATTGAAGAGAATGGATGTGGATACTCAGCAGATGACACTGTTGTTTGTGTGTCAGCATTACTGGAAAGTGTGTCAGGAACAACTGCAGCCATCAGAGCAGTAAATGCACTATGCTTGATAAAAGAGCAAATTAAGACAAGTTAAAATGAATTTAAAGACTCAAAGAGAAAAATAAAAGAGCAAGCCCCTTCTGTTTGGATAATGGCTGGTTTCTTGCCTGCAAGGGCAAAATAACTGAATGCTGAGAGCAAAAGAGAAACTCGGGATTCATTTTCAGCTCTGCTACCCCATGTGCATTCTGTTATAGCTTTGCTTCTCTTGAGAGGTCATGGACACACTCAGTTCTTTGAAAGGGATTGTCAGGCCATACAGAACATATATATGTACTTTGAAAAAATGCTTTTTCTGTCCCTGAATGAATATAGAAAGAAAGCTTTTTCCAGTCCAACCTCTGTGCAACATCTGATATGTGAAAAAAATGAGTTAGAATACCACCATAAGGACTTTGATGAAAACAGCAAAGTATCTAATTGTAACATTATTCAAATATACATAGATCTATAGTTTAACCAGTCTGAATGACCTATTTTTGTCCATATCGTGGATCCCAACAAAAGCCTTCAGAAAAGCTAGGTTAAACCTCTTCATTCACTTTTTAAGTTTTGTAGCAAGAGAATGTTAGAGGTATCTCACTTTAAAGGTAAGGCATATCCTGAAAAGATTTCCAAAACTAATTGAATTTGGATCTCAAGCCTGAGTTTGGAATCAACTATCTATTTCATCTCCTATCATCGTATCTCAACCTCAATTCTTCCCGTCATACAAAAAGCAGTATTATTAGGACAGTGTTAATCAGCTAAGGTTAAAACATACTCAGTTTTTAAAGATTATCATTTAGCCAAATTTCTGCTCTTTCCATCCTTGCTGATACTATATAGCCCCTAATTATTATTGGCCTCATAGGAATTGGATTACTTTGTTTCTGTCCTTCTTCCCTATAATTTTATCCCATATGTTTCATTTTAATCTTGTATATAGTCCCATAGGAGTCTCATGTGTCTACAGCCGGCATGTCTGCCTTTGCAAGGTGGGTCCATAGACATTTCTACCAATTCAACTAAGATTATAATCAAATTTGCTTTGTCAAATTTGAACTTCACTTTTCAAAGACGTTGCTAATGAGTAAAAACAGAACCAGCTCTGTGTGATACAAAGAACTTTCCTGTTTGTTTGGTTTGGGTTTTTTTTTTTTTTCAGTTTTAACATTTTCATTAGTTTTTCTTGGCCATAAAAGCTCCTGTAAACTTTGTGAAAGGGAAAAAGTGTTTTTGCAAAAGGACATACGCTCCATACCTGTAATGAAACAATACAGCAGATTTCCTGTAAATGTTCTGCAGAAACCCATTCATTTGTGATGTGTGCCAGTAGAGGAAATAAAAACTATTCTCTTGCTTTGAACTTCTTGTCTGAGTGATTTACAAGACCATAAATCTAATTGCATTATTGCAAAAAAAAATCCCCAAAGAAAATCCCCAAATCTGAGACCAGATTTGCAAATTCATACCAAGGTTTGACTTGCCAATTGCTCAAAGACTTTACTCTTATTTTGTGTACTAAGTGTTCTTAGTAGTCGTACCTCTCTGATGTGTAAGTGGATACTTACTTCCCTGTTGCCCAGCTGCCTTCAGCATGGGAAGTGGCTTTCCACGTGCTCCAGCTGGAAGTTCTCTCTTCATACGAGACTTCCATTTCTCCCAGCCAGGCGCACCCAAGTACCACTGCCGTGTTCATCCCTGGCCATGCTGCAGGATTCTGCTACTTAATGCTTACACCTTCGAGGAGTCAGTCTACCAGGAAAGTATGTTGATAAGTTTCTTTGTGGCCAGCAATGTGTTCTGCAGATGATGGGAAAGAGAGAAGAAAAACAAACAGAAACTTTAAGCTGTCTCTTCTAAATTTCAGTGGTGGTAAGTCATTTGTAGCTGACACTGTAATGCAAGAGGCAGAATTAAAATGACGTGCAACGCACTTTAAAGTGAAAAATGAAAATATTCTGTCACATGCTGTGGTTGTAGTTTTACCAGGCCTTTCTAATTTGATACATGCTCTGCTACAGAGGAAATGTCTTCCCATATTTCCTCAGAATCCTGGCTGACAGAAGACACTTCGGTTGGTGTTGTCCGCTAAAAGGGTTCTTTTCCATGCAGAAATCATACGATGTGCCTCCTGCAGGCATTTCTTTGTGACAGCATAAATGGCTGTGAGAACAGCGCAGATGAAGAGAACTGTGGTGAGTACTGCAACATCTGTAAGTACACAGAAACAAAATCTGGCTATGGGATGTGCTCCTCCAGCTAATACACACCAAATCACTAATAGTCAGCAGATGATCCACAAGTCTGACAAGTCTAGGGTTTTCAGTGTAACTGAATATTTTCTTTTCTTCAATAAGTCAGGGAATTACACCATGCTGGTCAGCAAAGAAAACTGACAGGGTGTCTAAAGGCATGCCCCAGGCAAACTCCAATGCTGAGATTCCCATAGAATCCCTATTATATTATCCTCTGCTGTGGACAGCGGGTAATCACTGCACACCTCTGTGGGGAATCCTTCAAAGTGGGTGCACGAACTCCTGCACATAAGTAGTGGTAAGCTCAGTAAGGCCTTCTACCAGTAGAAGTGAAGAATCCTTATTCTGTGATGATTTCAAGTGTTGTAAGAGTCTTAGATATATACATATTTTTGTATATGTGCATAAGCACATATGCACTTGGTGGTGATCACACTACCATTCTTCTCTGTCTTACTGATCTCCACACCCACTCTCAGTCCAAAAGATCAATGAGGAAGTCAGATCAACGAGATCAATCTCCTTTTGGGGCTAATAAATGATCCCTATTTTGGAGTATGATTCCCTCTACATCACATTTGACTTCCTCTGTGACTCTGAAGCATGTTGGGTCAGAAAATAATGTGTTAACTCCACTGTCATCTGCTTTGCATCCTCCCTCCCCACCTGCCTCCTAGTGAAGTTCTTACATCTATTTCACTTCCTTTTCCTCTTTGTAGGTATTTCAAATCATCTGCCTGTGCCTCTTTTTCATTACCATCACCCCTCAGCTACCATCTTTGGATGTGGTCCTTTGTTTATGACTTTCCACATTGCACCTCTCCTGTTTACTGTTCACCTGTGTACCAGTGCTGCTACTGGATCTAAACTGCACTCTGGTGTACTAACACAGATGATTGCCACAAAGACTGATATTCTCCAAATGTAGTAGGGATTCCTACCTTCTGCTAATCTATTAAAAAAAAATGATGTCTAAGCTTTATAAATTTTAACTGATTTTCTCTCAAATCTCATATAATTTGTATAATTGCCTATACATTTAGCTGGTCGAGTAACAATCTGTTCTCATAATTTTCCATGGTTTTGCCTGATATTTGAGATAACCAAACATACCCATTTACTGAAACTGGTGTAAACTTTCTGGTTTTTACTGAATCACTTTCTGATTTTCAGTCTTGTCCTAGAACACTTCCATTATCATGTGTAGATTTTCACTGTAAATAATTTGTAAGTGTCCATACTTTACCATATATGAGTTTCTCCACTACATTAATCATTCTAATTTAGCATTCAGTTCTTTTTATCAATACATCTTCTAATAATATTTTGCATCAACATTAGATTTCTCTCTCTATTTCTCTCTCTCTCTCTCTCTGCACTGCTTATAGTCTGGTACACTTCTGATATTCAATTTACATGAAATTTCTTAATTTGGACTTATAATTGCTACTCATAATCAGCAGAAAAGACAATTAAAACAATCCATCTGAAGATTTACTTTTGGTTCCATCACATATAATAAAACACATGTACCCCACAGAAAAATGGTCATTAATGTTCTGGTTTTCATTAATAGGCAATTTAAAGTACAGCTGACAAACATTAACACTTTTTATAGGAGATAATAGTGGATACGCAAGTATCTTTGATATGGTTCATGGAAAGCCTAATTATCTGGATGTATCAGAAGAATTCTAACTTAATCCTAATGCCCTTATTAATAACCTTAAACTATTTTACACTTCTAAAGCCTTTCACTGCATACATATATTTACTATAGTTACAGAGATATCTGGAATTTTAGATGCGCTCAGGGAACTCCTTTACTTTCCAGAGCTTTTTGCGTGCATACCAGAGAACAGCAGAGTAATGCAGTGTGGAATTTACTTGGCAGTGCCAGCTTGCAGCTTTATCAAGTCGCAGGAGAATGGTAATTTCATTTCTGGAAACTTTTGGAAAGTCAGTATTTGTTTTCAACCCACTCAGGAACAAAAGAAAAAAGAAAGGCCTCTCTATGAAACATTTTTTAAAAAATTAAAATCTTGAAACGTTTTATGTTGATCCCTTCTAAAATATTTATTCCTACCTACAGATGAGGTCTCATAAACCCAAAAGCCTCAGCTCAGAGCATTAGAGCTCTGGAACAGCTCTTCAGATGGACTGCCGAGTTGGGGTACCCAAAAAGCCCTTCTCTTAAATCCCAGAACTCAAGGACAGTGTCTTGGCAAGCAAAAGGCAAATTTAGATGCTGTGGTCCCTCTGATCTGCTCTAAAATCAAAGCATCCAATTCCTCAGTGAATTGTAGTGACTTAAACAAATATGATTCTCCAGGGGGAACTGTTCCATCAGCAGTTTCTCACACGTTCTCATTTGTATGTGTATATAAATGTTGTGTTTCAGTTACCCTCATTGATGGACAGTAAGCTAATTAAACTTGATTTATGTTTTACTTATGTTTGCTTTCATTACATGTACAGCACTGCAGTCCTAGGAAGTGCAGCATCAGTTTTTTAGATCATTTCTGATAAGTGAACCTTACTAAGGTAATTTGGGGATGTTGCATCTAGATGTCCAATCCCTTTCTAAAAAGAGGTCTCAGAATGTCACTCCATCTGATCAGACGTACTTGATGGGTCATGCGTAAGACATTCGTTCAATAATTCCTTTTCCCAGGTCTCCACCAGCACCCAGAAGGTTGTCACTGCATGGGAACAGAACTAGAACGTGCTGCTGTTAATTCAAAATCTGTTCCACTTCTTTCAAGTAACGCAACCCTCCTGTAAGTAGAGTTCCCTCTGCCCTCCAGCATAAAGCTGTTTTACAAACAAAAAGGTGCCTAAACAAACTTTGCATAGTGCTACACTACCAAGTATGGGTCCTCTGCATTCAGAGACTGCAGAAAGGGTTGACCCACTATAGATATTTACTAGGTGATTTACTAGTATGTAGTGAATGCTGTGAGCATTTTGCTGCAAGGCCCACTTCAGAGTGGAATTCATCTGAAAAAAATATATGTCAGCACTGTAAACCAGTCATCTAATATATGTCATATGAACTGCACACAGAATATGTTTACTTCTCTCCTCTAAAGAGAGCTTGGGGTGTTAGCTGAGATGTGCATTTTGCACTGTAGATGTTTACAATTAGGTGAGTTGAATACTATTTGGGTTTGTCATTCCTATTGATTGAAGTCTGTCAGCCCCAGGCCACTCACTAAAGATCACTGGTTGTGCAGCCAGCACTGGGGTAATGAGCACCCACCAAATATTGCCGAAGTGACCGAAGCAGGAATTTCAGGATTATTGTTTCTTAATGATGACTGACAGCTCCCTATTTCATTTTGCCAGCTCCAGTTCTACAGGTTGTCAAAATTTATATACAGCTGAATACTTGTTAATATGAGAAATTCTCAAAGATCTGTCTGGATCACCGAAGGGAAACATTTTAAAAATGCCAGTCTTAAAACTCAGCAATGAAGTTTGGCCTTCAGCTAGCTTGTTCGAGCAGTCAAGTGCATTTACCTTCCAAACAGACCAAAAGGAGGCCTGCCATCTCCCAGCTAACCCCAGAAGAGCACTCAAGCTTCAGCTCAGGATTTAAACGATAAGGACAGATGACAAAGCAGCTGAGGTTACCCAGGTTTCACAGGCAAAGTAATGCACCCAACATGCTGCACCCCGTCTAACGAAATGGAATGTGCCCAAAGTCCTTTCTGGACTCTGACCCTGTGTCAGCTGCACCCAGATTCTGGTTTTTGACAATTGCAACAATGACCAGTTAAGACCTAATTTAAATATCAGTCAGCAATTACTTTTAGGTCACTCACACACAACCAGATCCTTTCTCTTCCAGATGAAGTTTTCAGCAAGTGTACAAAGGTGAAGAAAAATATGAGTATCTTGACAGTTTATTAAATTATTACATGAGTGTACAGAATGGAGTATACAGAGTGAACAAAATCAATATACATTCACCTGTGTGATCACTTTGTTAACAGTATAGCATGGCATTTGCCTTTGAAATTCGTGGTTTGATCATATTGGTCTTCCAGTGTAGCCATATGTGCAGAGATGCAGGGAGTTTTGTGTGCAATATACAGAGATCTAGTCTTGCTCCCTGCCACAAAAAAATAAGTAAGCAGAAAACAGGTCTGTCTAATAAGAAATACCACCATTTTGTCATTAAACTGCACCTTACTGTTTTAAAAGGTTAAATAAAGCAGCTTTTTAATTTTTTTTTTTTTCCTTTTTCTCTTTTTTGATGCTAAGCTACCATGGAAACCAACTGCAAAATTATGCAAATAGCTGTACACATGGCAAGTTCTCCCATGTAGTCAATCCTGTCACAGACCTCTAGTACATTTTTTTTTCCAAGCTGGGTGGCGTCTTCCATGTTCTTTGTATAGTAAGATGGCCTTTGACTTGAAGAGCTTATACAGCTTCCTCCAGCTTCCTGGAAGAAATAGTCTGACCTGCATCGAGTTATGAAGAAGTCAGGCGCTCAAATATGTTACTTTGTTAGGTAGAATGACTTGTGTCCTTTTTAAATACGGCTGTTGTTAGTAACGAAAAAAATCAATCAGCCCTATACCTCAGGTAGTCTTACAGGATTAAGGCATACATACAAAGCTAGTAGGTATGAAGTCTACATAAGAAAATAGGGACAGCTCCAAGGGTAAGAATTCACATACCAGGCTTAAGATAAATCCTTATAAACCCCCTAAGTACACAGTATAGGAGTATATTGCTTCTGACTGGATGGTGTATGCCTTTTATTCAACAGTTCCTAATGACAGCTCAAACTGCCTTCCAACCAAAAGTGCTTAGCAGCCTGCAAGAACAAGTCATGTGAAAGTACCGTATCATTTGAAGAGTGGGCAGAGTGCTAGAACTGACTTTATATAAAAAAATTATACATGCCACTAATTTTCAGCTGAGTCACATCAGCAGGTGCAATGTATGTTAGCCTAAATGTGCCAAGAAGGATGGCTAGTGATGGTTCACGTTTAATGAAATTCAAAATAATATACCTATAGCCAGGAAGACTATTGCCTTTTCTCCCCAGCCTCCAGTGCTTTCTATTTTGTATCTTATTTTTTATACTCTATGATCTTCTATTCCAAAAGCCTGATCAAGAAATGGGACGTGACACACCCTGGAGACAGACACGTACAGAATAGCCTCAAAGAAGTCATTAGAAAGTTCTGTTCTGGTGGAAAATATTGAATCTGACTTCAGTGGTGTTACACCAGGCACTGATTTAGTAGTGTGCTTAAAATGGCAGAAGAGAATAAATATGGGATTATAAAACATTTGCATTTCTAAGAAGTTAATGAATTATGATTATCCTGGCTTTCTTACCTTACCTGTGCTGGATTTCTACAACACAACTGCATTCAGAAAATATCAAGGAGAGCATTCTTTGGACTATGCAGACTTCAGAAATTGTGAGTACATTATTGCCCAATTTTGCCTTTTTAAATAACTGATTGCCTCTTGGGTATCACAGAGCAACCAGCCTCCCACAATAAAGGAAACAGCATCTAAATTTCAGCCCTTCAGAGTCTCATCCAACCACTATTCTGCATATTCCAGTAGCTCGAGAAAGATGTTAGAAGTAAGCACTTCATGAATTTTAACTCCTGTTGTGACCCTAATTGCACACAGGGGCAAAGACAAATTGCTGAACTTCTTTTTGTATCATTATCCACCCATTATAAGCTTCATTTCCTATGTGTACCTGACACTGCCTCATTAGTTGATGTTCACAAAACATATTGGCCAAATTTTTCAAATGTCAGCATTACTAGGCGCTCAGGTACCCTTACCACTTCCAACCGCTGACACAAGCTCAGTGCCTTTGAAAATGAGGCTAATCTTTCCATGTTTTTATCAAGTTTTGAATACCAAGCTACAGGTATTGACATTTTGATAGATTAGAATGCAGAATTTTTTACTATGTCTACGTCAGTCTAAAAAGCATATGTGTAAGACCTAGTCAAAAGTTGTCCATTGTACCATAGCAAAACAGATCCACCCCAGTGCAGTGCAAAACTATTCATAAAAGCACATTTTTAATGCTTTACCCAGCATCATTCCAACTGCACAATATTATAAAAGATTAAGTCAAATGCTACTGCCCTTGCAGTAACAGTCAGCCTTTTATGAGATAGAAACCTTAAAATACTTTCAGTCGGCATTTTAAAATCAAATATTGCTTGTCACAGTTCTTTATCTTTCTGGTTGCTCTCATCAATTGACTGAAAGGTTTCTGCTTCCTCCCTTTAGAAGTAGTCTATCGGTTTTTAGATCGTGTTGTTTTAGTTTCCATGTTATATGTTTTTGCCAACAGGTATCTCAGGCATAACTGTGTCACTAGTTTGAAACCAGCGATACTCGGAGATCTACACAAATCGAAATGGCTGTGAGTACCCATTTTCTCCTTGTCTGTAAAAGTAGCATTCATCACTGGCAGTGCATGTGTTTATGGCATTGATCTAAAAAGAAAGGAACAAGGCAGTAAAGCTATGTCTGCAACTGACTTTCTGCACACACAAAAAAATTGGAATGACTGCTGAAACTTGCAACTCCTTATCACACAGGTTATGTTTCAATTTCTGGAGGTAATATCTAGGTCTAGTTATTTTGGATTAGCAGAGGTAAAGCTCCCTCGTGATCCCTCATGATTTGCTCATCCCAGCCATTTTTTCATTGTTTCTTTACAAGGACTGGTGATGTAGTAAAATATTACTTTTTTCCAGAATTCTAGATTACGACCCAATAACTGCTGAGCCCAGCAGTTATTTACCATGCTAATGTCTTTGTTTTTTTTTTCGTAAGTATTGCTTTTGCACATTGTCATATTTATATTGTTCAATATCCAAGTAGATTTCTTTCTATCTTTTTTGGTTTTCCTCCAAGTTCTTCTCTTTCTTAAAGACTTTCAAACATCTTCATGAAGGAATCACGCTTGTCACGCTGGATCCAAATTTGGATTTGGATTTCTTATAGGTGTCTTCCATGCTAGGACTATCTTTACTATGTTTCTGTTAAAACTAAAGCACATTCCCAAAGCTGTAAAACTGTTTAGAATCATATCTCTTCTCAGAACACCTACAGGGTACTCACAATCTAAACTGGAAATTCTTGGATACAATCAGCAGAAACCTAGCATCTCCTTTTAGAAAACTGAAATGGTATTTAGGTACTTGAACAATTTCCCAGGCAGATATCACTGTGCCGACCATAACAGAAAATTCCATATCAGGCAGAGATGACAGTATGTGGGAGAGATGTGAAGTCCTGTAAGCTTTTTCCATCACCCTCACCAAGTAAACCAGCGCTTGAAAAGCATAATCTCAGTTTCTTGGAAAAGACCACAGTTTTTTCATAGTATCCAGGCAAATAAACTACTTGGTTTTGCTAAGAGAAAATTTTTTGCTACTAGTCCCTTGGCTCAGGGCAGAGAAGATGAAAAACTTTGTGTCTTTACTGATCCTTTGACTCAACTGTTTCAGCCAAGCTCATGGCAGGCGGGTGCTGGCATCAGAGCCAGCAGCAGTAGCCTTTGGCCCGGGCTCCACCGAGTGAGCGCTGGCGCAATGGATGGAGCAGGAGCTGAAATACCTTTCTTTCTACCCTTACCAGCTCCCATGGGGAGGAGTTTGAGGAAGGTCACAGCCTGTGTGGAAAACCTATAGTAACTGTAATTAGAATGTAAATTATTTAATAGACATTTTTTTTCTGAGTTGTTCAATTTCGCAGATTTCTCAGTCATTCCATGAATGAATACATTAATAAGCTACTATCGGAAGCAACTATTTGTGCTATGTTTTGCTACTGGTAACTTAATAAATCTTTTTTCTTGTGCAGTTTCTGTGAAATCTAAATTAACTTTAAATTTCAAAGCAATTTAAATCTGATCTTGGATTCTTCTCTCAGAAGTTTACATTTGCATATCTTTCTTACACTTACATATTGTGTTATGAAGGATGATAAAATATCTTGTTTTCTAATCATGTTTTAATTTATGAAGATCCATGATAAACAATTCACTTGACACTGTTTCCAAGACGATCTGTACTCAAATGCCTCTTATTAACTGGATGTAAGTAAATTATGCAAAAGTTTCATTTGATAAATGAATATATATTTTCTGTGAAGATAATTCTTTTGTTTGTTCTGTTAGACCAAGCTACTTCTAAAAGTGTGACATTCTAAAAAACATATAACCTTGCCAAAGTCGAACCTCACAGTGTTTCAAAGGAGTGTCTAAAAGAATACCACAGTCCTCTGCTGAAATAAATCTTTAGAGATGCTTCTTGTTCTCATGACTCTCATGAGTTTAGCAAAATTCTGTCTTTCACTTTAGTTTCCCAATGAAAATGAAATCAGTTATTGTGAATGCATGTTTATCCTAAGTATAACCTAGAATACATAAATATACGTTGCAATTAAATGCAAAATCTCCACCTAGTGGTCTCTCTTTATTCTGGTAAACAGATTACACAAGAAATGCCAATGTATTAGCCTATTATTGCTGAAATGGCTGCTGAGCTGGGCCATAAATAGACAAAATTACAAGGAAGAAAAGGGTATAATTTGCTGTATTTGAGATCTACATTCATATTCAAAACTAGGTAATAAATTTGAGCTAATTTTGTAAGAAATAAATAGAGGAAGGTCAAAAGAAAGAAGACTAGCCCAGAGCTTAAACTCCCTCCTGCAAAACTATTACACAACACATGAATAAAACCACTTTCTTTGCTTTAATAAGGGATTTTTGAAGGCAATCATATTAAGGCCTTAACCAACACCACCTTCCTGGAATGCGATGCGCTCACTGTATTGTAAACAAAAGAAGTATGAAAATAAGGCAACAAAACCCTTTTGAATATGCGTGACTCTCAGTCCTCGACACAGGATTTCTCTCAATGTATAAAGCCTCATCAGGACAGTTGTGCTATTGTCAAGGAGGTATTCTTTACAATTAATTGAATTATTGTATGCTCAGTCACATGGCACATTTTGGCAATTGTCACGATCACTTGTTTCAACAAACAGAATAAGAAACAGGCATACTCTATTATTTCCGCCTTGTGATCAGACCATGCCCACCAGGGTGCTTTTTAAACTCCACTAAATCCTGGGACTTGCAGTCTGATCACGAAGCAGAAACAATATAGTATGCCTGTATCTCAACCTACAGATATTTTTTTCCTGTTGAATCCATTCCTCCTTCAGACTGGGTTTTCCCTTTGCAGGAAACCTCAGCAAAGTATTTTGTTGCTGCTAAAATCAAATATATTGCTATAAAGTAATAACTCACATTTCTAATTTTTTTATATTCAGCTATATCTCCTACGATACACAGGACAAGAAAAGCAGAATCTGAAGGAGGATCAAGTACAAGTACTTGGCGTACAAGTATCTAAAGGGTGGGCTGAAGGAGGATGGAGCCAGGCTCTTTTCAATGGTTCCCAGTGACAGGACGAGGGGCAATGAGCACAAGTTAGAACACAGGAAGTTCCGTTCAAATACACGGAAAAACTTCTTTATGGTGAGGGTGACAGAGCACTGGCACAGGCTGCCCAGGGAGGTTGTGGAGTCCCCTTCTCTAGAGATTTTCAAGACCCATCTGGATGCAGTCCTGAGTAACGTGCTGTAGGGAATCCTGCTTTAGCAGGGGAGTTGGACTAGATGATCTCTAGAGGTCCCTTCCAACTCTGAAAATTCCGTGATTCCGTGATTCCGTGATCCTGTTCATGAAGAAAAATTCTATGTTTCAAGAAATATAAAATGTTCCTTGGTGTTATACATGTGGTGTCCTACAAATGAGGGACTGCAGTGGGACTGTATCAATCGCAATGAGAGCAAAAGCAAAAGAAAAGCTAAATTTGAACATGTAAAATTTCTGTCTGGATAGCAAATCCCAGAGCCTTTAATCAAATAAAGTTCCATATTTCTCTTTTACTTTGCAAGCTGCTTGTTTTTAATTAAAACTAAGGGTAGTTTTACTGAACTAACTACTTAGCCTTGTGTAGGTTTCTTTTGCACTGATTACAATAACACACCTTGTTATGGCTTGGAAAAATTAACCAGGGCCCTGCGTAACTTCTAACACAACTAGAAAAATAAAAAGCCAAGTAGTCACACTGAAACATGAAATTAGCACTCCATATTAAATTGAATCATTAAGTACTTATTCTAATATATATTTTACTTTGCAGGTTTCTTCACAGAAATCAAATTTGCTTGCTGCCTGCATATACCTTTTCCTCATTACAAGATTCGGAGGAATTGTGAGCTTTCTAAAATCTGTTTTTGAATTCTAGAGTGTGAGCTATTACATGCCTGCAATCTGTGAGTGTACTGCGCCTTTCCTGCCAAAGGTGAGGCAGGAGGCCACGCAGAATCAAAGACAGAAGGACAGAAAGATACCTGGCAAGGAGGAGCTGGAGGAAGTGCCTAGGGCAGCATTACGGGGAGAGGGGGAATTTATTCCGAGACTTTCCAGGTCTTACAACACACAGCTGTATGGGCTAAAAAACAAGGTCTCCCTCTGTCCCAGTGACGGTCAGGGTCCCTCCTTTCAAGTGCCCAGCTTCACCTGGGTCCTCTGGAGCCAATACTACATTTTCCAGGTGCTTTGGCTCACCCACTGAGGGTATCTATATATCTTGTATAATCTATAGAAAGATAGCTAGGGCAACGTCTCTGTGCTTTGGAGGTGAACCAGCCTCTCCCAGTAGCTGTCTGGGGAACCTAGGCACCTACTTTAGGATTTGAGACTGCCACTTCCCCTGGGGATAAGCGTGTTATGCATTAGGCTCATCTGCATATAAAGTAGTCACACTGCATCTGGGGTTTGGCTGCCTCATTATCTGGCATGACATGTTTAGGCAGAGACACAAAACAGCTGCAGAAGGTGTAGAAGCGGAAAAGAGAAGGGAAAGGTTGAAGGAGAAGAGGAGCTGTCAGTGACTGGAGTGATACGAGTGATGGAAACAGGCTACTACTGGCTGTGGAAGGAGAGTAGCAACTGGTGTTTTTTGTTAAAGATGTTGATTTGCTGGCATGGTGAAAACTCATTCACTAATACCGATCCTCGGTGTTGAATATACTGTGGGATTTTTTTTTAATTTTTTTTTCTTTGTTTTTCCCTGTTCTACCTATATTAAATGTGAAAGCTTCACATCTATGTAATTATGCTTTGATTCACCTCACCTCTCAGCAGTGATTAAATTCATAAATTATAGAGAGACCCTGAGGCAACCAGGTTCCCAAATTAGATACCTCAGCTGAATTAGTTATGATGAATCAGAGCTAAAATGATCCATGTTTAGCAATCACCAAACATCAGTGCCTGTACCAACTGGCTTCAAAGTGACTTACAGATCCAATAAGAGCAAGGAAGTACTGGATGAACTGAAGTAATGATAAAAGATAATTTTGCCGCTATTAAAATTTTAAGTAAGATAGTATGCCTCCTCACCTTTAAAAAAGAGAAAATCTGAGCCTTAGAGTTCTTAAAGTTTGTATTGAAAGGGGTGGGTGGAATACTAAGCATGAACCTGATCGCTTTTGTTCTCTATTTCTCCAAGGGATCTGTCCAGCAACATGATTACAAAATCAACATGGTATATTTTTATAGAGCTGAAGTATTTACAAAAGCTGGAAGTTACGAATGAGAGTTCCCAACTGAATTTAAAAATGTAATATTTTAGCTTGTCTTTTTTTCCTGAAATAAAATATGAAATAGTTTATCTTTCTTTTAGCAAACTGTCTGTCAATCCACTTTCTCACCTCTCTGAGGATTGCTCTGAAAGTCACTGTAAGCAGCTTCAGTCACTGTAAGTAAAAGCTGAAATATTTTACTAACATAGCACACTAAATAATCTAATTTCTTTCCAGGAGAGATATTCATCAATTACAAAAGGCACGTGAGGTATTGATTGCCATTCTAACAGATGCTGAATGTGCTTCGAGTTTCTATTCCTACAGGAGTGCTCAACACCCAAAGGTAGCAGGCCAAAATACGGGAATGACAGCCATACAATTTGCTCAGTTTTACTGCTATTCACAAATGATAAGCCTAGGAGCAATCAAAACACATAAATTAAGAATAAATTACACAACAAGCACAGCCAGGGCACTTGGGCCAATAAGGATATAAATAAATGGCAACAAGGATTTTAAAATTTCTATAAGGCTCCTTCAGGGTGGTTCATAAAATACTCACTTCACAGGGCTGGTGATTCAACCACATTTTTTTTAATTAAGTATTTTACACAAAGCTCAAATTCAGAAGTTTTCTTTTTTTTTTTTTTCAATTTGCAAAGATTGACCCTCATGTAAAAGTACACCGTATAATTTCATTGGATTCAGAGTTGAAAAGCAAGACTACTATTTCTTATTTTAAAATGTCATTCTGTGCCTGTGGAATAATTGCTGGAGGTGACTTAGAAATTAAACTTATATTCATATTTTAAGGAAAGGTAAAGCATTGAAGAAACTTTCAGGACGAAGTGCAGCTGGTGGGCAAGGGTTACATTCCACGGAGGCTCCCTAGGCAACCTTAGATGTAACACCAGGGGAGCCTGATGTGCTGACTCTAAGAGAAACTGCACAGGGGATGGAGCGGAGTGAAGACACCAGGGCCAAGCTCTGTGATAAGATGGGAACTTGAAGGTATTATGGAACTGATAGGCTGCCTAATTGCTACCCTGAGCCAACGACCTGTCATTTTTTGACAAAATGCTATCCTTCGGGCGAACTTTGCTCATTATAATCCCGTTGTAATGCTGAAACACACCTCTGTCCCAAAAGCTACCCACCTCCAAGATGCGACCACCCCTCGTTGAGCTTATGCTCCAATTTTTTCCTAGTCTATACCTTTAAAGGGAAAGCGAAAAAAATTTTACACCAATCATAACAAAAGTATGTATGACTAGAGTCCCTCAAGCACCACCTGACAGGTAACAAATAGTATAAAAATAGCTTAAGAGAGGAGGAATGTCAGGGAAGATACCATTGTGGACAGGGAAGATACCACCATGGTCAGGGAAGATACCACCGGAGTCAGGAAGACACCATCACTGACCACCCCTGACCTCTGGGATCAGTTGATGGGCTGAGCCTCTCTTCCGCCCCGTGAGGACACTTGTGGGTAAGGTTTGAACACTTGGCTATACCGAGTGCTTCCCCGGGAAATTTAGAAATCTCTACAGAGTTGCTTTATGACATAATGCACTTGTAGCCAGGCTGTAATACTAACAGTACTTGCATGTGCTTTGCAGACAGTAACTTTTATCACTGGCAATCGAAAAGAACTTGTGCATCTGTTGCTTCAAGAAACTACACTTTTCATTAATCTAGCTGTGAGAGTTCTCATTGAACGCAACCAAACTCCTTAAGTATGGCCATGCTAGTACATGGAACACAACTAGACGAAAGGTGCATGGTGTTATTAGTGCATCTGCAATTGTGATAGTTCAATATATATTGAACACAACTGACTTTTAACACCACATTGGGCATCACTCAGAATCTAAGCCTAGCCGCCCCCAGACCCTCTGATATCTGAGGACAAGTTGGAACACAAGGGGGTTTATATTCTGCCAAATTATTTTGGCCTTTAACACAACAGTGCCATATGGCTTCTTCTTAAAAAGCGGTCCAAAAGAAGAACCAAATGTTATTTTTAAATTCACACTATTTTTTTGTTAAGCAAAAATGAAAATATCCTGAATAAATCTCAAAGCTTTCCTGCAACTCATTGTCTGATACTTTTCTCCTGTGCCACACAGTAAAAAACACTGTGAGGAAGTCAACACACTGGGTAATATTCAGTTCCTTTTTGCAGACCCCCCTAAGTGTCCAAGGGTAACCAGGAGATCAACGGGTCTTAGGTCATTACAGTAGGGGAAAAATTTAGGAGATTGGTTTAGCTGCCCACAGGTCAGATGTCTAGTGCTACTTGACATCTCTACAGCATCCCCACTCCAGAAAGTTTTCGGTCTCTCATGGGTCCTGTGTTGTGTGTGTGCCTGCCCACACAGGTGTCTTAGATACTGCAGGACATGCCAAATACTACTAGATGGAGCATTAGTCTGGACAGCCATTCAGCAAACCAAAAGCTAGTTGAGGTTGAGATAAGCCTTTCTCCAGATCCTAGTGACTGTGTTCACCACTGGCTTATTCACTTGTCCATGTACAGGAGTCTGGTGCCACTGGAGATGCCCTTAAGTACCAATCCTACCTGGCTGTCACCTGCTAATCCATAAGGCCACTGGTTTCCTGTAGGTCTTGTGTCGTATCAGACAACTATACATGGACATCCCAAATGGATGTCTCCAGGGAGCCTCAAATGTTTTTTGATGGATACCTGAGTCAATCATGCAGCAGCTGTGACAGAATAACTTCCTTTTAGATTCTTTTTCAAGTTGCGTTACAGCTCTTTGCTTCATTATTATTCACATAATTAAACGCAGCAAGTATCAATATTCTAGTCCATAAGCCACCACAGGAACAAGACCGTAATCATAAGATAGGACATTGTTTTGAAATATGGAGGGAGATGTGCTCTGCTGCTATATAAACCTTGACCAGAGCGGAAAATGTAGTTATTTCAATCTGAGAGCACATTAACTGTGACAGATATGGTACTGCCAATGTAACAGTACCACCTGCCTGCCTGTCAAAATGATTGTCTGATCCACATTTCCAACTCCAAACACGCAGTACAGGAACAAAGAATGTAAGACAGTTATAATGTGTTGTCCCCCTCCCTCCCCTGAAATCTAACCGGGCTAGAATTAACCAGAACAAAGTGATCTCAGTAATCATTCATTTTTCCAGAAGCCTTGCTGACAGCATGACAGGCGTTTTATTTCATGGGATAGACAGTATATAATCCAAAAAAGAGTTTTTAAAGTTTAAAATCTTGTGGAAAAAAATGCCACTTGGCTTGGGCCCAGACAAGACCCAAACCAAGTCCCAGCCTAATCCTCAAATAAAATTTGAAGCTCTTGTCAAAATGAATCTCCCCCGTGTCTTCCCAGAAGTGAAACAAAGAATACACCGGGTTCTCTAACCGCAGCAACAAGAGGGGTGATTTCACAAGGTCTCTTCAGTGAGCTGGGGATAGTTGAGGCAGGAGCATCTACTCTCTACAGCTACCTGAAGGGAGGCTGTAGCGAGGTGGGAGTCAGTCTCTTCTCTCAAGTAACAGCTGATAGAACAAAAGGACGTGGCCTCAAGTTGCACCAGGGGACGTTTGGATTGGAAATCAGTAAAAATTTCTTCACCAAAAGGGTTGTCAAGCATTGGAACCGGCTGCCCAGGGAAGTGGTGGAGTGGCCATCTCTGGAGGTACTTAAAAGATGGGCAGACATGGTGCTGAGGGACATGGTTTAGTAGTGGTTTTGGCAGTGTTAAGTTGATGGTTTTAAACTGGAAGAGGGAAGGTTCAGATTAAACTTTAGGAAGAAGTTTTTCACTTTGAGTGTGGTAATGCACTGGAAGGGGTTGCCCAGAGAGGTTGTTGAGGCCCCATCCCTGGAGGTGTTCAAGGCCAGGCTGGATGTGGCCTTGGGCAATCTGGTCTAGTGGGAGGTGTCCCTGTCTATGGCAGGGGGGTTGGAACTCGATGACCTTCAAGGTCCTTTCCAACCTAAACCATTCTATGATTCTATGATTCTATGAAATATATCATCTGTACTCTGTGTTGCCGTTGCTGTGAACCAGTTTCAAGTTATGCCAACTGCATCATATGAATAGAACAGGGTTTGGGTTTTGTGTTACTAGAGCATCGATGATGAGATTTCAGTACCTGTCACTCTTCTAATGTTTCATACACCTTTCCCTAAAATATCACCTGTGCAGATAATGTGTTGAATCCCTTGAAATGCTGCTGCAGGAGAGCTGAAAATGATACACTGCAGTCCAAGGATGCCCGTACCTGCACTGAGTGCCTACTGCAATGGGTTCACTCAATATTGCGCGTTTCTGTTACTGTTTTTGCCTCTGTCAGGTGGCTACAGTTGGCTTTGATAATGCCAGGAGCTTCTCCTCCTGTTTGGATCACAGGTAATCAAATAAGCTATCCCCGTGGCTTCTTTTTTTTTTTTTCCATTAGAGCCAAATGTGCAAAATAATGAAGTTCTGTCACTGTTTCTGGCCTTACCGGGTCCTCCAGCACATGCACTCCTGACACTGAATTTGTAGACTGAAAGTCTATTGGGATGGTGCAGAATGAAGCTCCGCTTTCAGACACTTCAGGAAAGGCTTACTGAATATATTCAGTACACAAAGTGTCCTTTCACGGCTCTTCTCACCATTAGGATTTTTATCAAGTTGAATGCTTTTAAGGCTTTCAGTGCCAGTACTGGCTTTGCTTGCATGAATGTAATATTATGCAAAACCTTCCCTTTTACCGATATGTAATATAACGTTTCCCTGCTGTATGGAGCATATGTCCCGCCCAGCCAGCAAGTCCTATTGAATCATGCCATGTCACAGACAGGGGGAGGGATATATTTCTCCATTATTTTGTTTTCAAGGTTCATTTTAACTGTTACTGGCATTTCCTCAGGACCTATTCGGATAGTCACATACGCCCATTGCTGTCCTGTTCTTGTTTGTATTACAACAGAACAGAAGTTGAAATTTTGCATAATGTTTCTGCTTACAGGTGTCCCCAGTTGCCTGCCTCCTACCACTACACCATGTGCTTTCCAAGCACAAATACAGGCTGGGCAAAGAATGGATTGAGAGCAGCTCTGAGGAGAAGGACCTGGGGGTGCCGATTGATGAGAAGCTCAACATGAGCCGGCAATGTGCGCTCACAGCCCAGAAAGACAACCGTATCCTGAGCTGCATCAGAAGTGTGGCCAGCAGGTCAAAGGAGGTGATTCTGCCCCTCTACTCTGGTGAGACCCCACCTGGAATACTGCGTCCAGCTCTGGAGCCCTCAACATAAGAAGGACATGGAACTGTTGGAGTGAGTCCAGAGGAGGGCCACGATGACGAGAGGGATGGAGCACCTCTCCTATGAGGAGAGGCTGAAAGAGTTGGGGTTGTTCAGCCTGGAGAAGAGAAGGCTTCAGGAAGACTTTATAGCAGCCTTCTAGTACCTAAAGGGGGCCTACAGGAGAGCTGAGGAAGGACTTCTTACAAGGGCATGTAGTGGTAGGATGAGGGGGAATGGCTTTAAATTAGAAGAGGGCAGGTTTAGATTAGATATAAGTAAGAAATTTTTCACTCTGAGGGTGGTAAGGCATTGGAACAGGTTGCCCAGAGAGGTTGTGGAAGCTCCATCCCTGGAGGTGTTCAAGGCCAGGCTGGATGGGACTTTGAGCAACCTGATCTAGTGGGAGGTCTCCCTGCCTATGGCAGGGGGGGTTGGAACTCGATGATTTTCAAGGTCGCTTCCAACCTAAACCATTCTGTGATTCTTCTTGGCACATGATGTGAGCAAAGTGGGTTGCCCCATGACACTCCATATGAACATTTTTCAGTGCTCTGCATCACTCTTGCCTCCTGTACGGCAGTCTACATCTGCTGCAGATGCACCACATCTGCTCTTGACTATACCCTTCTCCTTCAGTCCTGTGCTCCTCTGTCACTCTTGGGGTTGGAAGGAGGAATCTACCTGCACACTAAACATCCCTCTGTCTCATTACATGTGTGTCATGACAGGTCCTTGTTGGTGTCTTTGGCCCCTAGGCTCCATTTATGCTAGAAAATACAACTGTCTGGCCTAACTAGCCACAAGGGACAAAACAATGAGGCAGTATGGATAGCCACTTACGCTCATGTCTTGGCCCTCTTCATTTTACCAATGCAGATATAACCTGAATGTTTTATGTGGTCTGGTTATTCAAACTAATATTTTCTAACGTTAAGTTTTCTGATACATTTTAGTCTATTTTTATAAAGTTTTCTTCTCTGAGAGGCTCCCTCTACAGTCAGCAGGCAACAAGAAACCTTGCGTGACGAGTCATTTGACCTAGCTGTGTCTGAGGAGATCTTCTCTCCACTGACTCTAAAGTAAACTCAGCTACAGTGAGGAGGCCTGATGTCAGGTGAAACAAAACCCAACCCAGATGTCTGAATCTACAAAATTAAAAAATAAAATAATTTAAAAAAAGAGTCATCCTCGTTCCTAATGGAGGAAGGCCCAGGTCCTCACCTGCAAACACACACTCCTCAGTGATTTGTACTTCCAGTTGTACACACCACTGCTGAATCATTCACTGCCGCAGCTTCTGCTTCTGGTCACCTAGTACCTATGGCTTGTGCAAACTCCAGAAACGTGACAAAATATTCAGCTTCCATCAGCCTCCTAGACCGTCTGTACACTTGTCTGTCCTTCCAAAGGGAGGTCTGCCTGTTTTGTCTACAGCAGCTGCTTCCACTAACTGAAACCCAAAAGATCTTCAGTGTCCTTGTCTTTCCTCAGTGGGCCCACAGCTACTTCCCAGTACTTTGGATTTCTCGTCAAAAGCTTGCAAGTCAGTCTTACCTTGAATAATAGAGGGGAATACTCGCTTCCCCGAGGAAAAGCTGAGAGAATTATACATTTTGCCTTCTTGTCTTATTTCTTCCTCTCTTCTGATTCTCATAGCAGAAGCTGTCTTTTATCTCTGCCTGTTCTGGGCTTATTAGTGCTTTCAGTTCTGTGACTCTTTTGTTAGGCAGAAGGCCCTCTGGGCAAGGTTCATAATAATAAGGTTTTCAACCACACTGCTGTGAGCAGTTGAGCTTAGCACCCAGGGAAAGAGACAAAAACCTGTGCAAGTCACTTCTTGTGCTTCCCTTAATGGATATTGCATCGGCTGTCGAATGGCACAACTACAAAGGGAGTTCAGGCTAAATGCACATCCCTACAACACAATCTTCCAGCAAAAAGCTCAATGTGATGAACAGTCGTAAGATCATTCCTACTGAATATAGCCAGGATTTTTCCATAACATAGTGTCTGTAAGACCTGTGATTTAGGAAGAAGCTTGTTTGTGGAATACAACATTAGATAACTACAGAAAGCCTTATTTCCTGCAATTTATTTACAAATCATAACATTTTCATATTTTACAGATACCTGGAAATGATTGAGATTCTAAATATAAATGGAAGAATGTTTCAACATATGAGGAACCTCTCCCACATGTATGTATGCTAAATAAAAGGAAGGATAATTAAGGGGATGGGAAGTCCATATAAAAATGTCTAAAACCATCTCAGGGTGTTGCTTTTCCATATTAATTCCACCGGTGGCCCAACTTCTGCAAAAACAGATGAAATGTTTCACCCTTTTAAACAGAGAAAGGAAACATGCTCCTAATTTTGTTCCCTCATTTCTAGATCATGTCACATCACTTCTTTTTCTGCCCTTCACACTTCTTTTTGTGGCTGAAGCGGAATAAATAGAACTGTTTGCTTACTTGGGAGTTACTGCAGCCTTAAGCTTAGCAGGCAGGAGTAGAATATCTCATTCATGTACACCAAAACTGGGAAGAAACAGAAAACTAATTATATTTTGGACACAAATAAAAGCCATATATGTTCATAGCAAAAACAGAATGTGTGCTGTATAGACATCTTAGTTTTCCTGTCATAAAGCATGCTTTTTTCCTTCACAGCATGTCCCAGCTACGTGCCAGTAACACCAGGTGCCTCTGAACTGCAATCCCTGAGCTGAGGCAAAAGGCTTTAGGTGTGTCGCACATTCACACTGAATGCCAGCTACAATAAATAATCAAGTGTCTCTTGCATCTCTACATAATTAAAATGTCGTTCTTGATGAGAAATCTCAAGGCTTATTTTTTCCTTCTGATTTTGGTCTAGAATTCCTCTCAAATGTTTATATTTGCTTATTCTCTGCCATGAATGTAAGTATCTTCTTCAACTGTGCAATGTTCTTTCTGATTTATTTCTAAAGAGCTCATATCACGCTCTTTCCTCCACTCTTTACTACTACTTGAAAAATAAAACTCAAATCAGTGACTGTCCACTTACTTACCATCAACATGCAAACTTTGATATATCATTGTTCATATATTCCATAGCTGTAATTATATCACATCAGAATTGTATTTGTAGATCTATCCTTCACGTTTTATTTTTTTTTTATATACCAGAATATATTTTTAAATCTTGTAGAGGTCAGTGGGATGTAAGGATACATTTCAAAACAACCCTGCTCTTGCAGGCTTTACTGTAATCGAGCCTTTATGTTCTGTCCCACAAGCTTTCTTTATGAGAGCACTGCCGCTGAAGCAGAGAACTATTTATTTAAATAATAATAAAATATAACAATAAATATATATTGGATAGAATAATAATAAAATATACCCATATGGATTGCTGGGTTTCTCGTAGCAATAATCCCATTCTAGGATGAGGACCTTTTTGGAAATTATTGTGGGAAAAAATAGTTTGTTTCCCATTGAATTCTGATCAAAGAGAAGAAATTGGAGACAACAGGTATTCCCTTGGTATTTTTCATGGCAAGCTTAATTTTTAGTATGCTGTACTTACTGATTAATACTATTTTACTAGAAAGACTGGTAGCAGCCTACAGAACATTCACTGATAGATGCACTCCTCACAACACTATTAATGTTCGTGTTGCAATACTTCCCAAAGGCCCACAAAAGGAGCAGAGCCTCACGCGCGGTGTGCTGGCTGCACACTTAAAAGGCTCTGTGTCACCTGAAGAGTTTTGCATCTCATTTTAACAAAACACAAGGGCGTGTAACAAAGAGGAGGAGAAGACATAGAAGGAAACAGTAATCTGAATAACGATGAGGTAATTAAATTACTTAGTGATGCTGTGTGTACAACCCAATGGTTTGAAACCTTTTCATTTTTATAAATCAGTAAAATCAGCAACCTTCAACTACTACCAGTATAGTCTTCATGGGATTGCAGAAAATGGTGACAATATAAATAATTTGGGACAAAACTTTAAAAGCGTAGCTTTATGTGCATTATACTGGCTGGGAATAATGATTAAATATATATATATATAAAATAAACCGGAAATGAACAGGATAAACCCCAGAAACTTCAGCCTGAAACATGTCTGAGCTGGTTATGCTCAGTCTCAGAGCACTCACTCACAGCAAAGGCTGAGAATTATTCAAACTGCCACCAAACGATCTTCTCCCTGACTTGCATTTGCAGAGCCACAAGGGTTATTTCGTCAGTACACATACATTTACACAGTTATTCCTTGTTTTATCTCTTGATATCAAAAAGATGAAAAAGCTACATACCAAAAGATAAAACTAGTCTTCTAGAATTATACTGAGTAGAAAGTAAAAATGGCAATGCACATGTCAAATCAGATTTGTGTAGTGATTTCCCATCAATAAAAATATTATGTTACGCATTCCAATTCCTTTAGTTTGTTTCAATCCATATTTCTGAGCAAGAGCCTGCTTTCAGGTGCTGGGATCTTGACATAACTGGGTCCTTCAATGGCTCTCAGCCACTTACCGGAGTACTCCAGTCCATGGAGTTGCCACCTGATGGACTGCTAAAAGCCTTGCTCTGCAACACAGCACAGCGCCATTAAAATCCAAGTTGCACAGCTTGCACTGCACATGTTCCTCCATCAGTATTTCGGGATGGATATTTATACAGAACCAAGGAAGCCAGTCTGAAATGAACACATGCCTCAGCTTGGTTTGTCACTTTGCCGGGGAATATGATGTTCTTTCCGTACTACGTGAGGTTCCTGCAGGTGGTTTCTGTTTCAGACTCGCTGCAGCATTTCCAGTCAGGAGACCAGATCTCTGTGGAGTCATGAGCCCACCCATACCGTGCATTAACTATGTTTCTATAGTAACTTCTTACAACTTTTTTCACATCTCGCTGTGTAACAGATGGGAACACGTGGTATGTGAGCAGGCTGTGTGACACTAGACAATCTTGAGGAGCTGTTTCTGACATAAAATTGGTATCAATGTACTACATGCACATTAATGTAAAAATTGTAATAAAATAATGGAAAAGAATGAAACAGAGAAGTGGTCAGGAGAAAGGGAAGGGAGGAGAGACCATTTCAATGCTCTTTGGTTCAAATCTTTTTTCCCCAAAGGTGTGTACCCTCCATCACCGTATTGATTTTGTAGATCAGCACATTTTGCGCTGTTCAAAAAACTGCCCTTCAGACATCAGAAGTAAAGTCACATTCACAGGGATGCTGCTGTTGCCAATCGATTTTTTTTTTAATAGTATTCACTGATGCCATCTGCTGGATTCCTGTCTTTGTCACTGACATCCTCTCCGTGTTACAGCCGGACATTACAGGTAATGCTGTGTAAGACTGTGATTTCTTTTGTTAAAGATTCATTTAAAACAAACTAATTCTGCCAGAGGAATTCTATGCTAACCGTGGGTGAAGAGTAAGTATTGCCCAAAATATTTGACTTTTTCTATGTTCGAAAATTAGCTTTAAATTACATACATAAAATCTTCAATCCACATATGTAGGTGAGAACCAGAATAAGCTATCCGGTGAAGAACTACAGTAGAAGTCTGTGAAGAAGCAGAAGACTGTGAAGATGCAAAATCCCACAGTAATACGTATGAATAAGTCCATCGGTTTGACCATCGGGGAAACAAAACTATAACAGGAGGGTCTTTGAGCAACCTGGATATCACATTTATAAGTGCAGGCAATAATTTCCAGGGGTTCCTGAGGAGGCTACAGGCCCTCCCTGGTCCCGCAGGGCAGCACACGCTCTCCCCCACCTGCCCACAGCGGAGCAGTACGTACAGTCGCAGAGGTCCCCATCACTGCACTGGTTATATGCAGTCCGGCTAACCTTGCAGCTGCTAACGAATAACACCGTAATAAAGGCATCCCGCTCTCCCATTCTAATTCTAGAAAATTGATAGCTCGTGTTTGCAGAAAATTGGGTAAATAATTCTCGGTAATAGGAAAGGCATTAAAGAAATGTAGTAAATTGTCACTGGTTTTATCATAAAACCTATTTAGCCTCGTGGGAAGCAGTGAATTCCATTCGTGTAACCAGGAGAAAAGTGATTATAAGTCGTTTGTTAAAAATAAAACGCAGCTCTCCTTAGGGTATTCAGGAGATGTACGACTGTGGCTGGCGTGGGGATTCACGGTGGTGAGGCTCTACACAGCTCCGCTCACGGCCCTCTGAGCAAGTCTCTTCACCTCTCTGTATTCCAGGTTCCCCTTTGTAAATTAAGAATAACAACAGCTTTTGTAAGGCATTTTCAAACCTACTGATGAAAATTGCCATGTAAAAAATAGGTATGTGATTTGGATTTATATTAAATACTATCCTAAAGAGAGATGGACTTCAGCTCATGTTTAGTGTTTTTATTAAATTCCAGCAGATATAGAGAAAAAGACACTCTCTAGAGAAAAGCTCGGTTTTTTCCCCCTTCTCATGAAAAGCCATGGTGAACTCAATGAAAACCACAATGAGAAATGTTGAATTCAAACCCCTCTCTTGTAAAAATAATACCATGGTAGCGTTCTGCAAAAAAATGATATAAAGTGACATAAAGTAAAATAAATTACATGAAGTAAAAATGACATAAAGACATGTTTGCTTCTTCAGCATTCCTACTACAGAGTATACAAAACACCTTACCTTTTTTCCTAAACACTGTCCCGTCCTGGATAGTGATACTTTTTCTGCCAATACACAGTGCCTTGAACTCCTTTCTCTATACTCTCACAACTAGTTTCTTTAAGGAGAAGTTAAAGAAGTTAAAATGACTGGACAGTCATTGAAGGAGGGCAATTTTCAAAAGTGATGAAAATACTTTGGCCACTTCAGCCATGCAGACAGACAATTCCCTCACCTATAGCTCTTCATTTATGCTTGGATTTAAAAAAACAAACAAAAACCAAAAACAAGCAAACAAAAAAACCAACCCCCAAAAACTCCCGAGGACAGTACTTTTATTTACCAATCTACAAGTCGGTGTTTCTCAGCAAGATAACAGAAATGGGACCTAACAGCCTTACAGCTGCATTAATCTCTCTGAGATTCATATGTAGATGCTTTTTGGCCGCTACCATCTCTGCACTCCTCTTCCTGGAAATTAAAATGACAACTGTTGCATTCATCAGGGGAGATTTGCAGTGCAGATTGAACCACAAGCAGACTGCGCACTGGGGCTAAAACCAGCAATACTTTTCTGCTACTCATCCCCCCTTCCCCAGAGAGTCTGTGTGTCTGTACTTGTTAGTCATAGTCTTCATATCATATATACAGATTAAGGGAAGGGATCTTTGTCTCTTTTGGTATGTACTACCAGTTTCAGCACATATCCTTGTGGAGAGGTGTTTCTCCCAGGGCCGGAAGTCCTTGGTGGGAGAAGGCCAGAACATTCGACGCAACGTGTAAAACTATATTAATCTTTTAAGATTTAAGTAATATGTGAGGTCTGCAGAGCAGTGAATGTCTCTTTGTGCACATAATGTCACTACTCAGAACTGCAAGACCCGAGCAGTGTTATTATAATATTTTTAAGGTACTAAAAGTCAAGTGAAACTTCCTGTGCAAGCAGCAGAACCCAGACTGAAATAAAAATTTAATAATGAAGCTCTCAGAACGACCCTTGAAAGCAGTCAATTCAGTTTTCATTGCGCCAGGTTTTATGAAGCATAGGCATCCGGGCAGCATGGGTAAGCACATGCTTGGGGGAGCATTTATGGGACTGAGGCACTTGCAAGGAAGAACAATTCCCCATTATTAGTTATGTTTTGGTAACCACCTTAGTTATATTTTGATTTTATTGCATATGAGCTGCCTACCTGTTATAAAGAGAAGAATCAAGCTCTTAGAAAAAGCGTAAATCAAAACTTTCAGCAGATTTTTTTTTCAACAGATTTTTACAGATTTTTTTTTTTTTTTTTAAGTTTACTAAAGAAAGCTTCAGAAAATGTTTTGGAAGCTCCAGTTCATAGATCATTCTGAAACGTTATCAAACAAAAGGAGTTTGGAGCAATGAGGAAGATCCAGAAAGGGAGGAAAAGCCCCAAGTGTATGGGTATAGCACCGAAAATGAAGAGGAGCCTGAAGAGTTAACATTTCTCAGCTGAGATGACGAGACTGAGTATGTGCTTTGGGCCCACCCAGACTGAAATACGATGGATATATTTGAACCACCACGAAGGCAGGAAGTCAAGTCCAATAATAAGGTCATTGTACTGTGGCAATGAGCCCAACTGTGAGGTTTTTGACCCAAGTATTCACACAGCACACACTTCAGCCTGCGATCTGTCTGAAGAAATCTAAATTTCCTTTTAGGTATCAGAAGATCCTCTCAGTTAGTGACCCAACTGACCTACTTTCCAGTACTGATTAACCCACTGGGTGCCTTAATTTGATAGACACTGTCCTGCTGGGCCTGAAGGGTCCCTGGAGCCTCTTGAGTTCAGTGTGTTCCTGGTGATGGCAGAGCAGGAGTCCAGGGGCAGAGGATCTAGCAGCTTGCTGGTTTGTATCCGTGGTTTCTCTGCTTATTGTTGTGGAGGTGAAGTAGGTTCTGGCTGCTGCAGGTGCTATAGGAAGTGCCCTCCCTCAGACACAGCAGGACTTTGGATACACCCGGGCTATTACGATGGATGGGGATGCCAGGGAAGGAGCAAAGCAGCCCCACTGTTGGTACTGCAGAAGGGATGGTCACATGCTGGGGCAGAAAGCAGAGGGCAGCACCCCAGCGAGGCTGCTCTGCCACCTACAATACATATCACCTCTGCAAACAGAGGTGCTGCCAGCTACCCATCGTCCAGATTTCACGTGGCTGCCCTGGAGAGGAAATTTCCTCCCCTGCACTCCTTCCTGACATACCACCTGCTGCACCTCTGTCCTACCTATGGGTTGCTACCCATGTGCATTGCACTGGTTAAATAGTGGGGATGGGAAAGAACGTTGGTCTGGGATACACCTCTCTGGGCACTTCCCTAGGACAATGTACACACTATTTGTCATGTTCTGCTCTCCTTGGCAAAATCTTCACATAAAGCGGTTCTTTCTCTTGAACTTTGGGATAAAGTGGAACTTGATCTTTATATAGCTTTGCTCTCCACCCAAATTTGATTTAAAGGGACAGAAGGATACTTTTCCACATCCATTGGTAATCTGTTTCAACAGATTATTATTTAAAGTATGTCATTTATTAAAATAAACAAATTAATTCAAATTTGTGTTTTCTGGGTTTCCACTTGCTGAATTGCTTATGAATACAAAAGAAGAAAGCTTTTTCTGACTAAAATATCTCAAAAGACCGACTCTCATTGTTAATACTTAAAAGCTATTTGCTTTTTGCAACACTACTATTCTTTTTTCTATTAGTTTTAAACTTTGATGGCCCTGCCCACCTCTGCTAAGATGTAAAAAATGAAAGAGCAATTGTTAAAAAGCAAAAAAAAAAGAAGAATTATAACCAGAATCAGAGATTACAGAACCACAGAATCACAGAAAAATTGAGGTTGAAAGGCACCTGGAGATCATCTAGTCCAACATTCAAGCTCAAAGCTGAATCAGCTACAATGGGTCTTTCAGGATCATGTCCATGTTGGTTTTGCGTATCTCCCAAGGTTGCAGACTCCACAACATCTCTGGGTTGCCTCTTCCAGTTGTTCACTGTACAGTTAAGAATTTTCTTCTTACATTTGAACAGAATTTCCTGTATTTAAATTGGTGCCCATGGTCTCCTCTCCTGTCATCAAGCAACACAGAGAAAAGTCTGGCTCTGTCTACTGTACTCCCTCACATCAGGTATATACACATGATGGTAAGATCCTCCCTGAGACTTCTTCAAGCTGAAGAGTCTCAGCTCTCTCAGCCTCTCCTTGTATGCCAGATGCTCCAGTCCCTGAATCATTTTCATGGACATCTTCCTTGAACATGGTTCAGTATGTTCTCTGCTGTGCTGGGGAGCCCAAACATTCATCCAGCACTCCAGATGTGTCTCACCAGGGCTGAGTGGAGAGAAATGATTGCTTCCCTTGACCTGCTGGAAACACTCTTCCTAATGCAGCCCAGGAGACTTTTGTCTTCTTTACTACAATGGCACATTGCTGACTTATGATCTGCTTGTTCTCCACCAGCACTCCTAAGTCCTTCTCTTCAGAGCTCCTTTCCAGCTGGTAGGTCCCCAGTGTGCACTGGTGCATGGGATGATTCCTCCCCTGGGGCAGGGCTTAGCTTTTCCCTTTGCTGAACCTTGTGAAATCCCTGTCAGCCCACTTCTCCAGCCTGTCGAGGTCCCTCTAAATGGCAGCACAACCCATTGGTGCATCAACACCTCCTCCATGTTTTGTATCCTCTGCAAACTCTGTCCCATTGTCCAGGCCATTAATGAAGACGGTAAACACTGTTGGCCCCAATATCAACCCCTGGAGTACTTCACCCGTGACTGGCCTCCAGCTGGCCTTAGTGCCTCTCAACCTGGCAGCTCAGTTTTCAATCCACCTTACTGTCCATTTATCTAGTTCATATTTCATCAGTTTGTCTATGGGACATTATGGGAGATAGTGTCAAAAGACTTACTAAATTAAGATAAACAGCATCCACTGCTCTCCCTTCATCCACCAAGGCAGTCATCTCATTCTAGAAGGCTATCACGTTGGTCGAGTATGACTTCCCTCTCATACAAACATGCTGACTGCTCCCAGTCATCTATTTGTCCTTTATATATGTTTGGAAATGCTTTCCAGGATTATTTGCTCCACCACCTTCCCAAGGATCAAGGTGAAGCTGACTCATCTGTGGTTCCCTGGATCCTCCTTCTTGACCTTCTTGAATATGGGATTGCCATTTTCTTTCTTCCAGTCCTCAGGAACAACCCTTCATGTGACCTTACACAGTTTCTTAGCATATAAAATATTGGGGGGTGGAGGTGGTTAAAAAGATTTGTGGGATTTTTTTCCCTCTTTTGACTGTAATTCTTTATAAACATTTCCATGGCTATTTGCCTAATTTTTAATAATAATAATAAAAAAGAATAAGATCAGAACAAACAGCTGTGCCTGAACAAATATTGCTCATATAATCGCCCACCATGAAGAACTAAAAGGAGACTTGCCTTTGTACTGTGTTAAACATTTTTACTTTTGTTACTGGGATCTTTAACATGCAAATAGGAAAAACCTAACAGTTGGTTCTATAACATAATTTTTTGACAGAACGCAGTGATGAATAAAATAATTTCTTGTCCCTCACAGCTAGTATGTGATCAATGACAAATGAAACACAGGAGAAGGAACTGAAGGAGAATAGTGAAAATCCCAAGTGCAGTTCAATCGTCTGCAATGCAGGGAAGTTTTTTAAGGTTATTATGAGCCTGATGGCAGCAGAGAACATTCCCCTGTACCTTTTATCAGTGAATGACTGATCCACAAATGCTTCAGCCTTGGAAATCTTAACAGGAGATACTCTAACTCTGAGCTTTTAAATGGTAAATTTTTATATTATCTCCCTACTCGAAAGAAAAGATAAAATGGATCAGACAGGACTGCCTGCAGTGATACTAAACTATATCCAGAGGACGATGTATTTTAAAACAGTGATTTTCAAACTCTAGCAAAACCCCATTTTGTTCAGCATTTTCAATGTTTAGTATTTTACAATAAATATGTGCCCTTAGGATAGTTCTAAAATCCTGTGCATTATTCATTGTTTTTCCAGGATAAAACCCCGTAGTTTTCCCACTCTGAACAAAGGTTGTTCAGGAGGCACACTGTAACATCAACAAAGGTCCTATCAGGACAACACATGAATAATGGAACAGAAAGTAAAGATAGTCACCTTCCTGTCTGCATAAATCTAGAAAAAGTATTTCAGTATGATACATGATGGTGATAGTGGACTGAACGTTGAACTATGTCTCTGCATTCAAGCACACAGATGCCTTCAATAAATTATGTATCAAAAGAGAGCCTCTTAATACTAAAAAAAAGGCTGCATCAAAACATATTCATGGCTTGGGCTGCCTTCTCCTGTTATTCTACTGTTTAAAAATCAATAATATCAATAGTTTCTGAAAGGTCAAACAAGATGACGTGTTCATTGGTATGAGTAGTATTTCAATGTTATCTGTTCTGCAGCCTAAAAATGTAAGAAAAACAAAGCACTGAAACACCCCTCACATGTAAGGTAAAATGTTGCAATGCTGGTTGTGCACACTAGTTGAAAATTAATTTTTAATCTAATGTCTTTGTTTATGATTCGACTCTCACTGACAAAAGCAAAGGTGCAAGTAGTGCAAGTATCTCCTACATGACATCCCTCCTTCCTTGAAAAGGCTAGCAAACCCTAAAAATACTCTGGGAATTTTGCCTGCATCTAAAAACAGAGTTGCAGGGATTGCAACCAGCCCTGCACTTCCTGAAGCACAGCGTAATTGATGCTTGTATCTATTTCATCACCTTATTACAAGACAAGACAGAAAATTAAAGTTAGGTTTTGACGTGAAGAAGGAAGATGCTGTCTACTTTCAAGGTTTGTTATCCTTTTTTTTTATGCTTCCTGACATTTGCTGTCTTTTCTCCATCTGCATTTTATTCCTGTATTATTTTTCAGCTCTGTTTTGTGTGCACTGATAATAACATCGTGTAACTGAATGAAATGCTGCTTTTCAGAACCTGACATTTTAGTTACTTTTGCTTTGCTTCTGCTACCACACATAGAAAGGGGCAAGAGAATGACAATGGAGGAATTAGAGAGTAAATAATCTCGTTTGTAAAGGTTCACCAAGCAGCACAGCACAAAGGAATTAACAAGATGTTCATGGCAGCTCTTTAATCACTTCTCTAACATGTGGGAGACTTTCACTGCAAAGGAAAAGGTATCTCAAGAAAGGAGTTCACCTTTACTAGAGATATTTATGCCCTTCATGATAGCACTATTAAAAATAACAGCAGTCCTTGGATTTTCTTTCCACTTAACAATGTCTCGTACGCTCTCAGAGACCACTCCTCTAAGGCTGTTTCAAGTATCTCCATGTCAACCGCCCTGAGCAAATCTACCATATACTCCTCGAGAGGCCCTCTGGCACTAAAAATGTGCAACCAGGGTTTGTGACATCCATAACAAGTCCCTGATGACATTGGCCCTAACTCATACTTCCCCCATCACGATGCCACCATACAGCTCTAGGGAAGGAGCTGCTCCTGCTGCAGCCTCTCAGCACCCACATTGATCTCAGTGGTCCCCACGGGACAAACCCATGAAGGCGAGAAAAGGGAGAAAGAAGCGCTGGGTGCTTCAAACAGCTCCGGGCAGTGGACAAAGCACCATCTGTTGTTCTGCAACACCAGATGAATAGAATAACCGAGGAGTCATGCCACCAAAATTAACACTAGTCACAATTTTAGGCTCAGGTGTTTCCCAGTGCTTTGGGAGCACGGCCGAGTGTCATCCTAGGGCTGGTAGGCAAAGGGGAGAGGCAGGGAATTTATTCATTAGGAAAGTGGCATAAGCAGTGTAAAAAGACTGTAGACACAGCCCATAAGGCTTTAATGTTTTTATATCAATCAGCAGCAGTTGGTCGCACAGCAAGGAGAGCTCACGCTGTACCTATTTAAAGGGTAGCAGAGCTGTGACCACAGCATGACATCCCTAAGGACCTCCAGGGTTCAAGGTAGCTTTGCTACATCTGACCTCTCCCCACACGACCGTGCTGGCAAGAAAAAAATGCAGCCACCCAGGGACTGCTTGCTGTTTTGCTTTTCAACAGGGGCAGCATAAAAAACCATTGGAGGCATTTAAATTATGAACAATATCAAGACACAATATGAAACTGTATGCAGGCAATGATTTTAAAAACAGCACATAGAGATAGACCAGTATATAATTTAAGTGCAAAAGAGTTATTGAACACTGCACTTACCAGTATCTATTGTGATGGCAAAAAGCATTTATGCCATAAATCGTATAAATCACCCATATATAACCATTCAGAATCCAACCCTTGTTTCACCCTCACAGCTACTGAGGGGATTATGTCAGGTTAAAGTGCTCTTTGCCAGCCCATGCAAATGTTTTCTGACACTTTTCTATTACAAAATACTTATTCAAAAGGAGGAGTCCCTCAGCTTCACTTTTGGATGTTGGGTGATCCTTGACGAGATACAGTTTCCCAGATGCATGGGATGAGGTGGGACCAGGGCTCTTCAGCTGTGAGAGACTATGAGAAGTCCGAAAGGGACACAGACCCAAAAGCGTGGCTTTTGATGGCATAAGGAAGAAGTGTTTTAATTGAAATATCTGTGGCATTTCTGTAACTATTTCCTCTCCTTGAATCTCACCTACCTTGGGTAAGAAAACAGTGAAGTAAGGAATTGTCCTTCTGCTGCTGACTACCATAGAGAGCCCTCAGATCTCTAAAATCAGCTCCACTCAGCATGAGAAAAATGCTATTCCAGTACTGGAATATCCAAACACAGAAGCTGAGATCACACATTGAACAAATTTCTATTGCTTCATACCTACAGAAGAGTTTGCAATCTTGTTTAGGGCTGTAAAACTCCTCTGCTCTGATATCCTGGAGTCTTTTAATATCACTTGTATAAATCAGCTTTGAGCACATAGATAAGATGGCAAAGAATTGGGGTCCACTGCCTGAGAAGTTCAGCTCCATCTCTGCGAGTGCTGTATTTGCTGGAACAGTTTTACTGATCCTTCTGCCCACACACAGAGAGTCAGATCATCTCATCAGTGTACAGCTGCAGCAGATGGGCTTTGCCATCAGAAAAACATGTCCTGGAAGAACAGCTTTGGCCAAGGTGCTTCCCTGCACCACTTCTATGTGCTGAAATGCAGTTTCCCCTTCTTGCCCCCACCCTAGCCTAGTGTTGACTCAGGTTTACTTGCAGGACTACCTCTCAGCCATACCACTACCTGGTTCAGCTCACTGAATAAACGGGAGAAAAACCAGCATTGCTGCAAGGGAGAGGTCAGGAGTCGGCAACCAGTGATGGGGGAAAGCGTGAGGCCACTTTTAGTGGCTGACAATATTTAATTCAGCTTAAACAGGTCATGAGACCACAGGTGGAAACTCAGGTAACGCTCCTCGGAGCTGCACTAACAGAAATTGCATTATTTTCTTTACTATTTGCAAGTAAGGGAGAAAGGAGGGGCACAGACAAAGGCCTCTCTCCCCCTCAAACCAAGGCTAACAAATAGCTTAGAAAGCATGAGGAAAAAAAAGAAGAGACATATTTAATGTGAAAATACTAAAAAAATATTTCTCCTATGTGTTATCTTCATCTATAGGTCTGAAAACCATTACTAATGACTTTTTTTAACACAACCCCTTTTTTTTTTTTATTCAAGTATTCCTCTGCTATATCACAATTAAAACTAATTAAAAAATTAAAAAATTAAAATTCATGCAAGATCCCTGGAAACAGACTGAAAAATGTTTTCTTTCATCATGTTAGAATGAAAAACATTTTTCTTTCATCATGTTAACCTAGTGAAATGCAAATAGTAAACAAGCAGCCACATATAGATAAGGTTCCTTTCAGTATTATTATTTAAAAATTATATTAGTAACACCTTAAGGGGGAAGTTTTTATAAAGTATGAGGTTTTATTGTCAATGTATGTTTGAAAGCAGATATGTATTATAGTACGTATTGTTAATCAATAAACAGAATTACATTTTCTAACGAACAGACAGATAACAGAATCCTCCAAAAGGCAGGTGTATATTCCTGGGCTTCTACTAAAGCTCAAATCACTGAATGCACAGTTCAGCTCAGAAGCCGTAAAATAAAGTTATGAAAAGATTTAAGACAAGTTTCAAAAAGCATATTGGCTTCCTTTCAAAACAGCCCAGAAAGCTGCATCTTATGACATTATTTTAATGTGTTAATTTAGTAAGTGTATGGAAGCTTTTGGTTCTTCTTAGATTACATTCAGCTTTTGAGCAATCATGGAATTACTTGTGAAACCACCACGAGAAAGCAGTTCATTTCATCCTAATTTATTAAATGAGTAATCAAGGGAATTTTAAAAATTTTGTTTCCAATCCCACGTCCTCAGTCAGTGTGGGTGGGCAGACCAAGTTCTTTAGAAAACTGGACTCAGAACTGGGTCAGTCCTGTTTGTGAGCTAGCATCTTAGTATCTCAAAGGAATATTTGAGAATATCTCATGGTTTCAGAAAGAAGAAATGAAGAAGAAATAAAATGGGAAAAAATATTGTGTCATTATTAGCATTTCCACAAATACTCAAACTGTAAATATGCTTAATGTTATAGTGTCCCCAGTAAACAGTTTATAATCTAACATAAAAGGACTTTTAGTCTTAGTATTCTGGGATATAAAAAACCTTGACACTGGTAAATTTAGCTATCTGCTTTGAACTACCTAGACTTTCTGGCACCACTGATGGAAATCCCTTTAGAATTGACTCATCCTTGATTTTCCTGAGCATGCTAAATTGAGCATATTTATGTTTGGACCTTTTAGACCCAGACCTTGCTCTCAGGACATATAAAATGCCAGATTTTTATAATGCCAAGACCCTTAAACCACATAGGAAATGTATTTGCCTAAGTTTCTCCTGCAATTACGAAGATTTACGAACAACACAGAGCAATATACCTCTTAATTACTGATCTGCTCAAAGCATCATACCTATTTCACAGGTTTTCAGTGCCCAGAAATATTTTGTTGCATGAGATGTTTGTGTGCTGCCTTCAGTTTTAAAAAGCAAGTATTTTGTGTACAGAAAACCTATACTCGTATTTTCAATCCGAGCTCTGAAATACCCCTTCAGCTGGTCAAAGTGCTAGCCTTGGCTTTTTGGTCGCAAAAACCTGAACCAGTCACACCAAAAAGTTGCATGATGCAACAAGGCTGGCACCTGGCAATCTGTATGGAAGCCAAGTGACAGGTAAATGCAAACAAACTTGGGACAGAAAGCAGCATGCCAAATACTCGGGCTGGCACAGGAATTAGTACCTCCTGACTTTTTTAATCCAGCAGTGACCACATGAAATCTGACTAAATACATACCTCAACTGGCTCCTTTAGGGGATGCGGTTCTGCACCGATATATACTAACTGCTCGTGAAATCCACAGCCCGGCATGTATTTTGGCCATGAGATCTACAGAACTAAGGGTAACAGTGATACCCCCATTTCCAACTACTCTTCCAGTTGTAAATTCTGGTTGTGGTTATACCAGCAGCTAACTTCATCAGGATTTACCAAAGTGTAAATGTCTTGCTCTCATTACTTCCCCACTCTTTCTTTCTCTGCCCAGCTACGTTCCCCACTTTTTTTGTATTAGCTCTGGCATTTGTCTGACCTTTTGGGAGCCAATTCAAACTCTTAACCCACCAAAAACTGACTCTTTTTTTGACAGACTAGTTTTCTATCAGGTTGGTGAATTAAATGAGCTTCTGCAGAGTTCAGTGAGTACAACAGCTGGCATAAGTTAAGTAACAGAAATGTGCGACCAGGAGCTTGGAGAGGAGAAAAATGGGGGACAAGGGAGAGACATCTTCCTTTTGGCAGGAGCAAACCATTAGATCAGTTCACCCTGAATGTAAAGCCAAGTGTCAGTCTTCAGTGAATTCTGCTTTTTAATCGTTTGAGACAGGGACTAGATGCACTTGCAAACACCTTTGATGACTCTACTGCAATCAGGCACCTCAGGATACCCCAAAATTGGTCCAAAATTTCTACTAGAAATGGAAAATTATATTGATGCAGATGTTGCCAAATGGACTTGAATACAAGGGGGTATAAAATAGCCGGTTCTTGAAAGAACACCACAACACAAAACCAATGGATCAAAAACTATAACAATAGAATTGTTTCTGACAGCAGAAGCATTTGGCCTTATCATTAATACAGAGGGCATAAATTGGTGATTGAATGATATGTTTATATAGGAAGATTATCATACCTTAAGTACTGTATAAATTTATGTATTAATTCTGCAGTCACTCATATCGCTGAATATCTGAAATAATGCTTCTGAAATTGATGAAATTACTCTGAATTTTCAGTCATACAAATTAAATCTTAACCGGGATTCAAATACTTGCTTCTTACGGGCTTAGCTCTGGACAAAAAATAAATTAAACAAAATTCCTTGTGTTAAAGATTCAGACCCTTCCCCCACACACACTTATTTTCATCAAGCAGGCAGACATTAAACTAGCAGTCAGTTGAAAAAAGGATGACAGCAGACAGCAATGGAACCTCTATACGCTGCTGAGCAAAATCCCACTAAAATTAAACCCAAAATGAGCATTAGGACTTCTAAAGTCTGGAAATGCGTACCAGGGGAATTCTGCCAAGCAAGTCCTTGCCAGAAAGGGAGAAATTCAGCTGTCTAAACATAGGTGTCTAGTGCCATTTGAGAAGCCCAGGTATGGTCTCTAGGAGACCAGGCGTCTCCACAGGTCCCCACCCATATCTGCCAACCCCACACAGATGTCTTAGCTGCTCCAGGGCTTCTCAAAGGGCACCAGTGGTCTGTGCTGAGGCAGCTGAATCCCACCCCGAGTGTCTACCATGCAATTAAGGACAACTTAAAATTCTTCTTTAAGGAGGCTCTGGAATGAAAAACATAGCTATTGTTAAGTATGCATTTTATCCCATAAACAAAACACGTTTAAAGGAAGCTGCCCTACCTCCTTGTTTAAAAAAGCTCACCACTTTTAATCTATCTAAACCCACTCATAAGTTTTAGGTTTGTCTTTTCTCTCAATAGCCCTAAAAACTGTGACTCCTACGAAAAAGACTGTATTGCATAAGAAAACAGAGCCTTTGATAATAACCAGTCTCAATTTAGGACGGTGACACACTAAGTATTTATGAGAAATGAGCATAAGCAACAGAGAGCATGAGTTATTACAGCCCTGTGCATCATATGGTGAGTTCAGGTACAGAATTAAATGACATCAGAAAGGCAGCCTAGAAACTCCTGCTGGACAGTTGGGTCTGAAGGAAGAAGGGATGGGAATCTGTGACAATTTCTAAGTCTAGAGGTCCAGGAAGCATGCGCAGTACTGCCTATCTTTACCTGTTCATAAGGGTTAAATCACCGACTGTCGATTTGTACTGCTTCACCTTTGCTCTTACAATCACTAGCGCATACTTAGCAAAGGCGAGATTCACTGCTATCTGTTTTAAACTGAAAGGTATTGTGTAAGGAGATAATTCCTTTACACCAGAGGGATGTAGAGGAACAGGAGGCAGTAGGACAGAGGGGGCTGTAGAATTAATTTTCCACCCACGTAAATGAGAAACAAAGGCTATAGCAGTTGCAGAAGCAGATTGTATTAGGCCTTCACCTTCCTTCCAGCCCAGAGGACTCCAGCGTGCAAAGGAGGATCTGGTGTTCTGCGTTACAGCACACCACCAGCACGGTTAGAGAAAAAGGCTGAGCGTACACAGGGCTGTGCCTGTGCACGTGTACATGCACATGCCCGTGATACATGCAACCAACATATTTCAAAGAAATATAGGTCTAGGGCTGAAGTCTGCCTGCTTTATGTTACTTTTCCAACTTTCACCTGTTTGTCCAACTGATTTATGGGGATAAGTGCTTTGCCCTGAGGTGAAAAGCCTCTCCTGCTTATTGCTTCACTATATAGTATATGGGCAAAACAGTTTCATCATTCATAATAAATAGAAAAAAATGTAAGCAAAGGGACAGTTGCCTAAGTCACCTGGATTATAAGTACAGACATGAACGCAGGGTCTAATTATATCTATTTTCTTTCTAGAAATGTGACGATGTTTCAGGCAGCAAAGGGAAACAGTTTTACAAGAGCAGCATATACCTTCTCGGACACTCTTCCTCAAGTAGCCCATATCTCAGTCCTATATTTTCTACTAAGATCACTAATTCATTAAAAAAGGTCTCACCTCCCACTTTGGAGAAACTCAGTTTCCATGGATGTAAAACCTATGAAAACCAAGCAGTACATGCTGTGAAATGTAAGTGCAAAAGGTCTCTTATTTGCTATTTGACTCATTATGCAGTAATATCCAGGCAGCCCTCGCATTACTGAGACAGCAGAACCTTTGATATGAGACATAACAACAGTCAGAGACAGCAACTGTTTCGAGGAGTTTCAAAGAGCCCATGCGTTAACGCACACTAGGCTCATTACCACTCTTGACAGAGTCTCCAGGTGAGCATGAGAAGTCTTAGTTCTAAAATTAGGGTCCCTGTTGCCTCCAAAATCTTAACAAATGAAAACACACTGTATTTATGTGTCATTATCTTGGTCATACACATAAATCCAAGCAAGCAGACTAAAGTTAGATTCCCATATGTCTTGTTCAAGGCACAGCAATGTCATTCACCAGTGCAGATCAGGGAAGCAGCACACAGGTGAAGCTGGTGTATTACATATTTAGCGAGTAACATCGTCTTCCATATGCTTCATGAAATGTTCTAACATGGGGAATATAATTTCAGTGCTCAGCCTAGTATTGTAATTCCTGTTAAACAACTATAATTACTTCATTAAGGCTTATTTCCTAATCAGCCTGGACCCTATTCACAATTGCTCTGAATCAAATCATGCTATTAGAGAGGTTGCTTCTGCAAAGTATCATAAAACAACACCTTTTCGCACACCCTTTGCACTGGCAAAAATTACAAAGAAAGGCAAGAAGCCGCAGAGAACTGCAGTGCAGTGCTTATGTCCTTTAGCGGGGACAAACAATTAGTTTTATTTATTTAGACTTTAGCAACCAACTTCTACCTTTTGGTTCCCCTGCCAGAAAAATCAGTATAATTAGATGCAACTGCAATGCAAGCAGAGTTTGCGGAAGGTATCTGAAGGGTGCAGTGCTGTCGTGGTCTGAGGCATAGATGAGGCGGATAAGGGGAGAGCAGTTGACATTGTCTACCTTGACTTCAGCAAGGCTTTTGACACAGTGTTCCATAATATCCTCATAGGCAAGCTTAGGAAGTGTGCATTAGATGAGTAGACAGTGAGGTGGATTGAGAACTGGCTGAATGGCAAAGCTCAGAGGGTTGTGATCAGCAGCACAGAGTCTAGTTGGAGGCCTGTAGCTAGTGGTGTTCCCCAGGGGTCAGTACTGGGTCCAGTCTCGTTCAACATATTCATCAACGACCTGGATGAGGGAACAGAGTGTACCCTCAGCAAGTTTGCTGATGACACAAAACTGGGAGGAGTGGCTGACACACCAGAAGGCTGTGCCACTATACAGTGTGACCTGGACAGGCTAGAGCATTGGGCAGAGAGGAACCTAATGAAATTCAACAAGGGCAAGTATAGGGTCCTGCACCTGGGGAGGAATAACCCCATTCACTGGTACAGGTTAGGAGCTGACCTGCTGGAAAGCAGCTCTGCAGAGAAGGACCTGGCAATCCTGGTGAACAAGTTGACCATGAGCCAGCAATGTGCCCTGGTGGCCAAGAAGGCCAATGGCATCCCAGGGTGCATCAAAAAGAACGTGGCCAGCAGGCTGAGGAAGGTTTTCCTACCCCTCTACTCTGCCATGGTGTGGCCGCACCTGGAGTATTGTGTCCAGTTCTGGGCTCCCCAGTTCAAAAAGGATAGCGAACTACTGGAGAGAGTGCAGCTGAGGGCTGGATGATCAAGGGAATAGAGCACCTCTCTTATGAGGAAAGGCTGAGACCTGGGTCTGTTTAGCCTGGAGAAGAGAAGGCTGAGAGGGGATCTCATCAATACTTATCAATAACCAAAGGGTGGGTTTCAAAAGGATGGGGCCAGACTCTTTTCAGTGGTGCCTGGTGACAGGACAAGGGGCAACGGGCACAAGCTGGAACACAGGAAATTCCATCTCAATGTGAGGAAAAACTTCTTTACTTTGTGGGTGGCAGAGCACTGGAACAGGCTGCCCAGAGAGGTTGTGGAGTCTCCTTCTCTGGAGATACTCAACACCTGCCTGGATGCATTCCTGTCCAACCTGCTCGAGGTGAACCTGCTTTGGCGGGGGGGTCGGACTAGATGATCTCCGAAGGCCCCTTCCAACCCCTACCAGTCTGTGATTCTGTAGGCATCTGAAGGATGGTAAACACGAGTACCTCAAGACAGTGCCTTCCTCCACGAACTGATGAAGGCCATTATCAAAATGCATTTCCTCCATTTTTCCCCAAAAGATGAATCTCCATGTGGCATGTTTTGCAGGTGGTGTTTTGAAGTCACCAAACATAGCCCCCCACACACACACATACTTCTGACAAACGCCCAAGTCAGCTCCACCATCACCTCCCACTCAAGCCCAACTAACAAAATACGGTAGAGGTCAGTTCACAAATCTGATGAGTTAGTAGTTGTCAAAGTCCTACCTGAAACCTCATTGTTGGAATAAGACTCTTCTGGACTAAAGACGCTGCAAAAGAAATGCACGTTTTTTAAAGGTAAGATCCATTCCAGTCACTGGAAATAACTGAGACTGTATTTAAGAATGTCATTTCCAGGCATTCCCATGATTCTTGCTTTCAGTGACTGGAAACAGGATTTTCTCAGATCATTCTAAATTAAAAGAAATGGGCAAGCTCTGGCTAATACAAAATTATGTAATTTTAGATATTTACTCTTTACTTAAAAATAGCTTTCGGTGTCAGGAGAGAAAGGAAGTGTCAGCTCTTAGCAATAACAACTTCCTCTTTTATCTGTCTGCTAATGTAGCATTTGTTAACATAGGAAAAGGAGTTTGCAAAATCACATATTTGACAGAACTTGTCACAACCAAGCAAAAAGAGTTGACCTTTGAGTGTTACCAAAGTGTGAGTTAATGTAATGCAACAGCTGAAGAGCACTTGTACCCTGTATACTTTGAAAAAGCAGGGAAGTCAAGCAGAAAGGTGCTTATTCCTTCTCCCTGTCATCATATCAAATAATTTGAATCTGGTAACTTTGAAATTTTCTGAAGGCTTCCCTTGTCCTTTGTTGTCAGTAGGCTATGAACTGAAGAAGTGGAAGGAAGCAGAAAAGCTGTGGACTTGAAGTCCTGTTAGCTGCTGAGAGTTGCTCTCTCTTCCAAAAGACACTGTAACAATATTCTGCTCTTAGGTGTCCCAAAATGCCCAAACTAGGAAAACTGCTTGTTATTGATTTCATCAAACTGATAAATTATTGGTTGGAACGCTGAATGATTTTTCCAGACATTCATTTCAAGCATGTTTCCTTGGAAACTGAGAAGCGAAGAAACCAAAGGAACCCAAACTGCCATAGCGTATCACTCTCTTTTTGCTAATGTACAAAATTCCTTCACACTAAAAGTTGTGCTACAAAAATTCTGTTATGCGTGGCTTCTGAATATCTGTTAAGTCATCAAAATAGGCATTTTTAAAGCCAAAAGATACAGAGATAAAATGTTAAAAAAACCCCAACTTCCTACTCTAAGATATACTGAGCTTTACGGAGAGCTCCCAGACAAATTGCATGATCTTTAAGAGTGTGCAGGCCACTTTATTAAATGACAGCCCAGCTCCCTGCCCTTCAGCCCGCATGCACACCTTGTGAGTAATCACTTCAGGCTGGAAACTCAGCCTTCAGTAGCCTTGTAAGAACACAGGTATTCTAATTTGCTTGCGAGGGACTTAAGTATCATTACTTACTATTATGAAGAGCTGCCACTGTCATTAAATAATAGAAAATAAGGCCAAAAGAGTTCAGATACCCCATTCCCTTTCCTCTTCCATGCAGTGACCTTTCTTGCACAGATTCCGGTTCAGTATTTCCTACACATCAGCTTGTCTCTTTTACAACCTCCTTCAGCTTTCTACTTCATACCCTTCTGTCCTGGTCCCCACATTCAGCCACCCCATACTTTTTCCCAGTATCTCTCCATAATGCCTTCTTCTTTACATTCCTTCATTGTTTCTCCTTCAACACATTTTTAGTCGTTTTCCTCCCCAAACACTTTTTTTCCTAGCCCACCCGTCTCCCTTCATCCTTACTAACATTCCAATCTCTTTCCAAACCAGCCTCCTGTTCCCCTCAGTTTGTTTCAGTGCCCTGTTTCCTCACTTCCAACAGACTCTTCCTGCTCTTCTCCAGTCTTTCCCTTAATTTCACTCACTTTCTTTCATAAAGTGTATACACCAACACTGTAGTCCTTCATCACTACACACTCCTTCAACATCATGTTCCTGTTAATTCACTTTTACTCCTTCAGTTTAGATTCCTTTTGCCTCCTAGCAGCTTGTTTTAGCAAGGTTTTGATCTACAGTTCAACAAATTACTGAATAGATTACCTGATAGCTGAAATGCTAAAATAATCACCTCTCACTCTTTAATCATAACATTTTTTTGTGTTCATTAAAAAAGCTGATCGCATTTTATGGGCAGGATGGCAAAAAAAATAAACCAAACCCTGGATGATGCCCATCTGCATTTGAAGAACAAGATTTCCTAATTAAGTGAACAATGAAAATAACAATACCTGCAATGAGATCATCTTAACCCCATCTGAAATCATTCTAACACACAAAAGAGCTAAACTCATGAACATACAGCCACGTCGTTCTGAAATCTTTTAAAACATTCTCAGTGTGAAAATCTCATGGTGCGGGGGGAGGTGGGGGGGGGGCATTTGAGTGGCACACAGTTAATGCTGGCCCTTTTCCAGTCACTGTCTAACACATTGCAACTTGATAGTCAACTTTTGTGTCTACTTCTAGTATTTGTCAAATATGGGACACGGGGAGATAAGGACATAATGGGTTTCAGTCACTTCTTAATAAAGTATTTCAAAGAGTGATAGATAAATAAAACATTATGTTGGCATAGCCCACTTATTCCACACCCAAAGGACAGGTGGGATAGAGTTACCTTCTACAGGAAGCCACTGGTTCCCAAAACCGATTTCTACAAACATTAGGAAAACAGATTTAGTATAACCTGTGGCTTTAAGAGCAATCCCAGTTAAATGTAATTACAAATCTAGCTGCTCTGAGGACAAGGGGGCTCACCCAATCCTTTCTAATTCACAATTTCCCCTCTACTCCTCTTTTTCCCCAAAGGGTAGTAATTTTCTCCCAGCATGCGCAATCACAGGCAGTCCTGTTGTAGCTCAGCTGGTTGGTTAGTATACTCTAAGGAATCAGCCAAGATTTAACTCTAGCCCACACTAATCACTCTTGGAGATGAATATTGTGTGTATAACCTTTACATTCTTGGATCCCAGTGGCTTTTGAAAGTTGTATGTGTAGAGATTTAACTGGGGTTCTCACACAACCTTACAACACCCCTACAAACTTCCAAGATGCTTTTCAAGAGCTTAGTCTCAACCGACAAGACAGCACAGCTTGCAAAGATATCATAGCTGCTAGAAGTAATGACAATGCTTTTCCTCTATCCCCTCAGAATACCCTTCCATTTCTGCTAATTATACCTTATCTTCATTAATTAATTGCTATAAAGGTCAACGTCTAAAATGAAGACGCTGATTTTTCCTCATAAAATAATCCCTAAGATACAGGTCCGGGGAGATGAGATGGCTCCAGAACAAAACAAACAATTGACTTCCCACGCAGAGCGCAATGACAAACATCATAAAGCTGGTTAATCGGGGAAAGAGAACAGAAAACACAAGCCCACAGTAAGGGGAATACCGGTTCACAGGTGCAAGTATCTACCATACAGTTTTCCTTACAGAACATCAAAGGTGAGATTTTAGGGAAGGCTGAAGCACTGAATTGGCTGATGGTGTAAAAAACACTGTCTCTTAACTCCTCACTCTGCGCATGCTAATTTTGAGCATATAACCCTTATAGGAAATATAAGGTTTTAACTGCTCTGACATCAACCCAAAATACTTTAAAGCTTGCATCGCAGAGTGCTGAGCGGCACTAAAAGGCAGGTGGAGGTCTATTACCCCGCTCTCCCCTAATGGGTCCATGCTGCCTGGCAGTAACACGCAGCACAGATGGTGTATGGATGATGTATAGACAACAATACCTACTCTTGCATCAGCCTGTGACAGCCTGTTAGATACATCCTTGTTGGATGAACAATTCCTATTCATATTTACTCTCTGAGATTCAAGAGTTTTAATTTCAAAACTAATTGCTATATATGAATATATGTTTTATGTCACACAATAATTTAGTTGCCACAGAGGTGTCTAACTGTAATACAGCATATGGTTTCTAATGGATGACAAACTAACATGAGTCATATACAGTCCAGTTTCAGCCTGGAATCAGTCCTCAGCAATGTGGGGTTTATGTGATTATTTTGTTATTCTGACATTTTGTCCGTCAGCACATGCCCCTAAAAAAATTTGAGGCTTTTGCCAGTTTTACAGGTCAAGTGGAGAATTGGTATACAAGTCTCAGAGACACTACACTCCTTGAAATTTCATAAGAATTCAGAGAGAAGTAGAAGAGACACCCCAATTAGTCTCTCCACTAATTAATGTCGCCACTAATTTCACATTTTTTCTTGAGCCTCTTATTAATTTGGAAAGATTAATGACACGTCTCTTGACTGGCGGCTCTGCGCATGGATGCCAGCCCAGCACACACGCAGGAGGAAAAAACTACAGGTGACTTTGGCAGGAGAGAGAGATGCAGAAGTCTCAGGAGAGAAAAACGGGGAGAAAAAACACCCCTCTCTAGGAAACCAGGCCTCATCCGCTATGCTGCTTAAGAAACAGTGTGTTTCTCATAGGAAAAAAGACACCAAGCTGCTCTTACAAGCCTATTTTCCTAAATCTGAGTGGAAGTTGGTACATCTTAGTATCTTACAGCTGCCAAACTTTTTTTATTTCCCAAGCCAACACACTCACCCTTGTAAGGACAACCTTCTCACAACTTGTCTGTGATCCTAGTAGTACTTCTTCCGCAGTATTTTTAAAAATTATCTAAAACAACACAACTGGCTTTCAGTCTTTCCTGGTCAACCCCCTCCATACCTAGTGTCACCTTGCGAGTTACCCGACACGGAAGACTTAAACCCCCCATTTTGACCAGCCCCTGCCTGCTGGCACAGCCAAGGGCTCTCCCACCAGGATGTCCCCTGGCAGCAGTGCCCTGGCCCTGCTCCTGTCCCTGTCCCAGCGGGGACCACAGCCCTCGCTGTAGCTTCTCCTTCGCCTCCTTTGAGATTTCACTTAAACCTTCTGACTCATTTTAGACCCGCACCCCAACCAGGGTTTCAGCTGAAACCTCCTTGCTGGCAAGCACCACCACCACCGTCACGTTTCCATGAAAATCCCCGCTTTTACACCCTTTGATACTCTCCATTTCTCTGGCTCTCACGCCGAACATCTCCCCTCCTGAGGGGTGGGTGGGGGTTATCTAACCCGGGACGGTCGCTACCTGCCCTCGCCGAGAGCGGCGCTGGGATCACGTAACACAGCCCCAACACCGTCTCCGAGCACCCGCCGCTGTGAGGAGAAGCCTCTCCGGCCGCCTCGCCCGGGCCTGAGGCCGCTCCCTCCGCCGGCAGCCGGGCCCCACAGCCCCCCGCCACCCCCTTCCCCACAGAGCCGCGGGGTGTCGGTGGACCCTCCCGGGGTCGCCTGGCTTTCCTGCCGCGACGCTCGGGTCGCTCCACGTCTCCCTGAGGGGCGGAAGGCAGCCGCGCCCGCCGCGCCCGCCTCACGGCGGGCACAGCCCAGCTCACTGCCCTCCCTATCCCCCCCCTTCTCCTCTCGGGGCGTCCTGGCGGGGAGGAGCCGCCCGCCCCGCCCCACGCAGGGACCTCCGGGCGGGGCGGTGCGATTTCGCCGCGGACGGGGACTGCCCGGAGCCGCCTCCGCCTTTTCCCCTCCCTCGCTCCCCCCGCGGCGGCGGGTGGCGGCGGCGGGACCCAGGTGAGAGCGGGGCGGTGCCAGGCGCCGCCGAGGGAGGGGCCCGGCCGGTTGCGGCGGCGGCTCCCGGTCGCGAAGGAGGGAGGGGTCGGGCGGAGGGAGGCCGGGCTCAACTTGACAGGAGGGAGGGAAGGAGGCGCCGGTGGCTGAGCTCGCCGGGCGCGGGTGAGTGAGCGGGCGGGCGGGCGGCGGGCGTGGGGAGGGGAGCGGGCGGCCGAGGCGCGGCGCGTCCACGGCGGATGGCGGGCGGGCGGCCGGAGCGGGGAGGCGGCGCTCGGCCGCGCCCGGTAAACGAGGAGAGGCGGGGACACCGGGCGATCCCCGGCTCCGCTGCGGGGGCTTGCGGCGGCGCCTCTCCCTTCGCGGCCCGGGAGAAAGTTTCGGGGATGCCGGTGAGGTGAGGGGGTGTGGGGGCTTCCCCTTCCCCATCAGCCGCCCGCCCGCCGCCCCTTCGCCTCCTTCACAGAGCCCGGTCGCCAACCGGCGGTTGGCCCGGCTCGCCGCCGCCTTCGCTCCGCGCCCGATCGGGAGACAAAGCCGCCGCCCCACCTGCCGCCCCGGCCCCCTCTGCCCGCCGCGGGGCCGCCTCAGGGAGCGGGGCCGGCTGTCCTGTCAGCGACGGGCGCCCGTGGAGGGACAGCGGCCCGCTGAGCGCCAGGCGAACTTATTTTTAGATGTGCCGCCCGTCTCAACGCATCTTAAAAATAGCGCAGCCCTTATTTAAAGAGTGGGGAAGAGAGTGGTTCTGGAGGCCTCGTGGTGTGTTGTGGTTTTGTTTGTGGTTTTTTTTTTTTTTTTAAAGCCGTTTTTTAGAGGGAAAAAAAAATGTTTCGGTGGTATAGGCAGCTGTGGGATGGTTAATATCCACAGGTATGCACAGGATGCTTTTGCTCTATCTTCATTAAGGTCACCCCTTCAGCATGGGAACAAAGGTACTCATGGCTTTGTCCTCCGCAGTGTGTCTCTGGCGTGAGATGCAGGGTCTTGTGGCCGTGCACACCTGAGACGTGCGAGACTTTATAGGGTGACTGGAGCTTTTTTTTTTTGATCTGTCATTTTCCTTATTTTCTGTCTTCTCACTTCTCTCTGGAATGCCTGCAACATGTGGGTGATGCAGGCTGATGGAGTGATAACAGACTGCAAGGATCAGTGCTCCTTATTCTTTTGTAAATTAATCTTTTGCTTTTGTTTCAGCTACTGTATCTCAGCTGATTCTGGTGGCAGAACTACCATAAAATAAACTGGTCTTACTGCACCAAATGTATGATCTAGTCATGATTGCTAACAAAAGAGAATCCTGATTTTTATTCTAACACCACTACAAATACATGGCAGACTTGTGTAAATAAAGTGTAAATGAAAAAAAGAAAAGTTTATCTCCAATAGGGAAAGGAATTTTGAGAAAAAAATGTCGGATACTAGAGTATTTTAGATTGGAAAGGACCTCTGTATGTCATGTAGTCCCACCCCTGCACTCAGAGCAGGTCGGGTTGGATAAGGTTGCTCAGACCTTGTGCAGGTGAGTTTTAAGCATCTCCGAGAATGGGGATTCCACAGTCCCTGGGTTGTGATGGTGTCAGTGTTTGACCACCTTTGTGGTGATTTTTTTTTCCCTCTTAATCTAATGGCAATTTCCTGTGTTGTAATTTGTGTTTTCTCTTGTCCTGCCACTGTGTACCTCACATCTATGTGTGGGTGATTGTAGCCATGTGCATCTCTAGTTTTAGAAGCTAGTAGAAACCATGCTAGTGTTTTGGACCAAAAGGCTGATTGTTTCATGACATCGTTGTAAGTATAATTGCTAGATTTTATTCTCATAAATTGGGAATTTATTCTTCCCAAGCATTTGCTTAAAATATCCTGTTTATTTGAATGCAGTTAATAGCAGATTAGCATATTAATTTAAAATGCATAAACACCTTATGAAGACTATTTGTTGTTTTGTTTTTTAATCAAATAAATGTCTCAATTTACCCATCTCTGTCTGTCCGTTGGCCTTGTGTTCCTTAACCTGAATTTGAGACAGTTTGCTCCCAACTTTTGCTAGAGTCCTTTCACCATTAGCAGTGTCACATAGTCTCTTGGAATGACAAAGAGTCTACTCATTTTAATAGAAGGAAAGCTTTTTGGCTTTAATCTTGAAATAGATTTTTCTTAGGAAGGGATGTGCCTTGAACAATACAGTACAACCTGTTATTACTGGGAAGTTGCCTTTGTACTAGATAGGCATTGTTTAATGCTCCTGAGAAGCCTTCCCTGATACTTATGATGCTGTTGGTGTGGTAAATGATGTGGGCACCTTTTTGTCATTCAGCAGGGAAAAAAAAATGTTTTTAGACTGTGCAGAATAAAAATCTGCATGTTCTCTAGTGTGACACATGACTGCCAAAATTACTTGTTTCTTAATTTGCGTAAATTCTTGAATGTCGCTGGTAATATTTCAAAAGCAGGAGAATGTATTTGTAATGTAACTCATAGTATGTCACTTCTGGACGTGTCTGGGTAGAATTTCAAAACATTAGTATGATGCTGCTTAATAGCAAATGCTTCTGAATAACTCATGGTTTCCATTAGAGCCATATCAAATAATTTATTAGAAGCCGTTTGAATGGCTGGCTGCACAGAATTTGATGATATTTGGAATCGTTTGATAAATAATTTAGCTTACTTTTCCAGATAGCATCTGCCATTTTGTAATGATGGAAACACCTGACTGTTATGCTCATTGGCTAGTATAAATTGTAGTGAGCTCCCACTCAGGAAGAAATCAAATATATGGTGGGTTTTGTTGTTTTTTTATTATTGTATTTAGTCCTTTAATGCCTGTGTGAATCTTAGATATTCTTGACATGTACAACATCTTCTGTAGGCTCACTGAACTCTAGGTTGTATATTGGAGATTTTAAATTTTACCACTGCTAATATTTTAGGGCTTTTAAGATGATATTTTCTGTTTCAAAAGTGGACTACTTTCAACGGAATCACAGAGTTTTCAGAGTTGGAAGGGACCTCTAGAGATTGTCTAGTCCAACTTTATTGATCTTTTTCCCAGTCTGTATTAATCTCTTGTTAGTATGTCATTATGCTAAATAAATAAACTAATGACACATTACATTTCCATAAAATAAAAAAAAAAAAACCTTTCTGGGAGGGTGTAAAGGCTTTATTTGATTTGACAGTATTTGAGAATGATTTGCATAGTTGCTAAAACAGTTTATATTGTACTGGTAAGATCAAAATCTCAGAAGGGGGATCTGCAAGCAGATCAGGGTAGCAGTGATTCATGTAATAAATTTCAGTCTGAATTTGGACACGAACGTAAAACTGGGAAGGCACTTGTTAGACTCATGAATGGTTTGTTTAGCATTGTGTGTACAGAAAGGCTGTCACTTATTTTAACGTTATTGTTGTAGGACAGAATTTCATCTTGCAGCTTAGACACTTTCAGTTTTATGGCCTGGAGGACTGAAATGTTGGAATGGCTGTGCTAAATTAAACCTGGGGTCTGTGACAATGACTAATACCAGATGCTTCAGACGGAATTGTAAGAACAAATGTGTGATAATTTGCATCCCACGTTCAAGGTGAATCCAATGCTTTGTAGTTTGGAATTGGCTTAAAACCCAAATAACATTTAACAGCCTCTTCAGATGTTATTATGCATAATTATGATAATTTTGAACATACTTGTTGCTCATACAAGTAGCTAGTCTAGATCTATGGCTAATCTGGGGGGCAGCTAGTTTATGCATGGGTTTTGTTTGCTTGCTTGATGCCAGGCTGTTTACAGACTGAGGCCAAATTCACTGAGTATTTTCCACTAAATTCAGTGATTAGGGCTAACATGACATTTGGGGAAAAAGAGGTGGTTCTGCCCACATCCTTATACTTTGAGCTGCAGTGGTGACAACACTTATGTGGGTGTGATACCTGCCCAGTTTCAGATTCCTTTTCTGTTTGTGTTTGAGCAAGCTGCTTCTCAGAGAATCCCATTATCACCAGTTTGTATGATGGTGTGGGGTATGTGTATCTCACCTTCTCCTGTGGAATTGAAATAGAGACCGTGCCCATGCTTGCTAGTTAGGTCTTTTATTTTGGACTTGGGAAACTTGTGAAGCTTGTGTTCCAATGGTTGTCCTAGTGAGTGTTCAAGTATTTTATATATAAACAACAAAGAAGCCTGGAATGACCCTTTAGCCTGGTGCGTGCTTAGTTGAGTCTCCTGAGCTATGGGCTTGACTTAAAAGCAGGGGAGAAAAAAGCATTGGTGTAGTACAGTCTGTTTCTGAATATTGCTCAATTCCAGTATCAGTATCATCTTGAATGTGGGATGCTTATCATCTCACATTTATCCTGAGAGCCCATTTCTGAATACTGTTAGATTCCTGATGTTGATGGCTTCTGGTAAATATAAGTTCTGTGTTGTGTGAATATGTATTTATGAATATGTCAAAATACTACGTAGTAGAATGGTCCCAGTCAGTAGTATTTAGTAAGTACCTGTGAACCTAAGCATAGATTTCATTATGGTATTGCTTAGGAATTTTTGCTGGCTTTTCTGAACTTCATAGTCTTTGCGTGCAGCCCTGTGGAGATTTTTGAAAGGTTTACAGTTTGCTGGTGAAATTCTGCAGTACCTTTCACGAGCTCCTGACAGGCTTCATACTACATTTGAGGACTTATCGTGTTTGAACTTTGATTGCAATTGCACAGAATGCCGTTACAAATCAGTGTTCTTTCAACTTCTCTTTGAGGTGGATGGCTTTATGTTCTTTTTTTCTAGAAAGAAATCCATGACGTATATATATACCAAACTGGCCCTGAAAGGAGTGCCATGGCTCCTGCTTGAGGGTTACCTCTCCTAGACTAGAAATCAGTTGGTGGCTGTACTAATCCCACGGCAGGTCCACCAGTTTAAGTGATTGGTCGCTAATATTTGTACTAATGTATAATCAAAACCTGTTTTCCACATACTTTCTGTTTGCAACCACTCGTTCTGTTCTCTGCTCATGGGTTCATTGCTGCAAGCATCTATAGCAGGAGACTGGTATAGATGGCAGTGTCAGTCTGGAGAAGTGATGGGAGAATTTTTGGTGACTATAGTCACAGGAGGTGAGAATTAAATTTAAAACCTGGATTTCTGTCCCTGGTAACTGAAGTTTTCTTTCCCAATATAGTCTTGGTAAAAATAATAGCTTTTATTGACTTTATGTTATATTATCGATGTCAACCAAGAAATCTCTTTAGATGCTTTTGGCAAATGCCTGAAAACATAGAGGTAAAAACGTAGTACATGTTCACTCTCATACTTAAGACGCAATTCTTGAAAATTTGTACTTTGCAAAAAAAAAAAGATTCTCATAAATCCCTCGTATTTTTAAATGAGCTGGGACAAAGCATATGATAATACAAATAGTGTTACTAATGTCTATAAAATCTTAGCCTATGCTTCACGGTGGAACATTTTGTTTTATTTCAGTTACGTAAGAGCACAGATAATTAGAGTACTTAGAAAGGAGTTTAAATACAAGTGTCAGTCATCATTGTAAATGAGTGATTGTTAGGATGTGGATTTATTTTGTTCTTTGCATCATAGTACGTGGTTTGTCTCGGAGCAGGAATTGCAAGGCCTCCAGACCAGGGCATACAAACTCGGGCATAGGAATCCATTGCAGAGCACCTCGCTGGAGTGAGACTGGAACTTTTCTGTATGCTACATATGTAAGGGAGTGAAGACATTCAGCAGTGTATGGGATACTGCTGTCTTCTGAATTGAATATTTGGTGTATTCTTCTTTAGAAAGTATTTGGTCTTCGAAGACCAATTTATACAATAGATCTCTGAAAAAGAATCATTATCTGAACTTGTGGAAGACTATTTGGGAACAGAGCACCTGTATTCATTCACTGCAGGACTTTCACTGTGATCATCACGTGTCTACCTGACAAGTTGTATAAAAACAACAGAATGGAGTTTAAGTGGGGTTTTTTCAGGAATGAAAGCAGCTACTCCATTCTTTTCATTGCTTAATATTTTCTTTCAGTCGTCTTTACTAAAAAATCTAGTTCTATGCAAAAGCAAAAATTATTTGAATAGATGCTATTGTTCTTTGGAAAAAATGCTATGTACTTTTGTACTTAGTATAAAGAAAATACAAACTGACGCTTCCAGAAAGCAAGCTGATTTCTTCCTATGCTAGAAGCAGGCTTACTTGTTGCGAGTAACCACCTTACTGCTGCTGGGCAAAAGCATAACTTTAACCTGTGCATGTGATGAAATACCCAAAATGATCCTGCGGTTAGTGTTGGCACTGAGGGTGAAATGACAGACAACAAGTAACATAACAATTGTTTTTAATTGTACTGTAGCAGTGTAGACTGTTCTTCAGTGGGTAATTCCATACATTGCAGTTTAACTAGTAATTTTAACAGACTTCACAGAATTCATCAGTCTCTGCTTTTTTTTTTTTCCCCAGTGTGATGAGTTTTGAAGTGAGTTAGAAGGAAAGCTGTATGCATTAACTTAATCAGAATTTGTTCTGAAAATGTGTAATGGATCCTGGTTAGTCTATAGATGCACTTTTAACTTGGTTATTATTAAATGAACATTTTCAGTACCTTAAAATTCTGTATTTTATATACATAAAAAGTTGTATGCATTGCTCATTTGAGATATTTGTGGCAATACATATTCTGAGAGATAGGTTGTTTAAGCTATTAAAATTTTCATTAGACAATCTTTGTTGGAAGATTTAAAAGGTAAAATAATATAATCTGCTTCTTTCATATTATATTTGCATATTTCTTCTGTCTTCTGATTAACTGTGATCATCATTAACAGCAAGCTTGTCCTCCCGTGAGGTTTGGAGCTAGTAAAGCTTATTTTCTTATGAATTTTTATGTTGTGGTTTGTGTGACGATTATGATCAATGGTTTTACTATGTTGAAGGCGTGGTAAAGTTTCTCTCCGTGTGTGCTCTGCTAATGTGTAATACGATGTGAATCCATACCCCAGCCTTTATCTTATTCAAGGCATTTATTGGAGCTGTGCATCAGAAGCTTGTTCTTCACTTGGCCATCTGTTTCCATAAAGCATGTAGTAATTTCACTACCTTTGAGGTCGCTATCCTGTCAAAAATCAGTAATATCTGCCAAGCGGTTGAAAATTATTGGGAGGGAAAGAGAGAGATGTTTGCAGACCTTGTGATCACATAAGCTTCTTAGCTTTAGCAAAGCAGACCTGAAATCTGTATTTTAATTATTCTGCAGCACTTGGGATTCTGATGCTCTCCTTAAGGAGATATAGCTCAAAAAAGAAAATTGCTTGTGTTTGAGAATTTTAAAACATGTGCCGAAACCAGATAATATTTCTTGGAATGCCTAGTGTCAACAAGAGACTCCTAAAAATACTGGTTTATTTTTAATAAAATATCAGAATCACATTAAAAAAAATCATAAATTATAATTTTTCATGGATATTTTGAAAGCAGTAATAGCTGCAATTTATTCAGACAAGACATTCTGATGAATGTGTATCTTACAGCTTAATATCCTGAATATCTTTGCAAGAGTTTGTACAAGGAACGCAGACTCATATGTGGGATTGGGGCATCAGTCAGAAAGAACATCTTTAATATACACTGCAAATATAAAGCTTCTGCGCCTCCTATTAAAAATACTTGTGGATTCACATACTTCAAACACAATGGTTGACTCCCTTTAAGTAGGGATGGTTTTATGAAATGTTATTTCAGTTCTGGCCTTTTGCAGGGTCATTTAGCAGTCTTGTCTTGAAGTCAGATTACAGAAGTCATCTTGAAATTAATCCATACCATACAAATAGGAAATCACCCCATAACAAATGAAAATCAATATCCTATTTTTTTAATTGTAGAAAGAAGAATAGAAAACTGTTTTCTGACAATAATGATTAATCATAGTTAAACCTTGCAGCACTCAGAAGTGTGCTATTGGTATTGACATGCTGTATATTCTCAACAGTTTAGTCTTACTGTATAAACAGGAGATGAGAAGTGAAATCCTAAAGAGACAGATAAAAGGAAAAGCAAAGACTGCAAAAATAAACATAATTTCTAAATTAAGGAAAATTGATAGATTGATATGAAGGCATTGGTGGGGGTGAGATTTGGATAGAGACAGGATGAATGAAAAGCATAATAAAGGATGAAGGGGGAGAAATCACCACTTGAGGGAGAAGAGAAATGAGGGCAGGTAAAGCCTTCTGAAAATCAGCAGTGTCCCAGTTGAAGTACAGTATATAACTCTGTGTCTACTAATTTGAATACATTCTTCAAAAGAGTCTCCATTATTCTATTTCATGGCAAGCTGACTTTTTGAATGGTTTCTTATACTTTTATTGCATGATTTTTTAGCTGTAACTGCTTTGCTAATTGTAAATTGCCTGGGACTGATTTTTACTCTTCTCAAAGTTTGTCTGCTGAGAAGAAATCTGGACAATCAGTGTTAGAACCACATGAGAATTTTGTGGAGCTGATTTTCCCTGTTTAGGGACAACACTAGAAGGTGCAACAAGGATTTTCTGTCACCACATAAGCTTTGGAAACTCATGCTGCAGTGATATTTCTTACCCAGTCTAAGCATGGCAAGCAAATGAACTATGGCCATTTACTGTAGTCTCATGAGAACACAAGCTGATGCCCTTCAGAAGAAAAATAATTTGTTTATGTTGCTCTTGCAGTTCATCAAATGCTTACTAATGTCATCTTGGAAGGTAAAAATACATAATTTGTTTCCATTTTTTGTATACATAAAGTATCCTGTATACTAGATGGAAAATAGTGCCATCATAAAAGGGAGAGAGAACACCTGCCTATATATTTAGCCCTGACTGTTGTCTTTTGGGTCAGATTGAATGTTTCTGAAAGGAGGGAAGAGCAGTTACCTTCAAGGAAGGTATCACAGAATCCTAGAATAGTTTGGGTGGGAAGGAACCTTTAAAGGTCATCTAGTCCACCCCCCCTGCTCAGAGCCCCATCCAACCTGACCTTGATCCAACTGGAGCAGCTTCTGAGGTATAATCAAGAGGAAGAAGCGGGAAGAGAGCCAGAAGCTGCAGCGCAGGTTGGGGTTGGAAGACGGAGAAGCATGGGTCTGTCTCCAGCAAAAGTCAGTCCTCAATGGCTACTTCTGTACCACTGCATCCATAGGTCAGTACCTGGACCTCAGTCTGGAATGGCTCTTTCGTAGAGAGAGTGAGATCAGGCCAAGGGCTAGATCACTGGTGAGCAGTATGGACAGGTGGGGTTTGGTGCTTGGGCTTGTTTCCTGTCGTTTCTTTGGTTCACCAATGTGGACATAGCTCAGAAATAATGGGGAAATAAAAGGTTCGATTTTAGGGAACTAAAACTGTACAAGTTTATGCAAACACCAGTTTGCTAGTGCTGTTGTTTAGAAGAGGTTGTTCTAAATGATTTCTTCATCCTTGGAGGAAACTATGTGGTTATTTTTCTCCCTAGGAAGCCACTGAAGATTGGTGGGTTGGAAATAAGGTCCAGAGGAAAGAACAGTTCCTGCATGGACATAGTTAGGGGTTAGATTTGGTTTTGAGCTCTTTAAATAGTGTCAACTGGCAATAAACCAGCTTGGATTCTCAACTTCAGAGACAAAAAGCTGTAGTTTAGGAGGTTCTTTTCTTCCTCTCTCTCTCTCTTATTTATTTATTTTTTAACAGTCTCACATAAAAATGGGAAGGGGAAACAAGACTGTTCTGTCTGAAGTTTGCATTGGGTTTCAGCTGCAAACGCTAATGCAGTTTACACAAATAGGAGGCCAAAAGGAACAGTCAAGAACGTGTTCTCATGTCTGACAGATTGAGCAGTGTGTTCAGTTCTGTGTAAAAACATGTATTTAATATGATGCTGATTGGCTTTTGCCAGTTTTCCGCTGAATTTTTTGAGTAAATTTACAATTTAAATTTATAAGCATATTTAAAGAGTTGAGTTTTGGTGGGTTTTTTAAAATGTTGTTAATTATAAAAATGGAAAATACTAAGATTCCTTTAGTTCCTATGGTCAAAGTTATTAGTGGAGGGAAACATACTGTGGGAAGGGAAGGTTGCTGTAGCTGCCTTTTTTCATTGTCTTTAAACTAATTTTTTATGCTGTCTTTTTCCTACCACTACTTTTCTTCTTTTGCCTTATAAGCCTTGCTGTGGAGTCTTTTTTTCCTTAATAATTCTGGTTTAGCAATTCACATGCTAATACCTACCTTTGAGGTGTATGGTAGCAGTATCTAAGGTCCCGCTATTCACAAATGAGTCTCTGTTCTTTGAAAAATCTGATGATGTTCCCCATCCCTTGGGAGCATCCTCATGCTGCCTCCAGCCCTCTAGAACAATTGGTGAGTGATGAAAGTCTGATGGTACTTAGACCACTAAATCTATCTGAGCAGTATACAAATGATGTCTGAAGGAATCCATAATGTTATGACTCTACTTCTCATTTCTGCTACTATTAAAAGGTGACAGAAAGGAGGAAATGGCTGAGCTGGTTTTCTGTTGTTTTCAAAGATTTAAATAAATTGCATGGGTTGGTGGAGGTTTTTTCCTCCTGGGAGATGGGGAAGAATAGATATATCCTTAATATGCCACATAAGCCATATTAGAGCATTGCTGCGGCAGGTAGTTCTTTTTATACAGTTTGTGGGGCTGTGGCTGTGGAATTATTGCAGTAGCAGTTATAGTAGGTTAAAATTATAGATTAGCATTTTATTGTATTATAAAAACTGTGTTTGAAAAAGAGTGCAAAAGGCAATAGTTAAACTGCTACCTATTGATGGAGTACTGTTACACTGTGCTGGATGAAAAGTTAACACCAGTATGTCTGAAAAAGAAAAAGTATGCTTGCAAATGGCAGGTTACTTCGCTTACTGGAAATTACAGAAGATTCTGAATAAGTTTGTGTTGTGTGAAATTCAGTGTTGACATATATTAGGATCTACTTCTGCAACAAAATTAATAAAATAAAATAAAATACATATACACTGTTGAGACACTAGAGTAAATATTCCTCTGTGTTGATGGCTTAATAGATAAGATAGGCCCCAAAATTATTTTTTTCCTGACCCAACCATATGAATTAGTTGTCAGCAAAGACATGAAGATCTGTGTTTATGTACAGCCATTTGCTGACCAGAAAGAGACCAGAAATAGAAGTTGGAGATTGGCAACAATGATAAATAGGCTTTGGAAAACCTTCCGTATAAAGCAAGATTCGGAAGATTGGCACTTTTCAACTTTTTCCACTTAGAATTATACGCAGAAAACTAGCCTTTATGAGGAAAGGGAATTGTGTGTTCTGTCTACGCTTTTTGACGGAAGAGTAAAGTCTATGTAATAAAGGCAAAAAACCTCAAGTATGCAAGAAGTTCTTTTTAGATGGTGTGCCGTTACTTTATGTAATTAACTGACAAAAATATCTGAGCAATGAGAAGATGCTGATATTTCTGCAACAAAAGATTAGTTGCTTAAATGTAATATATGCATGCAATATATCAATTGCTTCAGTATTTTTAAAGTTCTTTCTGCTGTAAGTCCTTGTGCTTCATGATATAAGCAAAGTAGATGGAACAAGTGGAAAAAAACCCACTTTTCCAATCCAGAACTGTCCACTGACGAATTTTTTGCACCTTCTGTCAAACCATCTGCTATAGGCTAATGAACAGACAGCATGCTGGATCAGATGGAGCACTTGTATGAGCTATTTTGATAGCTTCTGTGTTCCTTTCAGTGGGAACTCTGTGGTTAATGAAGCTCAGAGTTAAATTTTTGAGGGCGGGGGTGGGCAAAGTGTTCACGCTAGGAGCTTCCGCACTGCAGGATGCTGTTGACAGAGAGGGGTGACGAACCCACATCACTGTTTTCAAAGGATGTTTCAATGTTTTCTGATAAGCCTTCATTTATCAGAAAAACATCTCATAACCTGTCACGTGCCCATGGGAAGTAATGAGTGAATTGAGAGGAGTGCAGAGTTGTGCCTGTTTTGGGCTGGGGGGATCCGCATAATTCCAAACATCACACATCACTGTAGCGCAAAGCAGGTATCAGTGCTGGAGCTAGAGCCTAGCTAGAACAAATACCAGCTTCATTATGCCATGTGCCCGAGATTTCTGTCTCTGAGGAGGCACAACCATCACCTCTTAAGGGTTTCTTCCTTCTGCAACTCTGGAGATGGTAACACATAAATAATTTTTTCTGCTGCTGGCAGATGCTGATGTTGTGTTTGAAGCTGTATACAGAGTGGCAGAGAAAGTATTTATTTATTTATTTATTTATTTCCAACATATGCCCCTTTGAAGTATTCTTAAGTATGCTTGATAGGAGTATTTGTGAGGGATCCAATTTTACTTTGTAACTTAATTGTTCTTGCACTTGTCAGGGTTAAAAAAGGTTGATGATTCCATTTGGTCTCTGTTTAGTGTTTCCTATGATTACTGTTGAAGTATGAGCTGCTTGTAAGCATCAGAGGTCCTGTACCAACAACAGTAGGGTGGAAGACACTGGTGTTCTGCTGTGTTACCATCAGAGTTGTCAGCACAGCTGGTGTCTTTCCTGTCTCTAGACCTGCTCGTGATCAAAGCAGAGTCATGTCACTGAACACTGGTGGGCTGCTCTAAGGGCAGAAGAGCAGTGACGCAAAGGAGGCCTTGTTGCAGTAAGGTAGCTGCGGGTTTGCCTGCTAAACCAGTGTTATAAGCAGTTGGACTGAATCTGTGTTGGCCTATCAAGACGCCTTGCTGGAATCTTCTGCTAAATTATGTTTTCTGTCTTTTAGACAGTAATATTTGGCTCATTGTTACTGATGTATTGCGTGTAGATCAACAGCACGATTCCTTTATTTTCTTTGATTATTGTTGTTTATAACGTGTTGTTGAGTGAGCATGCCGAGGTATTCCTCAACACTGCAGATACACTGTGCACTTCTTTGCCAGCATGAATTCTCTGGCTTCAATTTTTTACTAAATCAACTATGACCTGTCAATTATGCCACTGCAAGAAGATCCACAAAATGAAAAACCATTATGGTCATATTGGAACAATCTGTGCATTATGCCCACGTGCTTTGTGTTAATAACCAAACTTCAGAGCTAATTAGTTTTTTGCACAATCTGATATTCGGCCTGTTATCTTTGATGTATTTAATGAACTTTCCTAATATAGTGAGTTGTACGTAGATAGCACACAAACTGAAAAAAAGAGATATGGGTGTTACTGATAGATCAACCTATTTCAGTCCATGTTTTCTGCCCTAACATAACTTGAGTGACTTCATGTTTTCAAAGTGCATACTTTCAATCAGCTGATCAAATTGGTTTACACAACTCTCAAAGAAGGCAAAAACTGTTGCAGCTCATTTGTCACTCTTGATCTCCCATAGCTGTGCATAAATCCATAGAAGTTACAAGTACATTTGAGGACTTCCTGTACTTAACAGTACTCGTTTATGATCTCCATTTCGTAACTGAAAAGGCTTCTGACATCTCTGTGTAAATATGTATTTTTATTCTTTTATTTGTAGGCATGTCAATTAAACCCAGAAATTAAAATTGCTAATCATAGGCATTCTGGTGGCTAACTAGTGTGTAATGTTGTATAATGCAATTCTATAGGGAGCCTGCTTAGTTTTTACACAAAATATAACCAAACGATCTAAGATTGATCTGTTCAAATTTCTTTTTTTTTTTTCTTTTTTTTTTTTTGTCTGCTTCTCTATTTACCAGCTTAGATGCTTTAAAAACATTTGAGTTTCCTGAAGCATGTCCAAATTCCTTCAGTATGTGGGGGGGCAACATGACAGATTTAAGGGTCTGAAGTAGGTTTTCTGTCCCAAGCAAGACCATGTAAAGGGTAACTATAGTTTCACCTGTGTGAGACCTGTATCCTCAGCTGATGCCTGGGGACCAGGATTTGCTGCAGCATCTCAGCCAGCACTAGACACACGTGTGTGGGCAACTAAATCAGGCCTCTACTTCCATATTAGAGGCTGTGAAACTGTTACAGTATCTGAGAGCTACAAAATCTTACTAATTTCTGAAATAAGTTTTCAGAAATATCTAGGAAAAATATTAAGGTCAGAAATTTTACAGCATTAAATGCTTTTAATGAGACTAGGAGCATCATTAAATGAACTTTAAGATACTGGCTGTTATACTGTAATTCTTTTAATACATTTGTATGTATCCTCACTACTACTGGAAGGAGCAATCCCGCTCAACGTCACTGAGTGCATTAACCTTTAATAGCAGTTTGGGTCAGATCCAGTCTATCATGAAAAGTAATCTTTTAGATCAAAAATATCTTAAAATTTGGAGTGTACTCATATCTATCTTTGAATAGGTAGTGTTGCTATTTTTAATTGAGTTTGAACTATTTTATTTTGATTTAACTTGCATTTAGGCTTAGCAGTCAGAACCAGGAGGTACTGCATCCAGTAATGGTCTGGCCTTTTCTTTTTTGTTTTCAGTTTAAAAGATTTGAAAATTGTTTGTATGTTAACGTGTGTAGTGCAGATTGTGGTGGGACAGAAAGGTGGTTGGGTTGTTAATCTAGACTTTTTTAATAAAGATTGAAAATAAATCTAGTCTATCTTGCTTTATTTGACCTCGCACTTCTGAATATCAGCTGTAGAATACTGCTCTACAATTTGAAGAAAAGAATGCCAATAGTGAGTCTTCATCCTGCTACTTATGATTCAGAAAGCCCTATGGATTTTGTTGCTGGTCGCATGTGTTAGATGGGAAAATAACCCTTTCCAGCATAGTCTTGTTTAATATTCATCGTAGGAGTTTGGCCACTTAAACAAAGAAATTGTTGAGACTTAGCTGGTGGTCAAAGTGAAAGATAACAAACATAACAATTTTTACATAACAATGTCAAAATACCCAAGTTTGTTCAAGGAGAGATTTTCAAATAACGGTTTATTTTATTAGCTGTTACTTTAAATATTTTCTTCTCTAAGGAAGTATTTTCCTTTTTTTTTTTTTAATTAACTCGATCTAAGTTTTATGACAAGGCTTAACAATAAGGTCTCATTTCAGGATGCTGATAGTTTCCAGTACTTCCAGCAGAAATTTTTTAGTATTCTCAGTTCCTGTGGTTAGGTTTTTATAAAAGATTCCTGCTTATTTGCTTGAATAATTACTTTACCATTATAATTTAATTAGGAAGTATAATTTGTGTGGGTAGGCTTATACTGTTCTCTTTTTGGATCAAAGTTAGAATGGGAGTCTAAACAATTGCAAGTTCAAGCTCTGAAAGCTTACTCTCTTAATTTTATGCCATAAGAAGTCAATTAATGCAAGATGTATTTTAGTCATGCCCTATTTATGGAGTTGTTCATAGTTTGTATTTACGAAAGTGACTGAAGTTCAAGGAAGAAAACTTTCTCCTCTGTGTGCTATCCATCTTATGATTGGTACCAAATGTCGGGAGCAGATGCAAATGTAGGGTTTGCCATTTGTAGTCATGTGGAGACGACAGTGTGCACACAAGTGCTAATGGGAGAGCAACAGCCTCTATTGATAAACTTCCAGCAGTGTTTCTACAAATATGTTATAGGAGACATTCTCACGTTAGTATATGATGCTTTTTCTGCCCTGATACCACTTGTGAAGCTTCTCTGATAGGCGCTGTAAAGGCTGCGGGATTTTCGGGTTAATGTAGTAGCCTCTGGAGGAGACTGCAGTATCCCCTTGTTGCAGTGATTAGCTTTATGCGATCTGTTTTCAGGTGAGCTTGACTGGCTGTTTAGACCAGCTCTTCAAACTATTGTAGTCATAGCAAAGGACTGGGTTGTTTTTTTTCCTTGTTGAAATAATTGCAAATTGTACTGGGATCTAAGAGTACTACGCTTCATTACTGGGGTTGTAATCTATGTTTCTGCATAGTGCAAATTACATGGTTTATATGTGAGGGGTCAGAATTGGCTCCTGAGGTCATTTGGTGTACGTACTATCATCTAGTGTATTAATGAAGAAATTGAATTGAGAGTATGAATTTTGCCTTGTGTGTGGAAGGCAGTCGGGATTGTGCAGTTCTTCAGGGACCTCTGAGGAGAATACTGAAAACTGGTGTCTTAGTGTTCAAGCAGGAGCAAAGCAACTGAAGCAGGAGGAGTTGCAGTGTGTTCAGCTGAATTGAATTGTAAGTGCAATCCTGGTGTCCTCTGTTGCTGGTGGAGCAGCTTGGGTGGTGTGAAAGAAGTGCAATGTAGTGAAGGCTGGTAGTTTCATATCTACATATGGAGAATTATGGTTAACTGTATGTATTGTGAGTATGTACATCACTGGGACTGACTCAAAAATACAATATGGACATGTAATGACCTTATCACTGGTGGATGGGAGAATGTATTTTAAAAAGTGTAGCTACATGTATTTTTCAGTGGTATTTGAGGCTATGGTTTTCTTAGGCAGGACATTAACATCGTCCTTTATGGGAGCTTAATGCTTTTCTGTTTGAAGCTGACTGTCAGGGAGCAGCAGGACAAGGTTGCTCTGCAGGGGGGTCTTCACTGGTGGCTGAGAGTGACAACAGAGAGCACAGCCCCACACTACCCAAACAAGAAGAGCGGAGCAGTTTGGTGAGAGTATCCAGGGACAGCATCCAGGGACAGCCAACAGCCCCGTTTGCCAGACAGGCCCACAGTCAGGAAGCTGATCCAAGGTCGTCAGCTGGTCAGAGTCAGCAGGGCACGTGGCCAAGCGCTGGCATTACCTGCAGCGTGGCCCAGGCAAAGACCAAGGGCAAGACTCTGAGCTTAAGCATAGCTCACAATCGAAAGAGGGAAACCTCCAACAAAGGTTTTCATAGGTCTTTCCCATGCAGCTCTTCTCGCAGCTCTCTGGCAGCACTGCAGTGGAGCAAACCTTAAGCATAGCTGGCTAACTCCGTAGGAAGGGAGGAAGAGGTGGTATGCGGGGCCTTGATGCTGACCACTCAATATCATCTCTTTGCCCAGAGGAGGTACCTTCAGTTAGCTGTGCTTTCTTGTGTTCTTGGACATACTCGTTGACAGCTGTGAGGCTGTGAAAATATTAATAAACTTCTGATACAATTTGCTTCATAGTTTACCCTCTTATCTTCATGTATACTGAGCTGGGTGGGAAGAAGATGGATCCCTGTGGGACTCCACAAGTGAAGATTTTGGAGGAAAGAGCAGCACACAGGAATACTGACACCTGTTCAGTACAAGGCTGATAACTTCTAGTTTCAAGAGGCAGTAGGAGTTCACTGATGATTATACCAGACCTCAAAGGAACACTCACTAAGGCTTGTAGATCTATAAAGGACAGTAGGATCTCAGCCAAGCATAAACCACTGTTTTTCTCTCTAGGTAATATCCATCCTACTGCAAGATTCTGAAATGTCCGATTTTTTTTTGAGTTTTTGTGGTATGACAGCTCCTTCAGAAAAGTGATTTTTTTCCTTTTAACTGTGGTGAAGATAATTAATGTTTAAGGGAAATGTAGACTCTTAGAATGGTTAGAGTTGGAAGGGGCATTAAAGATCATCATCATTAAAGAGTTCCAACCCCCCTGCCATGGGCAGGGACACCTCCCACTAGACCAGGTTGCTCAAAGCCCCATCCAGCCTGGCCTTGAACGCCTCCAGGGATGGGGCATCCACAACTTCTCTGAGCAACCTGTTCCATTGTCTCACCACCCTCACAGTAAAGAATTTCTTCCTAATATCTAATCTAAATTCACCGTCTTGTAGTTTAAAACTGTTACCCCTTGTCCTGTCGCTATGCCACCTGATAAAGAATCTCTCCCTCCCATCTTTCCTGTAGGCCTCCTTTAGGTACTGGAAGGCTGCAATAAAGTCTTCTTGGAGCCTTCTGCTCTCCAGGCTGAACAACCCCAACTCTCTCAACCTGTCTTCATAGGAGAGGTGCTCCAGCCCTCTGATCATCTTTGTGGCCCTCCTCTGGACTCGCTCCAACAGGTCCATGTCCTTCTTATGGTGGGGGCTCCAGAGCTGGATGCAATACTCCAGGCGGAGAGCGGAGTAGAGGGACAGAATCACCTCACTCACTTGTATCATGCAGTTCATCATTTTAACAAAGAATGATGAAGGAAAAGTATGAAGGACTTATTGGGAAGAGCCACGAGCTCTCTGTGTATACCACTGTTTCTGTGCTGGAGATATTATAGTTAGATTTTTGCGTATTAAAGAAACCTTAGAAATTGCTGCTAGGATGATAATTAATGCTCAAAAAGCTCAACTTGGATCAGTGCTCCCTAGAGACCCAGCAGAGATATCACAAGTCAAACACGTTTGTGAAAAAGCAAGTGCAAGAGTGGGACGAACAGGAAATGTTTGCTGGTCTGCTTTACAAGTTGAGGGAAGGAACAGTGCAGTGTTAAGGTGTTAAAGGTGTCTCTTTTCAGTTAACAAGATACATAAACAATTCTCACAAACTGGAGGGCAAAGGAAGTATGATTGTGTGATGGAACAGCAAAAGGAAGGCAAGAATTAACAGGATCAAGAGTATTGGAGAAACACAGGAAAAAGGGATGAAGAAAAAGTGAATTAGACTGAAAGGAGAAATGCACTGGGAAGGGAAAATACCTGGGCCAAAACCTGCTAGAAAAAGGTGCATTTACTTTGAGAAAATGGAAAACGATATATATAATAATGCTGGAAAACTTGAAGAAGGGGAAAAAAACCATTCGAGTATAAATTGTATCTTCTGTAAATTGTATTGTATGAAGAAGACCGGTAGATGTGAAAACATTTTTTAATTAAGGTACATGGTGAAAACAAGTGATTTAGTTCTAAAGCTTAATAGTGATTTTAATTTATCGTTTTTGAAAGGTGGACCACTTCCTAATTTGTATAAGGGCCACAGGACAGGTGTTGCATCTAGACATTAAATTCTATTCCGATTTTTGCTGGTGGTAATTCAGAGCTACATATTTATGCCTAGCAGTAAAAGAGGAACTGGCTAGTTCTTGGAAAAGTTACCGTCTCAACATTGCTAAGCAAATGAAAGCTATTGATATCCTGGAAAATGTATGGTTCATGGTATAATAAGAGAGACATGGTTCATGTCTATGTTCATGGTGTAATAAGTAGAATATCAAGTAATCCAACAGCTAAATATAATATTAGTTTACAGATTCACTGATTAAGGCTAGGAAGTGAAGAATAGTGTTGCCATGGTGAAGTCTATACGATAAAGCACAAGAAGAACGAGCTAGTGAATAATTGATACATGTCTAAGATTAGAAACGATCATTTACAGTGTGCTCTTTGATATTCATGCATGCTTTTTACTTTAAAAAACCTCAGAGAAACACATTAGCATAGACTGTGACAGGTTTTTGCATAAACTTTTAAGCAAAGTATCAGTGGCTTATGTATGCAAGGACACACAAATATACAGTTACTGCAGTGCTAAGATTGAGAATTCAGGCATAAACCAAGACGTTCAAAAATTGAGTGCTTTTAGCATGGGGTGTATTTGGCCAGGCTGCAGGTATCACTATATTTCTTAAAAATATAACAGAAATAAATAAGAATGTGTGTCATAAGATTCAGCAAAACAAGTTGTAACCTTGCGCCTGTGTGCTTACCTCCTTCTGGTTTTAGTCATACAAAATAGCTCTTAATTTAATTTTTAAAGCTTTAGTTTAGAAGTAATTTAGTAAGGTGTCCTAGGCCATCTTGAATTAAGGAACAGTACTTACAAGTGTCCTGATAAAGCCAAAAGACACCCTTTTTCAAAACGAATAAAAATCTGGCTGCTGTTGTGAAGGTATCTCTGAGTAAAGTAACGGGCAGCTGTTTTCTGGGATAAACACTGTAGATCTGCCTGAGCAAAGAACTGCAGGCATCATACCTTTATAAACATTTTTGCTTAATAATGTGTCATTTATTTTTATAAAGGTATGATGGAAATCAGTGAACATACACAATAGTTCTAAATACAGTCCAGCTGCCCTGTAGCAAACTTCACTTCTCATAAATTCCTTTTTAGCAATCCCAGTAGCAAGAGCTATTTTTCATTATTAATTAGCCCCATTTAAATAAACAAAATATATGCAGTTGGCTTGTATACAACAATCCTGAGGTTAAGGGTGTTGTTTTTTCTGCTTAGAAGCTGAATTAAATTATTTAGGGGAAAAAAAATGACTGATATGAAGTAATCTCTGTATACACATTGTGTGCTTAATTTCAAATAACTTTTTTCACTCTTTTAATGCCTCAAGTTTGCAAACCATCTTATAGGAAATGCCCCATTAAAGCGAACATGTCTTCATGTTCCCTAGGGGAAGTTAAGTTATTACCAGGTTATGACCATATAGACCTTAAAGAAGGAAGAACTGGAATGAATAAAAAATAATTCAATACTTATTGTGAAATAGTGATGGCAAACTTCAAGGGACAGAATTGAGAGATGCCTTAAAAAAGGATGGCAAATATCAGCATCAGGTTCAATTTTAGTTAATTTACTGCCTAGAATAAGTAGGGAGTAGCAGACAGCACATAACAAAAAGCTCAGATTTGTATTACATGACGAGGCACTTGATTTCCTTCATTAACTTCTAAAGCCGCACAGGCTTCCTGTGCTTTTTTCTGCTTAAAAATAGGCAAACTGCCACTAATGATTATAAATTAATCAGGGATGCAAGCTGAGGGGAAAATGAGACGGGGTGTCTTAACCATAGTAGGGATAGAAGATCATAGAGGTACTAGGTACGTATAAAAGTGATCAGCATTTCTGTCAGCTGGTTTGTAGTATTCCTAAATATTCCTATTTTATACAGATAGATGTATTTTAAGATTGAATTTTCAGACTTGATTTTTGTTGTCTGTCCCAGAACTGAATCACATGTAGAACTTGCATTGGTGTTTTATACATTGATGGTTCTATGCAGACCAACCATGCTCTGTGTAGAAGAAACTGTATTCAAAACTTGTATGTCTTTCATATTTGTGTTATATCATGGAGTTTTTCAGAGTTGGAATGGACCTCTAGAGATCATCTAGTCCAAATATGCACAGTGCTTTAACAACAGATTCGCACTGAGCAGGAAAGAGGCTTTGTGTTGTGTCTGAAGCAATGATCCGTGTCTATGTGATACTTTGTGCTGTCCTCTTCAAAAAAATCTTGATGTAATTGCTTGGTGGAATGGTTGCATTTCTTCCTGCATTCTTCAGTCAACATTACATTAGACATTAGAAAACAGCCTTATTAATTGCAAAAAAAAATGGATAGGATTTTCCAGTACGTTGAAGGTGTCAGATAGACATGTCATTGGGGAACGTGAGCTTGATAACTGTACGTTTGAGAAAAGACTTTTGAAGTTTAGTTTTGGGAGAGGGGGGGTTCTAGCTGGGCAGTTGAAATAGCAGTGAAAATGATACAGATCAAAAGCTAATAACCATAATTAACCTCAAAATTGAAAAGCACTTATCTTTTAACATGGCCGCATTATTAATAGGAGACTCTTCAGTGAATGACAGCTGTTGTCTGGTCTTTGCCTTCCTATCCGTCCCTTTGAAATGAGTTAGAGGGCTGCAAGGTTTCCCTCTGGACATGGGACTTGGCACTTCCTCGGGTGCCTCACCAAGCTGGGGTCACGGTGCTGGCAGCAGAAGTACACTTTGTGTGACTGGTCCTACACTGTGTTTTGAACCTCTGCTGAATGGAGCTGACATGGGCTGGTCTTTGAAGTCTACTCGTCAGTTAGAATTGTGTTATGAAATTATACACAGCGAAGGGAAGCTGTGTTATTGCATAAACACTGTGGAGACAGTTATTGTCCTTATTTAGCTTTTCAGAAATTTTGAAGTAATGTCTTGGAAAAGCTGTCAGCATCAAAGCCTGTGTGCTTGTGTGCACAGGCCTTCAAAAAAGGCAAAGGAGGGTATTTGTTGTTCCATTGATTAGTGAAGGCTTAAGCCTGTATTTCAGCTACCTGATATTTGCTGCTTTTCTGTTATATTTCCATGGAATTTAGTTTCTTTTTTTTTTTTCTATGCCATATTTCCCATAAAGGTTGCTAAGCATCAATAAATGAATTCCTTATATGTTACTATCTACATTTTGCATACAGGAGAACATTAACATTCAAGTTGCAGGGATTTGTTAATATTCATTTACATTGTTTCTTTATGAGTGGCTTCCTGCAGAAAAGTGGAAAGTGCCAAGTATTGCAAAACAGAGATATTCTCAAGTTTCTCTTTCAAAACTTGAAACTGTACTACGTAGTTTTTCCACCTGTATTTTAATAGAGTCGTAGACACTTGTCAGAGGCTTCAGAGTGAGAGATGAACAAATCTGGATCTTCCTCCCAGCACAGCAGAGCAGAATGCATCAAGGGCACTGCTCACTATTAAGACTTTTGAGAAAAGGATGTTTAGTCGACATAGATGTTCATCTTGTGTTGTTAGCGTAAGCTTTGAATAAAGTGTCCTCTGCTTAATTCTGAAGCAGTTGGCTGGCAGCACAATTAACAGTGCTGCATTGTACGACTGAAGAAAGGAATATTGATTGCAACTATAAAGGCACCCTTACAGATGCTTTCTGAATTGTTTAGTTTTTCTAAATTAAGTCATCTTTTAAATAATTTCACAATGGTAGGTCTCTTCTTAATTTACCCTATTGTTTTGGCAGTCTTCATGATTTATACTCATATTTTGGTTTTGGTATTGTCATACATGTGGCAGCTAGAAAGTGCAGTCAATAAAGGTATTATTCAGGACGCTATTATTAAGTTTGTGCACCTGGAGTTTGGTTCTGTGAGTTTTTTTGGTGACTTTGTTTTTAGAAACTTTGGCTCTAATAGTTCAATTTTTTTCACTTCATATTGGGATTGGTATTTCTTTTTTGTCTTTTTTTGGCATTAAATATGTTAATGAGTAAGTGGGCGGCAAACTAATTTGTAAGCCAAACTAAAAAAAGTTACTTACATGTTACTTCTGTTCATCTTTCTTCTTAATTATACACTCTGAAGGCCTTTATGTATAAAGGCATAACAGATGGATAAGTCAATGGTAAGTCAAGGGGAGCCCTTGGCTGTTATTTAGATTTACTATTCATTTCTAATCTTTTTTACCTAAAATAATAAAACATTACTTGAGATGGAAATACAAAAAAAGTAATGCTGTACTACAGAATTTGTCTATTCACAGAATCACAGAATGGTCAGGGTTGGAAGGGACCTCTGGACATCATCTAATCCAACCCCCCTGCCAAAGCAGGTTCACCTCGAGCATGTTGGACAGGAATGCATCCAGGCAGGTGTTGAATATCTCCAGAGAAGGAGACTCCACCACCTCTCTGGGCAGCCTGTTCCAGTGCTTTGCCACCCTCAAAGTAAAGAAGTTCCTCCTCATGTTATGATGGAACTTCCTATGTTCAAGTTTGTGCCTGTTACCTCTTGTCCTATCAGTGGGCACCACTGAAAAAAGACTGCTCCCATCCCCCTGGCACCCTCCCTTTCAGTATTTATAAACATTAATAAGATCCCCCCTCAGTCTTCTTTTCTCTAGACTAAAAACACCCAAGTCCCTCAGCCTTTCCTCATGAGAAAGATGTTCCAGTCCCCTAATCATCTTTGTAGCCCTTTGCTGGACCCTCTCCAGCACATCCCTGTCCTTCTTGAACTGGGGAGCCCAGAACTGGACACAGTACTCCAGATGCGGCCTCACCAGGGCAGAGTAGAGGGGGAGGATGACCACCCTCGACCTGCTGGCCACACTCTTCTTGATGCACCCCAGGATGCCATTCGCTTTCTTGGCCACCAGGGCACATTGCTGGCTCATGGTCATCCTATTGTCCACCAGGACTCCCAGGTCCTTTTCCACAAAGCTGCTCTCCAGGAGGTCAGCCCCCAACCTGTACTGCTGCATGGGGTTATTCCTCTTCAGGTGCAGTACCCTACACTTGCCCTTGTTGAATTTCATAAGGTTTCTCTCCGTCTAACTCTCCAGCCTGTCCAGGTCACACTGTAAGGCAGCACAGCCTTCTGGTGTGTCAGTCACTCCTCCCAGTTTCGTGTCATCAGCAAACTTGCTGATGGTACACTCTATCCCTTCATCCAGGTCATTGATGAATATGTTGAACAGGACTGGACCCAGTACTGACCCCTGAGGGACACCACTCGTTACTGACCTCCAACCAGACTCTGCACTACTATCCACAACCCTCTGAGCTCTATTTGTCAGCCAGTTCTCAATCCACCAAATTATTCCACTATTAATTAGAAAAAGGAAATTTAAATTAAAGAGATGGCTAGTTCTATAACATGAAGGGAAGGTATTGGCTGCAGTGGGTGTTTTGTTTGGTTTTTCCCAAAAGTTGCTTAGCTGGGGAAAAAATTTGCAGAGATGATAATAGAAAAATGTACGTAGATGGTGGTAAGAAAAGGCTCTCTGGAAAACAGATCTCTGTTTTACCATTTTTTATGCCTGCCTTTCAAATTGTTCTCCCTGCTTATGCCTGCAAGAAAAGGTGAAAAAATTCAGGTCTAAATCTTTTTCAGGATGATTTGTACAAATTGCGTAAGAGTTTCACGCAGAGTTTTATTGAAAATTGCATTGTCTGGGTCACTGAAGCTGCTTGCATATCTGATTAATCAAAAACAGAGTGGGGAGGGAGATCAGAAAAAGGAAGACTATTTAATGAAATGCCAGTTTAGAGATCAAATTTAATTGAAACTAGCCAAACAAAAGTTCCTATCTGAAAACTATTGGAGCCAGGCACATCACAGAAGCCCACTAATATAAATATCAGGGGTTTGGGCCACAATTAAAAATCTGAGATTTTTTTTTATAGGAGGATTATTTTTCATATTTTTGTTCAAAAGGACCTTCACTCTTGCATTACTCACCAAACCAACACTGGATGCAGTGTCAGAGGTGCTTGCAGTAGGCCAGTGAGCCGCAGAACTCCTCTGAGAATGCAGCTCTGTCCCGCTGGTGGAAGTGCACCACCCCCACCCCCCATTTACCTTCCTTTTTAGTCATGTGTAGAAAACTCCTTATCTTTTAAGCAGCAAAGTGTTTTCCCCTTGTTACTTTAACTCCCAAAGCAATAAGGCCGTGGTTATGTGATCACTTCCACCAGGAGGAAGTTGGTGCTGATGCTGGAAAATGAGATCCCTTCATGCTGCTCTGTCCCACCAGCTCTCTTGTGTTGGCTGTGCTCATGTCTTCCCAACAAGAGTTAATGTGAAGCAGCGGGGATGTTGGTTTTTTTTTTTGTCTCCTGGGAGTTTTTTTTAAATCCTCTATCTCAGGCATTTGTGCCTTTTAAAACACCATCTGATTCTGTCCTTTTCGCTTTTGAAATCCATGACAAACACAAGTTATTCAAGACTTCTGGGCAGTTTTGAGGTGAAATTTATGTAGAACTGCTGTGTTTAAAAAAGTTCTCTTATAAAACAGCCAGAGACACGAGAGTTTAAAACTAGAATGGGATGGCATTTATTAAACTAATTTTCAAAGTTTTCATCAGTGTAGAGCTCTCCAGAGAGCCGGCGTGGAGCTATCCGTGATCACGGTGGGAGGCCATAGTCCACGTACTGCCACCCTGCCAGCAAATGAGGTTGAGCCTGGCCTTCGCTTACCAATTTTTAATAGTCGAGGTGTTTATTTTCTATCACTTTATCTTCTTTTCTACTAGTGAATTAAGTAAATGTTTTTAGGACCATAGAATGTTTATTAGCGAACTGCCTTTGCTAATAGTCATCAGGTTGTGTGAGCCTACGGTCAGTTGGTAAGATGAACATTTTGTCACAAATTAGGTAAGGTCACGTGTTTCTTCTATATTTATGGATGTTTGGTAAGACAAGATCTGCCAAGCTGAGCTCTAGGGATTGTATAATAACACATCGGAGAACAGTGCCTTCCGAGTACTGGTATGTTTATCAGTCTGTTTCAGAGCACGAAATTTGCATCTCAGACTCTTCATTTAGTAAATGCATTTAGTGCATTTGTTTACTGGGTACAGCAACATAGTTACCAGAAAAGGCTCCTGTATAAGAGACCAGTACCTTGGGATAAGAGTTGAAGTATAAATAAAGTCTAATATTAGTTGTCTTTGAGAGCATGAAGAGAAAGCATGAGGACCGGAGGTGTACATACAGCGTGAGCTGTATCATGCAGAAATGTCTGTGCTGCCTTTCTGAGCTGTTTGCACTGATTCAGAGCTGCAGACTGCTCAGGCTTGGCCAGGCAAAACCCAATGAGAAGTGCAGTTAGTTGGGTAGATGGAAGAAACTGCTCTGCTCCTTCCAGCATCCAAACTGAAAGCTCTATGTTGTGCTGCACAGCAATAGCTGGTCTGAAGCAAGCGCAGATGTTCCTGGTACGGCAATGCGCTCCATGGGCTGGCTGAGTGCGTCCCTGCTGCTTGGGAGGTAATTTCTCCCCTTTGCATTAAATATTTAAAAAATTAAAAAAAATGCAAGTTCTGTATGAATGTAAATGGATAACTTCCCCAGCTAAGCTTACTCACAGTGTGGTATTTAATCAGTTTCTGGGCAAGTATGGGAAGGGAAAGACTTTCAAATTTAGGGGGAGGGGGGGAGTCATTAAATGGAATAATTTTTATGAACAATAAAGTGATACATGGCCAGACATTTTGTTTGTTGTTTTTTTTCTCATTCACTAATGTTTGAAGTACTGGTTTCCTTGATTTTTCATGGAATATTTATTTATAAATCTCCAAAATAATGTATTTTATCATGTAATTTTGCCTACTTTTAACTAGCAAAACCTTAGTAATTTAGATTAATAAAGTTAATTCTATTCCTAAAACTCAGTCAACAGTAATGTCAATATTTGCCTTCACTTTGTTTTCAATTTGACATCTCACCATAAAGATACTAATACTGAACCTTTCTCTATAAGTATTCAAAATATCCAGCTATTTCACCTGCAACTTTTTTTAACAAGAATTTATTATAACTGAAGATTTTTTCAGTATTCAATGGAAAGGGAAGATTAGTGTCAGAATAGCAAAGTATTTAGATGATCCTCTGCAGGGATTAATGTGTTCTCTGCATGAATTATTTATCTTAATAATCATTATCATATTATGATCTCAGAATTAATTACAAGTTTGAGTGGGAAATATTTTAGCTGCCTTTGATTCATTCTTCAATGTTGTTTGTTACCATTTTTTCTTCGTAAGTTACATTTCTCATGAAGAAAAGCAGTATTTCCTCTTGCATTCCTGCATCTCTTTTCTTTTTTCCCTCACTTTTAGTTGCAAAATGTGACTGGTGCAGTTGCTGTTTTGATCCCCACCCTTAGGGTTGCTAGGCAGAGGAACTTCATTGCGTAAGTAACCTGTTACTGAACAGGCTACTGCAGCCCTAACCAGCCATCTAACGAACCGCCAAGTCTTAAAGGAAATAACTTCGACCATTTACTGTTTGGAACCAGACCTTTTAAACATGGAAAAAATGAAGCGGTAAATTTGTTTTAAAATAACAAAACGGCTAAAGAGTAAAAAACCTTTTCCAGCAGAAACTAGTATAAAGCAAGAATATAAATTCCTGAAAATAACTGTCAAAATAGTAACTCCTGAAAATGGATGATAACATCATGCATTGCAAATGCTCAATTGCTTTTTTTCAGTTTTGAGGTTTAGGGATGTGGATTCAGTTTGGGTCCACCACTGGCTTCTCCACTGGTTAGTGAGTGACCTCAAATGAACTGCACAGATTTCCTGAGATAGTTTCTGGTTTGTTCTGTGCAATAAATATTTGACTCTAATAGTTCAGATCTTAACATTCAAAATCAAACTGCTTTCTCCATCCCTGTGAAGTGGTAAAATACACATTATCCAAAGTAGAAGCATGTGTGTAAATATTTGAAATAGGGTAGTAATGCTTTCTGACAAATAGTACTAAAAATTGGTTGGCAGAAGTTTGTGTGCATTGCAGCATGTTCTGGATATTATTATCTGACCATCAGTTTTTATTAGCACTATCTTAAAGTTGATAAACATAGAAATATTAGGAGAGAATCACATGCAGCTGCATGTGGGAAAGAAGAGAAGCAGAGAGCAGAGCCTTGAAGGGTAGTGAGATAGTGGGTATGAATTTCAGGTGAGCAGACAGGATGCTGTGAAAACAAAACTAAGCAGGTACAAAACTGTACAGGGCTTAAAAGGTGCCAAGTTAATAGACAGTGATAGGAGCAGGTTTGCAATGGCTGGTGACATTTCTGAGACTAAATTTTTCCCTGTCGTTAAACGTAAGGTCACCCAAGAAGAGCTCTTTTGCTGGTTCTTTGGATTCTGGTCAGTGTTGGCTGAGGGTTCAGCTGTAAGTAGATAAAGTAGGCAGTTACTCGACCATTTGGCTGGTGGAAGCAGCCAGACAGTTGAGTAAGATCTGCTTTGGTCCAGTCTTTCCTTTGCCTGTGGCTTTTCTTGAGTGGTGGTTCAAGGACTGCTTTCTGCTGTTCCCACCTGCGAAGGAGCCAGAAAGCACAAGGCAGCCCCGATAACCCTCTGGGTGGCTTTTCTCAGGAGCAGCCTGTAGCACCCTTACCTCCCCCAGCACCATGAGAGCACGCTTGCTTCTCCATCTCAGCCCCACCGCTTCCCCCTCCTTCTTCCTCTCCACTCCCCACTGCAACTTTGCATCTGCTGTTGCAAAGCTGTGAGCCGGCTTTGCAAAGCAGCTGCCGGGCTCGCTGGGCTAAGGGCCTTTGCTTCTGGAAATTACACCATCTGGCCCTACACCAGAACGCAGTAGATGGAGTTTATATTTAGATCACCTTGTATCTGGCATCTGGACTTTATTTATCTGCGTGCTTGATGAGACATGGTTTGAGCACTTTCTTTTGTGGATGATATTCTATATAATGTATGTATTGTCAGTTCTCAGTTGCCACAGTGAAAGATGTTCCATAAACATAGGGTATTTCTTCTGTAGAGCTGTCATTTCTATTGGTGGGAGCTGCATGTGAGATGCCATTTATTATCCGTGTCTATTAGAAACATCAGACACAGAGAGGGCTGGTAAGGAACATTTTGCCCTTGTACAGGGCAAATTCTGATTTGATACAAATTCTGACAGATCAGTTCTGACTGTCTGAAAAGGTGGGCAAATGCGTGACAGGTCCAGCAGTACTGAGTATTCTGATATTAAGCTACTTAGTGCTATATATCTCAAGTTTCTATCAATAGGGCTGGGTTGTGGGGTGAGTTGTTTTTTTTTCTTTTCATGTGTGTTTTTGTGTAAAGAAATCTTTGTCATAACTTAAGGACAAAACAAATGACACTCTTAAATGAGTACACAAACTAACATGCTGCAGGAAGGCCAACAGAGGGTGCTGGAGTGATGCGGCTTTTACCTTCACTAGTTCTTTGGTTTCTGAAGAACAATGTGTATTTTGACAAACCTTCTTATTTTGGGATGTCTTACTGTACAGCTGTGGAGTTACTGCATTGTTTGTGCGTTTAATGCCATGATTTTCATACTTCTAAATATTATTTTGTGTTATGAAGGTTATTTCAGAAATGCCAGTTAAGCAATGATATTTACAAGAACAATGTGTATCTACTTAGGGCATTTATTAATTTTCTTTACCTCTAATAAGAGATACAAATGAAAATCCTGCTTTTTCAGAAGAAAAAATTGGGCACAGTGGAAGTGCCAATGATCTCTGTGACTTATACATGTTGTATTGCACATATTTTGAGACTATGGTAACAAGGCACTGATCTGTGAAAGTCATGGTTTGGTGTAAATAATACCTGTGTAGAAATAACATACTTACCAAAAAATGTCTCAAGGAGGAAGAATAAAAAGTTAGATAATGTATGAGCAATCATTGTGTAACACTTTGCAGTTACATTAATTATATCCATACTGTACTTTATTTCAGGTTCCTGTTTTTTATCCTTGTTCAGGGTCTTGTTTCTGCTCTGGTTGTAGAGGAGACTGTGCCCTTTATATACAGGACTGAAAAGACGGTGTGTCTGCACACGGTTGTAACGTTTGGCTGGAGGCTGCTTGATTCAGCTTGCCCTTGTTCTTTGAAGTAAAGCATGTCGGTGGAAGTCAGTATTTACAGTGTTGCCTGAGAGTCTGTTATGGAAAGCACTCCCTTCCTCTCCTCCTGACTCTCCTCCTCTCCCCAAAGTGAAGGGTAATGACTTCAGGCTACCAGAGACTGGAAAGTGCAATTTATCACATGGATATGCAAAACCAGGGGATTGCTTTTAAGATGCAGTCTCTCATTACTGCACAGATGTGATGTATGAAAGACTAAATCCACTATGTTGTATTGATGATGATAACCTGAAGTATTCCATGTTATTGGGATTTTCTTTGATGAGGTTAAAACTTGATAACCCATTTTTTGTCCAAAAATCTTGTACGTCTCTGACAGCGTCTCACAGACATGAACAGACTTCTCAGCAGGGAGATGAGGAACTAGAGCAGTTTCAGGAACCTGTCAGATCTACTGTCTGTCACTTCTCATTTTCCAAAACTGAAAAGTGTCTAAACAATGGGGCCTTAACTTTAAAATGCATCTGGAGTATAGTATACAAAAAGATACCCAAATTTGCAGAAAATTTGGAGGAGCAGATCTGAGCCATGACTGCCCTGTCTGTCTCAGATGCCACAATTTGATGGTTCTCTTAACATTCAGGAAACCTAAACTCTTGCATAAACATGCAAGAAGAGAATTATCCAGACTTACAGTAGTGCTTTTTAAAGTGTGAGCAGAACTACTATTGTGTTTTTATGGAAAACAGCTGCAAAGGGCTATCCAGAAAGAAAAAGGCACTTAAGAGTGAGAAATAAAAATGTATAATAAATATAATGGTGAGGGTGGTTCCTGTTCTTAGGGTAAGGGTGGGGAGAAGAGACAGGGTTGTTAAACACCGCCTTATGAGACAGCAGAAAACTGAGTATCATTTGCTAATATGGACTCAGTAGATCTTTTAATTAAGTGCCCTATCAAACATTTCATGGAGCTGAACAGGTCAAGTAACGTTGGAATTGGACTGTCCTGTTTGCTGCCATGGGTCTGGAGTATTCAGATTGAGAAACGCTGTTCAAGAGGCTGTTCTGACAGCACTGTGGTTGTCCAGATGGGTTGTGACTCAGTCCTTGGAGGTATTCAATGCTTTCGTTGGACAAGGCCCTGAGCAACCGCATCTCATATTCAAGTTAGCACACAAGGTGTCTTCCTCATGTCACAGATCTATGGAGCATCATCACTCCCCAAGCTCACAGAGAACATTCAAACTGTATTCATAGTAACACAATTCAAGTTGGATTTAGTAATCTGGCATTATGGGCCTCTGGGTGGCATCCCAGGACAGCACTCTCTCTCCAAAGTGTGGTACCCACTTCTGCTACCAGTGGTTTTGAACACAGACATGGTGCAGGTGGCAGTCTTGGCTTCAGAGCCTTTGTGCTCTCAGCTTCTTTTCCATCACCACCTTTGGAAACAGCATTAAAACCCAGGACACACTGACAGTAACATGGCATCAGATGATGAGAGTGTTGCTCAGTGGAGGAACACCAGAGACAACTTCATGCTCCTTTGGTACCATGACCAGGGAATCCAGGACATAAACCATACAGTAAGAACAGGCCTCCAGTCCAAAAGCCATCTCTGTGCTGGGATTTTGGGGACTGAGATGATTTCAGCCAGCAAAGGTGAGGGAATGTTGCAATCCTAGCTTTGGGCTGCTTCCATATAGCATAAGAGCAAAGGTACATGGCCTGTCTCAAAGAATGGTCATGGGTGAATAACTTTTGTTTCTGAGCCTGCAGTTATTAGTAGACTGAATAAAAAACTGGCTGCCAGGTGCCTGTAGTTGCACCAAATATGTTTCCTGTTCTAATAGGGACCTTGCAGTTATACCTGAATAGTAAAAGTAGATTCCTACTCTCAGCATTTTTATTTTCCAGAGGCACCACTCTGTTTACTTCTGCTTAAGGAATTACAGCATACTCAAGTTTCCACTGTTGCTTATAGTTTCTGACCAGGAATCTACAAAAAAAAAAATGTCTAGTTCATATTGTCAATGTAAAGACAAGTTGTAATTTAAAAAATGTACATCATTTGTATATAAAATTTTCTCACTTGTTTTATGTCTCTATCCAAGAGCATGAGTTCCTGGTAAGAAAGTATGCGATAATTCTTTTTAACAGCATCTATTATGAAATGTTTGGTAGATAAATACAGGTTTTAAGACTTGGATTTTGTTTAATCTTTTGTTTAATCTCAGAGCAGTAATATATCGTGTTGTCCGGGTGACTGAAGGTTAAGAAGACTGTTATTTTCCCTAGGTAGTTGTGATGGCTCACAAGGCAAAACAGTGATCTCCAGGAAGCAAGCAAGATAGCATCCAGACTGCTTGCAGTTAACCCATCTCTGCCTGAACTAGAAAACTATTTATGAAAATTACATTAAGAGAGATCACTATTGGAAACTGTCGCTTCAGGGAAAGGTAAGACTGCATTAATTATCTAGTCATTATGGATTTACATGAGATTTTTCTATTAGAATGGTAGTGAATTTTATGTATGAATGCATTTCTTTAATGAATAAATGTGGCGACTGTTATCCTTGTTTCAGTAAATAGTTAAAAGTCTTGCATAGGTGAAAAATTTAAAACATGCGTATTGGGATTTGTAAGCTCATGTATATGTAGTTTTTACTGAAATGGGTTGTGTGCAGGATTCTAAATATTTGGCAATGACAGGTTTTCACTTTAATATGAATTACAAAGCTATATTAAGACCATCACATGTGACATGAGATTGTGCACATACTTTACTACAAGTATTTATGGACTGTTTGTCTTAATGTTAGTGAAAGCTGTCAAACCATTACCAGGAGCTGAAAAAACTTGTGGGTTTTAACTAATCTGATACAGTGCAAGTTGAGTTAAAGCCTTCCTGGGCCTGAAATTCCTTGTAGAAAACAGTTGGCTATATTTGGTTTTGTAAATGCTGATACATGTTTGAAAACAGATGATTAAGCATTTTGCATGTGTACTAAATAAATATCTGAAATAGCTGCAATTGCTACCATGCATTTACATCTCAAGGAAAGGGGTGAAAAATAGAGAGCAACATGAATAGAAATTCATCAGGGTCCTTCTCTTGAACAAACCCTGTATACCTGGACTTTCAAAAAGCATTCGATACTATCCCCCATACAATTCTCGTGGAAAAACTGGCTTTGCACGGCCTGGATGAGCATACGATCCACTGGATCAAGCACTGGCTGACTGGAACGTCCCAAAGAGTGGTGCTCAATGGATTTAAATCCAGCTGGTGGCCGGTCACAAGTGGTGTGCCTCAGGGCTCAGTGTTGGGACCATTTCTGTTTAACGTCTTTATTGATGATCTCGATAAGGACATAGGGTGTATCATCAGCAAGTTCGCAGATGACACCAAGTTAAGCAGGAGTGTTGATTCCCAGGAGGATAGGGAAGCTCTACAGAGAGACTTAGATAGATAGGATCATTGGGCCAACATCAATGGTATGAGTTTCAACAAGGGCAAGTACCAGGTCCTGCACTTGGGCCACAATAACCCCATGCAGCTCTACAGGCTTGGGGAAGTGTGCCTGGAAAGCTGCCTGGCAGAAAGAGACCTGGGGGTTCTAATTGACAAGCGGCTGAATATGAGCCGGCAGTGTGCCCAGGTGGCCAAGAAAGCCAACGGCATCCTGGCTTGTATTAGAAATGGCGTGGCCAGCAGAAGCAGGGAGGTGATTGTGCCCCTGTACTCAGCACTGGTGAGGCCACACCTCGAGTATTGTGTCCAGTTTTGGGCACCTCAATACAAGAGAGATATCAAGTGCTGGAGCGAGTGCAGAGGAGGGCAATGAAGCTGGTGAAGGGCCTAGCAAGCAAATCATATGAAGAGCGGTTGAAGGAGCTGGGACTGTTTAGTTTGAGGAGGAGGAAGAGGCTGAGGGGAGACCTCATCACTCTCTACAACTATTTGAAAGGACACCGTAGAGAGGTTGGTGCTGGTCTCTTCTCACAGGTAATTAATGACAGAACAAGAGGGAATGGCTTCAAGCTCCAACAGGGTAGATTTAGACTGACCATTAGGAAAGAATTTTTCACAGGAAGAGTGGTCGGGCATTGGAATAGACTGCCCAGGGAGGTGGTTGAGTCACCATCCCTGGATGTGTTTAAGAGACGTTTAGATGTGATGTTGGGGGATATGGTGTAGGGGAGAACTTTGTAGAGTAGGGTAGATGGTTGGACTCGATGATCCCAAGGGTCTCTTCCAACCTAGACAATTCTATGATTCTATGAAACCCAAACCTTTTTTTCCTACTAAAAAAGGTTGGATGGGTTTTAACCTATCATTATTAAGCTGTAGTATAAAAAAAGATTTCTTGAAGTCAATTAATTTTGTCCCGTAATTAGCTGTAAGTTGTTAGCAGTATTTTTCCTGGAGTACTGGCTTTCATAGTGCTCCCAGTTGTACTCTACTGCAGAGTGGTTCTTTTGCTTTTAAAGAGCAGTACTATAAAAGTTCTTGATAGGGCCACAGACTTTTCAATCTGAGTAGTTATTTTTATGTTCTTTGTTGATTGAGTAAATACAGATTTTTCTCTTTCAGCTTCTCTAGATTTTTGGGTGATGGTTTCCAGTTCATTGGGACAATTATTATAATACAATTTATTATTCAGTGCCTGTTTTATTTTGATGTAGTCTTTTTTTTTAATCCAAGACAGTACAGATCAAAACAAGTAGAAGGATTTATTGATGCTGTAGAGCACAGCGATCTGTAAATGTGTGATATATGTTCTAGACCTATATGACCGTTACGAAGATGGTGACTTTTCATTGCCTAGAGATGAGCTGTTCTGTGCAGCAGGACTGTGTAGATGCAAGCTGACATGAAAAAGGCTCCATAAGGCTGAATCTGTAAGTCCAGTTTGACTTGTGGTAGGGCTCTAGGATGCATCTCCACACCAGCATATGCAATTTCAACCTGGTGTACCATAGAAACATGCTGAAATTTCTGTGTCAGTCACTGAAGGGTATAAGGGAGACATCTAACTCTCATAAAATAATGCAGCTGCAGGAGTCTAGAGCATAGTCACTAGTGCTCGAGACACAAGATTGAGCACGTATTGTTGCACCACGTGAACCAGGAGGGAATGCGTGATGCCTCTGGTCTGGAAAAGTACACTATATGTAATTACAGGCTCTAAGCTGGGAAATGAGAGCCCTGTTTCCTAGACTACCCTGTGACTGTAACTCTAGGACCTCCTATGTCCCAGTTAAGCAAACTCGGAAAATACTGGATTTGACCATGTCTGGACTAGTTTACCTGTTTTACTGTGCCTTGAAACAACTGATTATACTAATGCTTCTCCTCACAAAGCAGTTTAAGAAGATACAACCTCTCAGAAGTTAAGCTAATGGCTTCTGAGTGAAAACGGTATCTCATGGCAGCAGGCTTCCCACTGCAATTAATACAAATTTGGCATATTAGCAGGTGTCTTGTAAATGTCCTTGAACTCAGACATGGAATTACATTAATATGCAAACATATTCACGGGCTTTTATTTTCTAAAAGGGAGATGAGACCTACTGACATGATGTGCTCTTGTGAAATCTCTTGTCTTTTAACAGTTTAGAAAAAATCCCGGGGCATGGAGGGAGTGATTTAGTTCCATTTAACTAGAACAGTGTTGTTTTTTAATTACACTGGTGGCTTATCAGAAAAATTAGCAGTACTAAAGTCTGATGAATGTGGGACCTATTGTCTTCGCGTAGGTTCTCTCAGGTTTTGGAGGATGATGTTGCTGGCATGAGCAAGAGAATGCTAGGGAAGATCGTATCTGTTGCTGCTCATAAACGTAACTGCCTTATTTCCTCTTATTTATTTTAATGCTGCACTATACATTTATGGTCTTTGATTTTTTTGATCTGATGATATTTCAATGGTATATTTGTCATGCTCTAAATTGAACTCAGTCAGTTATGTGCCTTTGGCTTTTGGAAGTAATGAGTGAAAACCATCTATTTCGACTCACCAAGGCATGTGACAAGCTATCTGGCAGTAATCTAGGAATGCAATTAAATGTGTTTAATTATGCATTTTGTTTGCGGTGTTAGAGTTTTAAAATTTTGCAAGGTGGAGGCCTCACAGGACATAAAACCTCAACCATATTATTTTATTTTAGTGCTTTGACTTCATTTTTCAAAGTTTGAGAAACTCCATCATTTATTCACTCAGTTAAGTGTGAAGCCTGTGTTACCTATGAAGGTCCTAATTTTTACTTAAGTTCTGAAAGCAAGCATTAGTTTATTGAGCATCAAAGAAGAGTGCAGGTCCCAGCCACTATAAGTTCAGGAAGTTGTTCTCCGTTTCGATCTCTCTTTTTGGGGGACACTTAAGCCTGGCTGTGTGGAAGAGTCCAATTCTATAATTGCCTCAACTATGTACATATATACATAGGTTATAGTACTTCATAAGCTGGTGGATGAGATATTTAAACAAGATTGACTGATACAGGGAAATAAATGAGAGCTCAGTGTCCAAGAACTGAGATGAAGCAGGAATAAACCAGTAGTTTAAAAAAAACAAAACAAGAAAAAAAAAAAAAAACAGAAAAGGAAGAACTAAAAATAGATAATTTTTTTGTTATTTTTAGAGATTTCTGCTGGTTGCGTAAAAATCACTGAACTTAAAAGGTCACACTACTAATGCTTGGTAACTTTCAAACATTCTTTTTAATCTAGTGCAGAGATCCAAATGAAGACAGACACTTGGAATTTGGGGGAGGCAATATCTTTTTTCCTAATGAAATATATCAATGTTCTAGCTTGAAGTCTCTTCTGGGAAACAGATCAGTATCATTCATCATGTTGTAGCCAACAGTATCGATATTGACTTGAATAAGGTAATAACATTTTAGGGCAGATAAACATCATTTAATATTGCCTAAGAGTGGTTTTTGTTTTTCTTTTCATGTTAAGGTACTGTAGTAATTCATGAAAGGAGTTTGTCAATATTAATCCCAGAAGAATTCTTCAGAATCTTTATAGCTATAAGATGTGCAAGTGTTTAAATAATTTGGCCTTTGCTTGTACCTTTTTACTTCCTTAAAAAGAGGGAGGGGGAAACAAAAGAAAAAAAAAGTGGGAGACCTGCATCTGGTATTGAAGGAAATATTTTTTGTTTAGGAGTGTGCATAGCATGAAAGTTATCACAAAAGAGATGGCAATTCTTATTGAAACAGCAAATACTTCAAAAAAAAAAATCACAAGATGAACAACAAAATCACAGAAAGTATGCCGTTATTTCCAAAGTAAATATTTTAACAAATAGGGTTTTGATACAAGGAACAAGATGTACAAGGAGCAGGATGTGATACATATCCAGTAAAACATTTTAAACACAATTTAAACCCCCTGGCTTTTTCTTGCTTATGTTTAGATAAAATTTAAAGGGTTCCACTCAATGCTATTTTGCTTTGATTAAAACAGATAACATTTTCCCCATGGCGGTGGCTGATTTGTATGTGTTCCTCCATACAGTGAAATAAAGGAAAGGCTTTCATTCTCCATTCCCCCCTATAGAGAAATGAGCTAAAAAGACCAAGGATACAGATATACTACTTTTTCTGTCAGTGCTGATGTGCTATTTTGGGATATGTGCTGACCTACTTTCTATGTTTCCAGAAAGCGAGCTGAAAAAATTTAGCTCAGGTTGCATAAAAATTTGGATTTATTTTTCAGTGGATTTTTGTACATCCTTTCACATAGATGTGCACACACACACACACGTTGGCTAATGTGGGGGTTGATGTACAGTAGCAAATCAAGATTGCCGATTTTGGTACAATTTCAACAATAATAGCAGCAAAGATCTGCTGCTAGACACCTGCCTTTAGAGGATTTGACAGGAAGATGTTTCCTATCTAGTGGTGCTGTTATTTGGAGTTACATGATAAGACAGAAAGCTTTCATTGCCCAGTTTTGAATAAAATTGATACCTAAGTAGAAACATCCAAAGCTTTGGTAAGGATCTCATTATTATATTTTTCCAGTTTCTTCATCATTGTCTTAGGGACTGGAAGATAAAACTCCTTTGAATCATTTACTTTGACTCCGTGCATCTTTTTATTCAGCACTCCGACCATCAAAGAAAGTTCAGCCCATTAGTTTGCCATTCCCAATTAAAATAATGATACACAAAGCTTGGGAATTGTATGAACAAATTATGAGAGAACAAATAATGAGAGATGAAGACCTGCTCCTGCCCTCTGCTTACGGCAGAAAAAATTCATCAGCCCTGGCAGCACTGTGTTCACATGTGGGCTCTCCTCAGCGGAGCAGCTCTGCTGGTGGAAGAAAATCCTGTTTAGTTTATTGTGCTTCACTCAAAACGACTGTAGTGCAGAAGGTCTTGGTGTGGCATTCCTCTCATCTAACCTGTATGAGCATACAAAGGTTAAGCATCTGTAAGTCTCCATAGAAGTCTGCGGTTAAGGGGAAAAGGCGATTTCCCCTATCCTCAGTTAGGGGAGATTAATTCGGCCTTGCAGAAGTACATCTGTCTCTGTGTTAACTGTAGATGGAGTTTAGACTTTGGCAGCTTAATCTTTGAATGTATGCAGCTAGGTGAGAGAAATCCTGTCCCTTTTCTTTTTATATACCACAGCTAGTGTAAGGAGTTTTGTTGATGTATCAGTACTGATGTAGTTCCGGGAATGGCTGGACAGCGTAAATAGGCCTCAAAATATCATGAATGGCAGATCTGAATCTTCCTATGACTGACAGACAGCTTCTTACATCTTCGGAAAGTATTATGACCTACTTAAGCTAAGCTGTGGATATGTTATACATATGTTTTTCTAAGGCATTTGATTTGACACTTCTTTTTTTTAAAATTTACATTGTATAACATAAAGACTACATAACAGTACTTTAAAAAAGTCTGGCTGTCAAATCTTCATGTATAGTTGATAAGTGAGGTGAGTTTTAGCTGTGTGTGAGAGTTATGTTAAGAATCCTACAGACTCTAAGCTTTTTAGTAGGTTTTTTTTTAAGCATTTGGATGATATAAAATTTTCACTTGTTAAGTACCCTCTGCTACTTTGCAGGGTGTCCAAAACTGGTGGGATATTAGTAAATAATGAAGTTGAATCAGTATTACAGCATGATAGTCATGTGAATTTCCTAGTTAAGTCCTCATGGTACAACAAAACATGTTTTTAATGCTGCTACATGGAAGGTGATACAAGCACAGACTGTAGGGTTACAAATACAAAACTTTTCAGGGTAGTAACTTGAAGGAAAGTCAAAGGGCAGTTTAAGAAGCTTGGCTGTCAGTGTCATGCCAAAATACTGTGGTACTAAAATACTGTATCCAGTGCCTTGATATTTCCACTTAAAAATGAGGTAGAAATAAAGGAAAGAGTTCAAAAAAGAGGCCTGTGAAATTTTTCAAGGTCTGGAGGGGAAAAAACCAACACAACCTTAATACTTTGAGGCCTCACGAGTTAAGTCATGTAAACTTATAGAACAGAAATGTACAAGATAACTTGATAATAATCTACAAATTGTTCTCAAAGCAAGGAATTTCTCAGCTTTATAAATAGAGGCACCTGAAAGTTGAAGCTGAACTAGCTCCATCTGAACCCAGATTTTCTCACAAGAAGGAAATATTAACATTGAAATAGATGAATTATAGCATCTCCTACCAAGGAAGGAGCAATATTCCTATCATTGTGGAACACACACCCAAAAGCTAACTTTAACCTTGCCAGTATAGTTAATGGAGAGGCAGAGGTTATTCCCAGCCCTGAATCAATGGCTCTGACCATTGGCTGTAAGAGAGGTACAGGAGACTGGGCTCCCAGACTGAAATTGGGCTTTGTGAATTAATTCCTGTGAGTCTCCAATACTTTCCAAAAGCCTGTCTTTAGCTAGCAGGCAAAACTCTGCAACCTTCTGTATACAGTTGGTCCAGATGACCCTCGCGTACGCTTATCTCTTGTTTTTTATGTTCCTGTGTTGTATTCTTTCCCATGCAAGCAGATGTGTCCTGCTTGTTATACTTGAGAACCATATCTGGGAATCTTGTTTCTGTTGAAATGTGATCTGAAATTCACCCATCTCCCCGTATGCTTCCAATCTATGTGGGAACCAAGGGGATCTCAGGTTATTTAGGTCCCCTTGGGACCCCCTATTAGTTTCCACCCTCCCCAGAAATATTTATTGCATTTGCATATTCTGCTGAAAGTGCTGTCTCCCTAATACTCTGCTGTTTGTAGTCAAGACTTGTAAGGGTAGCCCCAAATAATTTTCTCCACCTAAGAATGATAGAAATTATATGACCAGGACTGTAAAGTGTCATGAGTAGGTCTGATCCTTGCTATCGTACTTTTTCACTTCCATCACTGAAAGTTATTGTCAGATGCAGAGTCGCTTTCATAGAATCATAGAATGGTTTAGGTTGGAAGGGACCTTGAAGATCATTGACTTCCAACCCCCCTGCCATAGACAGGGACACCTCCCACTAGACCAGGTTGCCCAAGGCCACGCCCAGCCTGGCCTTAAACACCTACAGGGATGGGGCCTCAACAACGTCTCTGGGCAACCTGTTCCAGTGCCTTACCACCCTCAGAGTGAAAAATTTCTTCCCAATGTTTAATCTGTACCTGCCCTCTTCCAGTTTAAAGCCATTCCCCCTTGTCCTACCATTACATGCCCTAGTAAAAAGTCCTTCCCCAGCTCTCCTGTAGGCCCCCTTTAGGTACTGGAAGGCCGCAATAAGGTCTCCCTGGAGCCTTCTCTTCTCCAGGCTGAACAGCCCCAACTCTTTCAGCCTCTCCTCATAGGAGAGGTGCTCTAGCCCTCGGATCATCCTCGTGGCTCTCCTCTGGACATGCTCCAGCAGGTCCGTGTCCTTCTTATGCTGGGGAGTCCAGAGCTGGATGCAGTACTCCAGGTGGGGTCTCACGAGAGCAGAGTAGAGGGGCAGAATCACCTCCCTTGACCTGCTGGCCACACTTCAGATGCAGCCCAGGATACGGTTGGCCTTCTGGGCTGTGATCACACATTGCTGGCTCACGTTGAGCTTCTTGTCAATCAGCACCCCCAGGTCCTTCTCCTCAGGGCTGCTCTCCAGCCATTCCCTGCTGAGCCTGTATTTGTATTTGGGATTGGCCCAACCCAGATGTAGGACCTTGTACTTGGCCTTGTTGAACTGCATGAGGTTGTCTTGGGCCCACCTCTCCAGCCTGTCCAGGTCCCTCTGGATGGCATCCCTCCCCTCCAGTGTGTCTACCTCGCCAAACAGCTTGGTATCATCGGCAGACTTGCTGAGGGTGCACTCGACCCCACTGTCCATGTCACCGACAAAGATGTTGAACAGTGCAGGGCCCAGTACCAACCAGCTAAATTTGTAGTGCTAACATGACAGCAGTGCCTAACTACAAAAAATGTAAGGGTAGTGATTCCTAACAGAAATTGATTGAAGGACTTATCTTACTGATATATGTCTGCCTGAAAATAATTAGTTTCTGTAGTATTACCAATTTTTCTTGGAAGTTTGCATAATTACACAAGTGTTCAGGAATGTATTTTTCATCTTTGCCTGTCCTAGAGACTGGTAACAACTTGACTTCCCAGAGATAAGCCAGATCATGGTATTCTATGCTATCACAGGCATTAGTTCTTCGAATTCCTCTTGAAACTAATCTGAAATGTCAGGAAATTATAGTTTATCTGAGCTACATGAGCATACTGCAATAGGGCTGCAGAGTCTTTGAGTATCTTTGAATCTAGATTAATTTCAGGATTATCATCCTGAGTCCTAAAAGCCCTAAATGGTCTATAGCTGAAAAACTTACTGCTCCACAATATTTTGCCAGTCATCTTTATTTGGGGGCTACAAAGCCTGGACCTGAGCTTGCAAGAAGCAGGAGGACAATGGTGTTCATGCACCTCCCTGGACTGTGCAACGAATTACTGGAAGAGTTCAGTGGGAGTCTCGCTATGTTTTGGGAGTGTTGCAGGATTTATCTCCCTTGGCAAGCTTTTTTCTCTCTAACTAAGCTCTTAATTGACTTTGTGTGAAATAAATTCCCCAGTTCTGAAGCCCTGTATAGAGATAACAGTAGAAGACAGTAGGGAGTGGAAGGGTGTTTCCTTTTCTTGAGAGAGCTGATATATGTGTCAATTAATGTTCACAGTCAGTGGGCAAACAGGTGTCTTAAAATATGTACTTGCTACAGTGAGTGTCTGACTTAAACTAGGTTATTGCACAGTTTCATTTAACACTAACACTATGTTTTTCTCAGTTGTTTTCATACGTGTTACTAGTCAGAATAAGGTTGTGTGGTCTTAGTTTAAAATTTAGCAGTTGCACAGCTGACTCAGAAAAACTCTCCTTTTCTGTTCTGTTGTTGCAAAAGTGATCTTTATTTCTTATTTTCATTGTGTGCAACAGTGTGTGTGTGTATATATATATACTTGGTGTTTATCTGGTGAGCCTTGGGCCACTGCAGCTGTGTGCAGGGACAGACTTTAGGCAGCACAATCCCTAAAGGGAGCATCTGTTAAACACATGATCTCTTTTGTCATTTTGCCTGTATTTTGTGCTGTTTGCAAAGGGGACACAGCTACCCTCTTCTGCTAATACTGTTTTGAATGCATCTGCTGTCATTCTTGCAAATTAACTATTGCTAAATTAGTCTAAATTATAGTTAAGCCAGGCTAGTAGATAGTTACAATCTCATCCAAATTTTTAAACGTTTTTCTAATTCGTTCAGTTCTTCTTGTATTAATAATAGCTGTGACCACTGAGGGTCCTAATCTGAATAAATCACAGGGAAATTGAATAATCATTATACATCTGTACAGTTTTATTAGCCATATTAAAATATGTATAAAATATATATATAAAAAGCACAGGCACACTCCCTTAAATCTAACATTCGTGTGCAGGCTATATAAATTGTGTCAAGTTTGTAACAGTGTAATACAGCATGATGTTTTTCCAGTCCTGTCCAGGCACAATGTTTCAGGCATGATTTGGATGCCATCTTGTCATGCAGCTAATGCTTTAAAAAGTCAGAGGAAAATAATCAGTAAAATTGGGAGCTTTTAATGTCATTGTTTAAAAAGGGCGCATTTTTTAACTAGCTAGGTTCTCCTACATCTTCAGGAAACGAGATGGAGGAAAGAGAACCCCAAAATATCTCTGACTTCAAGTCAGTCTGTACAGGGAATCTTGTTCTTCCTTTCATGTTTTGTGGGTTTTTTTCCTCTCTTTCAGTTTTTAAACACTTGGAATTTTTCACTTACCTTAAAGCTTGGTTTAGGGGTCAGCCCCTGCTTGTGCTTGCCAAGCAGTGCTTGCTGTTGCTCGAGGCAGCACTGTATGTCGGTTACTTGCCGTTGGCCACTGCTTCCTGTGGTTTGGAGGCCCTGAGTTTCTTCACATCCTTTTCTTTTCCCTATTTTTTTTTTACACGTGTACTGGCTGTTGTCTTTTATCTCTGAGTATCGAGAAAAAAGAAAAGAAAAAAGAAAATTTACATTTAATATTCGGGTAGCTGTTCCTTTCCTTGCTTTCTATCTTTCCGTGACAATGTAAGAGGAGCTCCAGACTGCTGCTAAATCCACATTTATGACTTCTGTAGAGAACCTTCCCCTTAGCCGCTCTCATTTTACCCAGGCAATGCTTTGCTTACTACAGATGGGAGAGGGAGAAGGGGAAAAGAAAGGGACACACAGAGACACAAAGGATCTATTTATTTGCAATTCGGGAGGACTGGCAAAGCATGAGTAAGCAGTTCATCTAATTCAGGTGCAGTTGGTAAGAGAGGTGACAGAACTCTGCTGTAAGTCTGTACACAGAAAAGTGCTTATTTTATGAAAGAACTATCCTACTCTATTGCAGTGTTAAACGCAATAAGTGGGTCTTATTAATACTGTTCAAAGCAAAATAAGTATTTATAATAAAACTACAGAAGTTTAATATTGTACAATTGAAGATGCACAAATCAGGTGTGGGTTATTTGTGTCTGTATCTGGAGGTTTTAAAGATAATTTACACATCCATCCTTTATGATGCTGTAGCAATGTCGTGTTGGTTCTTGTATATCACTGTATACCGACTTCTGTAGCAGAAGCTGAAAGTCATGTCCTCAGAGTTATGCCTCAATCAGCCATTCAAAGTAGCTGGTGAAGATGCATTCTGATGTTTCTAGAGCTCTGGCCTCAGGTGGGAAACCTTCATTTTCTTATTGATTGGGCTTGCACTTGGGACCGTTTTATAAGTATTTCTGAGGAAGCTGAAATACAGCCAAGAATACAGAGAGCAAATTGAGTATTTCCCTAATACTAGAGAGAGAATAAAATTAAGTCAAAGTGTATATAAATCTGTATGTTACACTTCCCATGAAAGGGGAAGTGCTGAAAGCATGCCAAACAAATAACTTTAAACCTATTTCTGTGTACCAAACATCAAGTAAATGGATGTGGTTCTGACTCCCCTGTGAGTGTGACAGCTAAGAAGGAGGATGTTTGCTGACTGATGGAGGTGGAATGCATTTGTCATCTTAGACAAAAATTTAAGATGCTTTTGTAAAGACTGCTTTTGTCTCTGGGCAAAACTGAAGGATAGGCTCACACCTTCCAGTTTGTGTGCTCCTTTGGCCAATACTTTTGCTTTAATAGAAGCCTTTATAACCACTGGATGAAATTGAAAATCAGTTGAATAAAACTAGGTTATGTTGCTGTCAGTGTTAGGGATCCATCTACAGTCATTGTATTGCTACTAAAACTCTAGAATTATCATAGCTAAATGTGGCTTTCCTATTCAGTGCAACATGCCATGCGTGAAAATGAAGAGGGCTTTTGGGGAGAGTATGGAGAAGCTGGCAAGCTACAGGCTCAGCATATAATCAAGCATAATCTGAGCTGATACTGAACAATAAAAATTTCTATGCTCCAATTCCTTTAGTCGTAGCTATGAGTACACTTATTTCTGAAAACAGTATGATTTGTGCATCTGAATTTAGGTGTGGCCTGAGTACACATAGGAGATCCATCTGCCTGGCGACTCAGGCAAAATATAGGTACTTCACATATTTGTATTCAATGAAGAACTAAAATATAAGCTATACCTGGCTGTTCAGACTGCTACACTTGAAAATGAGCAAGTGTCAGCCTTAAGGATCTAGGGAACAGTTTGCCCCAACATAATGGTACAGTTGAAGCCCAGACCAGTAGGAGCCTACATGACGGTACAGTTGAAGCCTAGACCAGTAGGAGCCTGGGCAGTAATGCCTTCTGCTGTTCTGGAACCCAGTCCCACTAGAGGCAACACAGTTCTCCCCCATTTGAGAAAGGAAGATCATATTCTGGAGAGGCTCAAAAGATTATTTTTTTTTTTAATCCCCAAACCATGAGCAAGTTAGAGCTCCTGGCCTGGATGACATGTGGGATCATGACAGCCTTGATTCAAAACTTAAATGGTGCTGGAGAGAAGGCGGTCTCGATCCCTAAGATCTGGGCACGTAGATTTCACTCAGATCTGAGCTGATGTGGAAATTGAATAATCTGTATTTCACCCTTAATTAGTAATAGATGATATAAAATGTGTTTCATAATGTGGATGTAGAAGTAGTATCTAGACTCAGAAGAGGAAATGCCAATTAAAGAGTTAAATATTGTTACTGGACTCAAAGACTGGTGATAGTTGTTGCATGCTTTTTTGTGCGCGGGTAATGACATAACACTCACCAGGTACTAGCCCAGGGGTTCGAGATCACATCCTTGCATCAGGTTGTAACACACAGTGTTAAGACCTAAGGCATGGATATTCAGGGAGGATGTGATGGAAGTTAAGTGACTGTGCATTAAGTAGAGTCTGACATTATAGCAAGACGTGGAGGGTGCGAAAAGATGAAAAATGAAATCTTGACAAGGACTTGAGGACTGCATAGCTGAATTTTCTCTCCTCCCTTCTTTTCAGTATGGTACTTATTTCAAAGTGTTTCCTGAGACACTGTTCCCATTTGTTTTTTTTTTCTTGCAATGTAGGAAAGACATGTGAAACCTAATTTAGGTCTGTCCCATTACATTGCATAGGACAGGTTTACTGGAGGGTGATATAAGTTTTGGCTGCCTTTCTTGTTTCCTCTTCATTAACAGAATTTCATGTAACACAAGCAATCCAGAGTCTTGGGCAAGGGACTATTTCTGCCGCAGGGCAGCCCAATCTATCTGTGTTGCATCTCATCCAGCGCTGAATCAATGCAACTGTAATATGTTGGAATATTTTAAAGTCTATATGTTATTAATAGGCCACATGCGTATTTGCCCATCCATGAGAAACAGAATTTTCATTATCCTTTAGTTTTCATGACAAGGAAAGAAAGAAGACTGAATTTCCTAAACCTCTGTGATCACTTGGGACAGTGTCCTTGCTGAACAGCAAGTGTAGAATAATCTCTTTGTAACTGATGGAAACTTTCATTAAAACAATCCTCTCTAAAAAGTACTTTCAAGTTCCGAATGTTGTGAATTTTTCTCCTCTATATCTGTAACACTTTTTTTCTACAGAAGCTGAAATGCTTTCTTATTATCTCACAGATATGCACTAACAAAACTTAATTTATTTATGTAAAATACTGAACACTCAGAAGTGGTTTTAAATAGAAAATTGTCTCTGAAATCTGTAACCTTCATATTTGTAGCTTGCTCACAGTATTTACTTTCTACACAGAATGCAATTAAAAAAACAGGGACATCTGCCATATTTTATTCAAGACTAATAATACACCCCACTATATAAAATTCCTGCAAAGCTTGTAGGTCTTTTTCTTAGCACTGTACCCAAAGCATAGGCCTAATGTCACAGATTGCAGTGGAATAATAGCAAGCATGATTTTGTAATGATGAGTACTACCGTTGTGCGGATTCTGGCAAGTTGCACCCTCAGCCTTTGATCTTTGGAAGATGCCCAGCCTCTGGGCTGCCGCTTGGGCAAAGCCACATGTCCTGACAGCTCTGAGGCCATCTGCGAGGAGCCCCGTTGGCTGCCTGGTTTCCTGCACTGTGCCTCTACACTCTACCCAGCCAGAAAACGCCTGTTTTCAGGGCTTGCACTGCTTTTCTGTTGGAGAGGGATAGACTTTCAAGTCCTTGTGAAGATAAAGGCTGCGATAGCTATCATGTAATGGGAACATCAGCGTGAAGTGAAATTACTACAAATGTTCATTAGCATATGAATTGTTCTGCTTATGAAATGCTGTGACATGAGTCAGCTTCCCCTCTAAATATGGGAAGCATGCATTATGGATCAAACAGTAAGGGACTAATATTATCTTAGAACCAGATTACAGCTTTAACCATATATTTTGTTTGTTGTTAGCAAACAAGAATATGACTACAAATTAAAGGTGCTTATCTTCTTTCAGCTGAAAGACAATGCAGTTGAAACACTTAGCCAAATCTCCTGTCAATATGCACCTATAAAAATCAGCATGCCAGCACAGAAAGCAACTAACTCTGGAAAAGCTGTGTGCTCTTCTTCATGTTTTATCTGTTTGTGTTTGATTGAGGTGAGGAATTGTCTGGGTTGAAAGCTTCTGTAACTGTAATTCAATATTAAGTTATCTATCGCAAATTAAAACTGTGAAATGTTGTGCGTGATATGACTAGCATCTAATACTCTGATTTGGCTTGCTCTAAGGTCAAGTGTAGCCTGGCAACTAAGTCCTAATTGCACTATTCTACGAGTCAAGCATTTGCTACAAGGGTAGAAATTAATGTGAACCTAAAATGATCTCTTCGCTGGCTTTGAAAGTATGGCCATGACTGGTTATTTGTTGACCTTTTCCTCTTACACTCACTTCTGAAAAGTGATGCTTGACTAAGGAGAGTTTTTTTGGATGCTGAGGCTGTATCAAATCCAGGCTCTTTGCTTATAACAGCATTAGACTGGAAGAAATGGGTTAATTCAAGCATAGAATGTGTCAGATGTTCACATCCTATGGATTAAGACAACCAGGTTATTCCAGAAAATTAAACAAATCATTTTTGAGTAACAGTTGGAGGGTTTGAACACCTGTATATTTTCCTCACTGTTTGATTCCCCACTTTTAATTCTTGCATTGTTTAACTTTCCTGTTTGAAACGCAAACCAAAAGAGGTTAGAGACTTCATAGCACACGTGTTTGCAGATCTGTGACTGTTCTGCTATGTATAGGGGATAAGACCTAGGTAATAAGTGCTTACAGGAAAAAAAAAAAAGAAGAAAAAGTTTTCTGAATGCTTATGTACTGTTAAACAGTCTCCTCTGAGCAAGCAGGTACCCAAGAACAGTCAACTTGGTTGTTATCAATCAATCAACTTGATTTCTTTAAACACTTCTGACACCTGTAAAACCCACCCAGAACGCAGTAAGTAGCCTGAAAATTGCCTTTGTAACCTTAGTTTTACAAACACTTTAACTAGGGGTAACCTGGTACAGTCACTAAAATAAATGATTCCTATATCCCTGTCCTAGATGCTTACTCTTGCCTTTTGTCCCTTGTGGCAGCATTGCTAAAAACAAATAAATAAACAAAAGGTTAACCTAAGTTTGTGCTATGGTTTGCTGTGCAGCCTCACAGAATGGGTGTTAATGCAAGAAGCAGGGAGGCTCCGTGGGCCGCAGGCAAGAAGGGTGAGGCTTGACTGATTGGTTGGTTGATGTTTAAAATGTTAGTACAGCTCAGACTTTCTTTTCCTGCCATTGTAGTTCCTCCAACATATATGCCTAAGAGGTATCCTTGGAGGTGTTTACGTACCATTCTACTCTGATATGTATTGCATGGTGGGAGGGTACACATCAGGGTACACTGATGTGGACGTTACTTTACCAAACCAGACAGGAAGTCATTGTGGTGTTGTTTTTTTTCTTCCACAATGCAGATTTTCTGGGCCAGCCTGACACATTGAGAACACTTCTTAGGAAACTTTTTCTTATTTCTGCTGGTGATGAGCATGAATATTTCCTCAGCTGAATGTGATAATGACAGCTCTAATACAGTCATAATAACACATGGGTTACTGCACATGAAATATAACAAGATTTGCTGCTGTATTATTGAACAAAAAGCTAATATAATTCCTCCTGTGAGAAAACTTACTTTTCTATGACCTGGACCTTCCTAATTTTGTAGCCTTAAATCTGTATTTCTGCAATACAGTGTATAGTCCAAATACAAATTGTTTATGAAACATCAGTTTCCATTAGCTTTTATTTACCAAACTTTAATCAAAAGAAATAGTATTAGAAACTGCAGAGACTACAATTGGGTAGTGTGCTGGAGGCAAGGGGTATGATATTCTGATTTAGCCTTTACCATAATGGATAAATCTGTAGTTCAGCTATCTAAATCGGGCACTTTTTTAATTACACTGAACTTTCAAAATTGTAGGAATGTGCTGGACTACGCTGAACCTACCAGAGAAGTCTGAAGCCAACCTGAAAATGTAGCCAAATTATAATTCCCATGCTTTGCTTTTCATCATTTGAGCACTTTCATGATTCAGTTCTGAACTTAACACAATGATTATTTTCTTTTAGTAATCTCTTCTGAAGGTTCTTGTTTAAATCTTTGATGGGATAAATCAATAATTAGTCTTCTTTTATCTTCTATGTTCAAACAACTGTAATAGAGTAATGACACTTTTTTTTTTTCAGAAGCCATGTTGATTAGTCCTACTGTGTTGTAATCTTGGTGTTTTACTCAACTCTTAATTATCATTTTAATCACCCTTTCAGATAAAAGACTTGATGAAGTGTAATACCTTAAACTATGGTATATCTTTTTAAAAAAAAAAATGTATATATTTCATTCTCCAGTCTTTATTGTAATTTTCAATGATTTACTTTTTTTTTGCAAAACACTTTAACCATTTGATTCTTGATTTCCTTCTGGATTCCTGGATGTATATGATATGATAGGAACCTTGTGATTAATTGCATACAAGCTAACAAGTTTATATTTCCACATATCATGCTTACATTTTTTGTTGGGTGGTTTTGTTGTTGGGGTTTTTTTCTGGTTTTATTTCCATTTAAAGGTGCAAAGCTTTCATCTTTAAGTAGAAAATAGGAAGTCTGAAAGGGATGTTGTCACTACAGCCTCGGTGGAGAAGAATCTCAAATTTTACCAAGAGTGTTCTTTTCCTATCTTTCTGTGCTGAATCTTAAAATCTTTTGTGAATGCTCAGTTCATTTGCTTTATTTCATTTGTCTTATAATTAACAATCAGCCCTTACAAGTGCCTCTTCCTCCCCCATTCCCAGTTTTGTTCTTTGTATTTTGCTGTAACTTACTCTGTGCTGGTCTCACTTGGGAGTGTTATAAGTTGATCTCACAAAATTGACGTGAGACAGAGTCAATTAAAATTTGGAGTATTTATTAGCAAGCGGCAGCAAGCAAAACAGCGCTGGGCGGCCCGGGAGTCTCACTCCACCGACGGCGCGCACTCAATGCAGCGGCTTTCTCAAATATATATGGTACTTTTTACATAATCATAAGATCTCTTAATACGGCTATACATATGCATAACCTATCCCCGCTTCGTATTAAAATTAGCTTTAAGAAGTCATTTTCATAAACTCCTCCTAACTGCGCTTGCGCAATGCTTTGTGGTGGTGGTCGCTGAGGGTCTTGAGGATGAAGGCTGCAAATTCTTCTTCATCACTTCAAGTAACCTTTTGTCCCTGCGCAGACTCAGTTTTTCTTTTTGGTCTCTGTCCAGACTGCAGGGTTGGTTTCAGCCGCCTTTCAAGGCCTTCTTTTATTTGTTATCAGGAGCTGTCCTTGGCAATGCCTCAAGACTTCTTGCTTCGTCCATTTTTTATCAGGCCTGTCTTTTAGGTTATGAATTACTACTAGTTAATTAGTACTATATCTTTGACTTAGTCCCCCCCCTTTTTCTAAAGAGTTAGTAAATTCTATAAGGATTCTTCATCTAACATTTTCTCAAAGTATTTATCTAAGTGCTATAGGTATCTCTAAAACTCTGGCAGTACTAAACGAACACCTTTAAAATTACACAAATTAACATCTTAAACACTAGTATTGCCAGTGGTCTTGGGGTGAAGGTTTCTTTCCTTCAAGTCTTTTCACAATTTATTATACTTTGTCTACATAACTTGACCCTGCAGCTTAGTTTTGCCTGCACAATCATGCATATCTTGTTTACACAGTAAAATGTTGGCCATCTTGCCACCTCTTGTTAAGCAGTTGCCTTCTTGTGGAAATGTAAGTTTTTAGGTTTGGTGAACAAACGATACTGAGTTTATCACAGGGAGTAGACAAGTTTTTACACATGCCCCTCAAAAATGAGAAAATGACCAACAGGAGATACATAAACCAAATCACTGAAAGAGTTAGGCTACTAAAATGGCACTCAGGCACTTCATTCCAACAACTTTCAGACACCACCAGAACACTCAGCCTCTGTTCTACTGCTGCATATTCCTTTACTGTACATGCTTACAATTTTCAGTTTTCAGACCACATATTTGCCTATCTTGATTTTTAAGCTAAATGAATGTTCAAAGTATGTCTTCTAGAGTGGATCGTACAAAAGGCAATTTAGTGATGAGATGTTTGGGGTTTTCACCTGGCCTCTTCTGGATTTCTACCTGAAGGCCACTCAAGGGTAAACTGTTCTTAGATTCCCGTGTGCCACTGCTGGATCAGGGGCTTGCGCCCTTGACAGGTCTCCCCCCATCTGAAAGAGTGTGATCACTGTCGCGCCTTTGAGTATCCCGGCAGCGATTTCTCCTATTGGAAGTGTTCCACTTGGTATGAATATTCATTGGGCTGCAGAAGGTAAGGCTGTATAGTGCAGCAATTGTATCACTCAGCTAGAATATGGGACAGTCACTTTCAAGTCACTCTTCTAATGACTATTTAATTATTTATACATTTTGGAGTAGTTTCAGTTAAGAAAAGCTAAGACCTGTTTCCAGAATATTGTGCAGCCTGGTGGTTAGATCACTTACTGAAGATGTTGAAATTTTATTTAAAGCTTCCGTCAAATTTCAGTTTAAAGCTCCTCAAATGTCAATTCCTGCATTTGGTAATTGTTATTTCTTTGTCTTGACACATGGTTCAAATATATTTATATTTACTCAGGTTTAAGCACTTTCTGTTGTTTTGAAAAGCTTTTGATTCATTTACTTCGGTTTAGTTCGACTATTGGGAATAGACTGAATATCTTTATGTTGGTTTAGTCAAAGCTGAAAAAGCAAGTGGAATTGGAAGAGAAGGGGAAGCAAGGAAAGCTTCTCTGACCTGTTTTTATAATTAACTGGGAAAAAAAGAGGATGAGATCCACAGTTTCTACAGATTTGAAGGACATGAAAGAAGTATTTTGGCCTCTAATGATGAAGACCAGTGCCTAGAGGAATTTTTAAAAAGTACCTGAGCAATTTAGATGTACAATTCCCTTTGGTTATAACCTAATTCCCACCACCTAGCCTATTTTGGAGTCCAGTGGGATTTTCAAAAGCTTATTTCTGCATATAAACAGAGCTCACAATCCTTTGAATACCCAACAAGACCAGAAACAATCAATTTGCTGTCTACAGTTAGTGTTCACTTGGTTTAAGTCACTTTGGTTGAAATAATCAGTTTATTCTGAATGCAGGGTATGATTTCCGGATCCAGTGTACTTAAGATTGGATTTTTCCGTTAATAATTTCAACTTCCAGCCAAATGCAATTTAATTTCCAGAGGAAGAAGACAAAATATAGTAGACTATTTGCATCCTTCTGCATTTCTAATACAATAAAATATTTTAAAAGCTACATTGTATTAAGATACATCATTTCCCCTCGTCCCTTCCAAAAGCATGTGGGTGAACAGTTTATTTCTTGTCAGCAATAATAAGGGTTGTACTGAATTTAATCAAAAACTGTATTTGGAGCAGCCAACCTCTTGATTATTACACCAATCATACCGTGTACCCTATCTTTAGGAAAGTAATTAAAGCATTCATGGTTTAAGTGTTTTAAATGATTTGGAGAAATCCAGTTCTATCTTTAGGTGTTAAAATCAGTTTGCCTTAGGTATCCATAGTTGAAACACTAGTTACTCTCACTTGGAATTACCACTCTGCTTATTCACTTTGCCATATTAAAAGTTGTTGTTGTTTAAAAGTAAAATGTATGTAGTTAGAAGATTTGTTAGTTTTAATTTACTAATTCATTTTGTCTCATTTATGATAGAATTCAAGTAAGAAAATCAGCAAGTTCATAGAAAATGTTAGGATTTGTCCTTGCTTCCTTCTGAACGTTTAAGAAAGTAAGATCAGACCCTTGGGAGACTCACAAGATTTCATTGGGATAACTGGAACAAAACAAGAAGAGTACCTTGGCTTTTAGTGAAATGCAGAATTTGCAGACCATCTTTGGCATACACATATTTAAATGGCTCATTTTTATTAGTCAGCAGTTACATAGAGAGAAAATTAGTCACACTGGCAGATCTTTGATTCTGACTCCAGTAGGAAACAACATTATTGCTTCTTGAGGGAGGAAGCCCAGACAGAGAGTTGTGGCCATAAAAACTTTTGTGCTTTGGACTGTTTATCTGTCTTTTAAATGTAACATTGTCAAAGGAGAGGACTAAAAACCGGAACGAACTGTTGAGGTGGTACCTTTACCCAGACAGGGTCCCTAGACTAGGCACTGGGTTGGTTTTTTGTTGCCTTTTTTTTTTTTCCCCATCTCACTCTATTTTCTTTTTTTAAGGTTTAGCAACGCTTGTTTAGCTTGCCAAGTTAATGAACTATTAATGAACTGATCTGAGAAATGCTGTTGGTATAATATAAACCATAACTAGCCCTAGACGGTGCCTCATATGAAATGGCTTTTTCCCCTTTGCGCAGATTGCGCTGCTGAGCTCAGGTTTGTTGAACTTCCTAATTACCTCCAAACTTTCAAAGGAATGATTTCAGCGTGTCTCCTCCCTGTGCTGTCTCACTGATGCAAGGAGGGGCGATGCAGTAACTCTACACCTGTTCCAGCACACGCCTATCAACTCGCTCAACTTCCCCAGCGAGTGCCGGGTTGAGCCTGAGAACATCCGAGATTGCTTGGGTCTGTGACCACTGGTCCAAATACTTCTGGATGTTCGGGTTGGCTTTGCGCTGGGGCGGCTTTAATAGTTAGCGCTCTATAATGGCAGTTGATGACAGCAACGTGTACTCTAGGACTAAAAGTAAACTGAATTCCTGTCAGACTCATTGTAAATCAACAAGACGGAGAAGCCTACCACCAGACATCCTGCTAGAAAATGATTTTAAAGGAAAGTTTCAAAGAAATATTAGGAATATAGAGCCTATACAGCCAAGGCGCCCTAAGAAAAGACCTTCTATATTTTCAGGTAGGAAATGCTATGTTAATAGTATGTTGGTGCAGTATCTTCTAAACATTTTTGGCAATATTTGAAGGATTCATGAACTGATGCCAGTCAGAATTTGTTGTATTTTAAAACCTAAGACAGTCTTCACAGATAATCAAGTACCATTTACGTTACACTATGTCAGCCATTAGAGTTGAAGTGATAGAACCAAAACCAGAGACTTTCTTCATGTTTTTTATTTCATGTTGCTTGCGGGGATTTATTTCTTTTTCATACTTTGCATTTAAAGAAAACCAATTGTTTCTCTAGAGCTTTAAACTCCATTTTGCTTAACCCGACTTGCTATGCAGTCAAAAGCTGCAGTATAAGTATCTCTCTTGCTGTTCTAATCCTGTACCTCATTGCTTTTCTGGAGGAGAGTGGTTTTTATGCAGACTTCTTCAGTCTGACTGGTGTTTTTTGGTTTGTTTTTTTTTTTTGTTTTTTTGGGTTTTTTTTGTGTAGCCAGAAATTAACATCACTAAATAGTGAAATGCATGCTTTGAATTCCTGGCTTGCACTGGAGCCTGTAATGACTGTAGTTAATAGTTCAGTTTAACTCTCTAGTTGTTAAGAAGTAGGAACAAGGTGTAAGAGTGGATTTCAGTCAAGCTAATGGCAATTCTGGATTATTTTGTTGTTTTTTTAAAAAATTATTCAAAATATACCTAAAAATAGGCAACAAATTAGCATAAGGACAAAGGATTTCTTGCAAAACAATCGGGTCATCTTTACTAGGTGGACTTAAAAAGTTTTAGGGGCGAAAAAATCAATACCAGCTCATCCCTACTGAAACTGAAGATGTGTTTCTGTGAGGCAATCAGATGAAATTAAATCCTTTATAGAAACAAAAATATACTGGGTTTTATATTTAGGTGTCTCCATTTCCAGATGAAAATGGGTGAAATAATACAATCATACAGATCTTTGAAGAGCTATGAAGTATAATTAAAAGTGTTATTGATTGTATTCCTTAATGACAGCTAAACTTACATGGGTACCTTCTCCTGAGCTGAAATACTGCTGAAGGAATGGGAATACAATGTTAAAAGATGACACAGGGCAGCACCATTTGTGTGGGATTTAGAGCCTCCGTTGTACTTTTGTTAAGGTATTTGAAATATTTCAACACCTTAGGAAACAAAGCTTTCTTCCTCCTGCCTATTCTACTTCTTCCCCAGCTTAAAAAACTGCAGAAAGCCTTATCGGATCTTAAGTCAGGTGACTCAGACATGCCCAAGGCTCCTGTGCTTCCCAGTGCCTGAACAAGCTCTTCCTGGGGTGATGTGGTCTGTTGGTGACTGTCAAAGCATGTTATTTTGGGTAAGATAGACCCTCTGTATCTTATTCTTTCTCAGTTGCTGCTTTTTGCATTCTAGCTACCTTTTCTGCTCCTTAATTACTTCTATGTCTGGGTTTTTTTTTCTGTACAACATTTTTGTTAGGAAAAAACACATTAAATAGCCTTGTGTTTGATCCCCAACACCCATACTCTGTTGTGCCCACCCAGATTTCTCCTTTAATATGTGATCTTTCTTTTTTTTTAAATGCAATTCTTCATTCTCTCCCTTCTCTTTCCACCCTCCAAAATTACCACAGTAGCAGTAATACTCCATCGTTTGTGCTGCGTCAGATATGAGCATTTTAATGTAGTTTGTGTGTCTGGAATGCTGCCATTATGCTTATGAAATCCACTGCAGCTGTGTTACTGTACACTCAAGGGCACTTAACTCACAGGTAATGCAAATTGCTTGCTATAAGCAATTGATGGAGCATGATGGAAAGATGGGTGTAGTCTTTCATTTGGTAGGTCAGCAGTATACATGGGAGAAGCTTTACTTGATTTGCTTTTGAAAACAGGTTAACAAAGTAAGCTTGAAGTCCTCTAGACCATTGTCTTTCGTGCTGTAAATGTAGGTTAGAATGGAAACAGAGCTGTATCATAGAATCATGGAATGGTTTGGGTTGGGAGGGACCTCTGAAGATCATATAGTCCAACACCCACCCCACCCCCCTCCGCTGTGGGCAGGGACATCTTCCACCACTAGATCCAGTTGCTCAAAGCCCTGTCCAACCAGACCCTGAACACTTGAGATAGATAGATAAATAGATAGATAGATAGATATTAAATATGTATATATATTTTATATATTTATATATTTGTTCTGGAGTCTGTTGGATCACTGCTGAAGCCCTCTGAAGAATGGGGTAATTCATACTTACTTGTTTCAGCCTAGTCATCCATTAATATAAATATTTTAAACCTGTATCATTTTGACTCTTCCACCTTCTTCTAATCCCTGTATCTCTGCTTAGTCTTTTATATCACTATGAACCTGTCCTAGTTTTAGGACTTGCTTGCAATTTAGTCTGAAGTCATGTACATCTTGTTTTCTTTCTTTTTGTTCTATCTTAAAGAGCTTAACTAATAAAATAATGAATAGTGACACATCAAAGCATCTAGGTGCAAGGATATAGGTCGGTTCATACATTGGGACTTCTTTCAGACGATGTAGACTCAGGGAGGCACCTCACATGTGACTGATGGCCTTGTTTTACAATTTTTTCTTAACTGTGATAGCTAGAAGCTCACTCTTTAAAAATGAAAGCTGAAACCTGAGAAGAGTGACATGTCTGTCTGTTCTGTGATCATGAAGCTAGTCATGCACGTAAGTCTAGGCAGGACTATCTAAACAATGGCATCACTGGATTATTGTGTTCATTTCCACATGGCCAGGGGAGGACAGAAACTATGACGGTGAGGAGAAAACATGGCATTGCCAAAGGGATACGCTGCACAGAGATACCTTTTTCTTCTTTCAACAAAGCACTTCATTTCTTCTTGTTCTTTGTATTCAAAATGTTTAGAGCTGTTGCATACTTCAGGGCTTGGTTAATATCAACTGCTAAATTTTCATTTTTACTATTTCATGGTTATGCTTTTTAAAAAAAAAACAATGACACAGGCACAAGTGATCATAATCAAATTACGGGGACATTTGTTGACAATAGAGAAGTTCATCACCTTAATTAGTTGAGTTTGTACAGATTTGCTGAGATGCCCTCAGCCCAGCATACTGTCATAGCCCTGACTGAACCTTACCCTGGCAGGGCCAGACAAAAATGAACGGTGTCTTGTCTTAACCTGGAGGTAAACCTGTGACTTGCTAATGAGAAAAGAAAGAATTGTAAAAAGATAGAGTGAGCAATGAAGGGGCCTTAGGAGGCCATGTCTTTACAGAGGTACCTAGGAAAGGTAAATTGAACTAACTGAAGTGGCATACAATTAAAATGTATTAGCTGAACACCATTAAATAACTACGCAGACTCATATTCAAAAGCACAACAGCCTGAAGAAAATTAGTCTGTATTTATTAATTTTAATCTACAGAAGTGTAGGGTGAGTTTTTACTTGTATTTCTTTTTGGAAGAAGGCTGCTGATACTCTCTTTGTTTGAGTTTCCTCTTTATACATGGCAAAGACGTGAGATTTTGGCTGGGATTGTTAATTTTCTGAAGAAAGCAGGATAAACTACAGAAATTACAAAGGCCAAAATACTAAAAAAATATAATAGTTAAGTTCTACCTGGAAGTCATTTGTATTGTGAGCTGGGGATGTTTGTTTAAGTAAGTACCATTGAAAATCCACTTCTGGGACTGTTATTAGTATCTTGTAGGCTTTTTTCTTCTCCTTCTCATTTTCATACACAGGTAGCCTGTATTATTGTTGAATAATGCTTGTTGACTGATGTCTCAGTTTTGAAGGATGGAAGGTGAGAAAAATACTTTGGATTTTCTGCCTCTCCTAGGACCAGGCACACCTCCATTTTATGGCCGTACGCTGGTGACTCATGCGTTGTCTTCGCAGCCAAAATAAGCTCTATGTATTCTGTGGGACAACACATTACCTCTACTTGTGTAAAAGCATTGCTGTGAGTTAATGTAATGAAGGTCAGTGGTTAACAGTAGTTTATATAGTGACTCAAAGTAAGAATGTATGTTGCTGGTCTATGATTTTACAACAGAATAGCTAGTATTCTGTAACAAATTCACTGCTTTTTTTTTTCAGTGAAAATATTGTCGCAGTTAGAAGTCTTGAGGCACTCTCTCAAAGCATTTCTGGAGTTCAGACCAGCATACAGTCTAGCAAAGTCACTTTCTAAAATAAGTAAGTTGATTTGACACCATACTTGTATGTAAATTAAAATACTGAAAATAATAAAAGAAAAAGGGGTTTATATATAAGAAAAATAATTAGAAGTTATTCAACAGTGATATGAATAAATTATTCAATTTTTCATGAGGCTTGGGGATAAAACAGCCAGTATGTATGATTTTTTTTTTTCTTTTGACTGGCTACATTAATTGGGAAAGGCTTGCCAAAATCTAATTACTTTTAATAAGGATGCTTAAAATCATGGCTACAGTATGTGTCTTGATTCAAATGAGTTATAATGATCTGTGTTCAGTATTTTAATTTAGTGAAGATTTGAATATCCTACCTCCTCTCTGAATAAACTGTACTGCATGGTAATAACATATGCTTGTAATCTGCATAGGATAATTGCTATTAACTTACGGTACCCCTAATGTCACCCTGCACATTGAAGTTTGGTAGAATAGTTTGTGTTGGTGCTGCATTTTACAAGTATCATCCACTGACAGCAGAAAGGAAGGCAAGGCTGGCCTGTCCCAAAGTTCTTCGCTTCCCTTCCTGACTTGAAAAATTGGCTTGGTTTCCCCTTACTACTGTTAGCAAGTCTCTCTGCTGATTGAAAATGCAGGGGGTGTTGCATTTTTTAATTTGCTGTTCGTGTTGTAAACTGGCATTAGTTCTGTATGTTACTGTGTTTTATTGAGCCTTATGTTAAGATATGCCACCACACTATAAAATTGGTACATTGCTGATTGAGTGTGTGTCCACCCATTGACCTGCGTGAGTGACCACTGCTTTATTAATAGACATTATCAGATTGATAATACCTTGCTTTTCTCTTGGCCTTTTGTATTTTTATGCTCACTTACGTATTCCTAAATATATTACTTAATATACTCTTCAGCATTTTAGTTCTTGAATGTTTTCTTCAGAAAGGATGGGTCGATGATTCAGAGGAAAGCTCTGGATTCTGCATTTTGAAGCCTGATGTAACATATGCATGTTGTCAAACTTGTTTTCTTCTTGGGTGCACTGGTATTTTATGGACTGGGGAGACTGATTTCCTAATGTTCTTGTAGGCAAGGGAGGAAGATGCTGCTTCACCTTTAAGTTTTATAAAGAAAGCTCTCTATGTCCATTGTAGAGTGACTTGAACATGAAGATGAGGGGGAGGATAGGGAGGAAGGTGAGGTTAAGATAGGGAAGGCTTCTTCTGCTATTGTGGTTTAGATTTTTTTTCTGATGTGCTGTTTGTTTGTTTGTTCGTTTTAAAAACTGTTTAGTTGTCTCCTAGATTTAGATTACCACCATCAGTTGTTACAGATGTTAAGACTCCGCTTTAAACCAGACTCCCATGTTCAATTGAACAAAACCCTTTGTACACACAGTAATTTATCTCAAATCTTACGATCTCTAAGGGTTTATAGACTTGACTTGCTGAAAGACCTTGTGAAGCAATTGCAGCACTTCCTTCTTGATTTCAGCACAAGTTTCTGTTCGTGCTGCTGTAGAAACAGCATGTGATAAAGAATCTGGTTTATTAACATAGTTTGCCAGTTTGACCCTTTGGCTCTCTGCTATGTCCTGTCTAGAGGATAATGATTAAAGTGTAGTGTGAAATCTTAAAACCTGTGCTGAATGCTCGCCTTCTGGGAAACATAGCAGGCTCTGTCTTTTGTATGTTTATATAATTTCCAAGAAGGAACATTGAATTAATATTCAACACTGGTTGTTTTGCCAAAAAAAGTTGCCAAAATAAAACGTATTGAATTTTAAAATAGAAAAACAGAGTCCTAAGAAACATTGCTAAAATAGGAAACACACAAAAATGTTTTAAAAGATTTAAGAACAAGCCAGTCACTTTTTACATTAAATGGTAGTAGCCTTACTACATTTAATGTGCAGTAAATCCATGAGGGTTAGTTGGTATTATTTTTAAGTAAATCTTTCTTTGGCCATCACGAGACAGTAGACTCTTTAATTCTCTTTATCTGATTTAAGATGCAACTTAAAGAGCAGACTCACCATAAAAAATATGCCTATCTTTGACCCATAAAGAATTATTTTTGTGCTAATGGATTGGAAAGATTGTCTACAATAACTTTTTTTCATAGACTTGAGAAATACATACCATTTCATGACATTAAAGACAGACGTTACTTTTAAAGTCTTACAGTGGTGCATCTGCTGTAATCAAAAGCTTATCAGCCAAGTAAAATGTTTTAAAAGAATTAGACTTAAAGTTTATCATAATGGCTTTGATTTAACCTTCTTCCTGATGTATATTTTGTTCCTCTTCTGAAGTGCAATCTTCACATAAGCTAATATAGTTTATGACATTGAAGCATGTTCTCTTGACAGTCAGATAGGTCTATGGACTGCCTATAAATCATTCAATATATGTTTCTTCTATAGTGCTTGTTTACTTGAAGATACTTCTGTAGACTTGTTGGGTGCATTTGGTAGGTAATTATTTTCCTTTCAGCTATTTATACTTTACCTAGCCCTACGCATTTAATAGGAACAGTATGTTGTGGTTTAGGCCAAAATCCACTACTGGGGACCTGAGGGACCACAGACGGGACTGACAGATGCTCCCCTCTACCCCTCTTCAAAGAGAGAGGCAGAGGAGTTTATGAGTTTAAACTGAGTTTAAACTTATGAGTTTAGAAGGAACTAAACTACTTTAATGAAATATTAATAATAAAATAAAAAGAAATAATGAAAAATATACAAAACCGTATCAAGCTCCCGAGATGACAATCACGACACCAGCTGGCACTGGGGCAGTCCCAGGCTGGACTCAGTGACGGACAGGAACTGGATTCCGGATCTGGATTCAGGATCGGGATCACAGGCAGACGAACAGAGTCCTCTTCAGACGTCGGCCATTGAAGGAAGCCCGTGACCCTTTGATCCCTCAGCTTATATACTGAGCATGAGGCAGATGGGATGGAATACCCCGTTGGTCAATTTTGGGTCACCTGTCCTGTCCGCTCCTCCCCGCAGGTGGGACCCCACTATGCTTTTCCGCTTCCGACCCTCCAACGTGGCAAATAACCAAGTTGGTTGGCCTTGGGGGTTATAGCAATAAGTCTAAGCAGGAGCCTCTCTGCACACCATGCCTGGGCATCAGCTATAGACATTGGTCTTATCGCTCTGAGAGAGTGAACACTGTCTGCACAATATGCAGTTAATGTCAGTAGTTGGAAGAGGCCCAGCTAAGAAGCGAAGTTACTGAACAAAATTGGTTCTGTTTTACCTCAAACTGGGACAATACTGTATCCAGATTAAATCACCTGATAATCTTGTAATCTCTGAAATAAAAATTCTGAATGTTTTATTTTTAATTTCTTTGCTGTCTTACTGTACCTGAATTTAAACAACAACAACAACAAGTTTAGGAGATTCTGAAAATACTTATTTAATTTCAATAAGAATGAAAAAAAATCAGTATTTTATTAATCTGTGTAGGTTCAGAGACTGTTTTGACTGAAGATGGGTGTAGGTAATAAAATTCACCTTAATTATAAAAGACTACCTAATGAAAAGTCTTTGAACACAACTAGAGTTAGCTGGAAGATTTTTTTGTACTGCTTCTCACGATGAAAGATGCCCTCATAGTGAAATTAAATCCTTATGGCCCTTCTGGTAAACCAGCTGTAAGCAGATAGATACTGAGTTCATATATTCAGGTTTTCATAAAGAACAAATTTCTTCAGCTGTATCTCTCATAATAATTTTCTTTATTGCTACTAATTAAGAGTGGTTAATTTAGAATGTGATTTTTATGAATTTTGGGGATTCGATCTTAAATTAGGAACTTGGGGAGCTCAGGACATTCTTTTATTATAGGGTTTTCTGGGAAGCTGAAATTTAAATTCTTCTTGCACAGGATATACTAACATCTGCTACACAATGTTGGAATGCAGTTTTACAATCAGAATCAATTTTGAAGACACAACAAATGTTTGTTCATACTTTTTAATCATGTAGTTAGAGTTGCACTTAAGTTTAAAATTTCTTAAAATAAGAAGTCTTTCCCATCCATTACTGGAAGACATTACTGTTTCCAGGAAAAAAATTCTGTAGATAAGTCATGTATATTGTGTGTGATGATACAATCTAGTGGCTCCTCTTCCAAGGACCTGGCTGTGTAGTGGGTTTTTTGTTTATTTGTTTGTTTTAGAACTGCCTGAGAGTATTGCTGTGACTTTCTGTGAGGTTTTGCTCTGTGTCTTTGGAGTTATTGCTTCTGCAATTTCATGGTGACTGTAATGGCAATGCGCTTTAGTTGCAGAACACGTTACGGTGAATCCCTATGCTCACTTTGTTGTGAATTATCTGCTCTTCCTAATAAACCTTTCTGGGGTGATTTGTGATTCCAACAATAAAGGGTTGGCAAAATAATTTTTAATCATAATGTTTAGCCTGCATATTGGCAAGGAGAGAGGAAGTCAACAAGTGTCATCTTTCTTATCGTAACCTCAGTTGTCCTGTATTTCCTACTTTGTTTAAGATCTTTAAACTAGTCAATCTCTTGATAGCCTGTCTGTTCTCTCCTGTTCCTCGTATGCAAGTCAGAGAAATCCCTCTCTAGCAAAGCTGCTCCACTTCTTCCCCATTTTGCCTGGACCAACCTGCAGCCTCCCCTAAAAAATTCTCAGGCGCAGTTCAGAAGTTGGCAAGAGCTGAGGAATCGAGAGAGAGCTGGATGTTGCCAGCAGCACTGAGATAATGTTTTACTGTATGCGTGTAGACTTGTTTCGTGCTGTCTGGCCTAGTGGCCGGAGAACAGCCCCAGGTGTTAATACTGGTATGGGATTTGTTGTCTAACGTAGTTGAATCCCTAGACTGTCCAGCAGGACATAATTTTAATCAACATAAAGGTCATTAAAACTTGGTACCAGTTTGTTCAATAAGTCACCTTAAAGTACTTCTGTGAGTACTTGTTTAGATGTATCATGGACAGTTATTGTCTCCAGTATGGAGAATCATTCAAGCGTTAGATTTCCACTAGATGCTGAGGCTCTACTCCAAAGTAAAAAGTCTAATCTGGAGCAGAGGTTTTAATATCACACAAAGATGCCAGGGTGAAAGAAGGATGACGAGAAAAGCGGAATACTGGAACCTAAATTAAGCTCACAACATGGAATTTCAGGTTCTGAAATGTATTTAATTTTCTGCCGAGTGGATTGAGGATAAACAAAGCACGTGTAAAAAGTCCAATTCTAAATCCATTCTGCAGCTAGAAAATGAGCAGTTCTCTCTTTAGAAGCTAGTCATAATGTAAGTAAAGTTTATATTTGTCATACTCAATGTTATTGGACTCTTCAGTAAGAGTAGTGTTACAGTTTGTCTTTTATCTGGTTTCAGGGTTAAGAATACTTCTGCATAATATATTGTTATATTTTGATTCCTTCAACTTGAAAGCCCGTCCTGAAAGAGGTCTCAGTGACTGTGTGAACTTCACTCAGCAGCAGGAAGAATGACAGTGATGGAGAAGGAAAAGGCCGAGGTAGTCAATGCCTTCTTTGCCTCAGTCTTTACCTTCAGGAATCCCAGGTCCCAGAGACCAAGAGGAAGACCTGAACTAAGGCAGACTTACCCTTGGTACAGGGATAACAGGTTAGGGAACATTTTAAACAAACCGGACATACATGAGTCCATGGGACTCGTGCAACTTCTTTCTTCAAGAAGGGCAAGCAAGAGAATCTAGGGAACTACTGGCTGGTCACCCTCACCATAATCCCTGGGAAACGGATGGAGCAAATAATCCTATAACCCATTTCCAAACAAAAGAGAAGTAGTTGACTGGGAGCAGTCAGCATGTTTGGATGAAGGGGAGATCATGCATTACCAACTCAGTAGCCTTCTAAAACAAGATAATTGGCTTGGTGGATGATGGGAGAGCAAAGGATGAGGTTTATCTTAACTTTATAAAGGCTTTTGACAATATCTCCTGCAACATCCTCTTAGACAAAATGATGAAATACAAACTAAATGAATCGACAGTGAGGTGGGTTGAAATCTGAGCTGCCAGGCTGACCGGGTTGTGATTAGCAGCACAAAGGGTAGCTGGACGTCGGGCACCAATAGTGTAGCCCAGGAGTCAATACTGGGGCCAGTACTGTTTAACAGGAATCTCATGAAGGTCAACAAAAGGAAAAGTCAAATGAATATGATTTTACCACAGTTTTTTTCCAGTATTTCCCCTACTACTTCTACAAGTACTTTGGTTCATAATCCACTCTGTATTACTGAAAATCATACCAATTCTCTTAATCCACTTTACAAGATTATTTTAATTGTTTAGTCCTTTCCTGATTCTTCTTTTTATTGGCAATCTTCCCCACTAAATATTGCCAGAAAACATCATCTACTTTTTTTTTTTTTTTGCTTTTTGTGAAAGATAAATGGTGAAACTATCAAGCAATCCTATAGACCTACATTAAACTTTGTTGTGTGTTGCCTATAGGCAGTGCCCGTTGTGGCAGGAGTTGCAGACACGCTTCTTTTCTCATATCCTTTGCTTTCCTCCACTCCTGATACTTGTGGGAGGAATAGCAGAAGGAACTTTTATGTGCAGTGGCATTGCTTCATTCTCACAGTAGAGGTCTACAAGGAACAGGTTCAGTTCCTTCGACAGATTTATCATATTTTTTATTAGGTGGTTTCAGATTTTCACTTTGACCCTGATTTTAGGTTTAGGTGGCTAAATTTAGTATTTAAAGCAGTTTTTAGGGAAGTAAATAGTCTATATTTATAAATAGAAATAAATAAATTGTGCTTCAAACTGAAGATGGTAAGAAATGGCTTTGTGCTGTCCTAGTGGCTTTGCACTTTTAAAGGCTTACTAGTCCCAAAAGAGGAACAGCCTGTGGAGAAAGCCAGCATCACTATTTTGGGGCTTTTAAGTGTTTTCTGATCTGGACGACTGAGGTATCATCTTTCCAAACTCAGACATTTGCTGAATAGGTGTCCATACCTAAGCTAGTCACTTCAAGCTCCCTTTACAGTCGTTGGAGAGAAACAGATATTATTGGAGTTTAATCCATGTGATCTGTTGTAGATGTCAGTATTAAAATGGGATGAATCAGCTCTTATTTCTTTATATTGACTAGAAGACATCCAAGCTGAGTAGCTGAAATGGGGTTAAATTGTAAACATCTGCATTAAGTCAAATAAGTCCCACCTCTGTAGTCTACCTTTAGCTTCTCCCTTCTAGCCAAGCAGGGAACCATGTACAAATGTACAGCAAGAGAGCGAAGGGGTGAATTGCTTCCATTCTTTCCTAGATTGATATCACCAATTGTTTCTTCTGTGCAAACAATGTTGTTCAACCCTACACAGGTGATTGATAAGCCAAGCTCTCAAAATTATGACATGTAACTTCAGGTTTTAAAGTAGTAAAGCATGGGGCTTGTATGCTTCTCGATCATAAGTTACTGTTCTATTTTTTAATAATTATTAATTACAATGGTTGTCCCTATTAATGAACACTTATTTATTTTTAAGAAAGCATTATTGATTCTTTTAAAAACTCCAACATTATGTTTACTCATACAAAATTCAAACACCTTGAACATAAAGGGCCTCTTTATACACAACAGTTTTTTTGGTATTCCATCAATGCCGTGAAACTTATTCTGCGCTTTATTGCCAACCAGGGCAGCATGCTGAGGTGCCTCACCTGCAGAAGATACAGACTGTCACTAGCACTGATGCCAGTTGCCACAGTCCTGTTTTCTGCTCTGTGAGCTCTGAACTGCTTTGATTAACTTCTTATGGGTATTCTGGCATGTTAAGTACACAGTGTAACATCCTTACTTCTCCTTAGTGTTAAAAAATGCCCCAACAAATTCCTTATCTTACATCCCCATCCATTCATACCTAGCAGAATGCTGGAAAACATTAAAATACAAAATATTATACGCATAGCATTTACTCAAGAGCTTAAATGACAGTTGCATTAACAACAAATGGGACCTCTAACAGTAGTCTGGTGCAATGTTGTGTCATCGGTTGGCTTCCAGTGAAGTTTCCCCCAGAACTGAAGGGATGGTACTGTCTTCTTTCATTTGTTGCTCCTGTTTAGAGCAACCCTAGAAGAAATGAATTTCACAGACACTGTTCTGCATTTGACTAGACTGAATCTGTGGAACACATGCACAATATGTATAACAGTACAATACGTCCCTGTTGTGAAGATATCCTCTAAGTTTCAGGAGGCACCAAAACATCACAGTCTAGAATGACCTTTCACAGAGCTGGGGATTTTGTCTGTTTGAAGGCTTTATTGTTTTGTGAAGGGCAAAATAAGGTTTCTTTCAGAATTTTTGTGAGTGATCTTGATGCAAAGAAACCATTGTGAAAAGGGAATAAAATTACTTACGTGTTTTGACAATATGAATCACACTTACGTTCATTTAACTCTCTTCAGTTCAAATTAATATTCTTTAGCTTGCTCAGCGCCATTTCTTTGCATCAATCAGGTGCTGAATGCACATTCTTTTCATTTCATGCATTATAAGTGTGCTTCTTTGTAAAGCCCTTTGGATTGTTCAATATTTAAGATGAATTTGAAAGGAGAAGGTTGCGGCATGGAAGCTCCTTTCCATATCTCCAGAGAAACACATTAAAAGGGAATGATATGTATGTGCATATATACTGATAAGTAAAACATACCTGAGATATTTAATTCATGATTGTTTTTTGGGGGGTTTTTGTTGGTTTTTTTTTTAAGATCACCATACATTCTATTCTGCAGTCCAAATTCACTGTAGGCACAGATTGCCAGCTGTGGCTCCACTGAAGAACTGATTATAGAGGATATTTTGGATGGGAATGCTTCTTTTTTCTCTGGAGCTGACTTTCCTCTCTACATTTAATTAGCTGGGTTCTGCCTGCTGGCAGAGCAAGTCTGTGTGGGCTGTTCTGCCACCAGTGTTTATCCCGGGGAAGAAAGCTGCACCAAAACCCTGTAAATTTGCATTTATATTCCCATACCCCAGAACTGTAATGAGTGGGTTTTGTTTTAAGATTCTCTATGTATTTTATGAATAAAATGTCTTTTTTTTTTTTCTCTTTATGCCATTTTCAATCTGGTTTTCTTTGTGTAATATATCGAGTAGGCAATGTAGGGTTCGGTATCGGCTTAATATTGTAATCCGCTGATGAAACCTCACAGAAACAAATATGAGTTGCAGTAGTTGCTTTTTAATAATAGTGTACAGCCTGTTGTCCGCACAAATCAATATCTAAATTATTTTCATCTGATTGTATGTTATTGAGACTTAATAGTGTTGCTTATGCAAGTATATGTGAAATGTTATGTTTCTGTCTCATAGACTAGAGCTGACTCCCTAAGTACCTGTTTTAGCATTTGCAAATAGCTTAACCTGGATCTAGCATTACCTGTAATAGCTCTGCCAGAAGGTTTTTCTCTTTTGTCTGGCTGCTCTGAATTCCTGTACATGGACCAGAAATAATGACGTTCTCTGGCCTGAACTATGCAGATCAGAGTGATTATCACCGTCCATTCCGGCTTTTAAGATCTTCAAGCACATTGTCCGGCCATGCTTCTTGCAGTTAGACCTAGAATGTATCTCTTCCTGCAACAGCCAAAGTTTACTGATGGCTCAGCCAGAAAAGTGGCTTAGAAGAATGTTCTTACTATAAAATGCAGTGTCTGCTGTAGGTGTTTTTAAATGCTTATGAGCAGCTGGGAAAGCTATTTAACCATGTAATACCTCTGAAAAGTATACCTTTGATTTTTTAAAACATTTTTTTTTCAATTTAGAAACATTTTCCTATGCTGCTTTTCCCCACCTCAACACCCATGCAGCCTCCCTTGTGTTGACCCCGGTGATCATGTGCCTCTGTGGGGAGACTCCTAACCTCATTCATCAACTGAAGGTAACACTGTAGTCCCAGCGGTATTCCCAAAAACACACACACCCCACTCAAATCAAATTTCAGCTCCTAACTAGTGCCACTGTAAGGAGACCTGATGGAAATGATGGGGGAAAGGGAGAGGAGGAAAGAACTTTACAGCTTTTCCAACAGTAGCATAATCTTAGATGAGCTTAAGCCAAACATGAAAACACACCCTGGGTCAAATCTGTTGTATTGTCAGAAGAGGAAGAACTATCTTTATATTCTTGGCGAAGTTTCCATTTTATAAAAGATTCTGTCTGTGCTGATGCTGTATTTTTAGTTCATTGAATTAGTCAGTAGCTAGCGATGACCTCCCTTGATCTGTGGAAGAGTTCAGGCAAGGTTCGGGTGTTAGAGCCTGGTGTGAGTCGGGAGGATACGGTGTCACTGAGCACCCGTACCTGACCAAGCACATAAGCTCAAGTTCCACATCCAGAACCACAGCCCAGTGCTGCTTGCAGCTCCACTGCAAGATTTCAAAGCAGGTGAATCCCAGCTCTTATGATCACCATGCTCTTTTGAATTAGGCTGTTATAAAAGTTAACTGGGTTTTTGCCAGATCTAAGCATCATATTCAAATACTTGAATAAAAGTATTCTGCATCAATGGATTGTTTTCAGTTATGTGTTTCAGTTATTTAGATTTAATTTCACAGCTGAGAAGCCAATCCAGATATGGAAAAGAAAGAACCTATTTTCCTCTTCTGATCTGGTGAAAGAAAAAAACATGGGTGAGGATGAGATTTAGTCATTTTAATAACTTTAAAAAAAATTATTTTAGATATTTTTTTTCAAAGCCTTTAATGATGCAGTGGACAAACAAGTAATAGGAGTTTGATACTTAACCAGATTAGGCACTTAATAATGTACAAAGCAACTGTTGGATATTTCAGGCGCTAAATAACTTTTAAAATCTAGCCTGTGGTGACTCAAAATCATTAATCATTCTAAGTATAGTTAAAGTAACTATAATTACTACTGTCTTTACTAGGAAATCACTCAATTTTAAACGTGGCTTATCTTTTTGTGCTTTCTTCCTTGGGTACTAAGCCCAAAGTAGTTTTTTTTCTTTTAGTTAATAAAAAGCAGATTGTAATTTTTGGTTTGTACTTTTTTTTCACTAAAGTGCAATTTCCATTCAAATGTAGCATGAGAGAAACATTGAGTAACATTACCCTCTTAAAGAGGAAGAAGGTCATTTGCCTTTTTCCAGCATAAGCAGGGAGCTGTGTTAGACCTCAGAGCTCTCAGAAAACCAAGATGGTTTTTAGGTTAGTAGGAAGAGATGGACTCTGAAGGACGTAAAAGATCTAATTACAAAGACTGTGTGTCTATTTAACTTGGCCTCTGTGAGGACACTGGTGCTTCTATAGAGAAGCAGCAAGTCGGAGGATGCTGGAGCTCTATTAATCTCTTGCTTGTGCCCAGATGGAAGAGTTGCTGTTGCAAAACCTTCACCACAGCAAGGCAGAGCCCTTGCACAAATGCTCATCAGTTAAAAGTACTATGTTTAAGGGGGAGAAAAAAAACAAAACTAAACAGCTAAACAGCTAAGAAAAACTCTCTGAAATCGAAATCACTCCTGCCACGGGTTACTTCAAAAGGTGGAACAATGCATCCTTATAGATAATGTTGTAATTTAAGAAAAAAAAAAAAAAATTGCTTCCTATATTTAAAAAAAAAAAATATGGAAAAGATTTTGCAAGTCAGGACGACTGTTCTTATGTAAGACCAGTGATTTATTTTTTTTTTTTTTTAACCCGTGTTACCTCCTATCTAGCCAACATCTAAGCACGCCGTTGCGCAAGTAAGGGTATTAGATAGTAAACCCCATATGCTGCGTCTCACCAGCGCTTGCCTTGGAGGGTTTTATGAAAATGGATTTCAAAACTACATAAAACAAGACACTTTCCCTTCAACAACTGATTAGGACTGAGATGATTTACTGGCATCAGTTCTTTGAAGAACAGAAAAAATAATTTTGAGTAGTAACAGGAGTGCTAAGGCAGAAACTGTAACCAAAAGCTCGTCTGCACATAATGAGGAGGAGCATGAGGGAAAAACAACCATGAGAAACAGAAATTTCACTGTAAAATCATATGGCCTGATTTTTCCTGACACTAGCTCACTGCAGTCACTTACATAAAGTTGCTGTAAAACAGCCAGTGGTTTGAGTCATGAAGATTTTTGCTGATAGCTATTTATGTTTACTTTGGATATACAGAAATATTTTCAAAAGGATGAAGGGCATGGTGATTGACAGCCTGGCTATTAAAGGTATCAAGTGAGCTAAGAACTCTGTGTTCATGTGCGTGCCCTGTTTATAAACTGCAGTCAGGGAAAGAAAAATATTTTCTTTAGTTTACCACCAGGCGTGACTTCTTAGGTAATCCTGATTTTTGAAGCATTACTTCTTCCCACCTTGAAACAAAAAAGAAGTTTTAAAAGTTGTAGGTGTTATCCAGCTGAGTCAATAGGTCCCTGGTCTAACTGGAGGTAGCACGAGTCTGAGCTACCTGAACCTGAACTGTGGATCTTTCTGTTAGCGCTTCTGAGAAAAATGACAAAAAAAGCTCTTTATCCCACAATGAGCCAGGGCTCCAGCTATGCCAAGCACTGCACTCACGAGAGCCTGAGTCATCCCCTGAAGGGCGTACAGCCTTGTTAGAGACAGTACGTGTCAGGGAAGCGGAAAAAGTTGATGGAGTGACACATCCCATTTGATACCTCAACATTTGAAAGAGTGGTAAAAACTGTTGTTAGTTATCAAAGGTCAGCTAATCCCGACGGTGCCCAGTTTCCCTGTTTCATTCTTACAGAGGAGTTGCAGGAGGTAGCGTTTTGGGGAGTAATTCAGAGTGAATGCTGTTTGCATAAGACCCATCTGAGGGAACTGTGAAGGTGTTTAAATTACATGGGCACGCGTGAGCCAGCTCGGACCCGATGCCTGGCTGGTCTGACGGCCTCTCTCTGATAGCAGGCAGGGCACGATACCTGATAGGAAGGTGTAAGAGGCAGCAAACGTAGTACAGTCTGACCCCATGTCCATCTCATCTCAGTCTGCAGTAGATGGAAGTTGGTTGAAACCCTTCCAACATTTTAATTGTCATTTTATGAGAGAAGTAAAAAATCAGCTTCTCTTCTAAGGTTGACGTTGCTAGTGGAGCAAAGGCACATAAGCAGAAGGATACCTTTCTACAGAGTAATGAAAACGTTGAGGTGCGGGTATCCAAATAGGTCAGCCAGAAAGGAAGAAGTGTTAATAATTTAAGAGAAGACTAGAGAATGGAAAGGAAAGTTTAAAAAAAGAACAAGTAAGCAAGTAGCTTATCACAAGAGCATCTTATTTAAAGTCAGGGAAAGCTTTAAGAACTGCTGTGGCAGAATTAAGAGAAAAAATACATCTGTAAATGTATTTGAGATTCAGGAAAATATTTGTGTTAAAAATCATATTGCAAGAAGTGCATATATTGAGATAACTGTCTGAGGGGTGGACTCACATTTGAGAGCAAATCGGAGCTACTGCACTGAAAATTCCTCCTCCTAATTAGATAATCAATGAAAACATCATACACGTGCAGCATGTCACAGGGAGGTATCATGTGGAAAATGAGTATTTTGAACATGTCATTCTATAAGGGAGACAAAATCAGCAAAACTAAAGCATGCAATTTGGTTTGTGTGTGGGTCAGGGGTGCCTTTGTTTTGGCATCAGCTTGCCGCTCCGAGTGGGTGGAACCCTCTCCTTCTCTGCCTCCCTCTGCTTCCTATCACATCTCAGGCACCTCTCTGAAAAGTTGGGAGCTTTTCCTTTTCCAAGGCAGGTTCCCAGCTGGCTGCCACCTGACTGCCCAGGGAGAGGGTTGGTTGCCCCTTTTCCATAACCCTGGGAGAAGAGGGGGAAATCTGTGCCTGAACCTTAGTGTGTGCCTGCTATTGGTGGGCACAAGAATGAGAAGAGGAGCTAAGAGGTCTTACGATCTCAGCTATAGTAACACGCAGTAATTGTTAGCCAACCCTAGAGACCCTGTAGAAACAACCAGGTTGCTTTAAGCAACCTGATCTAGTGGAAGATGCAAGGTCATGCACCTGGGGAGGAAGAATGCTAGGCACCAGTATAGGTTTGGGGCGGACCTGCTGGGAAGTAGCTCGGAGGAGAAGGATCTGGGGGTTGTGGTAGACAGTAAATTATCCATGGCCCAGCAATGTGCCCTTGTTGCCAAAAAGGCCAATGGAATCCTGGGCTGCATAGGGAAGAGTGTGGCCAGTAGGTCGAGGGAGGTCATTCTCCCTCTCTACTCTGCACTGGTGAGGCCACAACTGGAATACTGTGTCCAGTTCTGGGCTCCCCAGTTCAAGAGGGACAGGGAACTGCTGGAGCGAGTCCAGCGAAGGGCAACTAAGATGATTAAGGGCTTGGAGCATCTGCCTTATGAGGAAAGGCTGCGAGAGCTGGGACTCTTTAGCCTGGAGAAGAGAAGGCTGAGGGGAGACCTTATTATGGCGTACAAGTATCTAAAGGGTGGGTTGAAGGAGGATGGAGCCAGGCTCTTTTCAATGGTTCCCAGTGACAGGACAAGGGGTAATGGGCACAAGTTAGAACATAGGAAGTTCCGTTCAAATCCACGGAAAAACTTCTTTACGGTGAGGGTGACAGATCACTGGCACAGGCTGCCCAGGGAGGTTGTGGAGTCCCCTTCTCTGGAGATTTTCAAGACCCGCCTGGATGCAGTCCTGAGTAATGTGCTCTGGGCAATCCTGCTTTGGCAGGGGAGTTGGACTACATGATCTCTAGAGGTCCCTTCCAACTCTGAAAATTCTGTGATTCTGTGATTCTATGTCCTTGCCCATGGCAGGGGGGTGGACTAGGTGATCTTCAAAGGTCCCTTCCAACCTAAACCATTCTAGGATTCTAAGAATATCTAGTGATGGGCGTGCTCCGACCCTTCCCCTTCCTCGCTTCCACTTCTCCGCCCTCCCACAGAGCTTGCTGTGAGGAGGGTGGGAGAGATACAGCTGCATCACAGATGGGAATTGGAAGAGGCCCCGATTACAACCCTAAATTTTTGAGTATTTGGGGGTTTGGTCTGAGCATTGTGCAATGAAATTTCATAACTTGAGGAAAAGAGGGACAGTCACAACCCCTGCATTCCCTCCTTCGTAGGCTCTGCGTGACCTGGTACCAATCTCTTAGGCATAAAATATTGAATGCAAATTGTACTTGGAGTGAGTGGGTGGGGTGCTGTTACTAATCTCGTCCCTGAAACAAGCACCCAAAATTAGAGGCACCGTCAATGGCTGTTTGGAGATTTCCTGCTATAAGGAAGTTCTGACAAGTTATGTCATGCTGGGATGTTTGGAGAGTATGTTATGTAATTTTACCTAAAATAGAGACAAGGGTTTGTAACAAAATTGTGATGAAAATAAATTTAAAGGATTCTAATAATGGAAAACAGCTTGTTGAGGGATGGTGCCTGGAAACTAAGGTGAAAAGCAGGAAGAAAAAACTATTCCTTATTCTTCATGCCTGCTGGTGTTTGTAGGTTGTGCTTGCAGGATGCAGGCTGCATTTTCACGTGCACAGCAGTATTTCTTGTGTCAGTGTTGCCTGAATCTCTGCCCCAGTGATAGTGTTGCAGATTTCAAATTGACTTATGGGGTGGTATATTTTTAGCAAGTGTGTGGTAGGTCTGGGAAAATGAAGTTTGTTCCTGACTGGCTGATGCTTCCAGAGGTTGTTCAGCTAGGGAGAAACTTCTGGGCAAATGGCGTAGTCCTAAGAGGACATCTCAGTTTGACAGCTTCAAAACAAAGTCAGGGGAAGGATAATAGTACTTTGAATCTTGAAGGCATAATTCCAACATTAAATAACAAATTCTCCACAGAATGTCTAGTAGGTAGTTAGTTATCCTTTGTTATTTACAGATAAGTCACAAACTCCTTATGACCTATTTAATTATTTTTATGAATTCAGTGAATGAGCTGAGGATGGGAGCTGGGTGATGCATGAATAATCCCAAATTAGACTTCTATTAAAATATTTTATATGATTGTACCCAAATTGCCTGATATCCTCTCTCCAGAAATACAGACATGTTCTTCATTTCTATGCTCCTGTCTTCCATTCTGGGACAGTTTACAATGTAAACATGTATTACCTATGCGTTATTTACTGTGCTACTGCTTCTGCTTGTTTTGCTTTTCATCACTAGGTGGCAATATCTTAACAGTCAGTTACAAACACAGGGCAAAACAAAATGGTGCAGCAAAACTAGTGAGATAAACTAAGAAGGATTTCTGTTGCTTTATTTAGAATGTATCACATTAAATTATTTTGTGAAGTGCTTTCTATCACTCTGTACTTTTAATGTGGACACTAGCAAGATGTTTATTTTACCTTAAATCATGGGACATCATAGGTACATAGAGTTCAGTTGATTCAGATAACAATTTTCATTTTCATTTTAACAAAGGACATTAGTAAAGCATGCGTACAAGCTATTTTGTTAATGTTTGGCTTGAATTGCAAGCTGTAATAAGAAAAGCAAAAAATGCCTGTAAATATTTTATTGTAAGGAAAGAAGTGCATAAACTCAACAAATGCCAAGTTGAAGAAAATAAACTTGCTACATATAAATACTGTGGGTTTTTTCTGCTTAAATGTAAAAATACTATTCCTTTTTTTATTGCTCACACATGGACTTGTCGCTTCACAAATAATACAAAGGCACATTTTTTCATTGTGTCTTTGTTCTTCCTGAAACCAAATGGAGCAAATCAGATACCTCAACATGGGTATCTAGCAGAAAGCCTCCAACTGCTTCAGAAGATCCAATGTAGGTTTTATGTCGTATCTGCCAAGCTCCGTGAATAGCTTACATACCTTAGGGTATCTATAATCACACTAGACACCTATATTTAGGCACCTGAATACCGTTCGACTATGACCAGTATCCATCTGAAAGCTAGCACAGTCTTTCAAGAGTAGATCATAAAGAGGTTCCAAGTAGCTTTATTAAAGAAGGGAAAGTGAAATCATGAATGCTATGCAATGTATCCCAGGGTGTGAGAATATAATAGATCCTTTTTGTTTTCATCTGTTAAGTGTGTTCTGCACTGGAATCAAATCGATCCAGGAATCATTCTTTGTAGGGTTGCTTTATTTTGCCTAAAAGGACTATATCATATCAAAACCACAGAGACCCTAATGAGCAGCCCTTACTTACTCCTATGAGGAAAACTCCAGACAGCCAAACTTTTATACAAACTGAAACTGTGTAAATCCAAGCTGATTCCATGGGAATCAGAGAGATGGGTGTAATTTAGCATACAGCATTATCTGGCCTCAAGGACATAGGATTTTACCCAAATTAAGAAGGAAAAGCTGTATGACTTGGTGAAGCCATAGAAAATAATAAAAAAAAAAAAAACCAACATGTTAAAACTTCCAGCAGTTCAGTAAAGCTACTTTTGGCTTTGGGATCTGTGGCCACAGCACTACCTGGGAGCTGTGGGGAGCTGGGCAGGAGCAGAATGATTGACGCCTAGCAAAGACAGAAGCAAGGTATTGAGCACAAACCGAGCAAATAAACAGTTGTATTTTGGTTAAGTTTTTTGCTAGATTAGGGCTGAAGCGCTCCTGTCTCTCAGGGTAACGCTGCAGACTGGGTTATAAAGATGTATCACTGCAGACCAAGGAGAGGCTTTGTACTATTAGCACTCATAAATACAATTCACTGTGGTTTATTGATGGAGTTTGAATAAAAGTCCTTAGAGATCAAAAATATAATCACCTGCTACATAAGTCAAAAGACTCATTCTGTTAGCAACAAATATGAAACACACTGTTCTACTTAATGGTTTCTGCAACTAGAAGACAATCGGTGTGTGTGCACTACGAAAGAAATTAAGTGTGCAGAATTTGAATCTGTTGTTTATACTTGCTTTGTTACTGTTGTCATCCCTTAGGGGCCTTCAGCTACTCCTTGCATTTGGCCTCAGATTCTGAAGAGTTCAGATTGCAAAAACCAAATAGGTCCTTTCATACCAAGCTAAAATGAGCTCTGAAGGATTGTGCAAGGACTGTGCTATATTCATATCTCCATATGCTTTTTTAAGGATTCCTGCAAGAATTGCACAGAACGTAGAGGACTAAACTGCCTGTATGACTGTTATAAATAGTACTCACTAAAAATGTAAACAGGGTACCTATGCTTCCAAATATTAAGAATCTAAATGAAGGACCTGATTTACAAAAGTAGTTACCCGAAATATCACGTGTCGACAGTGAAGAGAAATAGGCTGCTTCAGAAAATAATTGTGCTCTTTACTGGAACTCTTGGGAACTTCTGAGTCATGCTGAAGGCACTCACCTCCCCGTGTAGGCATCTGAGCTGGATGCCTCGATAGATACTGTGAATACCTCCAGCAGTATGTATTTCTGTTATTCTTTTTCTTTTACTGAGTGAAAGTTTTGGAAGTCTATTTTCAGATATTTTGCAATGAACATAGCTGTTCATGCAGTGTTCTGCTCACGAGAACACTTCTGACCGTGCTGACAAACAGCTTCTCCCAACTTGTGTTTTTTCCAAAGTTGGGGCGTGGAAACTCCACAGACTTTGTTCAGCCAGAGGAGGGTATAAACCAGGTACCCAAGGCTCCTGGACGTGTGCTACCTCTGATCTCAGAAAGCAGATGAGAGAACAGAAGGTGTACTGCACATCCGTGATCACAAATGTGGAGTTTGAGTTACACAGAAATGTTTATAATTGAAACAATGCTTCTATTATAATGGTAAATCAGCAGGTGCTTCATCATGGTAGACCTATGAAAAGCCTTACATTATGAATCTATAACTTCTTATGGTGAAAAAATTGCTATATTGTCATTAATTTATCATAAACTTCCATGTCGTAATATCATAAAAGGAAGCCCACTGTATTTGTAAATGTGTTAGACTGTAATATCCATCATCAGAAAGCTTACTTACACTGACAGATTTTGTACGCTTATGCCTGTCTATCTTTCACAACCCGGAATATGTAATTAAATTCTAAATATCATAAAGTCAACAAGAATTAAAGTGGAGGCTGTATACCTTCAAAGATGCTTAGTCTTGTCAGGCTCCCTGAAATAAGTTCAGAGCACTGTATTAGAATGCTGCTGTTTCTGCCATTTCAGAAAAAAATGAAAACGCCTGTTGCAGGAGTGTTTCCAAAATGGGAGCAAAACCATGATGTTATCTGGAGGATGTCCTATTTGAGCAAATTTAGACTGGCAAGTATTTAAATGAAGTTTAGCATTTAAAAGGTTTTTTTAATATTTTAAGATTATTTAATGATAGATGTTAATAAGATTTTAATCGGTTATACTTTTAAAGAAGCTGTTAGAGCAAAAGTTAAATTTGGAGGCATTTATATTCTGGGTGCTACTTTCTAAAGCAGAACTGATAATGGAGGAGTATCAACCTTGCAGTAAATTTTAACAAGAGTATTGAATACCATGCTGCAAACTCCTGTATTAAACTAGTGGGGCAGTTTTTCCTCTTGTAGCTCATTAGACTGCTCTGTGGACAAAAAGCAGTTCCTTAGTTTGTACCTCTCCTTAATACAATTGTGAGATCAGGAAGCATAATGTAAAAGTTGTATTCTGTATGAACTCTTTCATACAATGCCAAAAAATATACAATCTAAGAGGGGTGGCATTTTTCTTTAATATGCTTTGTCTTAAGGCGTCCGTTAAGTTGTTCAGTATTTTATTACAACAGCATATTGTCAGTGGAAGTGCACAATAGGTGAACGCGTTCTTCAGAAAGAATACTAAAAGGTGAAAGCAGTGAGATTCTGCGTTGTATAATAACGATGTGATGCAGTGTTAAAAAAACAAAAGACTACTATACATGAAATAGAATGACTTTGGCGCCAAATCACTTCAGAGAAGGTCAGTAGGAAAGGTGCTAGGGGACCTGCCGCTCCTAGACAGAAGGCTGAATGTACCTATAGCCTTTTTAATGTCAGTCCACAGGGAAGTGCAAGTAGGCATTGGGTGATGCTTTAAGATCCCAAACACAAACTCGACTTACAGTAGCCAAATCCAGATATCCTTGGATGTGAGAGCCCATTTATTTCTTCACTGAATGATCACAAACCCAAGAAGAGATTGTGCTGGCTAGACTTGATAACTGGTGAAGACCAAGAAGGGCAAGTGACAGGAACGTTATTGGATCATGTTCGTACAAGCTGATTCAGGATAAGCAAGCATAGGCCTGCGGTTTTGAAAAGACAAACTATGAGAAATAAAAGGAACTGGTTAGTGACAGTGAAGAAATCAGGTAGTCACCTGCAGGGGTGTCTGAAATTTCTTTAACTTGTAAGCACCAAAACCAACCAGCCAACAAAACCTTGAATTTTTTATTCTGCCTTGGAGGGAAACGTGAGACCCTCAGGAGCATCCTATGGGGTCCCACCTCACGTGGAATTCTCCTCCTGACAGCAGCAGTAGAAGACACTGTTTGGGAAGAGCGCACACAGGCATAGCCACTTTCTGCAGCCCATCCATCGCATACGCCCCAGTGTGCACACTGCTGTGTTAGGGATGTCAGAGGGGAGTGCTTTCCTGCCTCGTCCCTTTAGCATCCTTTATAGACCTACATTTGTGTTTATTATCATCATTTTGAAGCTGCTAATGCTGTCTACCTCCACAACCTCCAGTAGCAACAAGTTCCCGAAGCTCACAACTTCCTTAAGAAAGCAACACTGTCTTTTGTTTGCTTTAAACTGATCTCCCAGTCATTTCACTGAATGCTCCACTATTCTTATAGAAGAGGACTGCAGAGTTATTGGACGAGTCCGCGTTGCGTTCTTAGTGAAGACAGTTGTGGCATGGAGGTTAGAGGGTGCTAATTTAATGTGAGCACTGTCGAAAGTTCAGCTGAGTAAGAATATGTGAAGGAGTTAAAAGCAAATGGTTAAACGTCCTCGGTCCTATACAGTTTTGAAACAAGAACATTGATTTTGAAGGGTCCAGTATCAAGTGAGGATGAGATACAGTAAGAACAAGACATGACCACTAAGTAAGTGAATGCCTTGCCTTTATTTTCCATAAGGATGGGGCCTTGCAGAGGAACAGAGGTAGGAGGACTAATACAAACAAAACAAAAAAAATCAATTACGAGGTGGGAAAAAACCTCAAAGATCTTCAAATTCACATTACAAACCCCAGGTAACTTCCCATTCGTAATAACGGAAGAGAGGGCATATGAAGTTGCAGCTTGGGTAATAATTTTTTTGTTGAATCTGTTAAAAGAGAGCTTCTGCCTTGTAAATATAGACCACAGAATTTGTTGGGGGAAAATGATCTATATCAACAGAGAGGCTGCTTGACCTCAGCCACGCTCAAGCTTTTGAAACAAAATTTGGTGAGAGTTTATATTTAAGGGTGTGGTTTAAATTGAAAATTGGATAAAATCCACTGCAGGTTTGGGAAGGACACGTATTTGCAAATTAACCTTATGTTTTTATTTTCAACAAGAGAATTGTGATAAAATTAATATATCAGACATCTTTAGAAAAGGATTTGATGTAGCACCACAATGGAAATTATTACTTAAATCCTTGAACATAGGAATTAATGTAACATTTGTGAGGATGAATAAGGACTTCCAAACCTACTTGGCATTGTCTCTGCTGAAAAATCAATTAGAGGAATGGTAGGAAGTTATCAGTTGTAGGTCTTGGGACATGCCATATTTGGTATTAAATTTAACTTTAATCATAAAAGCTTGGAGAGGTGAGAACAGGATGGTATGATGATGAGGCATGGTCAGTAGGGGGGACGGGGGTGGGGGGGATCTCGGAAAAGAAAATTAAGGGCCCAGAGTGACATCAGTGGGATGATATTTAACAGTATAGGGAGGAAGAGCTGATCAGATCTCTTTGATAGCTGGTGAGATCAAATTTGAGATGCTGTGAACATTTCTCATAGTCATGTTCACGAAAGGGTGTATACTGGTTTTGAGTAAACTGCATTTAGGAATTGAAAGAAAGTTTATAAAGTGATTTTCTACAACAGCCTTCCATTAGTGAGGACACAAAACCTTATCTCTAGAGGAGGTATGTTTACAGAAGACATTTAGCATATTTTCAGTGAGAACCACAGGAGTTTGGTCTCAATGACCCTTGTGTTCCTCGGTTTCCAATCCAAACATCAAATATTCTGCATACTGAACCTAAAAATAACGTGCAAGTGTAATTGCTGACCAAGTTTTCAGAAGAATCAGCAGCAGACAAGCTCTATTTTGGCTCAGATACTGTAATTATGAGATGCTGCAGGAAATGTATTCCATTAAGTGAGTAAAGAAATACTGTTATTCCCAGGAAATAATATCTGGAAGGATGATACCAAGATTGTATGAAACAAGAAATATTTGGGAAACTGATTCTTCCTATTTTGCTTCATTACCGTTAAAATATGCATAGCAATATACTGTGATTATTTGAAATAAAACCTTAGGAATATGGAAATTAAGTATTTTGTAGAAAATGCAGAGAGGTTAACAAGCAGTGAATCTCTTCTGCCTCATTTTCTCATGCGAATTCCTTATATGAATTTAGTTCCTTTTTTAAAAAAAAAAAAACATTGTTCAAGATAAAAATTACATCAAACTGAGAATTTTCTGTAGCTCCTTCAGAGGCGAATACCAAGCGGAGAGCTGGCTGGTTGATTTGCCATTATGAATTCAGCTTGCTGTCTCTCATCTTTGTTAGGGGGTGGGGGGGAGGAAAAAAAAAAGTCAAGAAAAAAATGACAACACGTTTTTCTGTAGCAGTGAAAGAAAAGCAGAGCAGCCAGTCTGAATGCCTTGGTTTTAGTGCTCTGGAAGCGCTTCTCTTGTGCAACTGGGCTGAGGGAGAGCCTTTTTTTTTTTTTTTTTTTTTTTTCTTCTCTTCCCCCCACGTCACTGCAATCAGATATATGGGTGCAGCTCTGCTTTACCGCAGCATGATGCAGTTGTGTATAGTTCAGCGCGCTCTTCTTGGAAACAGGCGGAAGGAGAGCAGCTGACCAGAGCATGCAGAGGATATTCATTAGAGGGTGGTTTTTTTTCTTTTTCTTTTTACTAAAGCTAAACAGTACGTGTGAAATTCCTCCAGCTGCAGAAGAGACGGTTTCAGTGGGGCTTCAAGTTGATACTCGGTTGGCAAGAGGAGGTGCATACGCTCGGGCTGTCAGCTTCTGACGGAAAAAAAAGCTTCAGACAGGCAGACTGCACGTTATTAAAAGCACAGCTCAGACACCCGTCGGGAAGATACTCTTAACTGTGCTTATGGAACAAGTGCTGTGGTACTGCGTATGCCTTAACCGACCGGGAGAAATTTGCCCAGTTGTGGAATGGAATAAATGAAAATGCATACTGAGGGGGTGAGGGAATAAAATACTCCACAGATAGAATTAAGTACGAGCCCCGGAGGAAGAGCAAAGGACAAAAATCTCATGGTGTGTTTTTGTTGTTGTTGTTGAGTGCCGTTTTTTTTTTTTTTTTTTAATGAGCTTACCTACCATGAACGGAAGAAGTGGATCTGCGGAGACTTCATTTCCTCCTCTGACCCCTCGTTTACATCACTAACTGGTGACAGTCACATCTACATACATAGTACCTGCCACTTCGGCTGCTCAGAATTATAGAAGCCTCTTTGTATGCAGCAGACATGGCTAGCCAGCAGGATTCAGGCTTCTTTGAAATCAGTATCAAATATTTACTGAAATCCTGGAGCAATAGTGAGTAGCAGAAGAGTAATCTTTTCATATTACGCATTGCTTGGTAAATAGCTAGGCTGACCTAAAGGATAAAATCTTATATTTCTGTATGTTTGTGTTATATAAGCAAAGTATTTTTTGCTTTCGTCAGCTCTAGAAATCAGAATGTCAGAGATTTAAACAGGTTTCATTAACTGCAAAGACTGTAATGAGATTATACTAGATTTTGCTTGATTGAATTCTGAAGTTAGGCTGCTTTCTGGCTCTCTCTAATAGTGCATTGCAGGGAGTGCATTCCAAACAGCGTTTCCTGCCTAGATGTTTATTTGATTTGTTCAAGCTTTATCTGAATATTTTTGAAAATGCTGTTTAATCACAAGGGTGTGGCATCGCTCAGAAGTTGGTTTTTATTAATTGAGCACCAAAGACAAAAATATAATGCTTATACTTCAGGTCTGAAAGTCATTATTTTAATGTGATGAAAAGCAAAGCATCAGTTGCTTATAGCTGCACTTCCTACCCACTATGCTTAATTTCAGAATCTTATGCAATATTTCCACCCAGAAAGAATCCATCTGTTTATCTAATCCAGGCTGGGTTTTGCAGAATGTAAACAAATGGCATTTTAGTCTTTCTTGGTCTTTTCAGTATTGCTGTTCCTGCTGATCTCCATTGCTGTTTAAATCAATCACTCTTTGGATTTTTAGCAATATTATGTAATAAAGAGTTCTGAATAAAATTTAGTGCTAGCAAATATATTCAGATTAGGTAAGGCTGTGGGATAACTCTGGCAGAAATTTGCTTTTTAATTTAAAATACATGAACAATATATTCCTTTTCTATAGAAGCTTGTATTGACAAGGCTAGATCTCCGTAATTAACTGTTTTTAAAAGATAGAACACGACGTCTCTGGAAAAATCCAACTTGGCTATGCATGCAGTAAGGTTCTGATCATCCCACTATCTATAATTTAATAACTTCCGCATAAAATACAAGTATTTTAAAAGTCTATGGTATAAAAAAATGGCAAAATCTGCGTAATACAAGGCATGTGTCTGAACACCTGCAGAGAAATAAAAATAACACTATATTAGATGTGTGACATGCAAGACTTGTCTTCGTTAAATGATATCCATAGAAACTGTATTTTTCCAGGTCCTTTGTAACCTCAGTAACACTGTACTGCTTGTTTGAATCTGTTTTTCTACCACAAGTGTGAAGCCACCAGGGAATAATAGTATTTCCTAAACAACATTGCTTATCTGCCCTCCTTTTAAAATATTTAGTGCATATTCATTCAAATCCCTGTTTCCACAAGGACTGGAAAAGGCTTTTATAATTTAGTTACTTTTTTGGACTAATGTTAATCAAATACTGGGAACATAAGTATGTCTTGTGACAGCATATATTTTATAACAAGCTAGTTATAAGAAGAAAAACAAGTCACTTTATGGTGCAGAAATCAAGTCAGTTCTGGGATTCTTTTTGTAATAGGCTACTGTAACTTTAAGACTAAGTAAAATTAGCACTTAAGAATATAAAAATGGCTATATTATGGAATTAAATATAACACTCTAATCTTTCTTCTTTTTCCTCTACATTGAAGTATATTGAAAGTATTTCAAAACAGCAATGTTTCTAGTTTGAAATTAGAAGACCTTAAATTAAATTCTGTTTTAGAAAAATGGAAATAGTGTATGAATAATTGGTATTTCTGGCATTCTTTTAGATGGTAAACATGCTTTCAACTGTATTTGAATAAACAGCAAGAGGAAATACAATAAATTAATCCGGGTTGACTTAAACTTGTTGCCAATTTTTTTTTTTTTTTTTTTTTTTTTTTTGCTTTCAGTCTGGAAGGCTGTGTTCATAAATCTGTACATATCCTTTCTAGCTGAAAAACAAACAGTTTGATAAGAAGACAGTAGGGAGTTCAAAAGACCTAGGGCTTTCTTCAGCTCTGCTATGTGATGGGTGGAGCAGAGGAAAACACTTCCCTTGCTTGAGAAACTGCTGGGAAGCCTGCACATGCATGCACGGCAACATGTTTTTCAGAGAATAGGTGCTCCGTCTGCATACCCGAGAGCAGAAGTAAGCTATAAATTATGCCATGGCATTTACCTGGTAGAAAGAGGTCTAACATACTCTTTTAAAAGAAAAATAAGTTTGGGTCCTATAGTACATATTTTGCTTAAATGGTAATAGTGTAGAGGTGCCGTCCATGTATGTATCTGTAAATCGGCACTTTAAAACAGTAACATTTATCCTTCCCAGGCTTTAAAGTCCCACCAAACCCAGCCCTTTCTATTGATTTGTGCTTTGGCTTAAACAGAGCATTAATATTTTCTAACAGATTGCCAACCGCACCCGTTGCCGGTACCATACCATGAAATATACTCAGTTATTTTACCTGGGATGACAATTCTCTCTGATTTTGCTATCTGTCTAAGGTCTCGAACAAACTAGCATTCTTGACATGCTGGGCAGGATTTCAGTTCAGTGTCACACAGCACTTGCAGAGGTTCTCACCTGGCGTGCTGCTTGGATTTTCGTGTTCATCAACCAGCTAAGGAGGCAGGTAATTTATGGGCACCGGAGTCAGTTCATTTTAGGTACCTGTTAACTGTTGATGCAGTCGGCGATGTGTTATCGGTGAGCATCCACTCTTGTTCCTAGGGGACAAAAAAGCCGAGTCATGGTCTGGCCTTTGAATCCTCCCACCAAACTGAGAGACCTCAAAATACTCCTTTGTGCCGCCCTCGAAACAGACTTTTGCTCTGCACATGACAATAAGATAACGTGCGTGTCATGCAGTTTTGGAAAATATTCCTGTAATGTGTTGGAGATGGGATCAGAATTGGGATTCTCTGCTTAGAAAATAAGAATAATTTTTTTCTTTAACTGATCTCATTTGTGTTCTGATGTTTTCTTAAATATTCAAGTATTTTTGATCCACACGGCATTAGTCGACAACTTCATTAATCATTTGCATTACTTCTGAAATTACTGCTAAAATGGCAGTGCACAACTGCTCAAGGTGAGTAGTTCTCACTTGGCCCAAGGAGGTCAATAAGATGACAACAATAAAATAGGGCTCCCCAAAAGTAGGACAATTAAGAGTCTTCTCCTCAGATTTGTTATGCAAATACTGCAAAATACTTTTTTGTAAATAAATATTTGTAAAATAACATATGAATCTAAGTGTTAAGAATTTGAATCTGGGCTTTTCTTGACTGTTTTTACTTTTTGAATGAATCAGATGATAGATTTATTCTGAATTTAATTTCCAAATGCATTTTTCAAATTCATAGTTGAAAAAAAAGGATCTGAATAGAAGTTGAAAAATCAAGCTACATGAAGCTGGAGTACCATTAGTAAAAATGGCAGGAAATTCGATAATAAATTCTGGTTTTTGCAGTTTCTAGATCAGATCAGCAATTAAATTTATTGGAGGAAAGGATTCTGTAGAAGAATCCAAACAGCACAGGTAGATGGCTCACTTGTGCTCTCAAGTCAGCTCTTACGTGGGCTGGTAGAAACTGCATTTCATTGTCTCCCAGTTTCGAGAGAGAGATTTTAAGGTGTCGTTTTGTGTAATAAAATGAGAGGATATATTTTGTGTAGTGAACATTTTATTTGCCACTTCGCATAGAACGGAGTTATCTTCAGGGCCTTATTTTAAGGATTACAACACTTGTTTGTCTGCCTTTGAATGGCAGGATGTTTGGGGGTTTTTTCTGTGGACTTGCATTTAATTTAGATTTTGAATAAGGCCTTTTTTAGTATTATGACTTCAGGTGCTTTTCCCATGGCCCATACATGCCTGTATTCTTCTACAGTAGCCACCATCCACATCAAAATCCTCATATCATCCTCTTCCTCTTCACCTTTGTGCTGTACAAAGCCCGTTGCTCAATCCTGCCACCACGCCTGGTCCCTGTAGCAGTGGCTGGCAATGTGGTGGTGGTACTGGAGACAGCTTGACCCTGGGGGCACACGGGCACCCGCATCAGTCACTGCTCACGTGGCTCAAACACAGCAGCATCCCCGAACAGTCCCGGGAGGACCTCTGGCTCCTCCGCGGCTTGGTCCTCACGCAGGGAGCTGAAGGCAGTGCCTCCAGACAAGCTCTGTTGTCAGAAGAGCATCAGGCGTAACAGAAACTTCTCGATGGCCAATGTGACGTCCGGGGGGGTGTTGGCTGCCGTGTAGTCCTTCGTTAAATGAATGTAATACATATAGCAATAAAATTCAACCTTTTTACAGAGAATATTCATGAAGTCCTGTGTCCATGAGCAAGAGAAAGGGAAAGCCGTGGGCAGTTTCTGAAGTAAAAGTCTGCATTATGTGTAAGTTCTGTGGTGCGCTGTTTTGATATTCTGGTAAGATTTTCTTGTGCAGGAAGACGATAAAAGCCGTTTTGCAGGGGGTTGCTTATCTGCAGGCAAACATAGACCTGTTTAAAGCTGAATACGCTAAGCACAGTGTGCTATCAGACTTAGCACTTCTTCCAAGATACCAGTGAAGGAAAGAAGCTCCTTCTCAGTGCCCACTTAACCAAACACATCCACTGAAGAAGAAGCTGTCCTTCCCTGCAATCTCTCGTGCTCTGGCATTGCTACTCTTGCGGACCCAAAGTGAGCCGATTCAAGAAGCTGATGTGCTGCAAACTCACCCTGCAGGTGAGAAAGGATCAGTTCTTGCCTGAAGCGAGCGGGTGGCCTGCTGTTGGGGACAGGCAGGGACGCCTGGCTGTGTAAGCGGGAGAGCAGGCTGGCACTGATGCAGACACCACAGCCTGGGCTGGAGCCACGCTTGGGCCTTCTCTTGCTTGCTCCTGAGGTCTCACCCTGATAACACACCTGGCAGAAAGCTGGCCGCTTCCACAGCCTCCGCCTTTAGGGAGCCCTGGGGACGAAGGGTAGCATCTGCTCGGGCCTTGGCATGTGACTCTGCCTTGGACAAAGGATGCTATTAATTCTAGCTGTCTTGCTACACAAAGGGAATTGATTGCTCTATCCATTGAGCCTGAAATTAGGGTGCTTAGTGTATTCTTCAGCTTTAAGTAGTCTGTGGTTGCCGGCAGAAAAGTGACTTGCTTGATGGTGGCGGCTGTTAGCTCCCGGGACAACCTTCCTTAGATTTGTCTGCAGATCTGATCCTCTTCTCCACCGAGCTGTAGGGAAGGGTGCTAAACCAGAGTGTTTGGGCTGTGTTCTGGCTGGTAACCATTTTAGAATTTACATTTTGGCGTGGTTCTTCTTAGAAGGGAAAATGGAAGTTTTATGACTTTGGGGACCTGAAAACTCTTAAAAGAGTGGTTTTGTTTATTTTGATGTTTGCTGCTCTCTTCAAGACCTTCCAGAATTACTTCTACCATACTGGGAGGAAAAAAAGCATGACAGAATTTGAAATGCTCTATTATAAGATTCAGTTTATTTACAGAATGCATTGGCATGCCATTGAGAAGTTTGAATTATTGTCATAAACATCTACAAACAGTTTGAGTGCAGTCTTAGTGCATAAATTTTTGTGGCAAAACTTCAGTCCTTATCTCAAAATATAAAATAGCGTGGAAACTGGGCATAAACTAGGCATAGATAATTACTGGTACATATTCCATAAAGGTTTCAATAATTTTACTTGTGGTAAAACCAAAACTCTGCTGTTGTACTATTAGTATCCACTTTGAACGATTGATTTGTGGTATCTGATGCTGCAGTACCGTTGGGTTATCAAATTAGCTGCAGTTTGGTTTTTTCCAATATGCTAGTTACTATTCAAAAAGATCAGGGAAAGAAATAACAGGTTTTGTGGTTTATTCTATGCGTATAAAATATCACTGAAGAAGCTGTAGCTTTATATGTATAAATAAAAGAACACGTATAAGGGAAGTGATGATATACAGGTTACCTTAGGTGTATAAACATGTCCGTGGTTTACTAAAGGAGGATATAAGCCGAAATGCTACTTGAGGTTCCTTTTGTATTTCAGTCGCTTTTGATGCACTCATTTCATTAACAGTTTAAACTCTCATCTCTATATTGACTTCGTGGACGCGAGGAAGCAGTCTCCACACCTCCAGAATTCCAACTGAGTGTGCTTGTCCAGCTTTATTTTCTGTATTCATTCCTGAGTTTCTAAGCGATGGGTAAGTGCTCCGACACTTGCTATGAGTTTGGTAGCCCTAGAAACTGAATTCCAGTGGGTGTTGAACCCTCGGTGGGCAGGTGTGGTGTTGCTGTGGCTGTGCCTGGGAAGGGCAGTCCCACCGCAGCCTCTTGTCCCTGTCCCTGTGCTCCTACCCCTTCTCTCCCACCCTAACTCCTCATACAGTTAATATCCTGCCAGCTAAACTTTCTAAAACGGTGTCGATGCTGGGGTTGGCATAAGGAAGGGGCAAGGATACATGGGAAGCAGTTTTTGCTGATTCCTGCTATTAGACTGGTGGAGCTGTATGGTAAATCATATTTACCTTCTTAATAGTGACTCCTGTACCCGTGCCTGCTTCTAAATATCAAAGATAGTTCCTTCTCCAGGCTAATCGTCCTTTTGCATCCCTCTCTTTTCTGCTTTAGAGCATCAGCAGTGAAGTTGTTCTTTCTATTGTTGTTTCTGTGATAAAATCAGACTGCAGAATAATTTCACAGGAATAGGTAGCTGAATTATTTGTGAGTTGGTGATTTTTCATTCACTGCAATTACCTAAAACAGATTTGAATCAATCGTCCATGGAAAGAAAATCCCTTCTCTTTTAATATACTTTATTCTGAGTCATCCAATCCTTTGTCTATTGCTTCAGCTAAAAGGAATACCAAACATGTTGTTCAAACTTCACAGCAGCTCTTTCAGCCACATACTCTAAGTTCATGTGCTGTTTATATTTTTTAAGAATGTAGATGGGTAGATGTTCAGTAGTATGACAAAGTGGGGCAAGACATCTGCCAACCAGCTCATCAGCCTGCTAAGAGCTTGAAACTAGGAATGACAGTGGAGGGAGATCATGACCTATAGTTCAGTTAGGTAGCAGTGAACTGGGGTGGAAAGCAAAGGGTGCAAGGCAAAGGGAACAAGAGAGACCTCAGGAACTGTAAAACAGGATGAAGAGACACCCACCTTAAGTGTATGTATACAAATACAGGCACTCTGGAAAACAAGCAGGAGAAGTCAAGCGCTGCATGCAGTCACAAGACTACAATGTCATTGGAGTAGCAGGCTTGGCGTTAACAGCTCACACAGTTGGATGGCAGTGATGGATGGATACAAGCTCTTCAGGAAGGACCTGTAGGAAAGATGAGGAGTGGAGGTTGCCGTCATTGTGAAGGAGCTCCTCACATGTATGGAACTCTGGGATGGGTGGGTGACTGTGCGCTTGAGAGTGTAGGTCGGGAACAGAAGAGAGGACTTCAAGGGTTACATGATGGTGGTAGTCTCTTACAGTCCACCCAGTCAGGGTGAGGAGCAGACAAAGCTTTCTTTAAACGAGTTGAAGTTGATGAATTGCTCATGTTGGTTCACATGGGGGACTTGAACATCCTGATATCTGCTGGAAGTGCAGTGTAGTAGGATGGAAGCAGTCGAGATTTCATGAGGGCGGTGAGAGTAACTTCTTGATACAGGGTGGACCAACCAGGGGCGCAGTACAGCTGGATTTGCTATCCACTAAAAAGAAAGAACTGGTTGGAGCTCAAGATCATGAGAAAAGTCAGGAAAGAGGGTGGCAGAGTATAGACCCTGGACTTCATGAGAGCAGATTTCAGTTTTTCAGATTTCAAAAGCTGTTAGGTGGGATCCCATGGGGGGGAAGCTCTGAAAGGCAAAGGAACTGAGAAAAGCTGGCAGGTCTTGGAGGTCAGCACCTTCCAAGTGCGAGAGTGGGACACTCCAATACTCAGGGAAACAAGCAAACATATGAGGAGACCGGTTTGACTTATCACGGACCTCATGGCTGAGCTCCAATGCAAAAAAGGCAGTATATTGGAGGCAGAAGCGGGGTTTGGTTGCAAAGGAGGAGTTTATAAACATTGCCTGGACATGTGGGGATGGTGCTTGGAAATCCAAAGCTCAACTGGAGATGGGAATGCAAGGTCCTGCACCTGGGGAGGAAGAATGCTAGGCACCAGTACAGGTTAGGGGCTGACCTGCTGGGAGATAGCTTGGAGGAGAAGGATCTGGGGGTTGTGGTAGACAGTAAATTATCCATGGCCCAGCAATGTGCCCTTGTCGCCAAAAAGGCCAATGGAATCCTGGGCTGCATAGGGAAGAGTGTGGCCAGTAGGTCGAGGGAGGTCATTCTCCCCCTCTACTCTGCACTGGTGAGGCCACAACTGGAATACTGTGTCCAGTTTTGGGCTCCCCAGTTCAAGAGGGACAGGGAACTGCTGGAGCGAGTCCAGCGAAGGGCAACTAAGATGATTAAGGGCTTGGAGCACCTCCCTTATGAGGAAAGGCTGAGAGAGCTGGGACTCTTTAGCCTGGAGAAGAGAAGGCTGAGGGGAGACCTTACTAATGCTTACAAGTATCTAAAGGGTGGGTTGAAGGAGGATGGAGCCAGGCTCTTTTCATTGGTTCCAAGTGACAGGACGAGGGGCAATGGGCACAAGTTAGAACACAGGAAGTTCCGTTCAAATACACGGAAACAGTTCTTTACGGTGAGGGTGACAGAGCACTGGCACAGGCTGCCCAGGGAGGTTGTGGAGTCCCCTTCCCTGGAGATTTTCAAGACCCGCCTGGATGCAGTCCTGAGTAATGTGCTCTGGGCAATCCTGCTTTAGCAGGGGAGTTGGACTAGATGATTTCTAGAGGTCCCTTCCAACTCTGATAATTCTGTGATTCTGTGATTCTGTGATTCTGTGAATTGCGTCCAAGGCAACAAGAAGAGTTTCTCTTGCTTTATTAGTGGTAAAAGGCTGGACAAGGAAAATGTGGACCAGTCACTGAATGGGGCAGGAGGTTTAGTGACAGTGGACTGAAGTACTGAGTGCCACCTTTGCCTCAGTCTTCACCAGCAAGGTCTCTCTGACCTCTGTCTGTCAGGTGCTGGAGTGCCCCTTGATATGGCACTTCTGATAAGGGGGAAAGGTAGAACTTGTGCAACTCCAGAGGTTGGGAGCACAAACTCTATTCCTCGTGGGACGTACTGAGAAACCTGGCAATTCCATACATATTTACGATTTTTTATATATTTCATATTACAGTCACATTCAAAACGGAGGGATAGCAAAGGTTTTCTTTTCTCAGCATACAGCAGAGCTTGCTGAAACAAGTGGCTGCGTGAAAACACATGAGAAACAGTGGCTTCCTAGTTCGCTCTCGGACAAGTAGCAGCGGTTTCACTGAGTTGTAAACGCTGCTTGCTTCCTCCCCTGCACGAAATACAGAGATCGATAGAGAGAGACCACCAGCAGTACTGGTGTTTGCGCGTAAATATCAAGGTCGCTGATGCAACTGGTATTACAGAGCCGCCTGACAGATTTTGGGGTGCTTTTCAGGCCACTGGTTTGAAGAGAAATCTGAGTGTTGTTTTGTAAATACTGTGGGATCACTGTAGTGACACGTATCACATGTCTCCAGGGGAATGTGTTGCTGATAAAGAGCTTAATTAGGCGCTTGGAGCCACGGCAAAGAAGTTTCACACACAGAAAAAAGAGACCTTTTTGAGAGATGTGCTATGCAGTCTTAATCCTGAACACTTTCTATGCTATCAGAAATTTGATGTTATCAAATGTAGCCCTGATGCATACAAGTAGAGGGGCTGCTGTGGTTTTCACTAGTCAGTGAGGGGGTCAGAAATCACAATTTGTGTGTGGCAAAAATGTGAAGGTGTTAGATGGATTGGCGTTAGACAAGGACTGATCAAAAGAATGTAGCAAATCTTGATTATCATTGTCCTTGATTTTTTTTATAATTGTGAAGTTGCAGGTGGTTTTAGTTTTATTTTGAAAGGCTTGACTTTGAAAGACTCATTTATATTCCTTTGAATTCTTAAGTAACCAGTAGTACCTGGCTCAGCACAGAAGTCTGCCAAAGGTATTGTTTTGCAGGAATTCTCCTATAATTATGTGATCATTACACTAACATTTTTTCGTAATCTCTGGCTATCTAACTCTGCTCTGTCTCTGTAACTTTGAAGAGTCTCGACTTGTGTGTGGAGCAAATTAGACTTCGAAGGATGTCCATTCGTCTGTTTTGATGTTGATTCCCTTGAGCAACTTTTGTTGAACAGAATATGCACAACTATTTTTCTTTCTGCATTTCTGATCGTTATTTATGAATGTCTTCAAATGTCTGGATCAATTTGCCTTTGCAGTCAGAAGGAACCTGTATAGAGTTCCAGCCAAAGTTCGTTCTTGAGAAATTTGTGGAGTCGGTTTCTTCATGTACGCTCAGTAATATATTGTTGCGTATTTTCAAAATCAGGTTTACTCTGTGCGTATTACAGAGATAGCATGTGTTGAAGGTAGTCCAAGCTGCCTGACATCAGGTTTTGCAATTTATTCCCTTGTAACTGGAATTCTTTTGAGTCTGCTTTCCAATGGAAGGAAAGCTTATTCAATCTGCCTGCCTTTTTTCAACCTGTTGACCAAATTTCGGAGAAGGGTAGCCTAAGTTTCTACAGAATTTGTAAAACGAGGCTGTTTTAGGTAGTGAAGAGGGAAGGCCACCTGATGAAAAATGGCAGCATAAGTTTCCCGTCTTCTTAGACGTAAGGAAATCCTTGCTGCAACAGCCTTTGCAAACACCCCAGCTAGGAGACTAGCTTCAGTCACACCTTTGAGAGGACTGCACATATAATTCAGTGTTGCTTATTTCAAAATACGTTCACAAGATGCAAATTGCTATTCATTACTTCAGATGCAGGGAAACTGCTGCAAATACCTTGCTTGCAATGGTCTACATTATAATAATATTCATACTGTGCTTCCCATCTGGAAGCTTTACAGACTTGAATTCTTTCAGCATTGTTACATAAATATGAAAGATGAAAGTATTATTTCATTATTGCTATTACTGGGCAAATTGAAACAGAGGAATTAACTGAGAAACGCAAGATTACACATGAAACCTGTGTTAGAGCTGGAAATGAAACACCAGCTTCTATTTCTTTACTGGGAGAACCTTTCTTCCTTCACATTCTTGGTAGCCAAGTGACACATTGTGAGTCATGACTCAACTAGTTATTATTTGTAATGAGATTTTTAATTGGCGGTAAGTAGTCATTTTAAAATGGAAATGTCCTTGGAATATTTTAAATTCCACTGGGTGCATATTTGTTGCTACTGATGCCTTGAATGAGGAGAAAATTACTTATCTAGAATTCTTTTTCTTTGAAGGCAGATGTTTGAAACAAATAGCCTCACCGCACCCCTTATCTGTGTGCCATCTGAACCAAAGCAAGGCGGTTATTTTGATTTTTGTTCTATTACTCATAGACAGGAAAATGTGGCAGAGCAACGTATGTATTCTTTACTGGGGTGAGGGCTTGATCAAGAGCAATAACTGTCTGGGAATCAAAAGTTGGAAAGTACTGTTTCTGAAACACAAAAGTCATTAGGGTTTGCAGTAAATTAAGCAAAGTCTCAGCTTATCCATGGTGAATCTTTAACATGTATTTCATAAAATAGAAAATGAAAATATTTTCAAAGGAAAGTGAAATTAAAAATTTTCTTTTTTTTTTTTTTACTAATTTCTCTGACGTGTACAAGCAGTAGGGGACAGGGCAGGTAGAAGTGGGTGTTACATGGATTTGCAGACTTCTATGGCAAGGGAAATTACTGGAATCATTGGAATTAGTATTTTCATGAACTCCTGAAATGAAATTGTTAATATGGACAGGTTGGAATTTTATAAAAAGATAGAAAAAAGGAGAATATTTGTTAACGATTATATGTGTATACTGCTGTGCCTACTTTTTTAAGTAAACCCCTCTTTTCTGTTGCCAATAATTTTTCCTGAGCTCTGGAATTTGGGCTAAAGCACTTCTAAACTTAAGGTCCCTGAAGGTGAATTTTGGAATATTTTGCAGAAATGGTTCTACCCTCTCTAAGAATGACAAAAGGCAAAAGAACTGTTGTTTGTTTGTGTTAAAAATTCTCTTGAAGAGGATCTTGGGGGTGGGTGGGGGACAGGCACATTGCAGCCAGCTGCCTCTGTATGATGACTGCATGAAGAAAGTGAGGGTGGAGGGGAGAATGAATTTGGATTAAAAACCCAGCAAAGAGCCAGCAGGAATGAAGGGAGAAGAGGCAGGGGAGCCATTGGGAATGGGGTGGGGGGAATCAGAAATAGGGGAATTGATACTTCGCAGACAGTCGGAGTGGAAATGGTGCCTGGTAGGAGGTGGGGCCAAGGGGGGACTGGAAAGGGGTGGATGAAGAGGTAGGGATGGGGGTGAGAGGGCTGGAAGGATGAGATGAGCAATGTTTGGCTGTGCACGGGGAAGAGGACCTGACCTGGACAGGCTGGAGAGTTAGGCGGAGAGAAACCTTATGAAATTCAACAAGGGCAAGTGTAGGGTACTGCCTGCACCTGGGGAGGAATAACCCCATGCAGCAGTACAGGTTGGGGGCTGACCTACTGGAGAGCAGCTCTGTGGAAAGGGACCTGGGAGTCCTGGTGGACAATAGGATGACCGTGAGCCAGCAATGTGCCCTGGTGACGAAGGCGGCAAATGGCATCCTGGGGTGCATCAAGAAGAGTGTGGCCAGCAGGTCGAGGGAGGTCATCCTCTCCTGCTACTCTGCCCTGGTGAGGCCACATCTGGAGTACTGTGTCCAGTTCTGGGCTCCCCAGTTCAAGAAGGACAGGGAACTGCTGGAGAGGGTCCAGCAAAGGGCTACAAAGATGATTAGGGGATTGGAACATCTTTCTTATGAGGAAAGGCTGAGGGACTTGGGTCTTTTTAGTCCAGAGAAAAGAAGACTGAGGGGGGATCTTATCAATGCTTATTAATACTTAAAGGGAGGGTGCCAGTTAGGGAACACTCTTTTTTCAGTGGTACTCAGTGATAGGACAAGAGGTAACAGGCACAAACTTGAACATAGGAAGTTCCATCTAAACATGAGGAGGGACTTCTTTACTCTGAGGGTGGCAGAGCACTGGAACAGGCTGCCCAGAGAGGTTGTGGAGTCCCCTACTCTGGAAACATTCAAAACCCACTTGGACACTGTCCTGTGCAGCCTGCTGTAGGTGACCATGCTCTGGCAGGGGGGTTGGACTGGATGATCTCCAGAGGTCCCTTCCAACCCTGACCATTCTGTGATTCTGTCAAGAGTGCATGGGAGTCTGGGACTGGAATGGGGACCCTGAAGTGGGGAAAACACAGCCGTGAGGAGACACCAGATTGTAGAGATGGAGTAAGAAGAAGAGAGCAGCTGGGGAGATGGGGGAGGCGAGAGACAGAGAAATCCCCTCCCAAGCACAGAATACAGAGCGGGAGTCCTGATTTCCATCCTGCGTCCCTGCTTTATAGCAGATCCCTCCAGCAAAGGGCACTCCTTGCTTTGCCTTAGTGCTTGAGTTAGGTGACAAAAGTGTTAAATGTTATCAGGTGAGGAGAGCAGCAAGTCACTTGTGTGTGCTGTTAACTGGGTCAACAGTTGGTTCATTTGGCATGAGATTAATCATACATCCACTATCTTACCTCGCTTATCATTTTCAGTCTTGAAAGCCTGAGTCCGATGAGTTAACGCAGCACACAGTGGAAAGCACATAGAGGTACAATGAAATACTCTTACCAGGTTGTTATTTTATTTATTATTACTTGTAATGCAGTAGCAGATAACTTACTAATGCATTTCTTCTCCAATAGAGCAGGTAACGTATAAGCTAGCCATAAAAGCTGGTCTGTCCTAGGATCTCCTGAGGGAGGATGTCAGACAGATCTGGTTGACAGAGTTCTCAGGTGAATGAAGAAATAGACCGTGTGTTGGGTATTAACGAATATTTAAGTGTCACTCAGCATACTTCCAAGCATAATAGTTTTATGAGCAATGTGTTAAAAACTGGCATGAGGCACTGTAAATAAAGTATCCTTGCTGATGGTTTGTTGTCACATTAGATCGAGCTAAGCAGTTGGGTACTGCAGGGACGGACTCTAGGCTTTATTCTATTTTATATCCTCATTAGGGATTTGAGAGAAGGTAAATAGCATGTTAATGACATTTGTGATAGTCCTTACATTAGAATGTATAAGTATCAGTAAAGAAAAAGGAGAAAAAAAGAAGAATAATCAAAGGAGTCACATGGAAAAGATGAAGAGTAATGGGTACACGTTACTCCAGGGGAGATTCTGATTGGACACAAGAGGAAAAATTTTCACGTTGAGAATGATCGGCCATTGGAATAATCTCCCCAAGGAAGTGGTTGATCCCCCAACATTGGGCACTTTTAAGATTCAGCTGGACAGGGTGCTGGGCCGTCTTGTCTAGACTGTGCTTTTGCCAAGAAGGGTTGGACCAGATGATCCCTGAGATCCCTTCCAACTTGGTATTCTATGATTCCATGATTCTATGAAATGAGGGGTTATTTAGAGTAAAAATCTGAAAATGTGCTTACCATGAGAATCTGTAAATGTCTTTTGAGACAGAATTTATTTTTGAAACATGAAAAACAAGATTTGCTACATTTTTAAACTGTAGCGTAAGGGCCAGCTCTTCACTGAAGGAGAGGCATAGGGTTGACTGTCTCCTGCAACCGCAGTGAGAGGAGGTCCATGCACGTACATAGCTGCACCGGGGCCAACTCCCAGCTCTATTTTGCCCAAAGTGGGAAACCCAGAGGTTTCAGCAGAGCTGCTGAGAATGGCAATTACAGGTAAGGGTTTTTTAATTTCTTTGCGAAGAAACAGTAGTCCTTCAAGCTGTAAAATGGAAGCATCACACTACTGGCAATTTAGAGATTTGTTTAAATTTGTTATGTGCTTATGATATTGATAGATGCTTTTTGCCTAATATTAATACCATTCTTTCTAGTTCACCATAAAGGCTATTATTACTTTATGCAGTCATTTTCTTGTTACAAAATGGAATCTATTCCTGCAAAGTAATGACGTAGATGATAGTTTCTACAAAGTTGCTGCCACTGATTTTAATCAAGCTTTTTTCTCAATTAAGTATAAAGGGTTGTATAATACTAGTCAGATGCTCTGCACAGCTAGCACATATCCTGAAGATCTGCATACCAAATTTCAACCTTATTAGTAAATTCTTCTAAAGTATACCTGACTGAGATGTCATTCATTTTAACGAATACATTTATATTGCTATGATATCCTCAGGACATGACTTTTTGTTATCAATTTTTCAATTTTATCACATTAAATCCAGAAATGACATATCAAATTGATATAGTTAACATTTATTATGTTGGACATGTTTACCTACTTTATAGAAGCAGAGTTTGAAACATTTGGCTGGAAGCTTTGAATCTATACAACGTTGTTATGTATGTGTGTGTGTCCCCTGGTTTGTAAATATGTTGCAAATCAATACATTAAACTTCTTATGACACAAATGATCAGTGTGATCAATGACAATCTTTTTTAATCTCTTTTTTCTGTTCTGAATCATACACATCATATGCATTGTGAATTCAAATTATAGCTATGGTTTTCCATACACTGTAAAAGGACTGGTACAGTGTCATGAAATTCTGATAAATATCTGTGTTGATAATTTAAGTAAGATATACTAAGCAGCATTTTCAGAAAGCTGAGCATTGTTCTAAGGCTTTTTCACTGAAAACAAGGGAGTATTTAACTGTTTACATCAGTGGAATTGGAGTTAGGCCAGTTTCATCTGTGTTTTTTAAAAGCCCACAAAATATATTTTAAAATTAGTGTATTAGGGTATTCCATATAAAGTTGTAGACTATACTTTTTTCAGGAAAATGAAATTATCTTTGGTTTCTTTTTACAGAATAGTAAAATCAAAATGCAATGTAAAGTTTTAAAAAAAACAACACTTGGTACAATTTTTTATCAGTCCTTATGCCTGATGTTTGCGATGTCATCTGTTGTAACTCACTTCTATGACATCATCTTTTCTGAAATACTGAATAAAAGATTACCCTATAGCTTTCATCATTTTAGGATAACCAGCTTTATCTTGAAGGATATATTTTAAATTAATTCGTTAGTTATGTTGCATTTATGGTAGAGTTGGATGCTGCCGTGAAATAGCTCATTTAGTTGGTTCTGTCCATGTTCTTCTGTTAGTAGGAAGAGAGGGGCATCTGGAACAATTCTTGCTTTGGAGGCTGATTCTTGCCCTACCCGTTGCTCTGCTTTGTGGGACGATAAACTGGGATTCAAAAAGAAGCCCAGGATGAGGATGAGAATGAATATGAAAGACATGATTTAGCATAGCTCAGACTCAAGCAGAAAATAGGTAGAAATATCTGAAGGATCTGATCTGGAGGGATTTGTGAAGTGTATCTGACACAGTGACAGGTAATTTACCAATGTAGGCATTCCCTCGCTCAAATACCTGTATTGTTTAATGTTACTTTTTATTATAATTTAGTCTATCACAGAATTTTTAGTAATTGTCACTGATTGATTAACTGAGTGGCAACTACTGAGCTAGAGCCACGCTTGCTGTTATATTTCATCTCTAATTCAAAGCATGTCGAATTTTTTCTTCAAATTTCACAAACCTCGAACAAGCGGGACGTGGCCAATCCTTACTGTTCTGACTGGTAGCCAGAAAATGAGAGTGCTCTCCAAGAAGGTGGGCGATGAGAGTTGAAAACCCTGAGGTTTAATTAAGCATTTAACCCAACGCTACCACGTTCTAGGTGAGCTCTCCAGCCCTTAAGCTGCTACTTAAAAAGCAGTTACAGCCAAATGGAAAAGGAGATGAGTTGCTTCTCTGCTCTGCTTTGAACATCTCAGGTGGCCCAACAATGAGGTCCATATGCAGATGTATCTCAGGCGATGTTGGGGCCAGGCTGATCCCGTTCTGAGCTGCTGCCTGACTCACTGGGAACCTGATCGTTTGGGTCAGTTTTCTGTTCTAGAGGCCGGGTTTAAGTACTCACATTCTCAACTGACTTCAGCCCTGAGTGAAAGTGTCTTGGGAAATGCCAAGTCCCCACTATGGCAATGGTCAGCTGAGAACGCACTGACAATTTCAGTGCTTCTTTCCATGTATTTATGGAAAGAAATGTCAATGCTGGTGTTTAAATTCTTAATTTATTAATAGCCCTATCTACCATTTCAGGTACTTGAGGTTCATCCTTCATATAGTTTTGTACATGCTTTCTTACTGACAAAGCCGTTCATTATCATTGGGTTGCCATGGAGTACTGATCACACGGATCTGGGAATAATAACTCATTATGCTAATATAGCTTGTCATTGTGTTTGATGCGAAGTGATGTACCATAACATCAGCTGATGTTTGTAACTAATACAGTTTATGGTAAGATCACAGTTTATGGGACAGCATTGCCAAACATTGCCTACCCTCTTTTCTTTGAATTATCTTTTTGATTCCATACCTATTTACAAAGCCATTTATGCATTTTTTAGGTCAATATTGTTCTGGTTTTAATTTCTTTCTACAGAGAGAATCAGGGTCTTTGTCTTTTAACAAAACAATTCTGGCCTATTTGCTTAATGCTCGAAAGGTGTTTTCCTTCTGCATTCTCCTGCCCCCTTGGAGCCTCAACTTTGTGTTATAAAGTTCCCTTTGGCTCAGAGGCAGGACAGTTGATTGGATTTGGTGAACTTCTTAGGTGCCACAACAGAAGAATGGGGAAAATTACGTTCAATAGGTGGAATACATAATTCTGTAATGCATACAGCATTACCACAACCTATCTTATACACCCAAGTATGAAACTGAATTTTATTTCAGATTGTGCTACTATACAAGGAAGAGGCCTTGAATCTTTATATTGATTCAGCTTTTTTCCATAGCAGATGACCAGGCATTTGTTGGTGATCTATAACACACACTAAGATGTGGATTTAGCCTTTTCCAGATTCTCATGACAATCCGCCTTCATGTGCGTGTGAACACATTTAAAGTAGTAGCATTTCAGCCATGGTTCTTCTGTGCTCCTCAGGCAACTGCTCAGACAGTGGAATATGGTTTCCCTGGAGCATATCACTGTGCCTTCAGAGAGCTTCACTTTTCCAGACAAGCATTCTCTTAAGGCAAACCACTGTTTTGTGTGGTTATCACTTTTAGTTTTAAGGCGTATTTCTAAATTATTCTGGCAATGTACTTTTTCTTTAAAATATTCCCTGAAAATTGTGTCATCCCAACAAGTTGCCTCCACTTTCATGTTCCCCCAAGGTGCATTCTACAAAACAACCCTTAAAATCAGCTTCCATTTTGGCAAAGCATGTTTGACAAGCAAACCATCATGGCAGGAAATTATTACATATGTTGCAAAGATACTGTGATCCCAGAGGTTATATCTGTACCTGGATGTACAAAGAGAAATCAAGTACTAATAGTCATTCAGACTTCTGCTTCTTGATATTATCAAGATTAGAGACAGAAGAGTCCTTCTTAGAACATCTGTATTGTACTTTTACCAATGAAAGGTTGTTCTCAGTAATATGTTTTCTACTAATGTATTCAACAAGTCATAAATTATACAACCAGAAAACCCATTGTGTCATCCAATCTGCTCTCCTCATAGAGCAGGCTTTATGGCTTCTCTGAATTAATTTCTGTTTGAGCTAAAGCACATCTTCAAAAAAAAAAGTCTTAATTTAAAATTTCCACTAATGGAAGAATCAGCACCAGCCTTAATAGCATTCTGGCAGTTAATTTCCTTCTCTTTGTGTTTAACTTCTTTAATGCATTTGTCTAGTTTAAAATTCCAGACATTGGATGTTACTGAATGAAGAGCTGTCTGTTAGCAAATTTCTGTTCCTCATATTCATGCTTAGCAGGCATGGAAGTCATCTCACCTAACTTTTAGGCATCCTCAATAATTTATATTACACGTGACGTCAAGGCTGTCTTTCCTGATAGCCAATGGAGAGAAATATGCACTTTCAGGGTTCGGTTCAGATGAGCTGCCTTAGATGTGTTTATTAGGAGGTAATGAATCGCACCTTGGAAATGCCTGAGTACTTGTGTTGTCTAAAAAGGCATTTTGGGTTGAGTGGCTCCATGTAAATATGTTTTGCTAATAGGTGCCGCTGTAGGTGCAATAGGTACAAATTCCTGCCATTAGAGGATGTGATTAAATGACTGTGTGACTTTCTCATGGTGAAACTAAACTAAGCTTAAAGGCAAGTTTTCCAGTCACTAGTTATAGTTGCCTTTCCTGAATGTCCTTTAGTTCATCAGTTCATCTTTCTCAAGTTGCAGACACCGGAACAGGACTGAGCATCCAGCAGTGGTTGCAGAGACACTGGCAGTGAAGCAGTAGAGCTTTCCTGCTTTTGCTTTTGTTTATCCTGCTTGAAAAGGCTCTCCATAGCTCTTCAGGTCACAAGAATAGCAGCCTGTTCTCGACACATTAGTCATCCTGGTCTCAGGCCTTTTTTCATAATCAGTGCTTCCCAAGAATAGAAAGCCTTATTCTGTCCCTGTGGCATGTGTCCTTTGTCTCTGGCTATTCAATTCTCCATAGTTTAGAATTAATATCTCATATATTCTTTGCTTGCATTTACTTTTCAAAATGCTATTCAAAGTAGGAGGATCTTTTTACTATTTTTTATGCCTACCACTCTTAATTTGTGTTTTGACTGTAAAGTTTATAGATTTTTTTTGTTTTTTTTTTATATCATTAACAATAAGGATAAATAGTACAGGACCAAGAACTGGTCTCTGTACCTCCACTAGAAGTACCTTCATTAGGGTATGATTCTCCCTTAACCCATGTTGAGAAGTATCTGTTGCCCAGCTTTTAATCTATTTTTATGAGTGTTGATTCTTTGGTTATCATTTTACAGTTTGGTAAAATACCGATCCAAAAGCCAAACAAAAATATATGACTGCGCTTCTAACCTTGTTAACCAAATTTATAATCTCGTAAAAAGATACAGTTAGTTTAATAAAATCTGCTTTCCATAAACCTATGCTTATGGCATTGTATTATTTTACTTCACGGAATCACGGAATTTTCAGAGTTGGAAGGGACCAAGTCCAACTCCCCTGCTAAAGCAGGATCGCCTGGAGCACATTACTCAGGACTGCATCCAGGCGGGTCTTGAAAATCTCCAGAGAAGGGGACTCCACAACCTCCCTGGGCAGCCTGTGCCAGTGCTCTGTCACCCTCACCGTAAAGAAGTTTTTCCGTGGATTTGAACGGAACTTCCTGTGTTCCAACTTGTGCCCATTGCCCCTCGTCCTGTTACTTGGAACCATTGAAAAGAGCCTGGCTCCATCCTCCTTCAACCCACCCTTTAGATACTTGTATGCCATAATAAGGTCTCCCCTCAGCCTTCTCTTCTCCAGGCTACAGAGTCCCAGCTCTCTCAGCCTTTCCTCATAAGGGAGAGGTTCTTTATTAATCAAATACAACCATTCCTGGATGAATATCAGGCCAACTGTGTTGCGGTTGTCTGGATTGTCCTTGCTGACACTTTAAAAAAACCTAATACAACATTAGTTTTGTCCCAGCCCTCAGGAATACAGAATTTCCCTTTGAATATCCCATAAAAGGAATCTTTTTATTACTTTCAGATGTAATTAGGCTCTTCGGTTTTTCTAAGGAATTACTCTGTTTTCTCAGCATTTAAGCTGTTTATTTGGAAAATCCGATGTTAACCTTACAACTCTTTCTTTATTTTCATAACTAACTTATGTAGAGTTCATCTCTATGGGTGCCTGTTCCTCTCCAAATTTAACAATGTATTTCTGGCAGTCACTTACTCCAAAACATTTAGACATTTCAATATATAGAAGGAGTTTTCTGTCATGGCCCACTGACCAGCATGAGAGAGGTGTCCTGTCCGTGTTGTGTTTCGTATTTGCAACTGTCTGGTCATGCAGAAGGTCCCTCAGAGAGCAGCTAAATTCCATGCGTTTCACTTATCTGTTCAAGTGAAAGTTTTTCAGTGGGCAGCTGTACTCGAGCCAAACTTTCCAAAACCGTCCCTGAGCCCCTGTGGATGGTAAAAGGCATTATCTTGTCCCTGCTGGTTTTATATTTCAGAGTCACCACGAGAAATATGTGTGTCCTGGAGTTTGAGCCTAACAAAGCAGAAGCAAACATCTACATTTACCCGTAGGTTTGTGGCTAAGAAACAGTGAACTCCACTTTCAAGGAAAGAGTTGTTAATGTAATGTTAATAAAGGGTTATTAGATCTACAGCATCATAATGGGGTGTGGCTAATAAAAGATGACACATCGTGTGTTGGGTTGTCTGTAACCAAAGAGGCCAAATAGCATTTAATTTAATGTAGAAGATAGACAATGTTGTGGGTGTGCTGCTGCAGCCAGTATTAAGTACTGAAAATAATGATTCAGTCAGACATAGAGCAGGGGACTGATAATGGTAATTATTAGTCCGGATTTTGGCTGCAAATTTTTTTCTCTCATTTTTCTTCGTATAGATGTTACTTTTTATGCTCCACTGTAGAGGGAAACATGAATGGATGTCTGACTTATTCTCATCTTAGTCTTTCTTCACAGAAATCTCTCCTGTGGTTTCATTACAGAAAGCTTCACAAAATTTTGTGAGTGTCGTCTCGATCTGTGAAGGTTTAGCTTTGCCAGTTCACAGTGCCAGCTTGCGGCTTGGTTTACTCCTGGTATTGTGCCATTCTCCACCCACACAAGCACGGGTATGAATCCTAGCCAGCAGCAGCTGAAATGCACCACGGTGCAGTTCAATCTGTACAAGATGCTCTTGAAGGGTTTACAGACTAGAGAGTCATCTCTTATAACCTTGGATGCATATCTTTGTTGTCAGTTCTCCCTCAGTAATCACTGACAAGTGATAGGCACCTCTAGAAAATAAGTGATTTATTCTGTCTTAAGCTAAGAATCTAAGAAGGTTATGATGAGTCACCTGGAAATGTCAGTCTCTCTTCATTTACTTTCTCAGAGATGGCTAGATTAAATTTGATATTTGGCTTGTAGGTGGCTAAATTTGAACCTTTCCCTAAAAGGCAGCCATAAAGTAGATCAGGTGCATCAAGAAGATGAGATCAAGGAAGCAAGTGCAGTTCTAAAGATTTTTCATCAATGTAGTACTACACTTTGAAACATAACTAAACATGACATCATATTTATTATGGCATGAAATAAGCCAAACTCTAGGAAATCAGTTCTTAGCCATTGAGCTGTGTTAGGTCAGTAGGACTGTTCAGACCGTGCAATTTCAGAGCATTTCTCATTTCAGAGAAATGAGCTACAGCCTGTTTCTTTTAGTGCGTCAGTAATAAAATACTGCTTATCTTTGCACAAATGCATTACAACATGCTCGGGTTTTCATTCACATCTGTACATTGCACAGAAGCCACGTTGACCATAACTGATACGCCGTTTTCATTCCAGTGAAACACATAAGTTTTTAACAGCATGAACGAACATTTGTCAGTGGTTTGGCAGAGCAAGTGTGGACAAACAGACAAAAATTCAGATGTGAGCATTTAATGTCTTTCTGTAATAAAAAATAAGCAGTTTATCTTTTAAAAATTCCATCTTATCCAGACTCTTAATAGTTTTATTGTAAAAGATTTAAGGAGAAAAGGAAAAGTATACTCTCTCCAAGGGAAAGTGTGTAGGGAAGGAAGGTGCAGGTCCCATCCTCCCTGATTGCTGGTCCCTCTTTTGGAAGTTACTATTCCTTCTCTTTTAGACTCTTGTGCTTCCTCGGCACTTTTCCAAGTTCCCTAAAAATAATTCTTCTGCTAACACCCATCAACCACAAAACGACGGGAATATCTTCATCTCCCTGTCTCTGAAAAGGAGAGCAAACCCAACAAAACATCTGTCCAAAAATCTTACCGGAAGCTACTTGCTGATCCAACAAGACTAAAGTGGAGGTTAGCTTTATCCCCTAGTACATAAGAGAGTGTAAAAGAAGAGTATGAGCATCTTTAAAATAAAATGCTTTTTAATCTCTATTTGAGCTCAAAGAAATTCTGGCATAGTTTCAGAAATAAACGTTTTCTTTGGTTTAATTTTTTAAAAGTCAGTTAATCTACTCATCTGAAAATGATGCTCTGAATATATCTTTCAACCCTTATTTGGAGTTTTTACTTTTGGAATAACTGGCAAAGATAACAAAACTTTTGAATTTATCTAGAAAAGATATCAAAATTTTGAAAGTATATTGTTAATCTCAAGTCGGCTTTCAAAGAGGCAGCATGTCATTACCATATAAACCACAGAAACTGAGAAGTATTAATGTTTGATTTGGATCCCATCAGAAGCAACACAGATGTTTCCTTTAGTGAGAAGCCACCCCCAAATGGAGCACTCAAATGTCACTTGAAAATTGTTTTGGAATTGCCCACAAGGTTTCCCATGTCATTTAGCTTTTTCAGTCTTTAATGTTATGATAAACCAAGCAAATTCTAAAATCGGCACAGCTAAAAATCTTTATGTTACATGCCTTGATTCCCACATATCTTCAGCATGGCGGTATACGTAAACAAGAAAATAATGATCTGGAGGAAAAGAAGCAGAAAAATAAATGGTGAAAAAGAGAGGGAAAGTCTACATCTTACAGGATCATAGTTACTAGGAGCTTTGCCAAGTCAGTGAAAAGGACTTTAGAAAGTGGATGGACGTATACGATAGGATTTCCTTTTTGTTTGTTTGTTTTGACAGTCGTCGTTCTTGAATCCCCTGCCTACGGAGACGTGGTCTCTCACAAGAGGAGAAACTGTGTTCTACCCACTGCTTTCCTCTGTGGGGTCTCGTATCAATTACCACTCTCTTGCACAGAATTGCAGTGCGCATCTGAGGATTACAAAGCTTAACACCTGCCTGCCAGCAGCTGGGATGTGAGGGCAGAAGGTTGCTAGTGGCTAATAAAGCCAAACCAACAGTTTTAACCTTTCCAAGGTACCAGGCTGAACAAGATCCTAAGCTTCAAAGCTAACAGGCACTTCACCACGTACGTCCTTCTCAAATAAGACCTGTCAGTGTGTGTAAGGAATGTTCTAATGTTTCCCAGAGCTTGGGCGAAGATGTCTGTATTAAACTGATTATTTCCTGATGCGATTCATCTTAGAAGATGGCTGCTTTATAAGCATCTCTGAGTGGAATGAGCATTTGAGCTCTTTGGAGACGTGCAGAGAAGAGCACCCCCCACAAGCGGTGTTTTAGCATCCATCAGGCCATATACATATTTTCATGGATGCTACATTTTGTTTCTATCCTGCAGAGGACTGGATCTGATTAAGAAATTACCGCACCAGGGACTTGTTCTGAGGCTCTGTTCTGCAAATCACTGTCCACTCCTGGATTCAGGGGAGTCCCCAGAGAGTCATCCCTGAAGATACTGAAAATAACTTGAAGAATGCCATGCATGTGCACATGCAAACACACACATGAAGTTCAAGCCTCCTTTTTCTTGGCGAGAGAAGTTGGGTTGGCCAAAGCTTATACTTTATCGGCAACTCTGCCACTTCGTAGTGGCTGCACTAATTAATTTGCTTCCTGTTTTTTGGCTTTGCTGTTCCTTGTGTTCACATAGAATTTACACTTTGTTGTTGTGGTAAATGGAATAGAAAGGTTGGAGGTTTGCCCAAGTCTACAGGGGTTGGAACTGTCTTCTGGAACTGTGGTTCAAGAAGTATTCTGAAAAGAGTGGAATAAATATATCTGAACCTGGCAACAGTGTTTTTTCACTGAGTCTTTGGAGAGAAATAATTTTAAATGTTGGTCTTATCTCAGTTAAATCTGGGACCAAGTCCTGGAATGCCTTTATCACTTAAAGATAGCTCCTTCCTTTCTCTTTGTCGGTGCCATTTTACACAAATGACTCTTCCGAGGCATGTCTCTTTAAAGAAATGGAGGAATGTGAAATTTATAAATTAGCTTTTTCTCCCTTACAGTTTCAGCCTAATCAAGTAGTTTGAGAATTTCCATTTCGAAGAGCTTAGGTCATCTCTCACCACCTTTTGGGAAATCCTCCCAAATCTGTTATTCCCGTCAGACTTGTTTTTAGATTGAGCCATTTTGCTCCAGAATCCTGAACTTCTTTTACAGTTTTCCCCACTGACCTCACAACCTCTTCCATTTTATCTTCTAGGCTAGATAGTATTTCCTCTGGCATAGGGGTTTACACACTGTGCCCTGACTTTTTGTGTTGCGTGTAATTGTTGGATTTTATCTTTGTTACGTTGCAGGCCATCTGTCTAATTAGTCAACCAAAGTAACTCTTCCTGAAGAATCCCGTATTTGGATTAAACCGTCTTTTGAAAGATGGTATGAGTTAGGATAGTTTTATGTCGTGTACTTGGTGTCAAGACAGCTGCACAGAATGACCTAGTGTCTTCTCCCAGTGGTTACTTGAACAAGAGTTTTAGACAGTCTTCAGAGTTTGGAGTTTTAAAGTACAAGTTGACTGAGATTTCTAATATGTGTTGTTTTGGAGACAACGTTGTTCTGCTAAGAGGGAAAATATGTTTGAGCTTTTTGCAATATAGACTCTTTCCTATGTTCTTATTGTCCCTACGTGCCTCTATCTACTGTCTGTGTCTACATACTGCTGTCAGTGAGTGAATTTTTCAGTGCAAAGAATTCCCTCACCTGCAAATGAGCCTTCACAGGGAATCCATTTCATGCAATATGAATATTTGCCTACATGTTTTGTTCGCTGCTTATTTTACATTTTTTATTAAAGTAGAGGAAGCTTTGCAGCAGTACATTCAGTTAAGTGTAGTATCAAAGCTTCACAGCTGACAGTGTCTGCCTGGGACATACATATGCAGATCTGTCCATCCCTAGGAGAAGGCATGCCAGCCTCGCTACAGCTGGAAGTGTAAATGGTTTCCAGCACTAAAGTTAAGCTATGTCTGCAATGCTGTTGCTTATGGCAGATTCATACCGCAGCTTTTATGTGGACCTTAGAAAGTGCTATAGGCCATACAATCAGTTTTTCTTATATTTACTTTAATAATTACTTTAAATTATATTTGGATAAGCACGCAGTTGAGAAGAGGGGAGAAGTATCTTAAAAACGGTGTAGTTACTCCCCGGTTTATTAACTCTTAATAAAAAATGGAAAATAAACAGTAAATAAAACAGGTAGGCAAATACTCATATTGCATGAAATAGATTCCCTGTGAAGAGTAAGGCCAACACCAGTACCATCGTAACTTTTACTTTCCAAATAGTCTGGATGTGAGACTGGGATGTGCACTGAATTCTTCCTGGTCTCATTTTTGAGTGTAAATCCTTCTAAGAGGGGGTCAGAAACATAAAAAGATTAGACATCAGTAGCATCAATTGTTCATCGTAAAGTCATATACTTTAAATAAAAGTATTTCCTGTCAGATATATTACAAGTCATTAATATTATGTTTTATTGGTTAACTTTATGCCTTTATGGTTATTTTTTGTTGACACATGCAAATGAATTATGAAAACAATGCTTTCATTAAAATAGTTCTACTGCTGCATCTTACTAATATACTGGAATAACATATTCCTTCGGAATCTTACGATTTCTTTCACCAAGATAAAAATGGATCTGCTAGACTTCTAGTTTCTTTCAGCAGAATTTTCCTTTGAATTTTATCCTCTATGTCTGTCAAGCTCAAACTAATTGGGAATGTTCTCCTTCAAAGGGTGAAAAAGCCACCTTTTGGTAACTTTGGCACATGTACCATATCCTTATAAATTACATTCTTCACGCTTTATTTAATAATGTGTTTTCTCTTTAATATTATAATTACTGTTTTAAAACAAAGCAAATTTTCTTAAGAGTTATTTCAGCAGATGTATAATTATCCTTAAGGATATGTGGCTTCTCACTGACTCTTGGCATGCGAAAAGAAGAGATATGGCTTTGGTTTTATTGCAAGGAATTTAAACTGTGTGTACTTTTGGCCAAAAGACCATAGATACAAACCGAAACCCATCCTGTGTCGTCTGTGTGCTTTGCATTTCCATACTAAATACTTTCAGCTTGGATTGTATGATAATACATGTGTTTGATATGCATGGTTTGTTTATGTCGGACTCCATTATCCTGTCTCATGTTCTTGGAGTGCCTGAAGTAGTTTCGCTAATCTGTCAGCATAGTATGTGCTTGTGGATAAATATAGACATGCAGCCACTCCGTGAGCGGTCATCATCATATGCTGAAGCTAAAAATTACCCCTTTGGTTATGGAAAGGCTGATCTGATCCGGAGGCCTGCTCTAGCTCACACATTGTAGGTCTTCAGCACTTGCATATAAAAAAACAAAACCAAAAACTAGAAGAAATGTCTGCCTCGATGCTGAAAAATTTGTGGTGAAATATGAAACAGGATTATGAAACAACTAATTTCCTTTTTGATTTTAGTTAGAAAAGGATTCTGACTTTTCTAACTGAAGGAGTGGAACATTTCAGGTATTCACAGGCTCATGGATATTACAGTAGCATGTTGGAGAAAGTCCAGTGTGATCGGCTTTATAAAGGGGCTCGGTAGGTACGAAAGTGCGGCAAATACATGTTTTGGTTTGTGTTATTAGTTTGTTCGTCGTTGCTAAAGTGTATATTTGACACAGTTCACTAAAAAAAATGCAATCTCTGTTTTTTCTGCTTAATGATACTGAAAATTCAGTAACTTTGTTTGGCTGAAGTTGTATCCAGTGTAGCACAGACTCTTGGCTTATGTGTTATGATCATTCTGTTGTTTTGCTTCATCTTAGAGCTTTAAGAAAAATACCTGTAGTGGAAATTATAGCAGAGAGTTCTTACGATAATTAAATTTAATTTTGTACTCATCCCCACTATCAGCTTAGTGACTCTGTGTGTGCGTGTGTGTCTGTGTGTGTGTGCGTGTGTGTGTGTTAAAACTTCTGGGTTTCTTTACAACTATTTCTCTGATCAGGGAAATGATCAATACTGGAAAAAATTCAGCAGTGAATTTAGTTCAGTAATCCTTTCTGTGGCAATAGCATGTGTTTGTGGTGACAACCATATGTGATATTGCATTGCTATTTCCTTACTCCTTTAAAAATTGTTTTTAAAATACATAACATTGAGAAAATCTTATGGTTATAGCCTGAACTAAATTAAAATATTCTGTAGGAAAATACTGTCATTTGAAATGCAGCTTTTTGCAGATGCAGTAGAAAAATAGGGAACATATCTTGGAAGCAAGAAAATGGGTGGTTTGAGAGAAGTAGACCTCAGCCAGAATTTCCCCTCAAAATGATAGACTTCTTCTAGTTGATCAAGCATAGTTAATCTTTTTTACAGGTTTTCCTAGGATAGCAGCTTTAGATATGTATATAACTTTCTAAAACTGACCTGCAGATTCCCTGCTATTGCAGGGCCCCTGGGCATCAGGGTTACCGTGGTCTCCTGATGTGCATCACAGTTGTGCATCACCTTGGGAATGAGCTACTTTTCTCTAGGTGAAGGTCTAGTTTAATGTAGTACTTGTGTGGTGACCAGTGTCCTACAATATGTTAGGAGTACAAACTAAATGTTTCAGTAGTCCATTCTAGTACTTCTCTTTGTAGAACATTAATATTTTGAAATCAGATAGTAAAAGCTTAATTTGGCAATGAAATCAATATTTAGAATTCAGTATAACCCCTTCCTCCCACCTCACTCCCACCGGATATCTTCTGCATAAACCCATGCAAACTATATGTGATGATTTCTCATGTAAAAACCATGCTTTTTGTTTAATGGGGTGGTGTTTCACTGGCATAGATGGCAAAAATGGACATCTCCTTTTTTATTTTTTATTTTTAAGGCTCATATTATGTCAACATGAAGGGATCAATCGTGGATGACTTTAGTGCAGCTGTTTCTTAAATTTTGAGTCCTTTATTTCCAGTTTTATCTCTCAGATGCAACTTGTTTTTATGAGCTTTGCAGGGCGCTCAGTCTAGGAAAATGAACTATATTCTGTTAAAGCTCGTACATTATCAGTGATGATGTCAGTGATAGTCTAGTCACCGGGCCAGATTTTTGCAGTGCAAATATCAAGCATATGCAAATGCTTGAGATAATGGAACTGAAAAGATGCATTAGAAAGCCAAACGTGTATGTAACAATTCATGACAAACTCATGATCAACTCGGAACCCTCACCCTCTTGGCAATGTTAACTTCCACACTGGAGATGCTTGAATGGAGTTAGGAGCTACAAAATGATCTTTTACAAATTTGAACTAAATCAATGTCATGTGTCAGTCACTTCTATAACTGCTGTGGTTACTGCAGCAATGAGAGATGTTAACCCCCAGGATATCCTTTTACTTTCCTTTGGGGGGAAGGGTGGACAGTCCTATATACCAGAGAAGAGCCAGAATAAAAATTTTTGGTGCACTGAAAAGTCTTGCAAATAATTGCATTTCTCTATTACAATGTGCAAATAACTGATTTTTCAGTTAGATGTCTATAAAAAAAAAAATAGGTCAGCCTGTGTCACAAATCTAACAGCATTGTTGTTAAAAGGCTTCCTACTAACAATGACTATGTGGATTTAAATTCCGGTCTCAAAATTGTGGCTGAATGCCACGGTGATTGAAGATAAGGGTGGCAGCTCCCAGGTACTGTGGCTAGGGTTTCTTAAACTTCATTTCGTAAGGATGTGAGGTGTGCCTGATCTCCCACACTGCCTGCCTGCCTTCCTTCCATCCCTCCTGCGTGTCCCTTCATAGTAAATTTTGAACTTAGCCAATTTAACCCAAAATTGCCTGAGGAACAGAAGGCAAGTTTGCATTTGATTAGATTCCTACAGATTCCTTCAGGAGGGAGCCTCCTTGGTTTCACTGCTCACAAAAAAACTCATTTTTCCTAACTGAGTGCTTGGTGGTCAGACTGATTTTGTGGGTAGTTGTGAGCCAGTCAAAACCACACATTCGGCAAATATATTAGTGATCGTAAAAATATTGTCTGACTCCTTCCTAAAGCTATTTGTGGAGAAATTTCCATTACCTAGTATATTTGATAGTCCATATAAATTTGCATCTGATCCTGTGCATCCCACTGTCTTCATACTTAAACTTTAGGAGAGCCTGGGTGATGACAGGAGAGCAGTAGCGCTTACACTCTTCTCTGGTGGCTCTTTTTTCATTGCTTTGAAGTAGATTATTATTCAGAACAACAGGATATTTTTAGAAACGGCTTTCTAGAATATAAATGTAGAACTGTTCTATACACTTTGCTTTATGCAAAGAGTCACAAGGCCACCAAAACTCTGTGATTATGCTTTTGCCCTCAAAAATCAAGTGAAACTTTGCAGGAAACAAATCTAGCAGGAAACATCTATTGGAGTGGAATAAGTGGTGCTGCTGTGCTAAAGAGTGATGGCATACTGTACCAATCAGGGCAGTTATTTTCAAAGCAAAGGAGGGATGTGTTACACTTGCAGAATAATAGCTACATGAACAAAAGCATTTCTGTCTTGCATTACAGTCATATAGTGGACTCCTAAACTTTGTTTTTTTCTAAAGGAAAATATGTTCTCTTTTCCCCAATGCATCTCTTTTATTTTTCAGTGCATAACTTTGGGGTCTGATTGTGCCACATCTTGAATACTCTCAAACAATAATGTAGTTTTTTTCATTTTTTTTTGCAGCAATGATGTGTTAAAGTATTTGGGGAAGATCTAAAATCTCATTTATTCTTAAAACAATCTCACGTAATTAAAAGTTGACAGTTACTTTCACTAGTAGTTGCAATTCTGTTCCTCGAAAGGAAAGGCTAAAGGCACTGTATGTGCAGGACTCCATCATTGTACTTGTTTCTTTCCTTTTCTTTCTTTCTTTCTTTCTTTCTTTCTTTCTTTCTTTCTTTTTTTCTTTCTTTGCAATTTGGTTGCATCATACAATGTAACACTCTGGAATGCAATGCTGTGGGGAAATGTTATAATGATATTAGTTCACATTTTCCACAGTTTGTGTTGCATTAAAGCACCTCTGTCCCAATCACCAGTTGTGCTCATGGGTGTTATGCCACTTCTGTTGCATTCAGAGTGGGTAATGGCTGGTCTTCCCAGTGTTTCTGAGTTTGCTACTTTTTAAGTCTTTGGCAAAGCTACCAGAGGATGCTCCCAGTCCCTGCCTGAAGACCAGACATGACTTTTATTGCCAATAAGAGCTAAGCCTGAGAATTTTGTTTTGGAAAATTCATACTTGGAATGGTAATATTTGAATTAATGGGGTTTTGTTTCATAGTACTTTAATATTTTTTTTTCTTGAGTTTTTCAGAAAAGCAGTAGTAGAGCTAAGCCTGGTATGTAATATCTTGATATTGGTTATGGGGAATTCACAGAATCACAGGATAATTGTATTGGAAGGGTTCTCTGGAGGGTGATTAACCCAACCTCTCCTCAGCAACGAGAGAAGGTTTCTCAGGGCCTTGCCCAGTCAAGTTTCAAGTATCTCCAAGAGTGGAATTTCTGCTGTATTAGTGGACAGCCTGTGCCAGTGTTTGATCACCCTCTCACAGTGGAAATTGTTTCCATATATCTAATTGGAATTTCCCACATTCCAACTAGTGTCTGTTGCTTCTCATTCTGTCACCACGCTCAAAGAAGAGTCTGGCTCCATCTTTCCTATACCCCATTAGATAGCTGAAGATTGCAGTAAGATCTCACATTAGCCTTCTCAAGGTTGAACCCATCCATCACTCTCAGCCTGTACTCACGTAGCAAACATGTAAGCCTCTTACCATCTTTGTGGTCCTCCCTTGGCCTTGCTCCAGAATAGCAATGCCATTCTTGTACAGGGGAGCCCAAAACTGGACACAGTACCCCAGGTGTGATCTCTCAAGTGCCAAATGGTACTGTAGTGTTTGGTACTTTCAGTAAAACTATTACATAATGAACATTTTTTGGCCACGGAAAACATTTTGTGTCTGACTCTTCCTATAAGATTTGTACTTGTGAAGTGTCATTGTTTTTAAAGGAGTCGTTCTTGATTGACTTCAGTATAAATGAGAGGAAAATCAGTCCCTTTACAACTCACCCTTGTCAAAAGATCAGACTCCTGACATTTGCAAGGATAGGTCACTTTGAATAGCAATAAAGAATAAATTTGTTATTTGACAACTGAGCTGCAGATCTGGCCTACAAGATCAAGAATAAGAAATGAGGATGTTACTCAAACAGTTAGGTGTCAGCAAGACTTACCATGTAAAAAAATAGGATTGAGCGTGCACTGCATAGTAAACACTTATGTGTTAATACATAAGCTTTCATCTTTGATTTCTTCTTCCAGTCTACATTATGTAAATTTTACCTATAACTATACCATGGATGTATTTATGTATTGTGTATTTCTTTGATTATTAACTGTTCTCCGGTTTTGCTTTGACAGTATAGTGAGCCAATGGAAAAGTTAAGTCCTGTTGAAGTACCCACGAATAAATGTGTCCTTTCTACATTTCAGCTTCTCCAGTTGGTAACGGATATATCAAGCCACCTGTCCCACCTGTTTCTGGTACACAGAGAGAAAAAGGACCTCCAGCCATGTTGCCTATCAACGTTGACCCAGACAGTAAACCAGGCGAATATGTCCTGAAGAGTTTGTTTGTTAACTTTACTACTCAGGCTGAACGCAAGATTCGCATCATCATGGCAGAACCTCTTGTGAGTAAAAAGAAACTCTAAGTATATATGCACTTTACTTTGAATTTATTTTTAAACCAGACTTGCTTGCCATGCAATGCAGAATATTTTGCTTGTAGTCTGCGTTGGAGTTTGGTATTGTTTCCCGAACTGCGAGATATGCTACTATGGCAATTAGAAGGTTGTGGGAGAGGACAGAGGTATGCAAGATATGCCTAAGGGGTGACATGAAAGGGAATGAATATTTTATTTCTGTTTGCAATATGGGCAATATTAATGTGATTGAGAGGCGGAAGGGGTGTAAGCCAGCATAGATTTCACAGTTGAGAGAGTGGTCACTTGAGTCACAGTAGATTAGAAAATGCTGGAATATGATAAAAACAGTGTTTCTGAACATAAAAAATAAACAGCACTGCTGGTTCTTATTTTAGTTCTGACAGCAGTAGGTTTCATAATCTATCAAAGTTCTATAGCACCTATTGTCCAGATATGAAAAAGCGTGCAGCATTTGAAAAAGGAGCTACGTTACGAGGGCTTGCACAGTCAGTGAGAGAGCTGCCATTATTTATATTTCAGGCAAATTTAACATACAAGTATGCCTGTTGCAAATCGTCTTATGCAACTGAGCTTCTGGGATTCTGCTATTGAGACTACATTTTATAGACGTTGTTAGTTTGATTAGGGAAGAATAGTCTGTAACCTATATTTTAGTTCTCACAAAGTAAAAATAATAATAATAATAATAATAATAATAATAATAATAATAATAATAATAATAATAATAACAATAACAATAACAATAATAACAATAATAATATAATAATAATAAAAGTAACCTGGAACCTGTATTTCTGAGCTGTAAGGGAAATTTTATAAAATCTTATCACAATTTTTTTTATAAAGCACAGTTTAGAATACTTAATTCAGTTCCTCATTTTCAGGTCTAGATATTCAGAGCAGTAAAATTAAGATTGTCTTGATTCTGATGGCGTCTGTTTAGCCTTATATCTGGATTTAGATTCAGAAGCATTTGATGCTTGGAAAGTTTTTCCAGACTTTCCTTTGAAACATTAGGTACATACAAGATGACAGAAATATCTTACATAATTTGTAAATAACACAAAAAATCTAACAGGTAGTAATACTTTGGCAAAGATCCAGTTTGTTCTTCTTTCATGAGTCCCCTCCAAATCGCAAAAGGTAGAATAAGCTGACAGTCATAGTGTAGGTCCTTTAAAAAAAAATGCCAGCACTTATTTATTACCATCCAGTCTTCATATGATGTGCAGTGAACATCTTTAAAATCTTAAGGCAAAATGTGTTACAAAATTACTTGACATGATCAGGGAAACAACAAAAAGACCAGGACTGAGAACATAATTTCCTTGCGGCACCTCTGTTACTCTAAACACTAGTCTCTGCATTTTCATGTAATATTTCAAACATAACTATGAACCAGTGACCCTGATTTATTCCCATTTCACCTTGTATTAAGATGATTTTGAGGTGCTGTGTGTTGATACATTATTTTTGTCGTGTTGTGAAACTATATCTGAATGTTGATCTTATCTTATTCAGTGAAATTTTACTTGTTAAGTTCAACGTAGAGAATAAAAATATGACAAGAGACTAGAATGTCACCTTCTTGTCAACATTTTAAAAACGTGTTTCATACAGGGGTCTAACCATAAGACACTAACAATAATTCAATGGCATACTCACATCTTATTAATACTAATAGGATTTACAAGTCATGGCATGCTGCTATTTGAGGGTGATGTAACAAATGTGTAAGCAGGTTTTTGTAGACATTCAGTCAAAATGATCTTGGAATAATTAGGTTGTAATCAGAGAAGTGACAAGGGCAAATGGCAAAAATTATTCTGGGATAATGGCTAAGAATTTAAGTCCACCCTTTTTGTGGGATAGCTGTTGGGTGTTTAGCGGCTTTGTTCCCACATTTCTACTCTACTGACTAAGATTGTGACCAGGAAGTCCCAAGGATTTGCAAGACAGAGATTATAAATTGGTGGTGCAGAGCCACCCTTTGGCCTTTTTTCACAATAGGTAGTCAAATGGTGAGCTCTTTGAAGATTTTGTTCAAATTAAACTCAAAAGTACTTCAAAGAAAGTCAAACTTGCAAAGTGCTCTAACACTGAGATGTTTCTAGTTTGAATTCTCTAAGTCATTACAAGATATGACAGTTTAATTTTATAATGAGTGATGAATACTTAAGATATCTTTTAGAGAAGCTAAAATGATCTGTTTATAATATAATTGCCTTTTCCTCTCTTTTATCACAAAGTCTAGCTCACAGTCAAGCTCTGAAGTTACTATGGGTTTAAATTAAAGACTTACTGATGTATTTTATACCTAGATATTTCTTTTCATGCTCAAATTTTGCCTGCTTGTCCTTTCAGTTTATCATTACTGTTGTTTTTATAAATTTTTCTCTCCGTTTCTTTGGGTTCCATATACCTGTTTGATGTAACATCTTTCTTTTGTGACGTACACAGAGCCCAACTGTAAATGACAGTGTGCTGGTAGCTATGGTGGAAAACCAGGTTTGTGTCCCACACAAGTTGCAGATGCTAGCAAGGCACAAAAATTTTTTGCTATTTTCTAGGGCAGCAGTGAAGGGCACAGCACTCACCCCCTCCTGCAGCCCCATGAAATCTCGTCTGGGATAGTAAGATCCCAGCAGCAGAAAAAGCAGAGGGCAATGTCACCTACTCCTCCTGCTGTCTTGGCTGTCAACCGAGTATGATTTGACATTCTGGTTACTGGATCTGGCAGCAATCATCATAAAAAATGCACTCCCCAGTTAATATGTTTTCTAGGCATGAATCTAATGTCAAGTATCCACTGCTAAGTCTTTAATGAGTTAGACTGGAAACCAGTGGTTTTTTTCCAGATGTGTTTTTTTTTTTACTTTGGAGAATATTTTATTTGTAATTTCAGGTCAATTTTTTAAACCTTTTTAGGGTCTCTGAAATATAACAAACATTTCAATAATTACATTAAGTTCACAGTTATGTGGCTAATTTTTAATGATTAAACTACTGTACCCAGATTGTCAAGATACATTAATCCAAATTAAAGGTATTTGACAGCAGAATTATTTAAAAGGGATTTTCCAGTTTATAAAATTAAATTCACATAAATGAAATGTAAACAATTTCTTCTTGATAACCTTTAATAATTTCCTGCTTCTTTTCTGTAAAAAATTGTTCTCCTTTGTAATGAATATTAAGAATTTTTCCTGCAGACCTTTTTTCACAGCTGATTGCATTCATATTTACATTTTTATCAGTTTATATTGTAAATCTTCTTTGCTTTGCTTCACTTACAAACACGATATAGATATTTTATTACTGCTGATTTTTCTTCAAGCAGCGGTGACCTTAAAATGAAGCTAGAATGTGGAAGCCAGGGAGATATTTTTTCCAGTTCAAATGATAAAATCTGTTTATATATATTAATGCTGTATGGCAAAAATGTAGAAAATTGTTTCCTTTTTAGGACCGTTGATTATCACTTAGTGTAATAATTCATCCTGTGCATACTGATCAGTCTAATCTTTAAATATGGCATTCAGCAGTACTTAAACACAGCTGTAGACATTGATAAAATGTAGTGAGCTACAGGCATTGACAGTGGTTAATGGTTAATTTAGCTGTTGGTAAACTTTCATTATGCTTTTCTCCTGCTCACATCTTCTTCTACTGAGCTTGTCTACATTCAGGATCTCTCTGAATACTGAACTCAAGTACAGAATTTACTCATTATAGGATTAGGACTGTGAGCATATTCATGTATTCTGCTGGTAACTTTCTCCTTTTATTAGGTAGGTATATCTGCCCTTTGCAGAAAAAAAAAAAAATGAAAGCAGTGATGTGATTGATAGTAGTGTATTTATTAATTCCATTTCATTATAAGCTCAGAGACATTGAAATATAGCCCTAATATCAAAACATATGTGGTTACAACAGCCAAACAGTTGGTCAGGAAGATTTTGAAAGAGCAAGAATAATGCAAGTTTGTTTTTGCGAAGACTGACCAATCGACATGTATAGTGGCACTGCTGCCCGATTAGGTTTAATCCAGGCTTCACTTTCTCTAGGCAGTGCTGAAGAAATATACTAAGGACAGACTTGGGAGAAAAGGAAGTAGAAGGGGTTTTGGTTTTTGACTGCTGGACTGTGATAACTAGTAAGATTTATGCAGGCTATAATAATACCAGAGTTTTATCATACAGCTATAATGTAGAATTTTCTGTTTTACATGGACTAAAATTTCAGCTGTATCACGTGAGGAATGACTCCTTTGTTCTCATCTATAATGAAACGCATTAGCGTTACACATTTTTTACATTTGAAGTCCTCGTGAATAGTTTGGCATACACAGGGACTTTGGACCCCTGTTTATTCACAGTGCACAGACAAGAGTTACTATCAGGAACAAGTAATTAATTGGAAAAGAGGAAAAGCAGACTGCCTTGCTCTGTTCTAATTATCCACTCAGTATATGTGTGCCCAGATAAATTGAAAAGAAGACAGCTTTATTTGAATAATCTTATGCAAGTATATATTGAAAATGCTGGGTTTTTTTCCCATACAAAATTATCTTCCCTAGGACCTTTTTCTGTAAATACTACAAACATGCCAGATTCCCATTGTCATCTGCTCCTATGTACCTCTGTATCACTTTGTCTCACTCAAGGATTATGTCACTAGGCATGAATATGTTTGTTTACTCCACTAGCATTTGGGGAATAAACACTAGTGGAATTCTGTAAAAATTCAAAATTCTGTAAAACATGTGGGTAGTCCATCCCAAACCTATGGAGTTCACAGTTCATAATATCATAATTCTATATCTTATGTGTCATAACTATTTCTGCTGTATTCTTTATTTAGTATTTAAATTCTAGAAGTAAATATCAGGGGATTAATTCTTTTACATCCAGTTGTGACAAATAATGTGTAGGACATTAAGAATAATTATCTTTTATTTCAATCATTGTCTCTGAAATGCTTCTTTATGAAATTCTGTCTCATGTTACTATACTGTGCTGTGGACTGTCCTCACCTATTCATAAGAAAGTGAAGCATTTACAGACCATCTTACTTTAACTACTTAATATGTAACCTGAATTTATTATCCTTAATTGTATGGAGCCCTACAGTTCTGTTACAGTGGCTGCATTAAGTGGCATGCTGAATGGGGCAGATCTATGTTTGTCAGTTGTAGGACAGTCTGGAGGGCCGAGGGCAGTCACTGTCCTCAGGAGAGTGCTCCATCTCCTAGTGCTCCCAGTAAGCGTCAGCTCAGCAGCTTCTTTCCTGCAGGTCATTGACTGGATCATAGGTCAATTTTTTAGACTAACAGTTGGTCTCAGTATTTCATTCAGCTCACAGACATACCTAAGCACTAAGCTTGACTTTTGTGGGGGATGTCCCCTTGATTCTGTTTCTGTTTACTCATTTCCCAGCAGCTAACTTCTCTGTTTCAAGATCAGTTCAGCAAAACAGTGGTCTCAGCCACCACTCTCCCCTCCTCCTCTCATTGGCTTTTGTTGGAACTTCACTCGCTCTCCAAGTACAGTCCAGTGTTACCAAACTCCCCGTCACATACCCTGGCTCTGCCCAAGGTGAAGCCCAAGATGGGCCAGATCAGCTTGTTCTTTCTCCTAGCAGAGAGAGAGGCAGCTAAGCCTGGGAGATACCATTCGTGAAATAAGCAAGCTCTACTCATGTACTCAAAAGGTATGAAGGCAGAAAAATATAGGAAAAATCAAGCTTCTCTACTGAAGATGGAGGCCATCAAATGTAGCAAAGACAACTCCAACAGCATAAAGAGCTTTCACTTCTCCTTCCACTCGTCACCTCAGGAATAATATCCCCTTCTGGTTATCTCAGTACACATCTGTCTGAGACCTGTAGCAGAAGCCAATCACTGAACAGTGTAGAGTAGTAGTCCTTCTAGGGTGGCTAATCTTGAACCTCAGGACAGTTATCTTCCTGAAAGATCTGGAAAGGTTTGTGTGATTCAGTCAGTGGCCACAGATGAAGTATCTTCTATGTAGTTCAGGGGGGACACATCATAGAATTGAAACACAGGAGTTGAGAGAAAGACTATGAAAGACACTGTTGGAAAAAGAGTTAGAGGAAGACACAAATGTAGGGTTTCAGAAATAATCATGGGGAGTGCAGGAGGATAGAGACAGGATGGAGCTTGGGTCAGATTCCAGCTTCCATAGGAGATAGAGGCAAAAAGTGCATGCCATTTTAGCAACCAGGAAGGAAAGGGACATATTTTTGCATAGCTGTTGGCATAGGCATTTGCAGCTAGATACACATCCGTAAAAACACTCCTACATTTCAGAGCCAGGGCATATCAACAGGAGCCTTCTCAGTGATCTCAGGGTTTTCATAGCTGGGCATGTGGGCAGAATGCTGTTTGAGGCTTCAGATCTCATTCTGACAGCAAAACTCTCCAGTATGCTCACTGTCCCTGGGCTTCACCACCGCATGGATATAGTTGGAGGATAGTCAATGGTGCATATGATCGTTGAAATCACTAAGAGGATTTAACATGGGAAGGCAGATTCAATCCAAGGTCACGGAGACTGTCGTACTGTATCAGATGTTGGCTGATGCTTGCAAATATAGCACAGAACCAACCAGATGCCTCTAATCACATTTTTATGTCTTTTAAGGGTATTGGTTATTACCACTATCCAGAAAAATTAAAGTCATACTACAGTCATCTCAGGCCAGCCTTATCACTGGTCTGTCATCATGAAGGACTGAATGAAAATCACATATCTACTTTGGTAGTGTGGTAAGAAGCAATTAATTGAAGAGGTATCTTTCCATATTTTTGCAACAGCTTCATCCTTCACATGCTTTCAGAGTCATGTTTGAGGTCAATGAGGTACTGCTTCATCAGGATTGATGTATGTTTTTAAGTTTAAATTTGTGCTCTTTTCTGGGCCTGAATCCGATATGGTACAGTTTACACATCAGACATTTTGAATTTGCCATATTTGATCCTGCATATCTGCTGGCATGACAAATATGAGAAAAACTTAAATACTTCATGTAGCTACTTTCCCAATTTGGAAATCCACCCAGTAAGTTCTTGTTTCCTTAGCCGGGCTTGTAGTACTGGTGGAGACTATGACTTTTGTGGCCATCGTACTTGTAGCAAAAGAATAGCGAAGGCTGACATTAGCTCTGCAAGGGCATCCTGGCATCCTCCTTGAATGTCTGTGAGATCGGTACCAGTAACCAGGAGGAAAAAGATGCAGATCAAGTCACTTGGGGACACATCTTTTATGGTACAGCTACAACTTTTGAGGTAAATACATAGCCAAGAAAGCCCAAAATAAAGGAAGTTTAAAGAAAACTTGACTGCTGACAGTCATCAGAATTTTTTGAGTTCGCTTTAAAAATATACCTTTCCTGTGTCTACGGGTCTATTCTATGAAAATAAACATTGTTAATGACATTAAGTAGCCACCTTACCTCAAGGCAGCAGTGGCTCTGAGGCAGCAGACCATTGCGGTGGTCAGTAGCTGTCGTTCACAGCTACTGTCACAACAACCCCATGCAGCACTACAGGATTGGGGCGGAGTGGCTTGAAAGCTGCCCAGCAGAAAAGTACCTGGGGGTGTTGGTGGACAGCCGGCTGAATATGAGCCAGCAGTGTGCCCAGGTGGCCAAGAAGGCCAACAGCATCCTGGCCTGTATCAGGAATAGTGTGGTGAGCAGAACTATAGAGGTGATTGTCCCCCTGTACTTGGCACTGGTGAGGCCCCACCTCAAGTTCTGCGTTCAGTCTTGGGCCCCTCACTACAAGAAGGACATTGAGGTGTTGGAGCGTGTCCAGAGAAGGGCTACAAAGCTGGTGAGGGGTCTGGAGGACAAATCTTATGAGGAATGACTGAGGGAACTGGGGTTGTTTAGTCTGGAGAAAAGGAGGCTGAGGGGAGACCTTGTGACCCTCTACAACTACCTGAAAGGAGGTTGTAGAGAGGTGGGGGCTGATCTCTTCTCCCTGGTGACAAGTGATAGGACGAGAGGAAATGGGTTTAAGTTATGTCAGGGGAGGTTTAGATCGAATATTAGGAAACACTTTTTCACTGAAAGTGTTATTAAACATTGGAATAGGCTGCCCAGGGAGGTGGTAGATTCACCATCCCTGGAGGTGTTTTAAAAAAGGGTAAGATGTGGTACTTAGGGACATGGTTTAGAAGTGGTTTTTGTCAGGGTAGGTTAATGGTTGGACTTGATGATCTTAAAGGTCCCTTCCAACCTCAGCAATTCTATGATTCTATGATTCATTACCCCGGCTATCTGTGGGTTAAGTGAAATGTGGTTGTGTTTACAGAGCTCTCAGCTGTGCCTGGAGCAGCCCTGTAATTAGAACTCTACATTTATTCAAAACAACTGATAAGGGCTTCCTATAGCTTTGATTAAATTAGGTCACATTACTCTGAATGGGTCACCAGCAGGTCAGGGCCCAGAGGGCACTAATAAGCCTTAATGGCCTCCTCTGGACCACCCCTGCCCACAGCCCGGGACCCTGTTCTAGGTGCTGTGGCCGTCAGTCCACGGCAGGGCTGGTCTCCAGCTCCCCACAGCCATGCCCAGCCATGGGCCCTGCCCAGCCAGGCCCACCCACGGGCCTGCATCCTGGCCCTGCTCCTGGCTGGGGACAGGGGACAGGCGCTGGCTGCCAGGCCCGTCCCGGCCCCGTGGGGAGCCCTGGCTGCCGCCGGCCCTTCTGGGCCCTGATACCAGCAAAGCCATGGAAGCACTTCAGCAGCTCGCCTCGCCATAACTGAAGCATGTCATGTTTAGTGCTTCCCACGGAGGGTAAGATACTGGGAAAAGAGTGGAATCATGGGCAGTTCTGTATCAGAAACAAAGAGGAGTCTCTCTCTCTCTCATGCAGCCATGTCTCAGTACATGGTAGCAGGTAGGATATCTGTCCTGCCTGGTCGTAGAGTATTCTGGATGTCTGCATCCAGACAGGTGTTCTGCATTTTACTCTGCTCTACCTTTCGGTAGATGTCTGGTGCCAATCCTGTGTTTTCATTCCCAAGGCTTGCAAGTGTGGGAAACTTGCCCATCTTTCCTGACCTCCCTGTTTTTATAGCATTTTACTGGTTACCTATAAATGTGCTAAATGAAGGAACCTCATCCACTGATTGGAACACGGAGGTGCCCTAAATCCTTTTAGCATTGCTCTTGTCATGGGCAGGAGGTTTGACTGAAGGTGAGGACAGCACTCTCGTAATAACTTGGTGAGCTCAAGAGCGAAGCTGCGCATCCCCCATTCTGTGCAGGAAAAAAGAAACTTCCTGCATTTGTCTGCCATGTCCTTCTTGCACAGAAGAAATAACTTGGCTTATCATAAATCAGTTGGTGTAAAACTCTTTGTATATAGGATTGAAGTGTCAGTTAACTTCTCTGTTTAGGAAACGAAGGTGTGCCAAATCACCAGGTTTTGTCAAGGTCAGGGAAGAGCATCCTCTCGCCCTCTCTGCCAGCTCTCAGAAGTAATGTCAGAGATGGAAAGGAGGGAACAGTACTGTTGAAGTTGCACACTTTTGACTGTAGTGACTTTGTCTCCTAAATCTATTTAATTTACCACTGGATCTTTCAGTGTTTCAATTTTAGAGAAGTCAGCTGTCACAAAAAAACCTTCTCTTCGTAGAAGTGATTATTGTATGCATACCCCTGAATTATTTTTTTTAAAATACATGTATTGGCTGATGAAAAGTGCCTAGCTGAACCACCTTGGGAAACAGCTGAAACAGGACTTTGAATAGCAGCTTCATGCAAAGATCTTAACGTGGATGTGGAAGTCCAGATCTCTATAGTCTATTGTTCTTAGAATGCTAAAAATAAGTTACATACAAATCACTGTATCAAATGCTTTTACAGAGCATCATGTTTATTCCAGTCCCACAGTCTCATAGATAAAAGTCCTTGGACTCTCATACTGTGTCTCATGTGACTCTTGACTGAAGCCTTATGCAAAGTATCATTAATTATTAGAGTGTGATTCCAGAAAGCTGCCTTCCTGGCTTCATGTTGAGAGCAAGGTGGACATAGTGTTTTTATGGAGTGTAGCTTGCTCTGGGTGTCTGTATTTTGAGCGTGTTCTTTTTCCTATTATAGAGAAACATTTTTATGAAAATGCATTGTAATGAATCTCAACACAAACAACAGAAGAAGAAATCTGTATTTACTTCAGTAGTTTTTGAGTATTTTTGAGTAAATCCTTACTTACCTCGAAGAAAATGCATCATATAAGCAAAAAAAGACGTCTTTTTTGGTGTGTCTTGCTGCGGTCTGGCTTTGCAATGTAATAGCCATGTTGTTTTCCAACTCCACAACAGTTCGTTACTGCTGCTTCCTACAACAGGCCTTTCTCATTTCATTTATAAAGGCTTAGTTAGATTAGCAATGACTGAGAGTGGTTTAGAGTTTTTTTGAATATTCAAATTTACAGTCAAATATCAGTTTAGTTGATAACTCTTTTAGGAGTGTAAATCACTGAATCTGTAATAATTGATGGTAGGTATCGAAACTGGGAATATTGATAGTGTCGAACTTATATAAATCACTAGTTGGACGTGGGACTATTAATAAACTCAATCCTGTACCTAAAATTTGGTAATAAGAGTCTTAGTTAATCCATTATATTAAATTTATAGTTCTTCCCCAAGCTGTTCATCATGGTCCTTCATAAATTTTCATCATAGGTAAGGAAGCAACTAAAACTTAAAATATTCTCTACCCCAGAAAATAATGTTCCAATTAATAAAATTTTATCTTCTTGCATTGGAAGTTTTTAAGTCAGAATCAGTCAATCTAATCTACTAACACAGGTCTATGATGGATTTATGGTGTCAACATTAGGTGTCTAAACTTCGTTTCTAGATGCTCTTTTTAAGTTTATCAAATTTACAGTTTGTACCATTCACCTCTTTTTCTGTACATTGTAGTACTCGAGTAATTAAAATCAGGGAAAACCAAGGAGAGTATTATGATACTAGGCCAAACCTTACAACTTGCATGTGTTCAGACAGAGGATTTTGATGTGTTCATTGTTACAATTTTAAAAAGGCATTCCTATGAACACAGAACTCTGAAAATAAACAGCCAATAAAATGTCTTTTCTGGCTTTTGCTAGAGTCTACCGCAATTTCAGTAAAGTCATCTTTAGTACTCTTTTCAAGTTTCCAGATTTTAAAGAAGCATGTATTAAAAATACTTCTTTTGGAAGCCATCAGCTTATTTGGGCTTGAAAGAGCTTAGAAAAGGATTTTTTTTTACTTTTACTTTTTTAATACAAGAAAGGGCTTTACTTCACAATTGAAAAATATTAGAGAAGATAAAAATGCTGAGGGCAATAGGGGTTTTTGTTTGGTTTTGTTTGTTTGTTGGTTGGTGGGGTTTTTTTGCAGTTACCCCTATATCTGTAACAGCACTTAACCGTTGTTTAAAGTTTGTGAGCATTTATTGTCAACACCGAGTTGAGGGCATGTCAGAATTTTTTTACTGAGCAGGTAAGAATGTCAGAGTTCTTAAGTTGTTTGCTCAAGGTAAGTGAAGGAAAGAAAACAAGAAAACTTTCATATTTGGTTTTTGAGAGGTTTTTTTCTTAAGTTCCATGTTATTTTGGGAAAGTTGCAGTGCTAATTTTTGCACTGTGCATCTAATAACTTGGAGGGCAATTTCTAATTCAGTGGGTTTGCTTTTCTCTTCATTCTGCTTGGAATTTACTCCACTTTTGTGTAGTATTAGTACTGAAAAGTAATTTGCTATTTCTTTGGCTTGTTTGGCGATTTTTTTCTGATATATCGGTTACTTCAGATTAAACATTCTCATGACCAAAATCTTTTCAGTGTCCACATTTTAATTGTGTTGGTAGACAGCATAGGTAAAAAATGCCTTTTGCAGAGAATTTGATAATCAGACAAAAATTAACCTGTAATACCTGATGTGATGACATAAGCTATCACCAAGTCAGAACAGTACATGACCTGGATGCCAAAGAGGTGAAGAGTCGGAGCCAGTGAGTGAAAACCTGTACTAGAAGCTGAACTGATGCATTCTTACACAGTTTTGTATTCAGCAGTAGAGCAGCACTGGGCACATCATCCTTTTCCATGTGAACAAAACAGAAGAGCTGTTACAAAGAACAGAGCAATTGCATGAAGAAAGAATAGACTGAGTAATACTGAGCCTGTCTTCTAAACATGCATCTTTCACTGGTTTTATGCAGTAACTGTAATGACAAGCAGGTTTGCACCTGCGTTTGCTAAAATAAAAATTTATGGGAGATACAGAATATTTTTATGTGTATTTCATAGCCACTTGAAATATGCTTCTTTTCTCTGTATGAAATACCATGTACAATTAGCCTTGCTTTTTTACTTCATTTTAAAAAGGTACATGAAGTTCATCAGAGTTTTCTTTAACATTTTTGGAATCTAATTTTGTCTTATGCAGAGTTGTGGTGTTTTCTTGAAGCTATATTATCGTATCTTTTTTATTATGCTTGCGCTTAGAATTTCCTTTTAGTGTATGCTTAGAATTTCAAACGTTAATAAAGGAAATCCCCTTTTCTGTTTATTTTACTATCTGTATACCATGGTCACGGGCACAGTCTCTTAAAAGAGGTATCTAGCAGCTAACTGATGCTGAGAAGAGCAACAAGAGGAATCAAAGATTCTGTTGTCATCCACTGAATTGGCAATTTTGATTTTTATGCAGGAGGTCCTGCTGACTTGCAAAGAATGGTTGCAAAACCAGGACACTAATTGCCTGTTTCATACAAGTTCCAGGTGGGAGACATTTAGGAGACTATCAGAGTAAACAGATTGTGCTTTTGAGTCAAAAAGCTTGGCTCTCTTAATTGCTTAGGTATAAATTAACTGGGCGCACTGGGGTGGTGGTGTGGAATTCACAGAGTAAAAAGGTAAATAAGTCTGTTCTATCCATTTTCAAGAGGGCAAAACAGAAGTAATTACTTGCAAGTTCAGCTGCATGAACCTGCTCAATGCAGGATCAGCATCGATCCCTTCTGGGAGGGAGGAGGCAGGAGCACACAGCTGAAATGGAGGCGGGGACCAGACAGACAAACTGTCCCTTTCAGAGGCAACTGGCTCTGGTAAGTCAGCTGTATTTGAAGGGTAGCTGCTCCTCTGTGGAATAAAGTTTCGCATACCCAGCCTTCAGAAGCAAATTGGTGTCGTGGCATTTTCTCCTAGATGATACAGATAATGGTTTACAGACCACGTGAGCACAAGATTGACAGCAATATGTTTTCTGATCTTTGTACAAATTAACCAGTGGTAAAATTAAAAATTTAGCATGCGTTTTATATATATTTTAGCTGTAGTAGTTGAATGTGGTCTATATCTACTCCATTTTACATGAAAAGGTCCATTCTTCTGCTGTTAACTTTTGGTAACTCTTCCATCCCAGCAGACTACTCAGTAGAGTGTGTATGGCTGCTTTTTTAGCATGCATGGCAAGTTACATTTTGTATCAAAATATCCTTGAATCCTCCATGCTCTTATAAAAAGATGGGTTTTATCTCAGTCAGTAATACAGTACCCAGGCATAGCTCAGCAGGAATAATGTGCTTGATGGTTGCTAAGGTTAGAAATAATGTTAAGGGGCATTATATATCATTGTAACACAGTGACATAGTGAAGCTTAATGGGCCCTACAGCATCTTTTTGTTTTCATGTTTCCGTGAATTCTCAATTCTGTGACAAGTGGTCGAGGAAAGCTATTCCTGTGTAAAGTTACCGAATTGTATTTGTATAGCAGCCCTGAAAAAGCATTAGTATATTAACCATTAAAAGTAGCTGACAGTCTTTGGAGAAATGTTTAATGTGTCTATGTGAATAGGGGGGTTGACTGATATGTTGTTTTTTAGACTAATTATGAATATTATAATTAGTTAATGCATGTAAATGTGATAAAATATACGCTTGCCATTGCATATTCAACATATTCTATTATATTCTATTAATGTTTTCAGAACAGCAACAAGGCAGAGGAAGTAAATTAATTTTTAGGTTTTGTTTTGTAAACATTGGTGATGCAAAAAGTTTAGATGTTTTATTGAAAAACAATAGTTTCAAATATTAAATGCAAAATTGTCTTTGCTGACCTTTACTGCTTATCTCTAACGAGTTCATATCATGGGAGTTTCCAGCAGTAACAGAGTATACAGAGTATACAATTGAAGGCAGCACTTCAAACAAGAAATAAGGATGTTTAACTTAGTGATTAAAAATGGAAATATTATTATTCTGAAATTTTCTGATGTTTTTTATAGCCCAGAAAGCTATGGGCTCTTTCAGATTAATCAAAACTTTCTTTATTCATATTTTGTGGTTGTAGGCTTTGGCTCCAAATTCAGCCTACCTATTCATCCAAGATTTGGAAGATATTTCTGCAGAATGTATTATAGCTACAGAGACTCAAACAGAGTCTACTCATAATATAAAAGGGCCTCTTTGCCATTTCTGAATTGGGTGGGCAAGAAAATAAATAAAAATAAGATAGTGCCCTGAGGCTGGAAAACATTTTTAAGATTTTTTAAAAACTTTTAAATAAGTGTATCTCCAGGGTAAAAATACCACTATGGAATCTATTACTCAGAGGCAATTTAACTTTATTATACTTTTTAACTTTGAGTTTGTCAGTCCTGAACCTTTGGTATATAATGAAAATGTCTACCGTTGAGTATAAATATATTTCATATAGTAGCTGCCATAGCAACCACATTGAAAATACTACGTAAAATGAAATGGTAAGATTTGCAAGGATATTAGAACGAAGTGATATAGATAGGAAAGTCGTTTACAATAGATGAGAAGACATCATCTGTTGCATAAAGAAAAAACGCTGTTTTCAAAGGACACTTGAAGCACCTGCATGTAGTTGAGCTGTCTTTGCATTTACTCAGCAGTGTCTTCCTGACGTGGTTGCTTGTTACACTCATCCTTTTATGTTTTAGGAGCACTTAGGCATGAAAAAAACTATTTGTATTTAGCCCTTCATCTTTAGTCTGTTCGTTATCTATTCAGTACTCAGCATTATTAATAAAGTAAATAGTAATAACTTCTACTTTGAGTTTACTCAAATCTCCAAGCCCCAAATATAATTTTCTGTGGTTATTGCCATTCACTTCAGGGGTACAATGAGTTGCTCTGATGTGGGCACCCTAATCCCAGAACGGGATGGGGGGTGGGGTGTGTGTAGAGACACTTGGCTTAACGGGGTCAGCTTGGGTCCAGGCGGGCTGAGCCATCGCTGCAATCACTGCAGTCGCTGCAGGCAGAGTCAGTGGCAGTGCCGTACTTGGAAAGAGTGGAAGAAAAAGCAGCAACAGCAGCAACCCGAACAGGGGGACGAAGAAGCAGCAGAGACAGCTGCAGCAGCAGCTGCCGCCTGGCAAGAGCACGAGGAGAGGCAAAATGGCAAGAGCAGCAGTAGGTGCTGGATGGGATGAAGGGAAGAAAAAGGCCTCAGTTAAAGCCCTAGACTGGAGACATTGAGAAGTTGTGGCAGCAGAACCCTTCCTGGCTGTTGGTTGGTGCCCTTGGCTCGTCTCCATCCCACGGCTGCCTTCTGCTGCAACCAAGTCTGTTGTATGGCCTGTGAACCATTTCTTTAGGTGAATGTACCACGGTTTGGGAAGCCCTGGTCTGGTCGTCTGTAAGAGGGCAAGAGATGAGTTGTATGGCCTTGTCAAAATGGAGGGATCTTCACTAACTTAGATACACAGTCCCTGAGGAACATCATTGTCAGAAACTGAAGTATTTGTGAGGTGTGTGTGCTTCCAGAGATAGGCACCAGGTGATTGGGAAATTTTCAGGATTGCAGTTTCAAACTGGGTTCCCAGAGCACGTTTTTTTTCTCATTTAGCTGTGTCCACCTTACAGATGAGCATGTAATGAGGAATCCCACACCTCGTTTCTGCCTGAAACACTGAATGCATTTCTGCAGGATTTTAGATACTCCTCTGAAAGCCAAGCATTGCAGTGTTGGGCACTGGAACACAAAGCTGCTGGATGCCAAAGCCCTTTTTATTGAAACAGACCTTAAGAAATGTCTCTGTGGTAACACAAGCCTTCTGTAACAGAATCAGAAATTTAATTTAAAAAAAAAGATTGTTAGGTGTTTTTTTTTCCCTAACTTGCACTCATTTTCAGAACACTGATTTGTCCAGGACCCATGAAAACTTAAACTTTTAAATAAACTGAGCTCTACTTTTGAAAGATTCTCTGCTGTCCTTTTCAGTGTGCAGTGTGCCTTTTCAGTCTGCAATAGACAGAAGAAGTATTGTCCTCCCATGAGACACAACTAGGTAGGGTGGCACCAAGTTACTAACTGAGAAAGAGGACTGTGGGTGGGGTGGTGTCGTGTTCGTTTCTGGGCTACAAGTTTTTACTGTGTCTGATCATAGAATGGTTTAGGTTGGAAGTGACCTTGAAGATCATCGAGTTCCAACCCCCCTGCCATAGGCAGGGACACCTCCCACCAGACCAGGTTGCCCAAGGCAACATCCAGCCTGGCCTTGAACACCTCCAGGGATGGGGCCTCAACAACTTCACTGTTCCAGTGCCTTACCACCCTCAAAGTGAAAAACTTCTTCCTAATGTTTAATCTGAACCTGCCCTCTTCCAGTTTAAAGCCATTCCCCCTCGTCCTATCACTACATGCCCAAGTAAAAAATCATTACCAATAATCTGTCATAAAGTTCTAATTAATAGTTGTTGTGCCCTTAATGTAATGTGGAGCAGCCACTCTAGACATTAGAGATAACAATGAAAAATATCGATGACTGTCCTGGATAAATGACTTGGTAGAAAACATTTGATGGATTTTTCTATTTGGTAAGTAGTCAGGGGATACTGCAGTCACCTTGCAGCCAGCCTCCTTGCCAGCTGGCATTACAAGTGGATCAGTGTAATTAATTTCAAAATCAGTCAGCAGATTATACTGGACAACGTTTTCTCCGGAGAGAAACTTTAAATAATATACATCTTTGGACGGCCTCAAGTCTTTCCATTTCATTATCTCAGCAGCTTTACAGATTTTTTTTGTTTTGCATCTTACATCCCCTGGCAGTGACGGTATTTTGCCTGATACATTAACAGATGCTCTTGAGTGTAATAGTTTGCTGAAAGCTGAATAAAAAATCTCATGCTGAGCTGGTGGGAGAGCGCCGATCTTGCAGCTGTAAGAAAAGAAAGATGCACGATTTACAGGAGAATAAAGTGCTGGCACACTTCAGACACCAGTAACAGTAGTACAATTCAGTGCAGATGGGTGACAGTGATGGTGACATGTTTTTCAGACTGTCATCTGCCTGCATGTGTTGTTTATTTTCATTGAGAGATTCATGTTTTGTATATTGTTGCGTGCATCTAGAATACTGGACTGTGTACTTCTACATGCCTTGGTAATTGAGCCTGCTTGGCAAAAAAGCCATCAAGGGGAATGGATGTTCACACGTGGGGACTCAGATTTCTGGGTTGGGAAGTTCTTCTTGGCCTTCCCAGGTACTCTGAGAATGAGTCCTGAAAATTTGCTTCCATTCCAAAAATGCCTTTTTTTGTTTGGTTGGGGTTTTGTTTTGAGTAATAGAGCCATTTTTTCCCGAATTATCTTCCTTAAAAATGAACTCTATGATATTTGATTCTTCACCTTTCAGTATGCGCTCTGTGACGCACTGTATCTATGGACATGTTTGTATTGCCTGGTAGTATTGTGACAAGAAGGTACCTCATGCAACTAAATAGAGGTCTTTGGTTATCTATTAGAGGAAATGCCATGTGCTTTTAGGATTTTGAAAGAATTTGTCATCACTGTGAGCACCAAGTAACTCGGGTGTAATAAATGGTTAATCCTTTTCTTTCTTGGGAAGACACTAAGGGCACTCTGTCAGTATTAGGTCATATGTATGAAAAGGTCTCCTTTGAATACAAAACAGACTATCTCCAGCATGAAACTAGTCAGGAGGCAAATTATGTGAATAAAAATCTAAAATGGAAAACTAATAGTAGAGTTGAGAGAATATATCATAGTATTGATCTTAAGTAATATATATTTAATTATTTTTTTTTAGGAGAAGCCACTGACCAAATCTCTGCAACGAGGAGAAGACCCTCAGTTTGATCAAGTAAGACCCTTGAAATTATATTACTTCCATTCCTCAGGCTGTAAGACAAATACTTGGAAGGCAGTCTAGTGTTCTTATACTATCGCTGCATACTGCAAAAGCAATATCTCTCAATGATGTACTTTAGTAGAATGATGAGTGCATTGCCTAACCATTCTTGGTTTTAAATTAGGAGGACATTTCCCACTGTTTTCAAGCTCTTTTTTATTGGCTATAGAACTTCTTGCTTCTTACAGTGTATTAGGCTGTTTACAGTGTATTCTTGGCTGTTTCCCCTGATGGAGGTTTCGAAGCCACCTTTCTATGTTTTCAGAATATCTGCTTTTTGAAACAGTCTTCCTTTTATGCGGTTTCTGTTATGGTTAATATGAGGGCCTTTAGTTGTCATTGGCATCAGTCTCATCAGTCTATTTTGTCCGTGTAGCTGTGACCCAGCATGATTTACATGTGTCGTGGTTTGGCCTCAGCCAGCAACAGAGAACCACGCAGCCGCTCGCACGACTCCCACAGCCGTGGGAAAAATCAGCAGAAAAGGGCAAAACTCGTGGGTTGAAATATTATAATTTAGCAGAACAGACAAAGGGAAAAAAGAAAGAAAAGAAAGAAAGAAAAACAATAACACCGGTAAAGGAATACAAGAACGCGATTACAGTACCGCCGCGAAGCGCACCGACCGGACCCGCACCGCCGCGACCCGCCCCCGAGTGGCGACTGACTCCCCCGCCCCGGCTAGCTCCTTTTATAGCGGGGCATGGGTCACGTGGTATGGAATACGTGCCTCCCCTGCCGGCTCCTTGGAAATTAACCCCATCCTTGCCGGAACCAGGACATTATCCACCCCTTATTCCATACCATCTATGTCATGCCCAGATCTTTCAGTTCCCATAGTCTATGAGCCATCCCTTAAAAATGTCCATTAAGCTCACGTAGTCCATGACGGTAGGCTCCAGCAGTGAGAACAGTCTCTCAGGGCACATAAGATGATGTGTAGTGCTGAACTGGTGGGTGCTGTATTTGAAGCTCGTGACTGGGGAATGCAATACAGTCCATGCCCACGGTCCACAGGTTGAAGATGTCGATCTCAAGGAAAATTGCTAGGCGCCAGATACTGAGATCAGTTTTTATTACATCATAAAATTATTCACTGGCTATTCTCACCCAAAATCAAATCCCCATAAGGTACACATCGGACCTCCCCATCCTCTCGCATCACCCACCAAGTGCACCCGGGTCCTTGTGCAAAAGCAATCCCACGGATGGGTTTGCCTTTGCCTGAGGCAGGGCTAACCCAGACTGTCTTTCCTAACATATTCTTCATATGCACTACAGGGACTTTATCCCCTTCTACTGTACGTGGAAGTTTTGATTGGGCAGGGCCAGCTCGATTGGCAGATCCCCTAGTGTTAACTAACCAGGTGGCTTTTGCTAAATGAGTATCCCAATGTTTGAAGGTCCCACCCCCCATGGCTCTCAGGGTAGTCTTTAGCAGTCCATTATATCGTTCTATCTTACCCGAGGCTGGTGCGTGATAAGGAATGTGATATACCCACTCAATGCCATGCTCTTTGGCCCAGGTGTCTATGAGGCTGTTTCGGAAGTGAGTCCCGTTGTCCGACTCAATTCTTTCTGGGGTGCCATGTCGCCATAGGATTTGCTTTTCAAGGCCCAGAATAGTGTTACGGGCGGTGGCATGGGGCACAGGGTATGTTTCCAGCCATCCAGTGGTTGCTTCCACCATTGTGAGCACGTGGCGCTTGCCTTGGCGAGTTTGTGGGAGTGTGATATAATCAATCTGCCAGGCCTCCCCATATTTATATTTTAGCCATCGTTCTCCGTACCAAAGAGGCTTTAACCGCTTGGCTTGCTTAATGGCAGCACACGTTTCACATTCGTGGATAACCTGTGCAATAGTGTCCATGGTCAAGTCCACCCCTCGGTCACGAGCCCATCTATATGTTGCATCTCTTCCTTGATGGCCTGAGGCATCGTGGGCCCACCGAGCTATGAATAGTTCACCCTTACGTTGCCAGTCCAGATCCACCTCAGCCACTTCAATTTTAGCAGCCTGATCTACCTGCTGGTTGTTTTGATGTTCCTCAGTGGCCCGATTCTTGGGGATGTGGGCATCTACATGACGTACTTTCACAACCAGATTCTCAATCCGGGCAGCTATATCTTGCCACAGTTCAGCAGCCCAGATGGGCTTACCTCTGCGCTGCCAGTTGTTCTGCTTCCACTGCTGTAACCACCCCCACAGAGCATTTGCCACCATCCATGAATCAGTATAGAGGTAAAGTACCGGCCATTTCTCTCGCTCAGCAATGTCCAAAGCCAGCTGGATGGCTTTTACCTCTGCAAACTGACTCGACTCACCTTGTCCTTCGGTGGCTTCTGCAACTCGTCGTGTCGGACTCCACACAGCAGCCTTCCACTTTCGATGCTTTCCCACAATTCGGCAGGACCCATCAGTGAACAGGGCATGTTTCTTCTCATTTTCTGGCAGTTCATTATACGGTGGGGCCTCTTCTGCACGCGTCACCTCTTCCTCTGGTGATATTCCGAAATCTTTGCCTTCTGGCCAGTCCATGATCACTTCCAGTATGCCTGGACGACTGGGGTTTCCCATTCGAGTTCGCTGGGTGATCAGTGCAATCCACTTACTCCACGTAGCATCAGTTGCATGATGTGTGGCAGGGACCCTTTCTTTGAACATCCAGCCCAGCACTGGCAGTCGAGGTGCTAAGAGGAGCTGTGCTTCAGTGCCAACCACCTCCGAAGCAGCTCGAACCCCCTCGTATGCTGCCAATATCTCCTTTTCTGTTGGGGTATAGCGGGCTTCGGATCCTCTGTATCCCCGACTCCAGAACCCCAGGGGTCGACCTCGAGTCTCCCCTGGTGCTTTTTGCCAGAGGCTCCAGGTAGGGCCATTCTCCCCGGCTGCAGTGTAGAGCACATTTTTAACGTCTTGTCCTGCCCTGACTGGCCCCAGCGCTACTGCATGAACTATTTCCTGCTTAATTTGTTCGAAAGCTTGTCGTTGCTCAGGACCCCACTTAAAATCATTCTTTTTCCGCGTCACTTGATATAGAGGGCTCACAATCAGACTGTAATTTGGAATATGCATCCTCCAAAAACCCACAACACCTAAGAAAGCTTGTGTTTCCTTTTTACTAGTCGGTGGGGACATAGCTGCTATTTTGTTGATCACATCCATTGGGATCTGACGGCGTCCATCTTGCCACTTTATTCCTAAAAATTGGATCTCCTGTGCAGGTCCCTTAACCTTACTCCGTTTTATGGCAAAGCCAGCTTTCAGAAGGATTTGAACTATTTTATTCCCTTTCTCAAAAACTTCTTCTGCTGTGTCGCCCCATACAATGATGTCATCAATGTACTGCAAATGTTCTGGAGCTTCACCCTGTTCCAGTGTGGTCTGGATTAGTCCATGACAAATGGTGGGGCTGTGTTTCCACCCCTGGGGCAGTCGATTCCAGGTGTACTGGATGCCCTTCCAAGTGAAAGCAAACTGTGGCCTGCACTCTGCCGCCAAAGGGATTGAGAAGAATGCATTGGCGATATCAATCGTTGCATACCACTTGGCTGCCTTCGACTCCAGTTCGTATTGAAGCTCTAACATGTCTGGCACAGCAGCGCTCAGCGGTGGTGTGACTTCATTCAGGCCACGATAATCCACTGTTAGCCTCCATTCTCCATTAGATTTTCGCACTGGCCATATGGGACTATTAAAGGGTGAGCGAGTCTTGCTAATCACTCCTTGAGTCTCTAGTTGACGAATCAACTTATGGATGGGAATCACAGAGTCTCGGTTAGTACGATATTGCCGTCGATGCACCGTTGTGGTAGCAATCGGCACCTGTTGTTCTTTGACCCTCAACAACCCTACCACAGAGGGGTCCTCTGAGAGACCAGGCAAGGTGGATAACTGTTCAATTTCTTCCGTCTCCAAGGCAGCTATGCCAAAAGCCCACCGGTATCCTTTTGGGTCCTTAAAGTATCCTCTCCTGAGATAGTCTATGCCAAGGATGCATGGAGCCTCTGGGCCAGTCACAATGGGATGCTTTTGCCACTCATTTCCAGTTAGGCTTACTTCAGCTTCCAGTACAGTCAACTCTTGTGATCCCCCTGTTACTCCAGAAATACAAATGGGTTCTGCTCCTCTGTAATTTGATGGTATTAAGGTGCATTGTGCACCAGTGTCCACCAGAGCCTTATACTCCTGTGGCTCAGATGTGCCAGGCCATCGAATCCACACAGTCCAATAAACCCGGTTGTCCCTTTCCCCCACCTGGCTGGAGGCAGGGCCCCTCTAATCCTGATCATAGTATACGTTACTTACCTGTTGCAAAAATGATTTGGAAGTCCCTTCAAGAGGATCGGAGGTTAGATCAGGCCTTCCATTCTGTCTGGGGAACTGTCTGCTGGAAACAGGAGCTGCACCTTTTCTGGAGGGATCCCCTTTTGTGTTTGTTCTTCCTTGCAGCTCACGTACCCGTGTCCGTAGTGCTGAGGTAGGTTGTCCATCCCACCTCCTCATGTCCTCTCCGTGGTCACGCAGGTAAAACCACAGAGTGCCTCGTTGTGTGTACCCCCTGTACTCTTCCTCTTGAGTAGGGAAACGCCTGCTCCTAATAGCTGAGATGCTGGCCTGTACAGGTGGGGAGTAGGACATACTCTCTTCAAGTTGCTGGACCTTCTGGGACAGTTTCTCCACAGCTGAAACGAGGGGGGAAGATAGGCTTTCTTCATATTGACGGAGTCGTCCAGCCACCTCATCCACCGTTGGTCCCTCTTCACCTCTCCATTCCATCACTGCCAAGGAGTTGGCATATGATGATGGTGCGCTCCGTACAAACTTCCGCCATATGGGCCTTGTGCACTGGACTTCATCAGGATCTGTGGGTAACTGCGCATTATCTGGGTCGAAGTAAATCATCTCTCGTACGGCTAATTCCCTTAGGTACTGGATACCTTTTTCCATGGTGGTCCACTTGCTTGGACGACATACAACATCTTCACTGAAAGGATACCTTTCCCTTACACCTGCCAGGAGTCGTCTCCAGAGGCTGAGGGCTTGTGTCTTTTTCCCAATTGCCTTGTCAATGCCTGCCTCCCTAGACAAGGATCCCAGCTGCTTAGCTTCCCTGCCCTCTAATTCCAAGCTACTGGCCCCGTTATCCCAGCATCGGAGCAGCCAGGTGACAATGTGCTCACCAGGAAGTCGACTGAAATCTTTTCGCATATCTCGCAGCTCACTCAGGGATAGGGATCGGGTTATTACCTCTGGTTCTGTCTCTTCCTCCTGTTCCTTTGATGGCCCTGGTTCATCATCATCCTTTACTATGCGAACTGATTTCTTGGTGTATTTCTTCTTCTGTATAGGAGCAACTGATACTGGCACAGGTTGGTTGTCCGGTTCAGCTGCAGTGCCTGCCACTGGGGTTTGAGTGGCTGCATTGCCTGTCACCAGGGTTTGAGTAGCCACAGTGCCTGCCACTGGAGTTAGAGTAGCCTCATTGTCTGCCACCGGAGTTGGAGTAGGCATAGTGCCTGCCAGTGGAGTTGGAGTAGGCATAGTGCCTGCCACTGGAGTTGGAGTAGGCTCCTTGTCTGCCACCGGGGTTGGAGTAGCCTCCTTGTCTGCTGGTCTGGCTTTCCCCTGAGGGTCCTGCATAGTACTAAGCAGTGTTTGGTAGATACTGGCCAGGGCCCAACACAGTGCCATAAGTTGTGCCTCTCTGGAATAGCCACAGCATTTTCCTTTGAAATATTCTATTACTTTATCAGGGTCCTGTAGTTGTTCAAGGGTGAAGTCCCAAACCATTGGAGGTGAGAAGTTCTCTAGATATCTGCCCATGTTCTCCCACATCCCATGCCACCCCTGACTATCTGGCCTTGGGACAGATTTCTGAGTGGTAGTCTTAAACAGCTTTTTTACCCTAAAAAAGACTTGAAAAACATTCAGGAGACATAGCAATAGGAACACGCTGGTTTGAGCATCCCAAGGATATTCAAAATTCTCAAGAGGTGTTACACCTGGCCCAAAGGAGAAAAAGGAGGCAAAAGAGCTGGGGAAAGTATCTCCCCCTGTTTCTCCCATAGATTGGGTGTGATTATTGATAACTTCTGAGAGACGGGAACCAAGGTATGGACAGGACAGCAATACTACATAGAAACCCCAACAAAGCCACTTGAATAGTGATGTTACCATATCATAAGCTGATATTGCACAGGACAGCAAAATTATAGTCCTGATCCCTCTCCCTGAGATAACAAACAGCATCACAGGGAGTACATACAGCATATAAGAATTTACATAACACAGCCATGTAAACAAACGAAGCAACATTGTAACCAGCTACTATTTAACTAATAGGAGAAATACATATAAGAAATCCGTTTTAACAAGCTCTGGTCAGATCTGTTGTTATTACAACCCTTCGAGCCCCACGTTGGGCGCCAAAAAGGACTGTCGTGGTTTGGCCTCAGCCAGCAACAGAGAACCACGCAGCCGCTCGCACGACTCCCACAGCCGTGGGAAAAATCAGCAGAAAAGGGCAAAACTCGTGGGTTGAAATATTATAATTTAGCAGAACAGACAAAGGGAAAAAAGAAAGAAAAGAAAGAAAGAAAAACAATAACACCGGTAAAGGAATACAAGAACGCGATTACAGTACCGCCGCGAAGCGCACCGACCGGACCCGCACCGCCGCGACCCGCCCCCGAGTGGCGACTGACTCCCCCGCCCCGGCTAGCTCCTTTTATAGCGGGGCATGGGTCACGTGGTATGGAATACGTGCCTCCCCTGCCGGCTCCTTGGAAATTAACCCCATCCTTGCCGGAACCAGGACACTTGATGTAGGCTGAGCCAATCTGTTGGCTGCACTTGATGTAGGCTGAGCCAATCTGTTGTATTTAAAATTAAGCATAAATTTGCTTGTCAGGATAAATGCCTATATACAAGGTAAATAATAATTACAGAAAAAGTGGTTGTCAGGGAAAAAGAAATAAAAACTAAAATAAATTTATATCATGAATTAGATTTCATTTAATAAAACTGTAATTAATAAGATGAAATTTATATCTGGAATTAGATTAATAAATTGATTATGTTAGGGAAAAGGGACAAGTATAAAAATAAAACCAGCAGCAATATACACACTTTTAAATGATGGTATAATATTTGTCAGCAGTCTGTTTCTTAAAAAAAAAAGCATCCAGAAAAAAATCCTACATAAGTAACCTATTTTGAAATAAAGAAAGATAGGTGCTAAAGAGTTTAAGTTACATAAATGATGCCAAAACTCACAAAACTCACTCCCGACAAAGAGGAGAGATAGCTCAAGGTTTATCATAAGCAACAAAGATATTTACTGCTCTGCCGTTCCTGCCTCAGCTGCCACTGCTGTCACCATGGCCACCTCCTCCGTGGCTGCCCGCACCACTGTGCTGCCAGCGGTGCCAGAAATACAGGAGAGAAAAGCATAGCAGAAGCAGCAGTAGCAGCAACAACTCTGAAAGCAACCGTGGCTAATGCCATAAGCTGCAGGTACCTTATTGATTAACGTAACTTCGGGAGAGGAGATAGGTATGAGTAGGAATTCAGAACTTCGAATGAATTTAAGATGTCTTGTGTTTTCTGGGACGTTAGATACATTTCATCAGAAGCAAAGATGCCTTATGAGACCCCACTGGCATTCACAAAGGCTCACTTTGTAATTTTAGCTTGACAAAGTGATGCTTTCTGGGTTGCTCTGTAGCTGCTTTTTGGGGAGAGGGGGCCCGCTCGAGGGCTGTTCAGAGGAGAGGCGAATCGTAGGACTTCTGCATTGCACTGGGGAGCTCCCTGCCCTCCTCGCTGACCACAGAGAGACCCCACAGGGGAGCCAGCCACTGTAGATAAAGGAGGCTGCTTTGTGACTACTTTGTAGCTGCCTAATGAAATTTTTTGTGGTATTCTGACCTTACTCATATATATTTTTTTCCTTCCTGTGGGGAGAGTGTCACACATAAATGGGAAAGAAAAGCAAATTAAGCCACCCATATGCAAACCTTGTGATACTGTTCCTGCAGTGTATTAAACAAACACATAAGGGGTGGCTGTGGTTTGATTAAATATTCATGGTTAAGCAAAGTGTGGCACTTTACAAGGAAGAATTAGTAGACTTATGCTTCTCCTAGTTATTGGTAAGTAGGCAGAAAATTGAACAATTAAGTCAAGATCAATTAATGAGAACAGTGAATGCTTCCTAGAATGAAACAACTGTGTATTACCTACTGTAGCAATTTACTTTGAATGCTGGGGGGGGGAACAGATGCAGAGGGAAACCAAAGGCAAACATTGTTATACACAACATTTGTATATATTTCTAACTGCATATCTAGAGTCCTACCTATGTGTAGAGTTGATAGAAAAGTATAGAGCTGAGGTTGCCTTAGACGTCCTGTCAGAAAACCTTGTTTTCAGTTCCTTGAAATTTTCCAAACAAACTGTTCAGATTGAAATTTTCAGCCTATCTGTCTGCCTCAGCCTGAGTTGTTGGGAATGTTTCCCTTTTCACGTTTCACATTGTTTTCTGCTTGAACCGCACGATCACGTTCTAGTGCTCCTGGGATTGATGTACGCTTGTGATTGGGAGATGAGATCTGAACTGTACCTGGCTGATGAGCCTGTTTTTGAGAACATGGTTCATACTTACCAAAAGAATTTTGGCTTGCTAAATCGTAGTTAGATTTTCATTCAAACATTTGTAATACACAGTAGAGATTTGATAGAACTCAGCTAGAGTAGCGACAGGAAGATAGAGCCTAAAGTCTTTCTTTACTTGGCGCGTTTCACTTGGTAGATTAGGTCAGTACATCTCAATATTATAAAGCTGTTTTGCAAATGATAACATGTCAGTATTACAAAGTTGTCGCGAAAATATGGCTAATTTTGCTGATACGAAAACTCTGAAGATCATGGTTCCACAAAATAAACATACTAAAATTCAAGTAAGAGGGCATGTGCTTTGAAATCAAACCATTTAAGTTTGGGTTTTTTTAAGTTAACTCAAATATTTAAAGAGTCTGCGGGATGAAGGAAGACCAGGTTGATAATCCCTTGTTTGTCCTTTCCAGGTAAGGTGTGGAAAGCTTAGGTATTTATTCCCGGAACACATAAAGTGATGTAACAAAACCAGGAAAGGCCACACATGACATTCCTTGACATTTTTACTAGAGAAATGAAGGAGGAAAAGGAGGAGAATCCCCATAAACAAACATTTTCAAGGGGTGTCTAATAATTTGGACTTTCGATTTTAAGGCATCAAAAATGACACACTGTCAAAGGAACCTAATTTTATTTTTTTTACTTTATCAAAATTATCTCTGTTCAATTTGAATGCTTAGGTGATGCCAAAGTGACCAGGTCACTAGTCACTTTAAAATATCTGAGCTGCATCTTCTAACTGTAGATTAAAAAGCAGCAAAAGGCATGACCTGATTTAAAATTTGCCTTTGCAAGTCAACTTCAGAGGTGGAAAAAAACAGCCAAAAAACCCCCTTTGCAGTAACTTACAATTAGCAGAATGGAACTTTAGCTACCCAGAGTAATCAGCATCAAGTTTAACATTGAAACCCCGAAACTGTTTAAAACGATTCAGAAAGCATTGCTTACTTCCCCTAAACAGCTATGTGAGAACCAGTGTTTTTTCCTGCCCATTCTCAAACACCATTTGAGGAATGCTAGTTGTGATGGTGGTGATGGATCCGGCGTCTAGGGACCTGGCTGTGCGCAGGCAGAGCTGTTTCTCTCCAGATGGATGTAGTGTCGGTGCCTCCTGTTAGGCAGACAGTATTGTCCTGTGGGCTCTGTCTGGCTGCCAATTGCATCACACTCCTAAAACTCATAATAGTATCTTGAGCAACGTATGAAGTAATTTATCCTGACTTGCAGAGTGCCTCACAAACTGGATTCCTTGCACTGACTGTATTTTCCTTTTTAGGTGTGCATATATTTAAAGAAAATATATACAGGAAACAATATAGTTTTTACATATGGTTTTAAATATCTTTATAATATATTTAATATCATGTTTTAAAAGTTCTTGATGAGACAACTATAGTTGCCTATTGGCAAAGAGCGTTACTGCCACAGCATTAGCATGCTCTATGTCCCCAATTACAGAAACGTTATTAAACATAGTACTACTGAACTATGACTTAAACTTCCTATTACTGGAAACCATACAGTTGCAGCACATGAAAAGATCAAAAGCTAGGGTAAAAGAGCCCCGTAATTATCCAAGAGGCTTATCCTCACCCAAGGAAACATTTTCAGTAGGCTTTTTTCAGCCCCTACTAAAGTATCTTCTGTTCTTACCACAGTATATGAATGTTCTGTGTATTGACAACACTGGAGGCAGAAAAAGGGCACTATGTAATCTTGGACCAACCTGCAGACATTTTTCCATATGAAAATGCAAAATGAATGTAATGTTTTTGCCATGAAAGTGAAAACTGAACAGCAAGACTTAATTTTCATATGAGACTGTCTATATAAGGTGCCTGTTGCAAGAGTTTCAGCATAAACTGCGCAAAAATTTGTGCTCATTTTAATTAGTCTCTTCCTAGAAGCGCGCTAAGTTGGAGAATACAGATTGGAAAGCAAAAACATTCAATGTTTTATATACTTTTAGGAGATGGAAACAAAAATAGGTCTAGCTGAAAAAAGGAAAATAAAAATGTAATAATAAAAAATGTGGAAATTAAAAATATAAATAAATAAGATTCTAAGCAACGTACTAATGACTAAGTGTCCCTTTTTCATAACAGCCTAAATGTGGTAAATGACATGCTGATAATTATTCCCATACGATATTATATTTGTTAGATGTAGTAAGTGAATAATGGCATCATCATCATTGCAGTAGCACTGCAGTTGGCCCTTTCTGTGTTTTCCCTTTCCCTGCATTTTATGCATTGTCCTTCTTCACCAGCGAAAGGGTACATGGTAGACGGAGTATAAGAAATGGCGGTGATGGGGTCATAGAGCAACCCTTGGCTCCTGATCAGAGCTTTGTGTTGAAGAAGTGTGTAAAGAAGTAAATCTGAAGGCAAAATTAAAGGTAACACGTTCAGAACTGAACTTGCTGCACACTGGAAATAAACGGGTTTTCATGTAAACTGTTACCCTGGCAGTAACATAGCTATACGCATTGCTAATGTGTAAGCAAGCTACGTGAAATTACCCGTCTACAAAATTATGGTATAAAAAAATCCTATTTTTTTACTCACAAAAGCAAGGTGTAAACTAGTCAGTCAGTCCAACTTAATAGTTATCAGTTTTAACAGTTCCCAGGGACACGTGACTTCGCTTACATGTAAGCAAAAATGCTTACAACAGAGATGTGGATGAAGGGAGATCTACACAAACACAACTGTGCTACTTGCTTCTAATATTTCATTTTGCAGACTTTTTTCCATTAGAGTTAACTTATCTAGAAATCTGTCATTAGCAGAAAAAAAGTGTTTTGTCTCAAAAGGTCCAACAGAATTAGAGCATGTAGCTGCTTTGATTAGAGCTTAAGGCAGTTCATCTCCACCTTCCCCCTGCCCCAGTCTAGAGTATTTGGAATAGGAATTGTTAGCTTCATCTCCTTAATTGCATATATTGCATATGAAATCCAAGTCTTCCTGTGGTCCATGGGAGTTTTGCTGTTGATTTCAAGGCGCAAGGATTTCATTGCAGCTGTTATTTTCCTTGAATCTGTATTGTTTGTAGTTAAGGGGCTTTGTTACAGACATGCATGAAGTGGAAAAAACTTTGAATGAAGAGAAGACAACATTGCATGGCTATGAGTATCCTAAATATAGCTAAGACAATGCTTATCAAATTCTGCTTTCAATTTGAAGACAGAATATGCAGACACTGTGCAAATTATAATAGATTTACAAAAAATAAACCAACAGTATGCAAAAATGAAGTACTGCAATTCTGCATTATTAAAATGGCAATAAAATGCACATTTAACATGCATACTGACATATATGGCATATGAAAAATATGCAGAGCCAAGAAATTAATGATGCTGTTGAAAATTGAAAGAAGTTTTGAATATATTTGCTGTTAAAGCACATAGAAATAATCAGCATCTATCTGCTGTTAGTGGAAACATTTCTTATATTTATATTTTGACAATATGGCAAGACTTTTATGAAAGTATATAAATTTTAGCAAACAGTCTGGGCAGAATTTCATTAAATTTACTCTTACATATTAGTCCAAAATAAATATTGAGCATTTACATCGAGTATATTTAATGCTCTGTGAACGCAAGTTTTAAACAGTCATACTTGTGCAGCTTTCTTATCCTTAAGCTATACAGTAGGTAGTTCATTTATGATGGAAGAACATGATCATTTGTCCAACAAGGACATATTTGTACATCTGTGCACTCCCTTTCAGGAGCAGCACAGAGCTGGAATTCATCTCACTCCTGGACTTACTTCCAGTAAATGAAAGGGTTGAGTAACCAAGGCGCTGGCTAGACTTCCCTCCCTTCCTGTTCCCTGAGAGCCAGGTCTTTGCCCAGTCCACCCTTCCTTCCTGTCTTAAAAGTGCAATGACAGAAAGATTAAAAAAAAAAAGCCATATTGACCTTTTATCCCTACTAAAGACACACTCTGTAAATTCAGCAGAGAAAGTATGGCTTGAGGAAATTTAACAGGAATCACTTTGACTTTTTGTGGCGAGTGAAATTGTGTAGCTGGGATTTAGAGAACAGCGTTGAAATGCATGTTGGTGAATGTTCAGGAAGACGTGATTGAAACAACTTTTCACTTACAGTTAAATATTGTGATCTCTTAAAAGATATTTAGCTCTGTTCTAGTCTTCCCCAGCAAGCCCTTTTTCACTGCATCTCGTAATTAACAACTGGTATTGTGCCAGCTTCAGAAACACTTACGGAAAACAATAGAGAAGCAGTTGAAATGTCTTAAGCGTCCTGAGTCAGTAGTGACTAGCTTGGACGGACACTAGGTGATTCATGTCTTCTAAGTGTTTATCCGAAGTCTTACGCTTGAAGGCTTTGGTGTAATTGAGCCCGGGCTGCTGTAGTAATTCTTCGTGAAAGGCGTCCTGCCACTGCTGCGAGCAGTGCCTTCATGCCATCTTCCACAGCAACTTGTTTCATATTTCAGGTAATAAAACATATTGGAAACACTAGGTTGAAGGCTTTCTTTTAAAATGGTACTTTTATAGAAACTCTTAGTTTTACAGGGGCAGTTGTTAAAGCTTTATAATGCTCCATGTTTAATTTTAGGCCATAATACCTGAATCCAATCAAAACAATACTACTTTATCCTCAAAGTGTCTCATTAACTTTAGACCACAACATCACTGTGAATTAGTTAAATTCCACAGCAGAAAAACTCCAAAAGACATCAGAGTTACTGATCTAAACTGACTGTCATCCACAGAAGTTGTCATTTAAGGCTTTAATAACGTTTGGGAGTTCTGTGTTAGGTGCTCAGTCTCCCAGTTTTGCTCATCTTAGTCACGGACTTCGCACGAGCTTGGTCTTATACGAGACATTAAACTCCGCTGTCGTTGTTCCACAAGCGCTGAAGCGTGCTGGTTTAAGTTTAAGCAGGTGGATAAACCTGACAGAGTTAATGACATAATCATTGTACTTGACATGAAGTACATACTCAGCACTTCGCAGGATCAAGCCCTGCGTGATCTTGAGGTGGTCACAAATCTCCAGATCAGGAATTTATTCCTATTTTAAATAGTTGTTTTCCATTTTCTTACAAATGCTGTAGCTGGGAACGTTCAGTTGCAATACATGTATAATCCTCTTGTATAATAATGGAGCTTTTTTTCACCTTAGCGTTTGATCTTTTCATGTTTGGCAGCTTTATGGTTTCCTGTAATAGGAAGTTTAAGTCATAGTTCAGTAGTAACAAGTTCGGTAACATTTCTGTAATTGGTGAGACAGATTATACTGAGTGAGCAGTAACCTTCTTTTCCAGTATGCCACTAGAGCTGTTTAATCAGGAACTTTTAAGGTTTTATTTTAAACTATGTTTTACTTACTTGTGCACACAAAGACACAGGAAACTATAAATGTGTTCCTATATATAAAAGGGGAGTCTAAGTTGTTGGGTGTGTCAGCCTAATAGTAAGATGGATGCATCTACACATTCAGTTGGTTAAGATTATTTCAGAGCTTGTGGGGTTTCTCAGTGTATTCTGAATTTCACGAGAGGCGTCCTGCAGCCAGATACAACCCATGAAACAGTACCTCTGATTCGTCACTTTTTCTTTCCTTGTAATGTGCTCAAACTCAAAGGAACATTGTGTAACAAATAAAAATAAGCCCCTTGAAGACCTCAATAGTTTTCTGCTGTGATTTAAGTTGTAATACAGAATTTAAGTGCATTTTAGTACCGTCAGTGGAAAGACATTATTGACATACAGCCCATTATGGTATTTCTGCTTATGTTTCAACAGGAAATGCAGAATATTAAGTCACTGCTTGTACCATGGATCTCAAAAATGAGATGAAAACAAGAAAGAACGTGTCCAACCATTGAATTAATACCTTTTTTTAAGGAGGAGGGGAAACTTGAATACCAGTTGATTTGTTGATTTGTTGCATTTTCCCCATAGGTAATAAGCTCAATGAGTTCACTTTCAGAATATTGTCTACCCTCTATCCTGCGCACTTTGTTTGATTGGTATAAAAGACAGAATGGCATAGAGGATGAATCTCATGAGTACAGACCAAGAACAAGCACAAAATCCAAAAGGTAGGATTTTGAATATTCATACATACATTAATGAGAGATTCTAAGGTAAAATGTCTTACGTGTTGCCCATCAGCTTTTGTGAGGCCACAGTTGTTTGAAAGTTGTTGTGATCTTTTGCTTCTTGTTCCTGGAACTCTTCTCTCAGCTTCTACATGGATTAAATAGTTGTGTCTTTAAAATTATGCTCCTGATAGTTCAAACAGTATTTCTTACTGCTGTTTTGGATGCTATAATGTCATTTAAATATTGGTTTGTCTAAACTGTGTCTGCCTTCTTTATTCATGTGAGCAGGCAATAATTCTGTGACTCTTAGAAGGATTTTTTTTAATACAGCGTTCTGCTTAATCATGGAAATTTCACATACACCTATCCTCAATCCAAAAAATTATGTATGAATCAGTCGAAGAGCTTTAGCAACATTGACAAACAAGCAAACAAGCAAACTCTTAAACAAGCAAACAAAAATAAAGACCCCCCCCAAAATACTGAACTCTTATGATATCAGTAGTTCCTCAGTGACAAGGCAACAGACTGGTCTTGGTTTATATTGAGCTCTGGTGGTTTGGTACAGGTATATTCTTCAAACTTACCGTTTTTTCTGAATACTCTGGTCTACATTTACACACTTTAATGAAGCAGTAGGAGAATCAACGCTGGCAATTCTTCACGTTAGGATTACATTATAACCCAGGAACTACTGAAGGCAATAGTTGCTGGAACAAAGGGGTAGGAACTAGTTTTTGGATATCAAGGTAGGCATGAACCTGAATCAGATTCTTCCAGACTCTATGTCAGTGAAAGTAGGCAATATGAAGGTGTGATTCATCAATTAAGTGTCTGCTTTTGGATGAGATGAATCCTTGCCTTGAAGTGCCTCTTTCTCTTGACTTGTTACAGAAACCTGTTGCAAGATGACATGCTCATGAATAGATGTCTTCAGGAACTCCACCCAAAATCTAGTTGAAAATCAGCTTAGCAGTGAACCAAAGCCACTCTTTAATTGATAGTATTACAGAAAGAACACGTAACCAGTCCTTTCTCCAGTTAATGTGAAACCAAGAAAACCAAAATGCAAATAATATATTTCATTTTTGATCAAGCAGAATTCTTAAATGCATATTGTATTATAAGCGCATAATTACAATTGGAATCACTCACAGTCTTAATGTTTATAAGAATTGCGCTGAATTTATGCAAACAAAAATCTCACTGAAATCAGTGGCAACTGCTTCAAATGGACTGCAGAACTGTCCCTTTAATGTTCGGTTCTTTTAAAGTATTGTATATTTCATGTTGTCTTTTCAGTACACTTTGAAACTGTGATCAGGTGATCCAAATGGATATTTTTTTGTATTTCTATTGCAAGCTACTCACCTCAGACATTTATTCCTCTTTGTTGTTCTGCACAAAGAATGCATTTAAATGTTTGACAAGTAATGCCAAAGTTAAAAAAACAACACTGGAACAATTTTAAAAAGAGAATGTTGTTTGTTTATGAATTCTCCGTCAGTAATTTTAAGCCATTTTTCAAAATCTGTCACAAGTCTAAATATGACTTTGATGATAGTACAAAATAATTTATTACTTTTGTGTCGGAACTGTAACTGAGAACTGTCTAAATGATGCCATTAAAAGGAAATTGAAACGAAATCCATTTGTTAGAATATAGAATCCAAAAGTTTCCTTGTTTTTGTTTGTTTGTTTTTCTTGAGAAAGTTTTGTGTTGATCTTAAACTGGGAAAAAAGAGGGAGGAAATGAAGAGGGACATTTAAATATTTGCAAGAAGGTGAAAGTAACAAGTTAGATTTGGTTTGTATCAGGTTTTAAGAGCACATTAGTGCATTACTTTCTGAAAAGCTGGACTGCAGTTTAAAAAGTAGAACAATCCCCTGTTATCTGTATTTGTGCAATTGAGGAAGGCATATAATATGAATTTTGACACATCTCCTAAATATTGTGTTTCCTGTTTTGATTTTGCAGTGATGAACAGCAGAGGGATTACTTAATGGAGAGGAGAGATCTGGCTATTGATTTTATTTTTTCTTTAGTATTAATAGAAGTTTTGAAACAGGTAAGAAGTTCTTAAATTATTCATTAACTAATAAATTATGGAAATTACCAATACAACCCAATTTTAGGATTCTTCTTTCTATTTCCATCTTTAAGAGTCTGATAAAAACGTGAGATACATCCTGCATGCTTGTTTATGGCTGTCTTTCTTGCACCTGTAGGATAAACAGTATTCTGTGCTCATACAGACTTTGCTTTGCCAAGTCTTTGGAGCTAAAATGTTTCTCGTCAATACTCTAAATAAACTTTAAATGGCTGGCTCATTTTAGCTGATTTGTTAGCTAGATGCTATTTCAGCTCACACCATATTTGTGTAGGGAAGATACCCAGGAGTAATACAAGCACTAAGTGTAATATATGTGTACTGGTTATATTTTACTTTGTGTTTTCAGATTCCACTTCATCCTGTAATAGACAGTTTGGTACATGATGTTATTAACTTGGCTTTCAAGCACTTTAAATACAAAGAAGGGTAAGGCTCTTTTTCACACAAAAATTCTAAGAAAAATAATTAGTTGCTGAATTTTTTAATTGTAGTAGTTTAAGCAGGATGCTTTCTTAGCCAAGAATTCTTTCTTGTCTCCTGCCTAGGTACCTTGGTCCTAACACTGGAAATATGCACATTGTTGCAGATTTATATGCAGAAGTAATAGGTGTTCTAGCTCAAGCAAAGTAAGTAAAATTGAATACCACACATAATGGAAATCTGAGAAGTTTTGCTTGCTTAGCGTATGAATATTCTGAATTTCTCACTTTCTTAAAAGATAGCGTAGGAATAAATCATTTCAGCTGACTGGCCTTCTGTTTATCCAGGTGTTCTAGAGCATAGAACTCTAGGGAATCGCAGGCCTTCTGCATCTAGTCCAGTGATACTGAAAAAATTCAACTAGACTACAGCAGCATTATTTTTCTTATCTCAGCTATGACGTCTGTGGAAAGCCCAAAGGGCTGAAGAGAGCTATTTTAATAAACCTCTTTTCTATATACTATTTTTCTCTATCTGGGCAAACCTAAAAATGGCTATACTCCAACTTAGCAACGTTTTAAAGTTTCTCTGCAGTTATTTCAGTATAGAACTTAATGCAACTGCTTCTAAATCCTTCACCCTGCACTTCTTAGCACAGTAAAGACAGAAAGTACCTTGTGGAGTCCAGTCTTAAATGTTGAATCTGGAAGCAGACAGATTCAGAAGCTCATGCACCCGATATCATACCGTCATGAAGTTCATGTACTGTCTCATCATACACTTACCACACAAACTAAGCAGAAGAGCAAAATTTACTGCCCCAATATAGATCCGTGTCAGTGATCTCTGTCTCCTGACTTCTTGGTGTTGCTGAGAGCGAGTCTGCTCTGTAAGACCAATCCACTTAACTGAACTTATTTTTTTAGCTTGATGTAGGCAAACCAGTTTGAATTTCTGGAAATCATATGACTTTGAGAGACTTCGGCTAAGGCCTTAGCTGGACTTCTAAACTGGCCGGGTCAAAGGCAAAAGGGGAATTGACCTCTGGATCCGAAGCTTCGAGCTGACTGTCTAAGACAAGATATATCTGTTCTCCATAAATACTGTTTTTCTTCTCCAGTTCTGAAGGGCCTTGCTAAAACGTTGCTACCACTGAAGGGCTTCTTCCTGCCAGCCTATTTTTTTCAGCTCTCCCATGTTCCTTATCAGAGGCGATAACAACAACTTGTTACATGTTACACCTGTGTTATTTTTATGGACAGAGTGTCTCAAAAGACACCTCCAATAGACGCATGAATAAGATCAAAAATGGTCACAGACCACATCATCCTAAATTGTTGTAATTAAAGCTTAAGTGTTACTTTAATGATTATTAGAAAAAACCTGAAGGGAGGAATAGCCTAACCGAATATTTTCATGGTTATCATTTAAGCATTTTCTTCTGAAAACATTGCATGTACTTGCAAGAAAACTATCTTTCATCTTGGATTTTTTAAAAACACGTGAGGGGGTTATTCTACTGATATTGTTAGCTCTTATGCAAAAGAGAGGCGTGGTAAGAAAATAATTGGAAAGATGTGGTTATCCAAGGAGACTAAGATCAGGCTGTACGCTTTGTTGTCTTTTCTGAGTTTTTCAGAAGTGAAAGAAAACATAACAAAAAGAAATCTCTTCACATACTGACCGAAATGGTATTTTACAACTGAGGTTGAATCTTCTTTAGATTTTTCCCCATTTTTATACCTAATAATACACTTCAAATATGACTCTATACTTTTTTTTGTAACTAACCAATGTGAATTCATAGATTTCCTGCTGTAAAGAAGAAGTTCATGGCAGAGTTAAAAGAGTTACGGCATAAAGAACAAAGCCCGTATGTAGTTCAAAGCATTATCAGTCTTATAATGGGAATGAAATTCTTTCGCATTAAGATGTATCCTGTGGAGGACTTTGAAGCTTCTCTTCAGTTTATGCAGGTAAAATTCCTAAGTATATAACTCTGGTGCCCAGACCTTTTAGAATGGGCTTCCCTTCTTCTTTCCTGTAATATTGCAAGAGATTTTCCACGTCATTCCCACATAAATGTTTGTGCAACCACTTTCTGTTTGTTCTGTACCTCAGCATTCCAGTCTCCATTCTCTGGATTGTATCATTCCGTACCAACTTTCCATCAGCCTTATATCCCTAGTCCCTAGATCTCACCCTCCAACAAAAAGAGTTTTGGTTCTGTAGACCCCAGACCTTCCACCCTGCCAGCTGTTCCTTGCCCTATGACCCTGCCTAGCTATGTCTTCCCTAGCTGCTCACTGCCTCCAAAGTGAGCCTTCCACCCTTGACATAGTTGCCAGAGGGGAGAGTAACTTCTGGTGGACAAAAACAGAGAGGAAGAGACAAAGAATTAAGGCAAAAGCTGGATGGGATTTCCCTTGGATGTGTTGTCTCCTTCCACCCCACCCTCACCCCCCTTCTTGTAGGGTGCATTCTGTACCCACCTGGTTTGAGAGCCACTAGTACAGAGCATAGTTTGACTATCATGAATGCTTTAAATTAACAGATTACACTGTTTGTAAAAGGAAAGATTTATTTAGCTGAACCTTTTTATCCTCATTTTCTTTTGGGATCACCCTCATGGATACACGGGTTGTAGCCAGTCATCCAGTAAAATACACATTTTATGTAAGCCTCCACATAAAGATCATCTCATATGGTGTCAACAGAGTAAAAAATCAATGTTAGATGCCCACAAATTAGGATTTGACATTGGAATAAAAATACACATTTGTACAGACACACAGAGTCATTTCTCTAAGTCCTGAACAGGAATCACATTCTATTTCAATTTTGTAATGTGTTTTTGAACCATATTTAACAACATATTTAAAACATATTTAACAACACAGAAACAGCTAATTTTTCTTCTTACCTTACGCTTCATTATATGAACATATCTTAGTATGTGTTGACTTAATATAAGTTATCCAGAGCTGGCGAGATACCAAAGTAGTGTGTGTTCAGCGCACATAACTGTACGAGTGAATGACTTTGTGACACAGCTTTATGGCACAGCACTGCTGGGATCCAGTGTTCACTGGTATTGAAATCAGTGGTAAAGCTCCTGTAGAGTAGACTCAAAATTTGGATGCAAATGGTCTCTACTGCGCTCATGACTACAGTATCTCGGCACCAAATTAACTCTTATATATACTACAGTGCATCATAAGATACACTGTGAGAAAACCAGTTTCGCTCAGTTTGGTGAAATACACTTACAGTTCGATTTTACAGGCGATTTGACTGTTAGAGTGTCTACATTCAGTGCCTCAGCTACAAGCCCTGTCACACCAGCTCTGCTCTAGTAGAGCTGGACACTTCCAAATGGTGAGCTAATCTCAGGAGCAAACTCCAGGAAAGCCAGTCTTCCACCACGGAGTGCAGAAGCAGCCCGGGAAGGCTCTTTGCACAGGGGCTTCAGCCGTGTAGCAGAAATGGCCAGTGACTGAAGCCATGTGGTGTAGAATCCTGATTGCAGCCAGGGAAAATTATGCATGGTCTAACGTGTAAATTGCTCTGCACGCATGCGCAGGAAAAAAGGTCAGTGGGGAACATCCTTGCGATGTCAGTGGCTGTTTGGGCCTTGGACCCAGAGAGGAAGAAGTAAGTGGAGCAACGTGATTTGTCGTCCTCAGAGAAGTCGTACAGAAACACAAGAGTGGGTGGATGCTTATCTCCCCTCCCTCACTTCCTGAGCAGCACAGCTGTCTGGATAGCAGCTTGCTGCATGTTTAGGACAAAAGTACATTTTAACTTTCTGTCTCAGTCCCCCGTTGCAGGCTGGAAATTGTGGTGGTTTGCTCCACAGGTGTCTTCCCTCACATAGCACAGTTCTGTATAGACCCTTAATCTGCAGTGGATCCTAGCAGTGAAATTTATCCAAAATATTTACTAAGATTGTTCCTTCCCTTGGAGTATCTTACCAGGGAAAAATGTTCCTTTTCTCCTCCCAGAGCGTTGTGTAAAGCAGTCCACGTGGGCTGTTACTCCTGCTCCTGAAGGTACGCACAGGGAAGGCAGGTCAGGCCCTAAGTCCAAATCCTTTTCCATGCCCAGAACACCACCAGGCACAGCTGGAATCAGTGGAGAGTTTGTGGATTATCATGGCTGGAGCAACAGATCCTCGATCTTGACTTATGTCCTGCTTTTGTGCTTGCTGCAAAATGCAGATTTGGAAGTTAATAGACAAATGTTTTCTGTGGGATTTGCAAGATAAAAATAGTCACTGACACTTCATGTGCATTCAGCAAACATTCAGAGGTCTCTATTCCAGCTGATATGCAATTTATGTTTCTTGTTTTGTTTTGTTTTAGGAATGTGCACATTATTTCCTTGAAGTTAAAGACAAAGATATCAAGCATGCACTGGCAGGACTGTTTGTTGAAATTCTTGTCCCCGTAGCTGCTGTGAGTTTATTTTTCAGGTTGTTTGCATAATTTCTTGAAATTAGATCAAACAGCTTGTGAAATAGTGTTTTATTAACATGAAATTTTCTTTCAGGCTGTTAAAAATGAAGTGAATGTCCCCTGTCTGAGGAACTTTGTTGAAAGCCTGTATGATACAACACTTGAACTTTCCTCACGAAAGAAGCACTCGTTGGTCAGTAACCCTAAGTAGCAGAGGCTAAAACTCTTTGTCAGAAATATCTCTGAGCAAGACTCTTGGGAAATTCCCAGAATTGGTTGCAAAACTTTTTTCTGCATTAGGCTTTATAACCAATACATTTCTATTTGCAGGGAATGTTATCGTGTTTGCAGAAAATAACCGTGTTTGTTTTATTCAGAATATGGTCAAAATCAGTATGAATCAAGCAGATGTTTTCAGCTTATGGGTCTGCGATTATTAAACGGTTAGGTTTTCTCACACTTGTTATGTGTAAACATTAGGAGGAGAAGAGAAAGAATAGAGTTCACTTCTTGTCAAGCGAGAACAAATGAGGCATGTGGGAACAACTCTTTCACGGGGCTTAAATAATACATTGTAGGAACAAAAACAATGTATAACACATGCCCTTTTAAATGCGTAACTTGGCTACCGTGCAGCTCCCTATTTCATTTTTTTCTTGTGAGATGAACAGTGGCACTGCAGTGTATTTTTGGAAGCATGAGTTGATCTGAATTAAATGAAGATTTGAGTCAGTTTGACGCTGGCCGCCTTAAGCAGTCTGTCCCTCCAACTGGGTCAGCACACGTCAGCACTGCAGCATTAGCTAATCCATTTTGAAGTCTTGGACCTTTTAAGTAAAGAAAGTTGTCGTTCATCCTCCCTCACTCTATGGGAAAGTCAAAAAGACTTCCCTGTTCTCAGCGCTTTCGGCAAATGCTGGTCACTAGCGCTAGTGAATCTGCTGGGAAGACTGCAGGCGTGTGCTTGAGCTCTCTGCCACCGTTACACCAGTCCCAGGGGAGAGTCGGAGCATCCTTTGGGGCGCAGTCCTGAGCCAGTTTGAATTAGTGGGAGTCTTTGGATGGATTTCTGATTTCACTCTGCTTGTGTTTGTGTGGCTCTGTTCCACTCTGCCGAGTTAATAAAACATTATTGAAACTGCAGCAGGGTAAGAGCTTTGCTGTACAGTTTTTACACTAAATAGAACTTCCCCAAACTGGTGGCCGTACTTGCCAAAGTCAATACTACGCGCTTGAGAAAGGATTGCACAGCTGGGGCTTTGTGTTTGATTGCTTGTCTACACATACCACACTGGAGGCTACATAGTTAAAAGTGACAAAATAGAATAGATTCTTGTGAGGGTGTGATTAGAAATACAAACATTGCGAGGAGGAGGGGAAAGGCAAACAGTTGGCAGAAATAGCTGCAGTGCATATTTTCAGGCTTCCAGGAAGAAAGCACACTCTTTAGAGTGCACAGAGGACCTTCCTTTCCAAGATCAGTGTTTTCTGAATCAGTACGCTCACTGTACAGGCAGGATGGGGGCATTCATCTTGCCTCATTTTCTGTCTAAAAGTGTCTCATCTGAGCAAGACATTGAGGTTCTCTTGATAGTGAACGGAGTGAATTAGAAAACTCCAGGAGATGATTTGTATATGCCCTCCTAGCGCTCCTCCTTAGGATGGGTCGTAACAGTCTTGGGATGTTACTAAACTCTGTGATCCTGTCAAGTACTCGGCTATTATAGTCATAATGTTAATATGGTAAGAAATTCTCCCGTGAGAAGACTTCAGTTATCCTCTCCCATATGTATTTTGGGCATGAAGAGTATAAAAATAAAAATGAATGTACATTTGCCATTTGCTCAAGAAACTACATCTAACCAAGCCGTAGACAATTTATATTATATGTTACAGGAACAGAAGCTGGGGGTTTTGGTGTATTGATACTTTGAGCTGTGACTGAAGCTAGAAATTTAATTCTGAGAATGAAGTTTTGAGAATTTTGAGAATCACTGGTTTTTAAGATGAAGTTACCTTATTTTTGACTGATAACTATAAAGTCCTCATTAGGTATATTAACGTGACAACTGAAACAGAAAAGTCTTGCTGAAATAGAAAAGCCAGTTTGCATTTTAGCTTATTTTTTTTTAGTGTAACATTACAAGGTGAGTGTCAAAGTAAGTGTTGGCAGAAACCAGGTTACAGTATTTGAACTCCTATGTTCTGCCCTGCTTCTTTTTGTTTTTCACTACACAAGATGTAAGCACCAGCAGATCCAGACATTGCCTGTATTTTAACACAGTTTTTTAGGGTGTTTGACGTGTCTCTCAGTAAATATAGTGACTGCAGATTTTGAGGAGTAATAGGCATGTGAGCATTCACGAGTCCCAACAGTCTCTGTAGGTTGTGTTGTTATTATCATAAAGTTCAGTTATTTCCATGCTATCGTTTCTCAGTTAACTGACAGAAATTAGCCCTGTGAGTCTGTAAAATTGTGGCCCATCTTTGGATTTATTATACTGCTATAAGCAGGCATTTGGTTGGTTTTAGTTCATCCACCACACATATCTGTAACAGCTTTAGAGAAAGGTTCCTTAACAATGTGTTTACGTTGGCTACCTTGTATTGAACAAAATGGAGGAGTTAGTTAGAACTTTAAGTTTACAGTAGCTCTATTAAGTTACTTTTATGTTGTGTAGACATGCAAATAATACGGTATCGACATCCATTTCCTGTTTAGGCTTTGTACCCTTTGGTAACATGCCTGCTTTGTGTCAGTCAGAAGCAGTTCTTTTTAAACAGATGGCATATTTTCCTCAACAACTGCCTATCCAATCTCAAGGTTAGTATCCTCTGGTTTTAATATTGTATTAAAACTTCCGTATGCACTATTGATCTGTTGCAAATCCATTTTAGGCAAACATGCTGAATTATTGGTATTGTCTGATTTCGTTCATAATTTTATTCCCGACAGTAAAAATTCTTTAGCTGTGCAGATTTTTTCAATAACAAAGTATTCTTGTGCCTAGTTTGAATTTCTACTGTTTCTCTAACTCAAGCCAAGCCCGAGTCAAACAGCTGTGAAACAGGCAAGATTGTTGATGAAAGTTAACTCGAGTGACATCCCAAAACTGACCCAGTATTAACTTGCTTTTTTTTTTCATAAAGGCATTCTCAAACAAAGCACTTGTTATTACTTTATGAGAATGGAACTAGTTGCAGAACACTGCCTGTTTCACTCTGTTAAGTTGCATTAAAAAACCCCGAGCTATTCTAAGTTGTTTCCTCCATATACCCATTCTTATTCCTTTACCATTTGTTGGGTCTTTGAAGTTTAAGACTAACTGTCCACTGCAATCTGCTGTGGTTCCTGGCCAGCACATACTGTTCAATACACATGTGCTACTTAAAGTTACTACTCCTCCACGTTCCTTTTTCTTACACAATAACTCATGTCCCATTCCATGCTTAATGTGGATCCACTGAAAGGGTGGTCCTGTGCCTACCTGAAAAGGCCAATATAAGAAGCACAGTGAAGTGGTTAGCTCAAATGAAGGGCCTCCAAACTGCTATTTGATGAACCAGTGGTTACGAGGCTTCTACAAACAGCACAGGTAAAACACGCAGCCACTTTCTCAGCTCGGAGGCAAACTGTGGAGGGAATCTCTGTTCTCCAAAAGTTGAATTCCCAAGCTTGTCGACAAGGTATATATTACATCCTTTCTTGCTGTTCCTTTCTTGCTGTACTTTGTCTCTGTCTTAATGAAAAAAATTTGTATTGACTCTTTTCATGTGGAGCCTACTGTTGGAATAGCTCTTTCAAAATGTTCATAGTCTGTCCGAAGATTTCTTTCCACCTGTACCTGAATTACTTACTTCTGCTGAAGATGTTGGAACTTTATTTGCCAAAAAAATCAGAAAATAAACATGTTGTTATTGCAACTAATTTTATGGATTTTTATGGGGTTATACAGGCTTTAGAAAAGGTAGCTGCAGCTGTAAGATCTCTGAGGAGCCAGCTGGAAATACAGATTTTTCTGACAAATTATTTGAAAATATAAGTAAAGTTGCTCCTGCCTTACCAATTGAAAATCAAATTGGAATTCACCTTGCCACTTATAATTAATTGACATATACTTCAATTCATAGGGCTCATAGACTAATGTGGTGGCACATTCAATCTTTAGTTTGAGGAGAAGATAAGGTAGCTGAATAAGTGGCTAAACGGGTTGGCCACTCCTTCTCAGTGCAGAGGAAGAGATGCCCTGACCATTGAAGCAATCACTTCACCAGTCAGAGTGGCACCTCAAAGCCCAAACCAAACTCAAGCAGCTGGAAGAGGTAGATCAACCAGGAGGAGAAATCCTTCCATTAGGAGGAGAGTTGTGCGCACCAGGACAGTATATGAGATTCTTGTGTGGGCTCCCATGAATGACCTAATGAATCCAGTTTCTCAAGAGCCTCTACACCCATAGAACATAATATCCTTCCCAAAACCATTAAGGTCAAGCATACACTGGGAAAGCAAAAGGGTTTATTTTAATATAAACTGGCAAATCTGTGATCTTACAGAAACAAACTTTTCTCTGTAATTAATGAAGGAGACTCCTGCCAGGATGTGGGAATATTTGACCCCAGCCGAATTCTGGCCAAAGGGCATTTCGTACTATTCTGTTGAATGTGGTGTAAAAGTTAATAAGTATCCTGGGTTTGGGATGTAACATTTATCGTTAACTAAACTTTATTTACAAAAAACTATTCAAGGCAGGAATTCTATATAGGAGAGAGTCAAAGCACTGTGCTTTATTTAGAGGCAAAGTTTTTCAGTGGGAGCAACAGTTCCTTGTCTCCAAACTACGTGGGACAAGGTGAAGGCTCCAGTACAATTTGAGCTGAGGGTGCAGAACTTACTTTACCAAGAATGGGTCAAACAATGCCTATCTCAGGAATGAATCCATGGGTACCAACACAATATCCTTTGGGCCTGAATGTGCCAGACCTAATGCCATGTTACTGGAAAACAGAAATGAAGAAATTAAAGAAAATGGGCCTCACTCCTGGTAGTCTGGTCGGTCCTCCGCCAATCACAGAAGAAGAGGCAGAGGCATTGAAAAAGAAATTTCTAGAAGAGCAAAAACAACAGATAAAAGCCAGCAGTGCTTATCAGTCAAGGAACAGAGCAGATTCTGTCAGAGCTCAGTCACCAGCTACTCCTATGTTCAAAAGACCCACATCAACTTCAACAAATTCTTCGGCCCCAACAGTGAGTTGGGCAGTGCAGCAGTGGTAAAGGAACCACACCCGGTACCAATACCTGCTGTTGGGAAAGTGAAGGAGGTGTCAGATACATTAGGTCAAATATTCCTTGTCCTAATAGGATTACTGTCTGGGTTTTTCTTGTTGATAAAAATCCTCGAAATACTGAAGAGGCTCAATTGGTGATGGACTCCTCTCGGTTTTCCAAAGGGAGACACACTATGTGCTTTCCAAAGTACTGGGCACCCAGCCACCATGCACTCACACAGATCACAGGCCCATGGACATGCCCATGATTTCCCTGGATGTTTCTCAGGCTTTTTATCATTTATCATACTCCTCTCAGTCCTCCTTCTGCTATACAGCTTGTTGTTTCTGACAGAAAACTGGTCTACTGTTTTTGGAAAGCTCCTATGATACCAGTCTCAGCCCTTATTTCCTCCATCTCTTCTCTACTGCCCTCGCAGCTGAACTATCTCATTGCTGGAATAGTTGGGCTTTTGCTTGTAGAGATTTCTTGCCACACAAGCTCTCGTTACCCTAACTCAGTTAGCCACTGTGTCTGCTGTTTTCTTGAAAGCTTTGTGGTAAGAATAGACTTGATAAACGTACTCCATCACCTGTTGAAGAAATTAAATGCTTAGGACTGAGATTTACAAGGAGTGATATCATGATACCTAATGAAAAATGGGTTGAAAGTAAACAGGTCAATAAACAAATTGATTGTAACAAATGTTGTGATTTTAAAATCCTGCACGTAAACTTTGTCATTCCTTTTAATACTTATTCTAATAATGTACTACAACCATTGTATGCTGCTATAAAAAACAAAAAGGATTTCCAATCTTCTGTTCCATAGAAAGCTTTATTTTATAAAATGTGTTGTCAAGGAGTTAAATGGAAATTGCAACCCAAGGACAGAGTTCCTGTTCCTAAGCTTGTGGCAGATGATATGTTGGAAGTTGGAGCCATGTCCCATATCAACGGCAGGTTGTCTTCTTTCCATTTTGCAGGACCTACACCAATACACATTCAAGAATTGGTGATGGCATTGGCTGCAGTTTCTTTAATCAGACCATGGTCTTTAATCTTTGACTCAACATTTGTCTGCAGACAAAAATTCAGCTCTTTACCGTGGAGGTTTGCACTGTGGGCCAGGCAAATCGTATCTCGGGTCAAAGTATGCTGGACTCCTTCAAAGTTTAACTCAGCAGATGGCCCAAGACACAGGCAGCCATCTGATTGGAATGTATATACTTGCGTCCCACTGAGAAAGCCCTTCAAACTGCCACCAAAACAGAAAACTGTGTATGACCAAAGAGACCCAAAGACAACCTTGTACTAGTTCAAAAGTTTCCAAAAATAAACAGCAATCCAGACAGATAATCCAATTCAGTCCAGCTGATCCCAGATACCATGTTAATTGGGCCAGCCTAACCATCCACAGATTTTTGTCTTTTCACTTTTGAATGTGTACAGTACGTTTATTTGTCTGCTGTGTTCTTCATACCAGGTCTCCACCACAGGGCAACAGCTTTTGAATTGGTAGAATCAACTGAACATGAGGTTTTCTTCTCAGAGTCACATTGAAGTGGTTTTCAAATAGAGATTTTAAATTGTAACATGTATCTAATTTAACTAACTTCATACTTGGGTTTTTCAACAATTTATGTAATACCAGGAGAGGTAGTTCAGATGCATAAGCATCCTGCAGCTACGGGAGTGGGGTACTGGGCAGCTGTGAGGCTGTATATTTTGTAGTGTCATTGTGAAAACTCTGAACCTTGACATCTGTTAAGTGCAGAACTTCTTTTCTAATTTGTGTCTGAAGTTTATTCTTACATTATATATCTCTCTAGAATAAGGACCCAAAAATGGCTCGAGTTGCACTGGAATCTCTGTACCGACTGCTGTGGGTTTACATGATCAGAATTAAATGTGAAAGCAATACAGCTACCCAAAGGTAAGATGCTGTATTTGTAATGACGATCAGCCCTTGCAGAGTGGATGTTGCCAGTGAAGAGCTTTTGCAGTTCTCATTAATTCCTTTGAATCTAACCTATTCCTGTTGTGAAATAAAAACCTCAACTGTACACAACAAAATATTCCCTTTTGTGGCACTGTCAGTTATTCTTCCACCTATTAAAATTACTGTATGAAGCCTTTCTGCTTTGAAAGAACTAAAAAATCGCTCTTTGCCTGGTTAAAGTTAGAAATACTTTTGTAGTGGCATGTCATTGACTGCTTTATTGTTGGTTGTAATGTACTAATGAAATAAAATGATTACACTGAATTTGTAGCAAAGGATCAGAACAAAATACCCTATTACATTTTAATTTCAAAGGAAATACATTCTAGACTTTCTAAATGGAGTAGGATTTCCAACTTACGCTTCATGGGAGGTGAAGGTCTGCAAGGTCCAGCAATGTCTAATGCTTTTTTCCCTTCTTTTACAGTCGACTTATTACTATTGTTACAACACTTTTTCCAAAAGGGTCCCGTGGTGTTGTGCCAAGAGATATGCCCCTAAACATCTTTGTGAAGATAATACAGTTTATTGCCCAGGTATGGGAGAACCATGCATATGTCTTCCCAGCTAATGAATAACTTGTTTTCCTAACAACAATTAACAAATAAGTAAAATTCTATTGTCTGAATTTTTTGCAACCCCATTGTCAGTATCTTTCATCTAGGCAGTGGTACAATTTAAAATTGGGCTGGGACAGACTTCTTTTGAACAACAGGTTTTGATTAACTTCATTCCACTGAAAGTGAATAAAAATGTTCTCACTTCAACTCAAATGTATTTTTTTTCAATTTTTGGTATTGCCAGCAAGTCAGAAAATGCACTTATTGACAGACCCTGACTGTCACTAAAGTTCAAAATAATAAGCCATATTTTGTCCTGATACTGAATCATTCCTACTATATGGGACAATGAGTTGCACTGCTTTTAAAGCAGTAAGTCAGAGGAAAACCAGTTCAGCGTGTAGTTGACACGTTTAGTTTTCATCGGTTCAAATGGGAATTGCTAAAATAAACTAACCTTCAGTGCTGGAAGTTTTGTCTCTTTTATTACTTAAATTCAGAAAACATTCCCATTGAGCAAAGCGCTTAAGCACATACTTAAAGTCTCTGAATAGGAATGAATTAAACAGATGCTTAAAATCTTCCCTGAACTGTGCCATCTGTGAACGGCTCCTTTTATATAAAATACTGTGTTGGTACCATAATTACCACAGTTTAAATGAAATAATTAAAAGCTTTATTTCCAAAATGGATCATTTCCTATTTAAATGCTACAAATTTTTGAGTTTGTCAACATACAGCAGTGTTGAGAGCTTAGATCTGAGAATATGTTCTGCATACTTCTGAAAATCTGTTTTTCCATATATTTAAATACATCCTGAATAAACTGGTTCTCAACATTCTATTGTCTTAAAGAAAATAAGTAGCAGAAGTGTGTAGCTTAATAATTTGCAATATTTTTACTATTTTAGGAACGTTTAGATTTTGCAATGAAAGAAATTATCTTTGACTTCCTTTGTGTTGGAAAACCAGCAAAAGCTTTCAGTCTCAACCCTGAGGTATGATTTACATCTGCATTTTTTTTTTTGAGTTAATATATATTGTATTGTGTTACATTTACTTTCTGGTTACATTCTAAGAATGCATCCACCTTTGTCCAGTTTATGGGCTAAATATCGAACTTGATTTATTGGTAAAATACATCTGTGGACTTTAGTCTGTGAAATGTCACACTGCTTATGCCTATCTCATGATTGTTCAGTGGAGATTATCAAATGTGATGTAGTGCAAATGTACAAAGCAAAAAGATAAATAAAACTATTGATCGCAGTATCTCCGTATCACCCTGCTGTTATTCTATGCAGTGCCTTAAACTACCTTAATATAAAAATAAATTTTCAGTGACAATTTCAACGATTTTCAAAACAGTTTTACTGAAAAAGGGACATGATGCCAGAAGAACTGAAGATGAAAAAAAAGAAAAAACTAATAAAGTTTTATCACTGTGACTGGTAAAGCCCCACTAGCATTAGTATAATATGTCAGCTTCCTCATGCTTCCCCTAGAGAAAGCAATTATAAATTTGAAAAACTTAAAATAAAAATCAAAATAAAAGTGGCAAAATAATGAAAAATTCTCTTGAAAATAATGTATGTGCTTATAATTTTGCAAAAATTTTCATTTGAAAATTAAGAATAAACACATGAAAAGTAAAAAGCAATTGTGATCATCTCATAAAATATGTCCATATTAATCTTCCAGTATTAAACAGTCATTCACTAAGATTTTAAAATAGAATGAGTTACATTACCGAAATTATATTCGATAGAAGAAAATATTTGGAAAAGTAGATTAAACTTTTTACTGTCAAAAGCAGCAGAGGTAAAAGGAAAGCTTTACTTTGAGCACAGCTTTCGCCCTTTCTTCAACGGAGTAAAGACAAACGAAACGGAATTCTTGAGCAAGCAGTTCCCACCACGTTCTGGGTCAGTCACCTGCAGTATCGACTGAGGAAGGTTCTGCAGAGGACGTTGTGTATTAGCATTGCATGAAGCCGAGCTTGTAGGGAATGGACATAGTCCTTACCTGCTTGATGATTCAACATCTGAAATTTTACTGTTTCTCAACAATGTAGGTCTGAAAACAGTGAAATAATAGGGCTACTTTTTGATGTACACATAGACTTCAGCATTCTAACAAAATACCCATAATCTATGTAAATGCAACTCTGGGACACTGAAAGTAGGACAGCCTCTGAGGTTTTGGAATACGTTCCTGGAAAGTTGAAACATTCTGGTCTTTCAGTTGTTGCAATGCAAAGTTTTCCTCTGGTGAGTTCCCTGGAGACGTTCAAGTCACTTAGCCTCATCTTTCTGGAGTTTTCACATTGCAGTTTCAGTGCTGAGCACCATTCCAGACGTTTCACACAGTATGGTCAACCCTGGGGCCTTTCAAGACAGTTATTGATCTTTTTTCATAATGACCACATAGGACATTTATGTTTAACTGAAGGTCCAGTTAAGATGTATTACTAAACTCAAGGTCAATTCCATGTGTTTTGTCCTGAAGATAAAGAGATAATGTGATAATGAAAATACTTCGAAAAAGTTTTGAGAGGAGGGAGCGCTGGTCAACGTGCCGATATGAATTCACAATTTATTTCATGGGCATTCTTTGTAAAATGTATCAGACTAGTCAATGTAGTGGAGATACGGAAAAAATGCCAGCAAGTATTTACTCAAAATTTCAAAGTGATTTAAGAATCTGAGTAGAATATGATTATTTGATTATGATACTCATTCATCTTCTGAACTTTACAGAGAATGAATATTGGTCTGAGAGCTTTCTTGGTAATTGCTGATAGCTTGCAGCAAAAAGATGGTGAACCTCCAATGCCGGTGACGGGAGCTGTCCTTCCCTCTGGAAACACTCTGAGAGTGAAGAAAACGTATTTGAGCAAAACTCTTACAGAGGAGGAAGCTAAAATGATAGGTCAGTAAGAGAATGGAAAATATAGAAACTTGGATGAGAACGAATGTGAAAATGTGTTCAATACCTGAGCAGAATAATGCACTATTTCTAAGTATTCAATTTATTTCTTTATTGTAAACATTTACTTTATTGTGCATTCTAATGAGATATATGGTTTAGTTTGACAAATACTGGGGTTTTAGATTACTTTCAGGAAAAGTCCTCAGTGGTGCTACAGAAGTGGTAGCAACCTTGTGTTCTAGGGGAGTTAAGTACACAGATAGTGAAGAATTAGTTTCTTTCAGTGCTGAGTAGCTGTGTTTACTCATGGATATTTGTCTTATTAGAAAGTGTCTTTGTTCAGAACATGTACCAGCTTTGAAAATTTCTTCACTATTTTATGATACAATGTTCTAGTTTCCATGTATAACATCTAAGATTAAGCTAGGTGATTCCTATATTTTCTTTTGCCTTCTACTCTGCTGTTGAACTTTTGACCTTATCAGATTTGAAAATTGATGTAATTTTGAACTTCTAAGTTCACACGGTCTTTATCAAATAGGAAAAGAATTGACTAGAGAATAGATGATGAAAAATATATTGTTCAGTGTTAATAGATAAAAATTCATTAAGAAAATGAAAATTTTAGCCTTTGATGAATATAGAAAAAAGTTAATTGGGGTTTTATTTTTAAAGTATTTGATGTCCATCAGCTGCTGTAAAGCTGTGTGTCTAATATTGTTTTTCACATAGAATGTCATGCCATTAATTTCCATACCAAATAAGTTTTAGGAGAGCTCATTCAGTTTCCTTTTTTTTTTCTTTGCGTGTAGTTTTTAAACCTTGCTACTGGATCAGAGCTTTTACGTTTGTCATGAAAAGTCACAAAATATGTTTCATAATTTGGCAAACTGTGCAGCTTCTTCTGACCATATAGGGACATATTTTGACTAGGTTTTTTTAATTTTTTCTCCAGGAAAAATATGTGTGTGTATATATAGCAGTTGGGCTATTTTTACATACAATAGCATTCTTTTTGGAAAGGGCAATATATTCCGTCTCAGAATCAGGATATCATTACTAGTGGAATATGCTATCTCATGGGGAAAACATTTTTCTTAATTCATGCAGCACAGCATGAGTAAGCAGCTTTCTTTTTCAAAATATATATATATAGCTGTAAATATCCCAACTTATACAAAAATGCCTGTTGTTGCAGGTATGTCATTATATTATTCTCAAGTAAGAAAAGCTGTGGACAACATACTCAGACACCTTGACAAGGAGGTGGGGCGGTGCATGATGCTAACCAACATACAGATGCTCAACAAAGAACCTGAAGACATGATTACGTGAGTGCTAAAGAACAGTAAATGCCATAAAATATTGAGATTTAATTTCAGAACTTTATTTCTGGCTATCGAGTCATCAGAGAAACAGCAAGAAACAGGAACATTTAGCTAATTAGTGTATACTTTGAAAAACTGTTTATGACAAGTTGATTGTAATTCTTTGCACGTTGGAGTGTTTGGAATTGAACCGATGCTCTTGATGGAGCCAAAATCACGTGTGAATCCTATGAATGTTTAGATGGTAGAAGTTGAAAGCCCAGAGTGGAAAACCTGTCAGCCTGCACTCAGAACACTGGTTCAGGGTATATTTGCATCACTGAACTTCAAAATGAATGCAACAAATTCTGTAAATCCCTATTAATAATAATCTTTCAAAATTCCCATTACTATTCATGCCTGTAATCAAAATCAGTTCTTAATTAAGAATCCAAGTAACTTTGTGATAAGAGTCTTGGATTTAAGCAGTACCCCGCTGGAACAGAATCAAACCAATACATCTCAAGCAGTGTTGAACAGCAGTATTTTACACTCGCATCCAAAATTATTAATGATGAAAGTTTCCTGGAGAGATTTCTAGTGAGGTGGACATCTAGTCGACTTTAGAGACACAGAGACATCATTTGACACGTGGATTGTAAAGATCCTAACTGTAAGGTGACCTTGCATATCTTTCCTGTTAGAGAGGTGAACATGGTGGTTATGCTACAAGAGAAACAACCCCTGGAAAAAAGTTTGAGGTGTAATGAAAAGGACACGGATCTCTTGATCTCTTCAAGATTGTTTTTTTCATATATTTTCAAAAAAAAAAAAAAAGACAACTTGCTAAAAATACCTTGAGTGGTAGATAGACTGCAATGACTGGCCAAATTCAACTACCTTTTACAGCTGATAGAATCTTTATGTTTTAATGTCATTCCTCTGCCCTTGTTGCTGTTAATGTTTAGATAAGATTGTAAGCTCTTTGAGTCTTTAGCATTGTTTTACTTTATTTATATTAAATGACAATATTGCTATTTCATATTTTTCTTACAGTACTACCCAGTATACTGCTCAGTACTCATAGCCAGTTTTCGTAATAATTTTGCGTGTCCAGGCTTATGCGAGAGGGAAAGTGAATTTTGAAACTCACATTTTGTTTCCAAAAGATAATTGCATAGTAAAACCTTGAGCACTTAGATAAAAAGTGTACTTAACCTCAGCTGTAAATGTCCTTCCTATGGTTCCTCAGCATCACCAAAGTGTTGTTTATTTTTAGAGGCAGTGAACAAATAGGATTAAAAGAGTTTTAAATTTCAGGAAATCTTATGGCTTGGTAGTAACTTTTGTCAGAGACATAAAGATTTTAGGGTTGGAAGATCTAGACATGTACATTACAGTATTCTTGTGTTGTACATTATATCCAAATGAGTTGTAACTTAATATATGTACTTGAAAGGAAAAACACATTAGAACACATTTTTACTTGTTCTTCCAAAACCAAAAAATATCTGGGATGCTTTATTATCAGTCAATCTAAAATCATATGGACTCATGAAAAACATCATTTGCTGTTACTATCAGCATTTAAAATGGCCCTTTTAAAAACTGCATTGTGCATGATAACTGGAAAAGCCAATATGTAGCTTTTATGTAGTTGCTTATCATTTTATTCACAGAACTTCATGCTTCACTAGAGTATGTACTTTGAGTTCTTGTGGGCTTTAATATATAGATACAACACTACATTTATCTATATTTTAAAGTTATGGCTTTTTTCATATTTGCATATAGTTAACGTTATTGTATAAACTGAGTATCATAATGATTTTTTTAATAAAAGATAAAATAAGAATCAGAGGGAAGTAGCTAGGCAATGAATAGTCATAACATTTTAAAGTATACAGATTCTGGAATTTTCTTTGGCAGTGTTAGACATGCTTCTGTATTTAATGGCTGATCCTTTAAGCATTTATTGTTGAAGTAGTAAATGCGACTCTGAAGAGTCTTACTAAAATCTTGACTAAGGAGCATCCTTTGCATCCTTCACTGGGCTATGAATTTCAATACTGGTTATAAATACTTTCCAACATCTAGTCAGAATAGGGCTTCTATTTTCCTAACGTACAAACATGTTCTTGCAAGTACTTTAAAGATTTTTGCTGACAATACCTAGCTAAAATCTGATACGGCTGGTATGGAAACACAAGCTTCCAGGTAAGGACAGCTGTCAGCATGTTCATCCAGAGCTCGTCCTGTTGGATCCTGAGTCAGCCAGAGATGACTGCAGAGCCCTCTGGGGCCCCCCTTTCCAGGCACTTCGCCTGCTGTGCCTGGTAGCTGAGATAACTTGGGAACTTTAGCTTCAGATTTGGATCTTCTCTTGCTAGTCTTCTGAGCAGCTGATAAGCCACAAAACACCCACAGATTTTATATTTACAAGTAATTAGTCATTTGCCTTCGTAACAGCTTCCTCTCAGACTATTATTTTACTTGCCTCCATTTTAAACGCACAAACTGTTTACCCTTGCTGTGGACTGATAATAAGAAAACTCTGTAAAGTTCACTTTCCACTTCAAGTCAGCAAGGAAGACCCATTGGCTTGTCTGCAGATAAAATTACCGATTCTCAGACAAGATGTTGTGTTTTACTCTCTTTCAAGTCAGTTGCTGACACCCTTCAAGTTCTATCTGTTAGGATACAGGATACAAGTACAATGAGATAGAGATAATTCATTGTGAAAATAGTTTCTCCTCATTGTACAATTCAAGTCAGTAGGTTAAAATCATATCATCATATTATTTTATTAATGTAATACATTTCCAAGCTGATAAGTATATATGGAGTCAAGAGAAAGAATGGTATTCAGTAAAAAGCTGTCTTTAATCTTTGAATTAAGTAAGCCTAGTCAGTTTATGCCTTTTCTGTACCTATTATTTCAGTGAAAGCTCAGTGTTACCCTATAAAACTTATTTTAGACTTGTGAGATGGTATTACGTTCAGGCTTTCTCTGTGACTGAACACAGAAGTAAGGTGTCCAAATGCAATGTCTTCTGCTGGGTGGAGAGACATAGTAATGTAGTAAGCAGGGCATTGAGCTGGGGTGCAGGAAAACTAGGTTCATTTCCCCTTTTGTCACTGAATTTCAGTGTGGGGTTAAGTAGCTTACAATGTTTCTTGGTGTCTCTCTTTTTCCCCCATTCTTTTCTAGTTCAATCGGAAGCATAGTAAAGCAGAACAGTCTTTCTATGCACATTTATAGTAGGGTCCCTAAATAGGACCTTGCTCTTTTGATTGATTTGCAAGTGCAAGGTCCTGCACCTGGGGAGGAAGAATGTAAAGCACCAGTACAGGTTAGGGGCGGACCTGCTGTGAAGTAGTTCTGAGGAGAAGGATCTGGGGGTCCTAGTAGGCAGTAAATTATCCATGAGCAAGCAATGTGCCCTTGTTGCCAAAAAGGCCAATGGAATCCTGGGCTGCATAGGGAAGAGTGTGGCCAGTAGTTCGAAGGAGGTCATTCTCCCCCTCTACTCTGCACTGGTGAGGCCACAACTGGAATACTGTGTCCAGTTCTGGGCTCCCCAGTTCAAGAGGGACAGGGAACTGCTGGAGAGAGTCCAGCGAAGGGCAACTAAGATGATTAAGGGATTGGAGCATCTGCCTTATGAGGAAAGGCTGAGAGAGCTGGGACTCTTTAGCCTGGAGAAGAGAAGGCAGAGGGGAGACCTTATGCCTGCTTACAAGTATCTAAAGGGTGGGTTGAAGGAGGATGGAGCCAGGCTCTTTTCAATGGTTCCCAGTGACAGGACGAGGGGCAATGGGCACAAGTTAGAACACAGGAAGTTCCGTTCAAATACACGGAAACACTTCTTTACGGTGAGAGTGACAGAGCACTGGCACAGGCTGCCCAGGGAGGTTGTGGAGTCCCCTTCTCTGGAGATTTTCAAGACCCGCCTGGATGCAGTCCTGAGTAATGTGCTCTAGGCAATCCTGCTTTAGCAGGGGAGTTGGACTAGAAGATCTCTAGAGGTCCCTTCCAACTCTGAAAATTCAATGATTCCTCCAAAGCGTATTACAGGCTAATAATTAGTAATATTGTGGGAAAGACTGTAGAGTTTGAAATGCTGTTATGCTTTGGTAATTTCTCTGTAATCAATCATCAAGTAATAAATAAAAAACCACATTTTTGCATCTGTCTGAAGGACTTCTTTAATCTGCATTCCTACAAAAAAAGATTGGAAACAAGTCAGAAAGCAACTGCATCTCTGGTGAAAATAATCAGCAGCTGAAACGTGAGCTACTTTTAGAAGACTTAAGGACTCCCAACCTAGTTTTTGATTCATGCTGAACTTTAGACTCAACCACTTTCCCAGGCTGTTAGGAAGCAGTTGAGCCATTCCACATATTAGAGCAGCCTTGGGGCTACTAAAATATATTAGCTGATAAGGGTTGCTAAAGCGCTGCTGTCTCTGGTGAGGATCAACAGAAGCTTTGTGGCCATACCTACCTCTAAATTATGCTTCTTTTGTGGTGTAATAATGTGTGGTGTGTGATTTCCACAGATCTGTGCCCTATTGAGGGCAACTGGCTGGATCTTCAGTCTCGTTGGGCTTCTTACATATCTGCTATTTGCTTCATACAACTGTTGTAATATAGCTGTACTGTGATGGGGAACACCCCAGCTCTTTCCTCATCCAAAACTTGCATCATGCAAATGCTGATCTTGATGGAGGAACTCTCCTACATTATAACTCCATCTTGATATATCTGACGGTTCCCCTCAGAGAGAAATAAATGAGTCAGTAATAATTGATTTTTCAAGCACTGTATAGATACGATGCATGAAAAATGTCAAAACCAAAACCATTTATTGAATGGGAACATTTATTCATGTTTCCTTCTTATTTCATTTAAAGGGTCTAGCTTCCTGTCCTGGTGATCTTATTAAGCCTCTGGCACACCATTATGTCCGGACCTTTTCCGAAAAACTGTAGGTGGATCAGTTAAAACAGTTACTTGTTAAGCTTAGTCAAATTTCTGTTTTAATTTTTCAGCGGTGAAAGAAAACCAAAAATCGATCTGTTCAGAACATGTGTTGCTGCTATTCCTCGATTGCTTCCTGATGGAATGTCAAAACTTGAGTTGATCGACTTGCTGGCAAGGTGAGCTGTTGAAGCATTGAATGACTGCTCAAGGGCAACAGAATGAAAAACGGAACCTCATAATGTATAACTGTTTCTTAGACAAAACCATATGCTTATAGAAAGTAATCTGATATTAATGGATAATTCATAGAAGTCCTACCATCCTTTTATAGGCATTGTGTTCATATTATAGACTCCTAATTTCATAAGAGAGTAGATGATAGGTCATCCAGAACTCTTTTCCATCAGTATATAGGTTACACGATGTTCACTATTATTCATGATATTCACCATTTGTTGCCTTTTTTTAACTATCACAGCATTCTAATTAACAGGAGAGAACACCTTTTCTGTGTAGTGGAAAAACGTGGAGATACCTGTTTAGTTTTGATTTATGATTCCTACGTGTCTGTCTGATAAAACAGAGTGTGCTATATGTGGTATCTTTCCAAATACTTTTTAAATTGCTAATGATTATTTTAATTACAATGATATGGTTTTTTACTATAAGACAGAAAATAAATTTCATATCCTCCCTGCTTGGGGTCCATTGAATTTATCTAGGTAGACTTCACTTCCCTGAAGAAGGTAGTCTCTTATATATGACTGCTAAAACAGTTTAGGTTTCAGGATGTCAAATCAGTGATTTACTGCAAATAATTATGATAACAGGTACTGGTCAGTACAGTTACTGTACAGTACAGTACAGTCTGTTACATTTCAGTTCTAGTATCCAAGTCAAAGATTCCAGCATGTGTTATTTATGTCAGTGGATTATGGTGGTAAATTGAACCACGAGGCCCTTGCTGCATATTGCTCTCAGGTAACTGTCACAAAGCAATTTTGCTTTTAAAAAGTCTGTGAGGAATGGCAGGTGTGGGAGTCAGAGGGTTACATGCAAAAACATTTTTTCTGCTCTATGAACATCCAGCTCCCGGTGATGTGCTAAAAGAGGGAAACAATTAATTCTGCTAGCAGTAAAGAGTGCAGACAGCCAAACAAGGCAAAATTGCAGCCAAGGGTAGATGTGCTGTGGTGCATGGCCGGCTTGATTTCCTTGTGTTTACATCCTCTGATATAAATCACTTGTGGGTTGGTGTAAATCATTACGTTATCAAATTATACAGATACCATATTAAAAAGTAACATCAATTCTGCTTAAGGGAAAGTAAAAAGGACATGTTTTCCTTTAATCCAATATTTTAACTAGCTTTCCATCCTTAGTAATGGCCTTAGCTGAGCTGGTAGAAAGCACATATCCTTTCTGGTCACAGCTCTTCAGTCACAGAGGATTGTCCAGGTCAGACCCGTCACTACTCTTAAGAGAGTTTGGCGACTAATGTGGATGTCTTCATAAATTAGTGCTTCCCTCCTTAAGTATCATAACTGCCCATATAACCGCTTGTCTATCTTTATTCTATCATCAAACTTCATGCAGAAAAAGTCAGTTGGGATTCTTCAGGCACAATCAGTTTGTAGCATTTCTTGGGTAATTTCCATGCTGGGACAATGCAAGCAGTAGGTCTGCTGGGTTAGCTGACTGTGACTCTAAGAAGTGAGATATCAAGAGGACCTGAGGACACCAGCTCTAGAGCAACTTTGGAAGCAATTACATGCTCAGCCTTTCCCCAACAAGGGAACCTTTGGGAAGCTCTTCTCATCTTCTGCGTGTACACATACTACAGCATCTTTGAGACACTGATACTGTTTTAAATCAGGTTCTCAAGTATAAGCAAAGGAAACACAATTAAGGTAAAAGTAAGTGGATGCATAATAGATTGGAAAGCAGTTAACAGACAGTTTGTGGTTCAGGAGATGTATAGGATGATGTTGAAATAACCGGGTAGGGTCTCAGTATTGCAGAAAAGGATCGCAAACTGAACACACAAAAAACAAGCGATGTTCCTATGAAAAGGCAAACCTTATTCACATGTATAAATAGAAATAAGTCTAAAAGATTTTTGAAAAAGTTCTTCTGGGCTAATCAGTATCAAGGATGCCTGATTTGGAGAACAACATCCAAGCTGGGGCATTGCAGTTGAAGAAGAGACTGACCAGAGAACAAGAGAAAGAAAGATCAGTGGATCAAAAGAATTAGGTCTGTTTAGTCTGGGACAACATGGACTGAAAACAGTCTACAAAACTATCGCTTCAGAGAAGAAATTAACAAACTGTTTAAGGAATTAATACCTGGCTAATCTTAATCTAAGTCTCCAGACTACCCCAACACCAGACCTGCTTCTACAGTCTCTATACTATGCCATGTTTATTTGGGTCCAGATTGACTGCTTCTCCCAATAATGAAAAAGTAGTCCCAGCAGGTAAGTCTTTGCTGTTCTAGAGCACTCTGCATTACACTATTGTGTCTTTTCTGGTTCAGAGACTAAAATCAATACAAGGATAAAAAAACTTTGAAGAGGTGAGGTTTCCTCCTCTCTCTTTCTGAAAAGAACAGGAGAAGCTGTTCTGCGAGGTATTTGTGTGGGGCTGTGTTGTTGGGATGGAAAGCTGTTAAGTATTTTCTTTTCTCTAAAGATAAAATAACACCTTTGGGTTAATGGGTTCTTTTATTCACAATTTGGTTTGAATTTTTCATCCGCACAACAGATGTGTCTTTTGGCTTTTTCCAGGAGTCGGTAACTCAGCAGCTAGACTTTCTTCCCGGACAGCTGTATTCAAATTATAAGCCATAAAGCAGATGTCAAGTATATACTGTACCTTTTGCCCTTTCACTGCCCACTGAAACCATTCATTAAAAATTCCCAAGTAGGTCTTAAATTTGACTGACTCAAATGCAAACAAACAAGACATTTACTTGCTTCCTCAAGCTGCCGTGGTAATACACAGATGCATTCTTATGTTCAATTTGAATTTCATCTCATTTGATAGTGCCTTTGCACAGTAACTTGGGCTTTTTTATCCCCTTTTCCGTTATTACTTTGTGTCATTGTGGAAGTCATTTCATGGATGACTTAATCATAGTCTCAGGGGTTTTGCTTGTTTTTCTGGTTTTGGTGTTCCAAAGAGGAGACAAAAATGGTCCTTTCTTAGCACAACAAAATACTGTGTTTCCAAATTTATGTAGAACGTCACGTGGTTATTAAAGCGTAACAGTTATTTTTGGAGTCATATTCACCAGGGGTGAAGTTTCATGACAGTTGCTTTCCTTTGGCTTGACTGAAATGTCCCCTGCCTCCCAATTAGACAGCTATAATGAACCAAATGTATTATGAGCCGCATCTCATCATACACTTCCAACTGAATGAAATTTGGTTCCACTCCATTTAGCTGTTTGGGGTGGGTTTTTTCCTAGCTTTCTGTCCATTTCTTTATAATGAGTCCTCATTTTCAACTATGTAGATTCAATGTAGGTAAAATACGTTGAAAATGAGTTTAACACACTATAGAAAATTGCAGTCTCATGGGTAATACAAACAAAATACATCATAAAGGCAGTGAACCAAAAATTGCAGAACACACTGATCTGAATTTGCTTTATTCTGCCAAGCTACCAACACAAAAGTGGTTTGATAATTTTTTTGTCAAAAGAAAGTATATAGAATTTTCATGTTGAAAAGAACTTCAACATGATGCAAATACAGAAGGAAATAAAATTTGAAAATGGGATCTACAATTGCACCATCTTTCAGAAGGACTTTGGGGTGTCTAGTGTGTTTATAAAAGTATGACAAGCCCTGAGGCTGTTTTTCCCATTTCCATGCCCTAAGTTGTTTAAAACATGAAGCAGTTTTATAATTCAAGTGCTTCTTTTTATTTATTTTGAAGATTTGCTCTCAATAATTGTGATTTGTTTCTTGGCTAATGATTCATTTTAACTGTTAGGCAGCTGAGGCGGTGTGATTCTTTTATTTTTATATTGCAAGTAAACAAATAAATACCTGAATTGTGAAATTATATATTAACCTGTAAGACTTTTGTTATCATAACTGAATAGAAGTTATTTTATAAGTGAGTAAATCAAAAGTATACTTGTTTCAGGGAGACAGCAAAGTTGCCAAATTATGTACTTTAAAGATACTATCTTTTGGGAGTGGAACAAAGACTTCTTTCAGATCCGTGAATAAGTTCAGGCGCTGTTGTAGCAAGAATTACAGTATAAAAACAGGTTAAGGATGTTAATTGTGGTCAGTAATAATGAAACCCTGATAGCATCATTGAAATTTACATTGTCATTGGGAATTTTCTGTCAGTGTTATGTTACCAAGAAGCACGTGCTCTTTACCACCATAAACACGCCTTAGATTTTTATTACCTGACATTTACTTTTACTTACAGGCTGTCTATCCATATGGATGATGAACTTCGACACATTGCACAGAATTCTCTTCAGGGTCTACTTGTTGACTTTGTTGACTGGCGGGAGGATGTACTCTTTGGTTTCACTAATTTTCTGCTACGTGAAGTGAATGATATGCATCATACCCTTCTTGATACTTCACTGAAGTTGCTGCTACAGTTGCTTACACAATGGAAGCTTGTAATACACACGCCGGGAAAAGCTTCTGAACAGGCTAAAACCAGATCTGCAGAGGTATGAAATCAAGAGATCTGTGTCCTAACTTTTATACTAATTGAAGGCAGAAATTATGTTCCTTGGTATTGCTGTGGTTTATGTATTTTGTATTTACTCACCTGAGAAGAATTTACTACGTAAGGTTTTTTTAAGGTAATTAGTTCAGCTGTCTTTTGAGGACAGCTATGTCCTTGTATAACACAGCAGATGTTATTGTTGTTGAGCAACATAAGAGAATGCATGTCAAAATGAACTACGCACATCAACAAAAGCACATAAAGTGAAATATGTGTAAGTAGATTTGGCAGAAGGACATTTTCCCAGGACTGAAACTGATTGATAATGCTAGTGGGAACGCTGAGAAGAGTGACGTGGATCTTCCCTTCCTGTAGCCATTTCATTTAGTTGATTCAAAAACATCAGCGAACCAGATTGTTTCTACAGCCTGCTGTCTCCATGTGTTACAAAAATTCCTGGGAACTGAACAGCTTTGCTCACGCTCCTCCCATCTGCACTGTCCCACAGATAATTTCACTATGAGAGATGATTTTCAGGCTTCTTATCTCCTGACCCAGTCACATTGGAAATTTTTTCCTTTGGGCAAGCATGATGTCTGCTTTATATTGCAGAGGACCATTAATTAATAGGTAATAATAGTATTTAAAAAAATGTAGAAGAGGGAAAGCCTCGCATATTTTTCAGTAAATATTGTTACACTTTACTGATGGGCTGATGTTCTAGAGGCCACCTACCAGGATAAGGTGTTGCCTGCTACAGGATCAGAGAAGGGCCTGGGGACCTGCGACCTGGAGTAGAAAAAGAGTGAGGTCTTCACAGTCTGACTTAACCATTCATTTTTTTAGTGGAGGATGGAACAAAGCAGGTGGTTGAATTGCAAACTAGAGGGAGGAGTTTGGCCAAAGGACTCTGCTCATATATCGGTTTTGTGGAACGAGGTAGCTTAAAGCAACAAAACTTGGTTGGTGGAGGGAATGCTGTCAGTCTCCTATTTCAGCATTTATATGCCCTCTACGTTTTGTTTCTTTATATGTCCTTGTTAAATAGAATATTTCTTGGAGGCGTGGTTTTCAAACACCATCATTCTGTTTTCCCTCCTTGCACTGTTCTACAGTTGATACCAAATGGATCCAGCCACAGGATACAGTCTGAAAGAAGCCCCTATTCTAATGTACTACATGCAGTCGAAGGATTTGCACTGGTTCTGCTGTGTAGTTTCCAGGTTGCTACACGTAAACTAGCTGTTTTAATCCTCAGAGAGATCCGTGCTTTATTCCTGGCCCTTGGCCAAGCAGAGGTATGATTTTCCTTTTCTGGAACTTTGAATTGAAATTTTCCAAAGATAAAGCTCAAAACTGCTACTACCGTTGCCTTTAACATAATTGCTGCATTGTAGCAGGTATGCACTCGGTTTATAAAAAAGCAGTTGGTTTGAACCTACCATTTTTATTTGCCTTAACACTGGAAATCTTTCTGTGTACTCAGCAGTGTAACATTAATAACATGTGCCCTGTACAAGAATTTGAAGGGAAACATGTACAGGAACTTAATATTTTCTCTTGGCATGATGTGAATGTGTAAGACACTGTAAAACCTCTTTTTACTGCATGGATCATGTTTGTATTGTCAGGATTATAAATTTGTATTGGAAATTAAATTCATTCCTGTAGCATACCGTTTTGTAAAAAATCACAGCATAAGACACATTTAAGATTATTCACATACATTTTCCTTGTATAGTAAAGACCTCCAAGTCTTTTTTATGGATATAGAAATATGGAGAGTCACGTTGTGTGCTGGAGGTCGCAGCTCAGTGAGCCATCTAAATGCACCAAGAACACAAATATGTGTGTTCATGGCAAAGGAATGCTTTAACAAACAGTAAGCTAATTTTTCGGTCTTTTAATACCAGCTATCCAAAGTCATTTGGGATTTTCCGATGTGTGCTTTTGATCGGTGAGCAGTGAGCTATAGCCACAAGTTAACTTCATTTCAAACCACAGCCTGGACTTGGTTCTGAGATTAATATGAAAAACACCAAAATGCAGCCATTGTTACCAGTGGGTTTTTTTTAGCCATTTTAGATTCATGTCTTAATTTTTAGGTGGTTCTATTTCACGTACCAGAAAAATAAGAAGGGAAATCATTTGGTCAGGAGAGCAGTTAACTTGTGTTCTCTGTGTTATGCAGGATGATGACAGGCCTATGATTGATGTTATGGATCAATTGAGTTCTTCTATTCTTGAAAGTTTTATTCACGTGGCTGTTTCGGATTCAGTAAGTACTATTTTACTGTTACTGCTTGTGTTTACATAGCATGTGGACACAACAAATATCGGACATGAAATACTGAAAATAAAGCTGCCAGAAATCAAAGAAATCATACAGCTCGAAGGCTCCAGCCATCTACTCAGGAGCTCCAAGGCTCCACAATGTCCCAGACAACCTGTTCCATGAAAATAATCATACTATGGATCTAGAAGATACTACGGGGGGGGGGGTAACAACGTAACAAAATTTATAATCAAAACAAAATTTATAATCCAAAGGATTGTGGACCTGTGACGTACATCCAAAAGAACCATTGAGAAAGTCTTATATTGCCAGCGCCACCTAATGCTTGGGGCGCTTGGAAGTCACTGCTATCAGCTGTTCCAGGAGGGAATAAGCTTTAGCTCCCTTGCGTGCTCAGGAGCGGCCCAGCCTGCAAACCTTAGCCTCAGCTCTAGAGTAATTCTCATCTGGGGTGAATCCCTGCTTTTGCTCTCTCATGGGCCCGATGAGTGCCCTTTCCTGGGGTAGGAAGGGTACATGGAACTGGTGGTGAAGTCGGGCCATTGTGCGGCTGAAAACAGGAAAGTTGAGGGGTCAAAAACTGAGCAAGCAGGAGACGTTCTGACTCTGTAACCCAGGAATTTGGAAATTCAGCTGAAATGGCAGCATCTGGGTTTGGACGTCGCAGTTTCTATAGGTGAAGGTTTGGATTTTGTGCTTTAATTCTATGCATTAATAATATAGCAAAGCAAGTCTGCGGCCTGTGTGCCTGGTTTCTGACAAGTACAGCAGAGAGTGGTAATTTAGTGATTACTTTTGTAACAGTGTATTCCAGATGCAGGCAACTGTTACATCCTATTTGAGGTCTGATAAAGGAATAATAAGGATGCCAAAATACATGTAGTTTAAGTTTTCATTCCACAAAGTTATTTTCTTAAGACAAAATTTCAATTACAGTAGAGAGATGGTTTCTTGATACGAGAACCCTACTTGCCACTGAAGATAGCAGGTTTCAAAGTGGATTAAAACTGCTTGAGTGCCTGCTTCAGCCTCTTAATTTCCTACATGCTTATATTCAAATGCCCTGATGAATAATGAAGGATATTTATTAGTAGCATTGGTATTTATCATATTGTAATAGCACGTAGGAGTCTTAATCGTGGGCTGAGGCTCTGTCAGGCTGTTCAGACAATGAACATATGGACAGTCTACAGCTATTACAGATTGCATTCTCAAACAAGAGACGGTGGATGGGTGCAGGAAGCAAGGAAAATAGAAAGTAACAATGAGATTATATACATCGGCATAATCAACAGTTTTCATAGGGTTTAAGGGCAAGTTATTGTGCCTATCGCAGTAAATAGGAGCTTTAAGGAAGAACCAGAGGGGAAATGATGAGGTAGCTTTTATCAACGTTTGTGAAAAGCTCCGCCTGAGTGAAAGTGCAATGTGACCGGAAGCAGAAAAATGTTGGTCTAAAAAATCCAACAGAAGGTGGCCATGGAGCTTGAAAATAAAGACAAGTAATGAGGAAGAACATGGCCAAGAATAAATGACTGTCACTGTGATTTTTTGTCTTTTCTCTCCATAGACAACAATCCCATTAACACACAGTGTGGATTTGCAGTGGCTGGTGGAGTGGAATGCTGTCCTAGTAAATAGCCATTATGATGTGAAAAGTCCTTCTCATGTCTGGATATTTGCACAGTCTGTTAAAGACCCATGGGTTCTCTGCCTCTTCAGTTTTCTTAGACAGGAGAATTTACCAAAACATTGTCCTACAGCTCTCAGCTATGCTTGGCCATACGCTTTCACGAGGCTACAGCTGATAATGCCTCTTGTGGATCCAAAGTAAGTCTCAATTTGCATTTAACTTTCATTTTTATGGGTTGTGTGATTTTAAAACAATATTTTTTTAGTCTCATCTTTCAGTATCAGTCTAGAAGTCCTACAAGGTGCTACCCAAACATTCAGGTTTGAGTTTCATAATTGCAACTTGTAAGGTGGAAAACTCTGGTTTTCTAACTTCATTGATTTTCCTGCATGGGATCATGTTGTGTTGAATAGTGGCTGGTGGCTGTTTTATTCCCTTTTAAAATATTTTAAGATGCTGTGTAATTCAGACTGGCAAATTATTTTAATAATTTCAATTTATTTTAAAATTCTAGTATTCCCGTTAATGCAAAGAAAACAAGTACAGCAGGCAGTGGAGACAACTATGTTACTTTGTGGAGAAACTACCTTATTCTCTGTTTTGGAGTAGCAAAGCCCAGTATTATGAGCCCAGGACACTTGCGTGCTTCAACACCAGAGATCATGGCTACCACTCCTGATGGAACGGTGAACTATGATAATAAGGTGATGCATCCTATTTCACGCAAATTATTCATTTAGGAGAGTTTCAAACTGCATCTGCATGCAAAATAATATCCTGATTAAATTATTTCGGTTTGGGGAATATTTTGATATAAAGAAACAGCTTATAGGCACATAAATGACAATTAAAACATCTGTATATTCTGTATCAATATGATGTGTCAATAAATATTTGGCAAAAGCTATGGCATATTCAAAATACTACCTTTTTCACATTCTGGATGATGTATATTCAAAATATAAAAGTTCTGGACATATGTGTTGAAATTAATTTTAGCTTGTCATCCCCTTTCTTTCCTTGCAGAGCACTCCAATTCATAAACTCATAACATTATTAAGCAATAAGGCAGATTTCTCAATAATCATTGTATGCCTGTCAAAGGAAGGAATATTATATGAAATACAGTTTCAAGTAGCAGCAACCTGAGAGGAGCAGTAACTCCACAAGTGCAATTACTGGAATATTTTAATGAAACAGCAAATTAAGCAAATTACAATAATCTGAATGAAAGCAAAGAGATTTCCCAGATGTATTTATTTGCTAAACCTTATCAAGATGATTGTGAAGTAGCAGACATCCAGTTAGGCTGGTGTATTAATATCCATAATAGTAAAATCATTTCAGCATGTTTTTTAAATATGTATTGATTCTTGGACATTTTTTTGTAAAAAAAAAAAAATTGTATTTGCTTCATATTGATAATCTTGACAATTAAATATCAACGATTTCATAATATGTTTTAGGCTATTGGAACTCCATCTGTTGGCGTCTTACTAAAGCAGCTAGTGCCTCTGATGAGACTTGAAAGCATAGAAATAACAGAATCACTTGTATTAGGATTTGGAAGAACAAATTCCCTTGTTTTCAGGTACTTCCCCACTTCTCATATTCTCAATTATTTCCCTCTAATTCAAATGCATTACTTTTGTTGTAATTTAAGTATACTCAATGTTTTATTTGCACTTTAGACATTAGTGTTTATGTATTGATTAAAATATTGATGCTTTTCAGAGAAGATCAGATTTTGTTTACAAATGCATTTTTTTTTAATTTAGGGAATTAGTAGAAGAACTTCACCCACTAATGAAAGAAGCCCTAGAAAGAAGACCAGAGGTTAGTTGAGGAAATGAAATGTACTACTTTGTTTAAATTGCAAAATTAATTTAAAAGTAGTGATTTTGTCTCCTTGAAAAAAAGTTCTTTTATACTGAGTAACAATTTAAGCTCTGTGTGCAACAAGAATTTTATTAATCGTGTATAAGAACATAATTTAAAATAATTCCATAAAAACTTAGTTTAATTTAAATTAGATTAGTGATACAAAATGTGCAATATAAAAATCGATTCTGAGGGAAAATTTCCAGTCAAATATGGAACTTCCTCATAGGGAACTCAGTTATATTGGAAATCTACTTTCAATATCTGGAAAAAATATCTAGTAACACAGCTGGACTACAAGCACATTTTGTGCCAGTGTTCAGATGTGCTTTTTATTTGCAGGGTAGGCAGGGCCATCTATTTCAATTTCAACGTACTCTCTTTGTTTATTCTAAATACGGCGGGTTAACTGGCAAAGTCATCATTGTTTTCACTTTCATTATAGTACTGTCCTTTGTTGTAATAGAAAGTATTGCTAGAAGGGATCCCAAGGCATCATCTGATCTGTCCAAGGGAGGATGAACTAGTCTTGTGTCATTTCTGACAGATGTTGCCTCAACTGTTCTTAAAAGCCTCTGGTGAAAGGCTCTGTAGCCTGACTAAGCAGTTTAGTCACAGGATGTGTCTATACAGCTAAATGGGAAAGCCATGGGGGGAGCTTGAGCACAGGACCTGAGTTCCCGTTCTGCTCAATTTTCCCTCCCTGGCTCTGTTTTGGATCATTCAGCCGGCTTCAAGACAGAAATCTGAGATGGCACTGGAGGTAGCTCACACCCAGGAAAAGCCCCAGAAGGCACCACGCCACCAAACTTGTCCTCCACCAAAGCTGCTTTTCCTCTGCTATGCTTCCCCTCCTCCCCTGCATCCCTGAGTGCAGCAGCCTAAGGCCCAGGTTACAAAACCACTGCTGTGGCTGCAAAACACCCCTCAGGTTAGAGCAGGCAGTTCGTGATAAGAAAATACTTAGCGATAATGCCTTGGGCCAGAGGAGCGTTGCACAAGTCGCACTAGGCAACGTGGTCATAGCCAGCCTTCTTGGGGCTCCCGGAGCAGTGTGAATTCGAGGCAGCCTATGCCGCTTGACTCTGGGGCCATGAACAGTCCCCGTCTCTGTTTGCCAGTGTAGACACAGCCATTGTGTCCATGCACCTCTGCTGAGAAGTCTGCACGGCTGCATACAGAAAGCAGTGTTGCTGCATTAATACCGTCCTCTCCCCAGGCTTGTTTACCTGGTTCTCAAGCAATTTCAAACTGTGTGTTCACTGCTCTGTCCTCCACGGCAGTTTCAGTAGGGTACCCTCATGGTGACTTGGTGTGCTGTCCTCGCATGCCAAGTGATAGTCTTTGGTGAAGAAGCCGCGCAGAGAATGGTGGTCAGGAAGAAGTTAAGTCATGAACAGGTGGAGAGAGGCTCTCAGCTATGCCCAATATGGAAATAAACAAAAACTAGTTCACCCGGCAGGCACTTCATTCACATTAAGTTTTGCGTGGACGATTCTTAATAATTCTGTGTTTGGCAAATGTGCGCTACCGTTTCCACTCTGGGTTTCTTCACACCTCAATTCACTTGCGAGCCTTCCATCCCTATGAAGTCTTTGATTTGAAGGTCACTTGTTTTGATACTGGGCAGAAGTGGATTAAGACACGTTAGTTCAGCCACTGCCTCTGCATTTCTGCCTGTGCACTATTGAAGGCATCTTAGACTTGAAAGGCCTTTTCTGGAAACCTACATATCCAGTCTACCCTCAGGAAAGGAATCACGAGAATGCAGAGGTTTACAGCATGCTGTAAGAGCAAATTTAGCACACGGAAATTTCAGTAGAGGAATATAAGAACAAGAGACTGCCATATTAATCCCTGTATTGCTCCTGATACGAAGAATTGGGCCACCTTCCTGCAGGCAGCACCACCCGTAAACCCAGGAGTCACTGTATGGGTCGTGTAGCTGTAGAGAACATGACAGCCCTCCCTGTCAGCAGGCAGGTATCCAACACATCAGAAATAACTTCCTTGAACTGACATATGCTATGACTAGAAAGAGCACAGCCAAGAACTGCAGGGGTAAACCAAAATGGGCATTACACAAGATCCGCCATGTGGGCACTGGCACAGAGCTTGGCAGATCGCCTCTGACTCTGTTGCAGGAGGCAGCAGAGCCTGTTAAACACTCTGTTACAATAAAACTGTTTTTTTCTCTCCGTGTGCTTCCTGGAATCTTGAAGGTGTAAAGGGAGAAAAACCCAGGGCTCTAAATAGGACATATGAAATGGCATAATTATTTGAATGAAACCTTTGGCTAGGATGCTGCAGCCTGCCAGTCCTGGGTCAGAACAACGGGGAGTATCACTTCCTTTTCCCAAGAGTCTGCTCCTGGCTGTCGGCAGAGCCGGAGTCCTAGGCAAGATGAGCCTTTGATCTGTATTGCCATTCTTACATTCTGAAGAGGAAATTTTGAGCTTTCTCTGAGCTTTTCTTGTTCTGGCAGCAAATTTCTTTGAGAGCAATAGCAGCTTTTTGACCTTCTCACATTCTTTGCTTAGTGGAGATGGGGAGTACAAAGAAACAAGTCAATTTAGCCCTTCAGCAAAGAACAGGCCTTGTTGCGTTCACATCTTTCAAGGCAAGATAGAAGACAGAAAGGGCAGCTTTCTAGAAGATAATGAGATACAATGAACCAGTTAACAACAGAGTAGTCCCGTTCCATGGGAGGAGTATGTTAACTGTGTGTACAACCGCTGCAGTCAACACATCCAAGAGTGTACCAGAGTGGTGTCTGTTAGGAGCTAACTTGAAT